>NC_090921.1:199429434-200074751 GCF_040938575.1 Ambystoma mexicanum
GTGTCTATAAGAAACTCAGTTGGTCTCTCTTGTAGTTTAATGATGAGTGTCGGACTGTGAGCTGTCGACGTGGAGTTGCCCAGGGCGTAGACGTATGCCTTCCTCTTCTGGTCACTCCCCGATGAGCTGGGGTCAGACTCGGTAGGGGATTGTTCCACCAAGTATCATACGTGTCTTCTCGATCTACGTTCGGGTCGTGCGTGCATTACAAACCGCCTTCTTTCTCTCCTTTTCTGTCAGTCTTCTCCAGAGTCGCTGTCTCTCTGGTCACCCAGGGTTTGATTCTGGGTGTTGGAGATGCTTGGGGCTGGGTTGGTGTTAGACGATCCCCCGTATCGACTTCTCGGACGAGAAGTTTTGTCTTTGGGTTGGTCTCTCCATCGGTCTTGGAATAGCCTGCATACTGCCTTGAAATGTCCTTCTTCGCCACAGGAAGTGCAGTGTTGTCTGACTGTGGGGCATGTTCCTTCATGTGGGTACTTGAACCCGCACTTGTAACAGAAAAGTTCTTCCGACTTATTCTCTTGCTGCAATCTGTTTAGGTTCTCTCCGGCATTGGTGTTCCCAAATCTTTCTACTTGGGAGTCAATGGCCCTTTCAACCCTTGCTAGCACTAGGATTTCCTCCAATGTCCGGGATTTCTGGAGTAGCTTCCTGCGGAAGGCTTGTGATTCACACCCTGATATGATTTGTGACCTCAGGGCCTCAGTATTCGAGTAGTTTGCGAAGTCGCAGTGTTTTAGCTTGGTGCGTAATCGCATCACATATGCATCAATGGTCTCCCCTTTTGCCTGTTTGGTGCTGTGAAACAAGTGTCTTTCGTAGTCAACATTGGTGTGCGGCACAAAATAAGCTGCCAGCGTGTCTTTAAGATCTTGAATGGAGTCTATGAAATCTTGGGGCATTTCGTCGATGATGTCGCGTGTGGCAGAGCCTAGAGCTAGTTTTAGGAGGCACACTTGCCTTGCGTCAGCGACGGGTCCTGTAGCTCCCATGTACAGATCGAAGTCCCTGATCCATTTGGTCCATCTGGGAACCATGTTGCATGTGTCTGTCACGCAAATGCTCCTGGCATCTGGGCTGCCAGTGTGACTGGTAGCTAGTACGGCATGTGATCTGGTGTTGGTGCCGCTGGCGCTGGGGGCCCATTCCCTTGAGATTGAGCCCCTTGTCCATCATCTTGACCTGACATTCTTTTAGGAAGTGTGTTCACTTACTGGATCTGTTGCTAGTAGTTCTCTCTTCTTGATGGCCGCCGCTGGGGCATGAGCACCATCCATCAGGGCTGTGGGGTCTGGGTGAGGTCTCCTATGCAGGATCTGGCTCTGCCTCTCACTGACGTTGGATGGCCGCCTGGTGTGGCACAAGCACCATCTGATTGTTCTCTACCTCTTTGAGGTAGCCACAGCACCACGTGTGCAGCCACCCTCGTCACCATTGTTATGGTCTGGTGAGAGGCGGGGCGCGTGGCGCATCAATAATCACACGGACACCGGGAGCTGCGATTCACGTGCTTCTTTATTCAACATTCAACTTCAACTGCCCTTACCCTCCCCCTCCTGCGTCACTTCCCATTCCTACCGCTCTCCCTGTCCCTCCCGCCCCCGTTGTCCTAGAGACGTCAACGTAACACCGCCCTTGCATCAAAAGAGATAGGATTGTTGGTGTTATGGGGGCTTTGATGAGTGATGACGTGACGCTGTGAGGAATGGCGGCGTGACGCTGTGTACCTTGCTTCACTGCTCCTTATTAGATGCATTGCTGCCAGTGACAAATGACAAACGGAAAACTAAGAGGCTCCTTTTCAATACGAAATAGCTTGCTCATAGCTTAACTTCCGTACTTCCTCACCCAGCACACATAAATTGGCTTACCAGCACTGTTTTTCTGTGATGAACATCGAAGGACATGTTGCATAGAGTCTGCTTTCTGTTATCTGCAAATGACAATGTTCATGAGTACCAGCGATGGTATTTCTCCAAGAATAGGCTTTGAGTGTTATAAGTTTTCTTACTGTTTCAATAATAATCTGGTCTGATATTAATGTGTTCCTTCCTTTCTCTTTTGCAGGTCAATTTATCCTTTCAGAGGGTGAAACTCCATCGAGGTTATGAACAATCACAACGCGCACTGCAGTCTGTTGTAAATGAGCGATGATAGTAATTTCTTGAACGTTCTATGCTCACTGTAACCTTGCTAGAAATGCGCAAATGTGCTTGTTTTAGTGCGCATTTAAGATTCAGGAATAGTTGTCTTCACAAATCCTGTTTTAGTTCCGGAAGATGTGCGCACTGTAGTTAGGTGGTGCGCCAGAGAAGCAGGCCTGTTAACTTCAAGGGTTGGTTATGCGCAGGAGCGGCATCACGAGTAATTCTAAAAACATGTGCATTGCAACTTGGGCTGATAAACTGAAGCAGTGAGGGTTCGCGTGGGCCACGATTCAGCTAATGATCTGGTGTTGGTGCCGCTGGCGCTGGGGGCCCATTCCCTTGAGATTGAGCAACTTTCTGGGCTGCACGGAATACAGAGAACAACCCTTTGACTTCATAGGTGCCTAAGCCACTTACTCCTTGATGGCTTATACTCTGGAATGCTCAGAGAACGAAGCACGTTCTGAAAGTTTACAGTCTGAAATGGATGAACACAGGCTTACGTCAGATACTTCTTATGGGACCTCACTGGGATTCATATGGTGGGGTTGGGTTGGGGTTTATATAGTCCAAACTTCTGTAGCACTTCACTGCTTGTTACTGCTTGACTCTTTAGGACCAAACAGAAGCCATCTTGGTGGTTTTTCCAATTGCTAAACAGGCATCCATCTTAAAATGATGGTGGTGCAATAGGCATGCCCATGTCATCAAGATTTTAGATGCTGGAATTGTAAAAGCAAAAAGAGAATATCGAGGCTGAGTACCACAAAAGGAAATACACCAAACACGGGCTAACAAAGATACACAGATCTTTATTATACAACTGAACAGTTTTCAAAGGAGCAAAGTATCAGATAGCTATCTGGCCCTCAGTACATCACAGCGAATACCAGCCATTTCGGTGTGAGAAGTGAGTGGGGCTGTACATCAGAACACTCACTCTTTTTATACAATTTTCTAACATGATGTCCAGCCCATCTACAGGTTAATCATTCCTCGGGCTAGGGGTTCGTGCCGCGTTCACTTCTAATTTTTTCTCCTAAATGCAAATGGATTATTCCTAGTTTATACAGAAATAAGTCACAATGGCAGCAGTGTACCTTTGGATTTAACATTAAGCCTTCATACATATTTCATACAATGCAGTTTACATGACCCTAACATTTGGCCTGCGGGCAGTTTAGACATTAACTTACATATGGAGGTCAGGACGGCCAAGAAACAAACAGAAGAACAATGTCCACCATTTTAGAACTCAGGGTGACTTTGGAGTGAGAATCAAAATGGCGGATGAACCTAAAATGGCGGCTAAATCGATCTAAGGTTGGAACTTTGCAACGCGGATTTCTTCGCAGAACGACTGGGCTTAGGCCAATACATACAATAAAAGAGACATGATATAATATCCCATTTAACAAACCCTCCTTTTGGCCTAAGCTAAGCGCTAAACCACTTCTAGTCACTTTACGAGTAACTCCACATCTCAATATCCATACATCCTGAATCACTATCGGAGATATCAATTGCCATAAGATCAGATACTAAGATTTATTTTAGCACGTATTGCTTGGAGATCTTTTCTGGGACGTATACCTTATGTCCTAATGTACCCATCGCTTGTGCGCAACATCCTCCTAACATCAAACATATACCAGAAGACATTGTATACAACAACAAAGAAACAACAGAATACCCAAAATAATCAGCAAGACCAAAAGTAATTTCCAACCCCAGGATCGCAAGACGTCCCAGAACCAAGCACTAAGATCCCAGTTTCCCTCGGGAACATGCACTTCTGAACTTAGGACATACAGATTCTGTATTGCCTTAAAGATAGTTGCGGAGAAATCTGGTACGAAAACACAGCAAGCGGACCCCACCAATTTACATACCCACCACGCTCAGCCAGGATGACATATAATGCTATCCGGTTCTGAAGTGATACTAACCTTATTGCTTTGTGTTCTATAATCATGTTATAGAGTATGTCAGTGGTCCGGTTGATGGTCCTCTCCAGTACTCTCGCTAGTCTCCTGATATCTTCAGAGTTTATTATTTGCCCCCAAAATGGCACAAAGGATTTAGCTACATTGCCCAGAACTTGTGCTGAAGTGTCACCATACTCGCCCCGTCTTGGACGAGCCTTTGAAATCTGTACAGTACTTGCAATGAATACCCCGGGTAACAGAATCCCTAAATAACAAGTCCCCTGCCAATCCCTGGGTAACCATGGAAATGCTACATTACTGCAAACGAAGTAGACAGGTTCGCCTACATACAAGGATCTGTCCGCGCACAATATTGGCGCAAGCTTTAAAATCACCCATTAACCGAGTACCATTCCTTTGTATGCAGAAAGAAACTGAATTGGGGCTATGGTTAACAGCGTAGGAAGGAGGCGTGGCATCCTTATTGCCTATAGGATCCGTCTTGGTAGAGATCAAAGATTGAAAAGGATGGGACACTCTATCAGAAGGCCTAATAGAAGTAACATTAAGATTACTCCTATTTGCAAAAAGCGGGCATCCCAGGGACGTCCGAACACTTTTTTCAAACAAGTTCAAGTAAGTCCCATCGAAATTCCCCGAGATGCTATTGTTCCATTGGCCAAAGAATAGTGGTCTAAGAGAAGCATAGCAAGCAGTTGTCAAAGGTAAAGGATGAATATACCAACCTAACCCCTTATCCCCGTGTTGCGGTAAATGTGAACAGATCCAACAATTAGATTTGTTAAAAATGGCATGTGTAGCATTCCTGATGAGTAATAGTGTGTTGTGATAATTCTGTCTGTGCTGAGAGTCTCTAGGAGTATGCAGATGCATGAAAGGAGGAGAAGCAGTAGGTACATTTTCAGTAGGTAACAAATTCTCAAACGGATGTACTTCTTCTAGATACCAGAAACCTAAAACTACTGACTATTGTGAAACCAATTAACATTATCACAAGACAGCAATACGTTTTCGGGGCCCACACAGTGGATTGTCAATTTTCGCAGCAGGTCACACATGTTCTTATCTGTTCTGTGCGTGCGGGAGCAGTTGCAAGCATTGTATTCTTCAAACAAAAGCACAAATGTTATTTGCTGGCGTCCTCCAGGCCGAGCGTTTTCTTAATCTTTCCACAAACCCTAGCCTACTGAATCCCCTTATGTACAAATGATCGGGCCAAAAAGACAAGCCCTTCAATGATTTTCCTTGATGGCACAGCCAAACCGTGCAGTAAGTTTATTTCCTCGGACGCAGATCGTACCTTGTGGTCCCTGGTACTGAGTAATCTGTGAACAACGTGTCGTCACTTCTCACTGGAAGTGGCGAATGAATGGAAGCAAGATCAGAAACAAGAGCAACTTCCGGAAACAAAACTGTTGGAGAGTGTGAAGATGAAATGGCTGTTTCCCTAGACCTCACGGGCTCAGGGAGAATCTCTGATGCACTCTCGATACTGGCTGCTGCATCGTGATCGTTGGTTGCAGCATTGGTGAGGGGTTCTGCATCTTCTGTATCGTGGGGCACTGAGTGTGGAATCCTCTTGGTGTGCGACGCGTGTATCCAATGCTCCCGGCCTGCTACCTGCACCTCAGTCTGTGTGACCAGCAAAACTTGGAAGGGGCCCACCAGCAAAGTGCGAGGCAAGAAGATCACTCAAACGATTTCGTGAGGATCCACTCTCCGGGTCGTATGCTGTGACCGGGGCCCTCGTAACGTACAGGTAAAGCCTCTCGCACCTGATGATAAATCGAATACAGATTTTTAGTTAACTGGCCACAATAGTCAGAGAGAAGTACATTTTCGACGTCTCGTAAAGGACGAGACTTCAGAACATTCCAAATATTAAAGGGCCTACCCATAACCACCTCAAAGGGTAAAAGCCCAGTCTTAGTTTGAGGGGTTGTTCGCATAGATAACAACACGATCGGTAAGGCGTCCGGCCATTTTAGTTTGGTGCCGGCACACGTCTTAGCAAGCTTGTTCTTGATGATGCCATTGTGTCTTTCTTCTAGTCCAGCACTCTGAGCGTGTCTAGCCGAATGGAACCGTTTATCGATCTGTAATCCTGTGCATATCTGCAGAATTACAGCAGCGATAAAGTGTGGACCATTGTCCGACCAGATGACTCTCTGCATCCCAAATCTTGGAAAATATTCCTTTAACATAGTCTTTGCCGTGGTCATAGCTGTGGCATCTTTGACAGGATAGGCTTCAATCCATTTTCTGAAAGCACAGCTGACGACAGATAGATACTTGAAATTGTTGCAACGCTCCATCTCAATAAAATCAAAATGAATAACCTGGAAGGGGACGGAAGGTGGACCAAAACTACCCCTAGGAGTTGATGTGCCCTTTCCCACATTATGATGCAAACAAATCATGCACCCCTGAACGAAGCGTTCAGCTACTTTAGGGATTTTGTCATTTACCCACACATATTGCAACATTTTAGTGATTTTACATGCACATATATGAGTGGAACCATGAGCCATAACAACCACCATCATAATATATGCGTCAGGCAGTAACCACTTTCCTTCAACTTTGTCCAACCAAACACCCATCATCATCCAGTCTCCCCAAACCGTCAGCCCACTTCTTAGATTCTTCTAATGTGGCATCGGCTTGGATACCCCTTACGGAATCAATACCCTCATCCAAAGTACAGGCATTTGTGCCTTCTCTTGAAGTATACATTTCTGAAGAGAGATCAGTGGCAGTCTGTTTGGCTATCTGGTCAACAAAAACGTTCCCTTTTCCTACATGACCTATAATCTTCCGATGCGCTGCACATTTTATGATAGCTAGCTGAGTAGGGAGTGCAAGCGCTGAAAGTAACCGTACTGTCAAGGAGCCATGTTTAATTTTTGTACCATGTGAAGTCAAGAAACCTCTTTCTGCCCAAAGTCAACAGAAGTTGTGAACCACCCTGTCAGTATATATGTTTACTGTAAGCCCTTCGGAAAGTTCACAAGCACGGGTCAATGCTATAATCTCTGCCGCCTGCACAGAGTTATGCGTGATTCTCTTTGTTTCCACGAACATGCTCAATGTAGTGATTGCATAAGCAGCTGTGGATGTACTATCCGGATGTTTGAAGCAGGAGCCATCGCAAAACAGCTCCCCTTGTTGATTATCTTTCAGATCGATTCCACCCTTTGTCTCTTGTTTGGTAGTGTAAAGGCAGTCAGGTGACTCTTCGTCACTACAAGCAGTACCTTGCGGGAAAAGGAAAATTTCAGCCGGATTAAGAACACAACACCTCTTAATTTATATGTGCGGTGCAAACAAGATCAATTCGTATCTTGTTAATCATGCCGTGGTGAGGTGTTGTGTTTGTGTTCTGTTTAATAGAACATCTACAGAGTGAGGTACCATCAGAGTTAAAGCATGACCTAGGACCATTCCCTCGCTCTGTTTTACGGACACAGCAGCAGCAGCGAGAGCTCGCAAACATCTTGGCAAAGCGCATGCTACAGGAACAAGGGCAGAAGAAAAGTAGCCGCATGGCCTATTCTTCCCTCCATGTTCCTGCGTTAATACAGCCAAAGTACATCCATCACATTCATGCACATACAACACAAAGGCCTTTTCATAGTTTGGTGTGCCCAAAACTGGTGCAGAGCACAATGAAGTCTTGAGCAAATCAAATGCTTGCTGGTGTTCCAAGTTCCACGGTAATGGCGAAGAAATGCCCTTCTTCATCAAAGCCAACATTGTTTTAATCACTAGTGAGAAATTGGGGATCTCCTGCCTACAGTAAGAAGCCATACCTATCTAACTTCCTTCTGCGTATTTGGGACAGACATGCTAGAAATGAGTTTTATCCGTTCAGGCGTCAACCTTCTTCCTTCCTTTGACAGGAGATAGCCTTAATAGGAGACCTCCTGACAACAGTATTGACATTTTCAAGCAAACGCTTATGTTCCTGTTTAGCCAAATGAATAAACAACAACACAGTTCCCTTCCTTACAAGCGCTCTCTGAGTCAGCAGCTAAAAGCAAGTCATCAACATATTGAAGCAGTGTACAAGTAGAGGGCAACTCAAGGGTATCGAGCTGCTCTTTCAAAGCCCTACTATAGATACTAGGACTTTCCGTGTAACCTTACGGTGCATGGGTAAAGGTAAACGAACATCCCCCTAGGGTGAACGCAAACAGGTATCTACTGTCTTTGTGTATAGGAATACTAAAGAAAGCGTTCTTTAGATCCAAAACACTAAAATGAGTAGCTGAAGCCGAAATCATGGTTAATATTGTCATCACATCAGGCACAATTGGAAATTGTGGATGAACGATCTTATTGATGGCACGTAAATCAATTATGAAATTAAAAGGAATTGCATTATCGCCTTTTTTGTACACGGGTAAAATCAGACTATTGCACAAACTACCTGCAATTTCCTCAATCACCCCTCGATGCACAAAATCGGAGACGATGCATTTCAAAACTTGCTCACCATCGACTGAGATCTTATATTGGGGAATATGTGGCAGCTTTACTCCATGTTTCAAGATAATCTTAACAGGTTCGAATTGCAAGACACTGACGTCATTATCATCAATAGCCCACAAATACTCCGGAACATGACTAAATTCCGGCGGCAAAGGTCTGGTCAAGAATTGAGAGGCAGAAAGTTGCTGTGGTGAAATCGTCAAATGCACTCCATCAGAATAGCAATGAATTACCGCATTTAAATCCTTCAACAGATTCAACCCCAACAAATTCTCTCCACAATTCATAGTCAAAAGGAATGGACAATGGTCCGAAAATGGACCCAAGGTAATCGGTACCGGCGAAGAAACCGGACAGACAACTGGTGTGCCAGAAATCCCTACAGAAACATTGGTTTGCCCTGAAAGTGGAATATTTGGAACCCGTGAATGGTCAATGGAACACTTCTGTGCCCCTGTATCTATCAAGAAAAGATGTTTCCTATTTCCAACTAACATCTCAACGTAGGGACCTTTCTGATTAACGGGAATAGACGTTGGTTCCAAACCCTGTTTCGGGCAATCCTAGTGAAACAGAATGTCGTCAAAAGGAAGTTCTTCAGAGAGGTAAGCAGCAGAAAGATGATAAAAATGTTTCTATTATTCACACTCAATGCCTGATTGTCCTGCGAAAAAGATTGCTGTGAATCCTGTGAAAACTGACCTCTACCAGGACTCCCTAAACCTGGGTGACCTCTGGATGGTCTACCCATATTTCCAAATGTGTTATTTGACCTCTGCTGGAGGATCGGCCATTGTGCACGCCAATTACCCTCTTGTCTACAATAAGCACACTGGTTAATGTTTACAGGACCCAAGGGCGCATTTCCCTGCGGAACGTACTGACCTCTAAATTGAGAATTACCCCCTCTAGGGCCTCTAACAATTTGCTGCAATAGTACTTTCGTCTTGAAGTCTCCTTTTCTCTTTTCAACTCTTTCTTTTTCGTTATTGACACGATTCTCATAGTAATGAGCCATGTGCAATACTTCTGATTGAGACTTTTCTTGCCAAGTGCTCTCAGATGACATAATTTACGACTGGATGTCAGGCAGCCATCCACGCATAAATTTGTCCACGAATAATCTTTTACCAGACTCTGTCCCTAGGTCTTGTCCACTGAAATCTGAAAACACCTGTTCGAACCGATTAAAGAACTCAGTAGCACCCTCAGACTTCCCTTGGACACAGGCCGTAAGCTTGTCCCAAATAATTCTCTTTTCAGGAATTATAGTTTTCAATTTCGTAACTATTCTGTCAAGCAAAGTTAGTATTACCTGAGGCGGCCTTTCGCCAGCTAGCCTTTCTCCATCGAGTCTAACCATGTTAGTCCATGTATCTCCTAGCCCTGGTACATCATCTACAGTTCTAATCTGTTTCCACAAGTCAACAGGCAGGAGTACAGCAAATAACAAATCAATATCACTTAAGGTGAATACCGATGATTGCAAGACAGACTCTATTTCTTTGTAGAACCCTGTCGGATTCTTCCTAATGTCGGGAATAGATTGTTTAATGGTGTTCACTTCCTGTCTCATGAACAGGACATGAAAAAACTACGACACATAATGTGCAGGAATTTCATAGGCTTGCGCACTTGTTCCATCATCCGCTGGAACCTCGACTTTTGGGACAAATGTCGGAGGGACCTCTCTCATAGGCAACTGAGAAGTAGGCAACTCCGAACACTTACTAAGCAACAGAGCCAAATCGAGCGCTAAAGCAGCTGAAGAAGTGTCAAATGAAAAAGCCCTCTTATAAATACTCAATAACTCTGCGGGACAACAAATCTTCTTCTTTACAAACTCATCCTGTAGGTACTCTACCATTACCTGTATCACTTTACTCTGCATCTCTGGCGTATACTGACTATAAGTCTCATATACTTCTACGGGAGTTATCGACATATCTGAGATCCATCTAATCGCATCTTTCATACAAATTCGTGTTTCCTCAGTTATCGATTTCCGACAAGGAAGGAAACATTTCTGTACGAACATAACGTCCAAGCTATCACAATATTCATCTCCATTCTGTAACCTTTCCAGCTCCCTTCTATACTCAAGAATCCTCTCAACATGCTCTATCACCTTCTCTGCAGTATCTCTAGAGAAAGCTAAAGTATTCAGATCCCTCAATCCTTGTGGGAGATCTATGTCATTCAGCCTGTTCCACATTAGACATAAATGAATTCCTAATCCTTCACTAAAAACGTTTTTCTCAGGAAGATTGTCTATATTAGAAAGTGTGGCAAAAACATCAGCTTGTTCACCCTTCTCCATGCAATGCTTAGCCCACGCAGTTAACTCACGTTTTTTCTCCTGCTCCCCGATCTACTACAAGCGGTGTCAAACCACTTGGAAGAGGGAGGGTAGGTTTGAACATCAGGGAACAGAGGTGCTATTACTGGTACAGCAGGCAAAGGTGGAGGAACGGGACGAGGAGCAACGACAAGAGGAGGAACAACGACTGGAGGAAGAGGAACAGCAGGAGGAACTATGGGAGGAGGAATAACAGCAGGAAGAGGAACATATGGAGGTGGCGCAGTGGCACCAGGCCTTCGTTTAATAGTTTATCGATAAATTCATCAGATACATGAAAGTCTTTAGAAGGGTACATTTTCTGAATCCCAAGTGAAAAAGCCCTATCCATATTCCTAACTGACTCAGACTGTTTATTTTGGTCGTACAACACCGCTTTTTGGCATTCGTCATATGACGGCGCACGTACTTTTCTCTATTCTTAAACTGCTGCAAAGCTTCTTTCTTCCAATTCTGTAATGCATCAAATGCTGCAGGTCTAGCCTTTTTCTTCAATAGTATAGATTCTAAGTATTCAATGCGAGGGATTTCAAAACTACCAATGATTGGTCACTGAAGTTCGGAAGCATGTCTAGTTTGTCTGTGCCAAATATCATTAAATACTATACTACCAATGCCATGCTTACAGTTCATAGTACACGCCGGCGACCCCTTCATTGGTGCCGGTCGGCCAAATTCCAAAGATTGTCTATCCTTGCAGAATAATGCCCTGAAGCAGGCAGACAATTTCCCAGGCATATCAGAATACTGGTGTTACCTGGTCAATAATTGAACTTGTGAGTGCAATACGCCAAAACAAATTATCAAGATACTTAAGAATCGGGTCACGACTCACCTGATCAAATCCTAAGGAGGTTCAATCTGATTACAAAGTTTTCTAACAAAGATTTCCTCATGGTTGGTGATTTCGGCAAATCTGCCCGCCTCGATATATGGACCCTCGTCAAGATGCCGACTCGGACCATGTGCTCACCGTCCAGGGATCGGGTCGTGCAGCGCTGCTGAGGTGTCGCTTCTCATCCAAGAAAGGGGCCCCCTTTACAGCGTCCAATCCCGATCCGATAGCCGTGTCAACCTTCAACGAGCTGGCATCAATCTTGAGGGTCCCTATTCGGGCGCCATCTGTAAAAGCAAAAAGAGAATATCGAGGCTGAGTACCACAAAAGGAAATACACCAAACACAGGCTTACAAAGATACACAGATCTTTATTCTACAACTGAACAGTTTTCAAAGGAACAAAGTATCAGATAGCTATCTGGCCCTAGTACATCACAGCGAATACCAGCCCTTTCGGTGTGAGAAGTGAGTGGGGCTGTACATCAGAACACTCACTCTTTTTATACAATTTTCTAACATGATGTACAGCCCATCTATAGGTTAATCATTCCTCGGGATAGGGGTTCGTGCCACGTTCACTTCTAATTTATTCACCTACATGCATATGGATTATTCTTAGTTTATACACAAATACGTTACAATGGCAGCAGTGTACCTTTGGATTTAACATTAAGCCTTCGTATATATTTCATACAATGCAGTTCTGCAAGTGTTCACATTCAGTATTTAAACAACATTGTACTTAATATATGCTCGCGGATCAGTTTCGTTGGCACAGGTAATCTTTGATCTACAGGTCAACGAAGGACAAGGTCTCCTTACATGACCCTAACATTTGGCCTGCGAGCAGTTTAGACATTAACTTACATATAGATGTAAGGATGGCCAAGTTACAAACAGAAGAACAATGTCCACCATTTTAGAACTCAGGGTGACTTTGGAGTGAGAATCAAAATGGCAGATGAACCTAAAATGGCGGCTAAATCGATCTAAATCGGAACTTTGCAACGTGGATTTCTTCGCAGAGCGACTGGGCTTAGGCCAATATATACAATAAAAGAGCCATGATATAATATCCTGTTTAACAGAATGCTGCAAGATGTTCCTAGCATAGTCTTTGATGATGGATTCCTGACAGCACTCCTCCTCATACCCCCTCTACAATTATGTCTCTGGGTTTTGCTTTGTTTTGACATTCCCTATGGAAACATCTCACCAGTCTTGGAGCATGAACATTTGTAGTCCCAGGTTCTATCTACAGACCTGTAACCCTTCCAATCAATGACATAGTACAGATTATTTCTTTTTTTATCAGCTTATTGTTTGTATTGAGTTTTAGCCTGATGTGAATGTTGGTTAGTGTGTTGTATTGTGTGTAGAATGGTGTCCTGAAGTTGCTTCACAGCAGGCATTCCAAAAGCTTCTGGGTATGGTGTAAACGGATGTGTAAGGGTGCATGCAATGCATGCATGAGATAGTAGAGTGCATACCCGTTAGAGTTATGAGTGTAGTTGTAGTGAGCATATTCTACTACCCAAAGGAGGTCTACCTTATCCTGCTCTGTGTAATACAACAAACATCAAAGATATTTTTCTAAAGTCTGATTAGTTTGTTTAGTCTATCCATTGGTGGAAAGACACATATAAATTTGAGCTAATGAGCAACATCTCTTCCAGAATTTCAATATGAAGTGACTGCCTGACAATTTGCTGCAGGAAAGTTTGCGCTAGCACCCCTGCCATCGGTATCCCCTTAAGTGCAATGAAAGGGGCCCTCTTTGATAATAGATCTACCACCACTAGTACTTTATTGTAGTCATGCTTAGAGGGCAGGTCGTTTATGAAGTCAAGAGAAATAGTGTACCATGGTGTCGGTGGGGTTGGCATGGGTTGTACAAGACCTTGAGGTTCCTTCTGAGAGGATTTTAGTGTTGAGCACACACATCACAGGTTTCTATGTGATGGATAACTTCCTGCGGCACGGTAGGCTATCAGTAGTACAACTTGATTTGATTGTATTTGTGATAGCTGCTTCATACTTTGTACCAAGTTATGGTTGTTTGCACAACAGTCGCTCTCGAAAATATGGCAGTCCTTGTCTTCTTTGTCTTTCTGTGTTTTCTTCCACACAAGCTTGTCGGTTTTTAGGTGGCAAAGCCATGCAAATAACTTCTTGCAACGTTATGAATTCAGGAGTAGCTTTAATGATCCCAGAAATCGTCTGCGGTGGGTTAATATTCATGGGTTGTGGTGCTCTATATACTTGGTTGATTTCTTCTTTTTTCACATCCCAGTCTTTATAATGCTTTAGCTTTTACATTGTGTGATCCAGGTCAAGAGGCGTTGGTGAAATCGTATTAAGCCCCAAAAAGTACTCAATGGAATTGTATAGCAGTTTGGGCCTGTACTGTTCTCAAATATTGGAGGTTTGGATGATTCTTATAAACAGCTACCTGATGTTTTACCCCTAAGAGTTGGTAACTCCACTCCTTGAATGCTGCTTTTACGACTAAATGCTCTTTGTCTGTTATTGCATAGTTTCTTTTTGCAGGGGTAAACCTCTTCGAATAAAAGGCTACTGGGTGTATCTGACCTGACTGTGAGTCCTTTTGCACCATAACTGCCCCCATTGCTACACTAGATGAGTCCATATTTATAATAAAGGGCAGCTCAGGGTTTGCATGTACCACCAAAGAGATGTCTGGAATAAATCGTCTATAGAAATTGGCAAAACCAATAGAGCTTTGAACTGTTTTTACTGATATTGATGATGGTCATTGGAGAATTGCTTCTGAAGAGAGGGTCCCAAGGATGCCCCTCATCACCTGATATTCAATTCACAACGAAGAGCCAGAAATGCTCACGACTCCCATCTTATTTCAGATGAATCCGGAATGCACCAATCATTGACAAGTACATAGAAAGGTATCCTCTCAGCCAGCCATACAGACCAATCATGTACGCGTCTTCACAGGTATAGGAGAAGAAAAAGAGTTTGTGGACACAATACCCTTATGGACAGTCTCGACTAAACCACGATGCTGACGTCATTATTGACACCACAATGTAGCAGTGTAAGACATGAAGCACAATCACAGTTCTGCACCACTTTACACAAACACACACTTGTATACATGAAGAACTTGCTTACACAGCTTTATAGCCAACAGACAGATACATATACATATTGTCAATGCTTTTATCATTTTGTGCATAGCCAAATGCAGTAATGCAGAACCGCAAGGCACAAAAGATCCTGAACAAGCTTGCTGATGCTTCTAACAATGATCAAGTGGACATGCAGGAGTATACATGGAGCCTGATACAACCACATATCACTAACCTATACGGAAGCTAACATAACATGGACAATGCAGAAACTGCATTATAAAGGTTAGGAAAATTACAGCAGGTCTCAATCCACTGAGCATTAAACAATCAAAGCTGATTCAGGCTGCACAGAGAGCAAGGGAGGCTAACAGCCAAGGTCAGATATATTCAGACACATTTCACTCTCCAGACGACAAGGTGACCAACTGCAGAGAAACTGAATAAATCCTCATAAATGTGAGCTAAAGAGCTCATATTTGTGGGCTCAAAACACGTGATACAGCCAAATGAGACAATGGTCATTCATCTGTGGTGGGAAAGTGGAGCTGATCACAGCAAATCAGACGCAGACACCAATATGTGTTGCAAACGTGAGGTTTGAGTTCTCATAGACAAAGGTTGTACACACAAGTTACAATACAGACACATACACGTTCACATCACATTTCCGAAGATGAGAACTAAGTCAAGTCCCAGGCCTGGGGATATCAGCTCTAACCAATCATAGCTTAGAAAGCCTGGGGTAGATGGCAAAGGGAATGAACCAATAGTGAGCCCATTACTCTGCAACCTTGTAATAGATAGATTCTTGAGGATGGGACAGGCCGGCCACCTGGCATGCAAGGACCAGTAGAATAACCAGTAGAATAACCCCTATAGGGTCATCCTATAGGTTATAGTACTCTCGAAACCCAATCTCTTGTGATGATAGGTTTTTCAGGGAAGGGCCCAGGTAATGATGACATCCTTTTACAAAACTATGCCGCAAGCCATGAGGAGCTGAGATGTACCGGAGATTTCTGATT
This sequence comes from Ambystoma mexicanum, assembly GCF_040938575.1. Taxonomy (NCBI): domain Eukaryota; kingdom Metazoa; phylum Chordata; class Amphibia; order Caudata; family Ambystomatidae; genus Ambystoma; species Ambystoma mexicanum. The sequence goes on from NC_090921.1 coordinate 199,445,360, forward strand.
TCCTTGTATTAATCTTGCCGTTGGCTGAGTCCTCCAGTTATTCTGAGGAGGGTGTTGGGCCCTCAAAGTCAGACGGACAACCAGCCATACTCCTGCATACATGGGAGTCCATGCTCCTGCATACGCTTGAGATCCTGGGAGTCCATACTCCTGCATACGCTCGAGATTCACCTTCACATGACTAACATGTTCCTCGTGGTTGGCTGAAATATATCAAGGTGTCATCTATGTATACGATTGCGCACCCATCCAATAATTCCCACAAGATATAATTCATAAAGTACTAGAACACGACAGGCGCATTACAAAAGCTGAAAAGCATTACTTGGTACTCAAAGTGTCCATATTCAGTCCAGTTCCACCAGACACCCTTTGGGAACCAGGTGAGCATAACATTAGTATCTATTTGAATAGCACTTTTTGTAAGTGAAATTAATTCCCTAATGTTGGCATTCATTTGAATGGCAATTGTCTGTAAATTAAATGTATTCCTTTACGTGACAAAGAGTTTGTGGATTCTGACAAAACCTAAAGGCGAAAATATAGATAGTTTGTTCACTTGTTGCGATGTTGCACGTGCAGATTTTCTGTACAAGATTAGAGTTCATCTTAAGCCTGTCAGATTAATTGACATCCATTTGATATATACACTGTCTTTAATGAAACACCATATTAGGAAGTACTAAATGTTTATAACTTATTATACATTTGTTAGTCTGGTTTTAAAGAAAATATGTATTGATCTTATAAAGAGTTTGATAATAAAAAGAAACATTTAAAAAATAAATGTTTAGCCAACACTGATTCCTTGCTTCTTCCATTCCATGTGACTTAGGGTCCTTTTTGCACTAGAATTAAGATAAAGTAGTGTTGTTCCGTGAGACGTCATTTCTGGTTTTGTTCATGCATTTATTTAATTACACAATGTTTTAAAGTATTTTTATCGAAAGTGCTTGTCAAGGAATAAACAAAATGGTACAAAATGAAGGTGATAGATCATGAATCAAAAGCCAATACAACAAAGATGCTTCCAGGAAAGGTTTAGGAGACAAAATGTAAGAGATGGCGTTTCAGGGGTTTTTTGTATTGAAAAGGAGTAACACATGAGGAGATAGGAAAAGGCAAGGAATTCCAGAAAAAAGGAGCAAGCAGTTGGAATCAATGGAACTGAGAAGAAGGACAAGAGGCCGGAGAACAGAAATGCAAAACTGGAAAACAGAACATAGATATGTAGAAGAAGAGTACAAAGAAATCAGAGAACATACATATTAGAGAGTCTAGTCAAGGATAGATTTGAAAACTAAGAACAAAAACTGAAACTCAGGATGCTGTTTGCTTGGGATCCATCGAAGCCGAGCCAGATAAGGAAACATACTGGCAGTCCAAGGAAGACAAAACAGAATGAAAACAGAAGAATAAAGAATGGAGCACAGTGGAAGAAGAACATAATTAGGTAAACTGATGTAGAGGGACCAGAAGAGTTAAGACGTGATAATATTAAGGTTTGAAGAAGAGATTTTGTGGATGAAAAGGTAAGAAGAGGCATCATTTTCCTGATGTTATATAAATGAAACCGACAAAAATGAACGATATAAGAAAAAGTAGGGTTGTAGAAAAAAGAGAAGAATCAACAATAAATCCAAGATTTTGAGTCTGAGGGGAACAAGATAGTTAAGGGAGGGTGATGAGATGGGGTTGCAGGGAAGAAAACTATTTCTGTGTTTTTGGGATTCAAAAACCTAGAAGCCATTGGTAATTGAACCACAGAATGACAAGAAGAAAGCTGATGATGAATTTTGTCACTAAAAGAAAAGGGGATAATCTGAGTCTCAATGGCATACAAATGAACTTGAAAACTAAACTACGATGAAAACAGTCAAAATAAATACAGATCAAGACTAAAGCCCCGCTCTTGATATGGGTGGCAGGGGGAGAAAGTAGATTAAGATTATAGGCAAGAGGCAAAAAAAACAAAGGACAGGAAGAGGAACCAGATGAAGAAACACGAATATGAAAGTCAACAGAATTTAAGGAGTAGCAAGATTAGAGATAATAGCAAACAAGGAAGCAAAATCATCATAGAAGCATCGTTGGGAACCTTTGAGGCAGATAAATACCAGAACAGTAAGCAGAGTCTGACTGGGACAAGAAATAGGACAGGACACCCAAAAAGAAAGTGTCCCACCCATCACCTCAAAAAGTGTCCCACCCCTTTCCTCAAAACAGTGTCCCACCCCTTGCCTAAAAGAAAGTGGCCCTCAAACCATCATCCGTGAATCGCATCGCGTCAATTCACAACCTTACGGTCATGATGGGGAGGCCCTGGTCTCGTGCTGTGGGCCATGCTGCTCCAGAGCTTCTGGTTGCATGTGGGTAGTAGTCTGCATGTGTGAAGTGCTGCAAGTGATATTTTGGGATAAGATGGTGGGTGGTCCACTGCATGTATGGGTGGCTGGGGGATTTGGCGGAGGCGGGACCAGCGGCATTCAGAGTGCGGGTGAGTCTGATGGCGGCAGTATGTGCTACAAGAACATTTTGAGTAATTTGAGCAGTGGATGGGGCCCTAAAATGTCAATGTTGGTTGGGTATTGATTGACTGCTCAGAGGCATGCTAAACCCTATGGCCATTGCCACCCGGTTCCTGCCCTTCCCCAACCTAAACACTGCCTCATGGGAACTCGTTGAGCTTTCTTTAATCAAGCGGTAAATGTTAAACATTGCACTCAAAGGGCCTGCCAGTGTTTTTTTCAAAGCAGTCTACTGAGAGTTAATGACTTAATTGATTATATAAATGTGCTTTTGATGTAACAAAAATGCCTTAACGAGATCTGACTTCAGCCATTCGATTTATAAGCAATATCTGCATCCTTTACTGAAGTCATGTTAAAAACAATCATTGTCACACTCAACAGTTTTTGCTTGTGTAAGTATTAGGCATCTGCCAGGCAATGCAATGATGTCCACGTGCTCACACCATTTTGCAACTGCTTCCATCAATGGCCATTTAATTCCAATACCGAAATACCTGGCAAGACCCTTTCCCATGCTTACACATTATGGGTGATGACAGACGTATATATTTTGAGAACCCCAGCCAATCCACAATGTTGTGAGGCTATCACAAAACGGACATTTGCGTAAACATCTTGTTTGCTTTTATCTTCATAAGATAGTTGTGATTGTTGCAAAAACCTTTCGTGAGGCAGTACCTGAGATTGCTGGTGGGATCAGTACCACTGGGTGTTCAGTTAGCACCAGACAGAAAGGTCCCAATGAGCTTATGTTGCCCCTTGAACCCAGAAGCATAGAGATAACCGGATATATGGAAACGGGGGTGCAGAGAGTCTTAAATGTGTGGGTTTCAACAACAGCACTGTATCCCTCAGATGGCATTGCCTGGGTTTACAGTGCCCCCGGTGGCCCCATGCTTGCATTCTGCTGCACACCTGTGTGCTTAGCTTGCCTGCCCCTGGGTACAACATCCCTGGTTTCACATTAACCCTGTGTACCCTTCTGTTTACATGCCTCCCGTGCACATCTGTACTCCCATTGCCCTGCATACACTCCAGGGGTTCACCCCTGCTCTCATCTGCACGCATACCCGTGCCCCCCCCCCATATGCACGCCCTTTATTTTCTCTGTATGCCTGTGCACTGAGCATCACGCCCCTGGTGCCTTGACCCCCGGTGCCTTGAATCTCCATGCCCCCCTGCACCTAGGCCAGCTGTGACCTACCTCCACGATGAAGGTCCTTTCCTCCCCGCAGACGGACATCACCCAGAGGCAGACTTGCAGGCAGCAGAGCCTGGTGCCCCCGGACTGCCGCCTCCGGCCCCGCTGCTGGAGCCCAGCATCGGCCATCATCTCTCCCCGCTCTCAGCATTGATGGTGAGGGAGGGCCTCACATCCCGGGCAGGTGAGGCCTCGCGCCGCCTGCTACCCACATCAGCTCTCTCCACCGGTGTTTCCCGGCCGCAGCTACTCGATCCAGCGATCCTTCTGTCCAGAAAGGGACGTTGACCTGTAGTGATGTCACAGGTATGCTATCAGTACAGCAGTGACTGCTCCATGTGAGTGTGCCTGTAGAGTGATGTCACCTTAGTGATGTCACAGGTGTGCTATCAGTACAGCAGTGACTGCTCTATGTGAGTATGCCTGTAGAGTGATGTCACCGGTAGTGATGTCACAGGTGTGCTAGCAGTACAGCAGTGACTGCTCCATGTGAGTGTGCCTGTAGAGTGATGTCACCTGTAGTGATGTCACAGGTGTGCTAGCAGTACAGCAGTGACTGTTCAATGTGTGTGTGCTTGTAGAGTGGCAGAGGTAGTGATGCCACCAAGGTGCCTGCATGGAACGCTGTAGATGGTCCTTGTGATTGTGCCCGTAGAGTGACCTGCACAAGGAGAAGTAGTGATTCCTGCAGGATATTGGTGACTGGTCCAAATGAGTCCGCTTGCGCCCAGAGATATAAATATACTGCAACCTGTTGGAATCATGGCTGTAGATGGTCCATGCGAGTGCGCCTGTAGAGTGACCTGCGCCAGGAAGTACAGCGATGCCACAGATGGGCCTGCAGGTCATTGGTGACTTCCTTTGGGGTTACCTGTACCAGGAGGATAATTGACGGTCTACAGCAGTGTGTTTCGTAACGATACTGTAACCTTTGGAAATGTGTCTGTGGCTGGTCCATAGGTGTGTGCCTGTAGGGTGACCTGCACAAGGCAGTGCAATGATGCCATACACGTGCCTGCTGGACATTGGTTGCTCCATGTAAGAATGTGCCTGCTGAGGGACCTGCACCAGGCGCAGATGTGCCTGCTGGATTTAGCGCTGTTCCATGGGAGTCAGCTGCGTCGGGAGAATAATTGATAGTCTAGCGCTGTGTGCATCATGCCTGTGGCCGGTCCATCAGAGCGTCCTGTGCAAGCAGCTGCACTTTGAGCAGCTTCATTGGCGCAGCGTGCCTGCCTGTTAACTGCCAGTGAGAGAGCCGGCACCACCCTTGATCACACAGCAGATGCCCTTTGCACCAGCGCCTCCAGCAGCCCGTTCCAGCCAGTGCCAGTCCCAACCAGGAACCGTCTTTCTGCCAACATGATGCCACTGGGGTGTTTGCGTGTGCACTGCCTGTCTACTGGGCTTTTTCCCTCTCTGCCCCACACGGCCAAACCTCCCTCGCGCTCGCTCCCTACTCCCGACGCACTCCCTCTCTCTCTGTTTACTGCTATTCACTGGGAGGGGGCAGCCCAGCCCTGCCGCTCCCTCCCAGTGTTTTTCTGCTGGTGCCATGGTGTCGCGGGCTAGCAGGGCCGCAAATAATCTGTAAGTTATGTACGTGTACGTGTCTGCCAGAGTCGGGCCCAGGCATGGGCTTCAGGAACTGACCCAAAGGGCCTCATCATGATTTCGGCTCAGCCAGGGGCCAAATGGCAGATGGGTCAATCCGACCCTGACAGTAAGAGGAAAAGGAGCAAAAAAGGAGAGATCATGGAATTCAAAGGAGGAAAAGGATGGAATAAAAATGGAAAAAGGGGCAAAAATAATTCCAGTCCCACTGTCAGGACAAGTGAAACAAGGATCATGCTTAAAAAGAGGAGCAAGATGATGCATAGAAAGTCAAAGTTATGTGAGAGTAATAGATCAAGTACAAGATCAGTTTTTGACACAATGGAGTCAGCGATCCAGAGGTCACAATGAATAGATGAAGAAATACTAGTAGAGAGATCAGGATATATAATATTACAGTGTCTTACAGTACCTGGCGGGCAATGGCAGCAGGATTTTGACACAAGAACTGGTATGTTAATGAAGGAATGAAGAGTAACAAGGAAAAGAAGTGGATGCCAGAAAAAAGACATAATTCAGGAGAGGAGATTGTATCAGGCATGACCAGAAAAAGTCAACTGAATAGATGAATAGGTCCAGTTGGGAAGCAGAGCAAACAGGGGCAAACAGGGCTTCAATGTGCCCTTAGAATATCGACACTTTGACAAGGCCACCCGGGTGAGGGTCATCGTAGCAGGACTCCATGAACAGGATAGAGGATGAGTCACGTGGAGATGGCCTGGTCAGAGGGGGCGGGCCACTTGCTGCGAGTTGGAGGGTCTCAACAATTGCAGCAGAGTCAGCACTGCTACGATCAATTGACAAGACACATGAAGGTAACGTGGTCAGAGCTGCGCTGGGTCTCTTGCTGCGTAATGGAAGGCAGTGAAACAGCTGCACAGTCCTCTGTTAGGCACTCGATCCATCTCTAAGTATCACACGGGGCAAATGGCGATAGAAGGCTCCCTGAGTGAGTAGGTGTGGTCCTTTGGGCATGGCTCCAAACATGAGATAAGTCTCATGGAGTTGATGCAGACACAGGAGTGGGATGGGGCCGGAGGGTGGGTCAACAGCTGCAGGGCACTCTGTAAGGCACCCGATCTACAACCAAGAGTCATGCTGGGCAAATGGTAAAATGAGGTTCCCTCTCCAAGAGGATGACAGCTTTTAGGCATTGATCACGTTATAAGTCACATTGAGATGATATGACCACAGGGGGGCGGGTCCACTCGCTGCAAAATGGAGGTCAGTGACAACAGCTGCCGGGTCCTCTGTAAGGCACCGGACCCACCACCAAGAGGCATGCTGGCCAGTTGTTAAGAGAGTGACATGTGGATCTCTCTACCCACTCTTCCACAAACAGAATCAAATCACCTGAAGTTCAGAAAGAATTTGAAGACATGCTTGAATCACATCTCAAACAGCTGATCTTTTCCTTTTATAGTGACAAATACCCGATGTGAAAATAATGAATTTGCTTGCAATGTAGCGGAATGCAAAACACCATATATTTCTTCACTGAATAGAGATACTTATGAATAATAACATAAAAAGGTATGAGCTCAAATTTGGAGTTGGGTGTATTTTTTCATCCCAAATAATGCCAACTCACCTGGAGGACAATGCAGTCCACCATCCTTATTCTGAGCTACATTTGTATTGGTATAAGTAGTCTTTAAAACACTGGGACAATCAGAGGTGTGATGAAATTATTACTGCTGTGTAGGAGCACAGGAATGAGCAGTCCCTCAAGGTTGGTACTTGGTCATCTTCTCTTCTCTCTTTATATTGCTCTTCTCCCTTATCTCCTCTTTCCATCTTTCTTTTCATAATACGCCGATGACACTCAGATCTTTTTCTCTTTTTCTTCATTTGCTTCTGCTCTCCACTCTATTTTTTCAAACTGTCTTTCTGCGGTTCAGCACTGGATGTCCTCTCATTTTTTATATCTAGACCCTTCTAGAAGTGAGGTTCTTTCCTTCTTATACTATTCCACTTAGTCTTCACCCTCCATCTCTCTCTTTTTGTCCATTTTCTCTTTCTTTCTCACTTTCTGTGCGTAAATTGGGCGTTATCTTTGATCCTTCTCTCTCATTTTCTCTTCACATTTCTTCTGTTGCCCGCTGTTGTCGTTATGCACTTTTCAACATCTGTGGTTTTCACTCTATCCCTCTTTTCATGCCACAAAACTTCTTCTTTTTTCTCTTGTCCTTCCCGAATTAATTACTGCTCATCTCAATTGCTTGGTCTTCCTGCCTCACCTCACATCCTCTCCCTCTTCACTCACTTATCAATTCCTTGATGTGCCTTCTATTTTCTTTACCCATCCGATCTTCTATTACACCCTTCTTTCTATTTCATTAGTCCCTTTTGAATCCATCTTCTCTATCACTTTCAATTGTTTTCAAATATACCCATGGTCTGGCCCCTTCTTCTCTCTCTGCTTTACTTTTGTTTTTACGTCCCATTTCGCCCCCTAAGATCACAGAATGTATTTCTTTAAACTCTTCACAAACATCCTTGCTCTTCTTATCTTTTTTCCGTTTGTTGGCTCTCATATCCCCCAAACATTGGAACTCCCTTTCCCTCTCACTTTGTTCTGCTTCATCTCTCTGTATCTTTCAATAAACCCTCAAAACTCATCTTTTATCTTCTCTTGTCTACTAATCATCTGTCTTTTCCCTCTTCCATTTTTACCTATGTTTACATTTTAACATGATTGTGCTGTTTTTTTTATATTTTTTGTTCAGCGCCGTTGGCAAAAGGTGCTCTATAAATTCAATACAATTAATGAAATAAGTCTTTTAGCTTACTGTTGTTTTCCAACTAGCTAACAAAGGGTGGTTGTGCTCTTATAAAACTTTAATTAATCTGGGATGATACTGCTTCCTTCTTGGGAACCGTTATATCATGCCTTCGCTCCGCCAGCCCCATCCTCTCTTATTTCACTCTAACCATGTCAAAGTTTGCCAGCTATTCTCTGAGCTCTGCACAGAATTGTAATTTCTGTGGATTCAGCCTTTTGAGTTTTCTCGAGTTCTTCAGGTCTGTGATCGTTCAAAGGCATGCTGTGGCTTCAATTTACAGGGAAGATGGCCCAATTGCACCCTTGCTTCTATGATTAGCGAGCTATATTTCATGCTGCATTTACCTTACACATTGGTTCTGTTCGTGTTCTTCATGTCTGTGGATGCAATCTTAGTTTTCTTCATGTCTAAATGCATATATTACCTAATGTACTTGTTCCTCATGTGGAGAACAGGTTTGCTTTGCGTCTAATGCATGTACTATTACTGTTACAACGTTAGTTTGGATGCTTTTATCCTCTTCAGCTTATATTATCTCCAAACCATGTTGGACCAGTGGGGGATAAGGGCAGAATGGCTGTCTCAGCAAGCAACATTTCTCACCTTTGCAGTATTGGTGCAGTGGAGGGGCAGAAGCTATGAATGATGCATTAATCTGCCTCACTGGTAATTGACAGCATATGAATGGCACAAAGAAACATGTAAGCAGCTCAAGCGCAGCACTATGGGACCTAGTCAGCTTGTAGGTTTTGTCGAGCATTCAGTTCAAAAAGGTGAAATATCATTCTAGCTTCTCTTGTGCTTCTGGTTTGCTGTGATTTCCAGTCCAGGGGCTCCAGGAAAAGGTGAGCCCTTCCTGATTTGCAATCCCAGTTCAGGGAAACTGGATGGCACACAAACCTCACCTCCACTAAGAAGGCTGATTCCAGTGCAGCTAAAAGAGTGTCAGGCCTTGGCACACAGCAGTTCACCACAATTGTTCTTTTTAGATGGCTGGGGGACAGATCTTTTCCCTGCCTTTGATGCCTTCTGTCATCAAATCCCAGTGAGAGGACTTTGAAATGGACTGCATGCCCAACAAAGGTCCAACAGTGTGTCTGTCTTCCTTTTATTCGAGTCCAGGAATGAAAAAATAGAATGAGGGGGTCATTCTCTCTTTTAAAGGCAAAATGCCACAGAGAATTAGTTCAAAGCCTGCCTGGAAAGTGTTCAATCCCCATTCCTGTGACAAGTGTCCTTTGCCGTATGACATCACACCTAGAGTGCCTTGCTTGCAGGAAATGGAGGTGACAGAGAAGTGAAAAGAACCATTACTGAAATCAAGATCACGCCCTGCTTCTACAGACCCATCTGCACGCTCTCTCTACTCTAACACTACCCTCTTCCCATGTTTGCTGGCTTCATGGGCATGTGTGTGATTTGCACCCTGGTCTGAGGCTGGCTTTGTTTTGTCCGTGTTGCCTCTGAATCTGCATTCCCATGGTACCTCCTGGCAGAAGCTTCTATGCCCTGGGCAAGGTCATGCTTGAGGAATCAAAGGGGAAGTATCCTGGCTATTGTTTTACTGAGCAGTTGTGGGTACAGTAAGCATAGAGACCAATAAACATTGGTCCTGTCATAGGTAGCCCTGCAACAGAGTTGACAATGGTGTGACATCAAAATGAGCTGGCTTAATAATGTGGTGTCCTTAGCAGTCAGCATACCGCAATGAGGCATGGCTTACATTTCAAGAATTAAATGCCACCAGATTGTTTAAGCAATACACATATCAGTAGTTCAATCAGCGCTGTAGACAGTTACATTTCTAGATCTGCCTGCAGTGACCTTGTGTGGCAGCATCTGTTAGGCAAAGAGCGATGGTCCGGAGGGTTGCCCAGAGCCAATACCTTGTGGTCTCGTGCAGAAGTGATGTTTCCAAGCAGTTTGGGATGGACTGCCCCTTTTGGGATGGGACCAAGCCTGACTTGCATATGGTCTTTCCCCATTTCCAATGGCTTAGCAGGCGAAGAACGATGGTCTGGGGGTTTGCCCGGAGCAATGCCAGAGGTTGGGATTAATTCCAAAGCTTCCAGTCATCACCTCCTAGTTTTGTGTAAGTCACTCCAAGTGGGATGGGTATGCCCAGAAGTGGGTCCCGTGCCTGCTCGGCCTAGATACCCAAGCTATTCCTCACTGATGAGGCCCAAGAAAGAAAAAAACATATATGGGGATGCTTGTGGTCTCGTGCAGAAGGTATGTGACCAAGCAGTTAGGGCTGGACGGCCCCTTTTGGGGTGGGACCAATACTGATTTGCATATGGTCTTTCTCCTTTTGTAATGCCATGGCATGCGAAGAACAATGGTCTGGAGGGTTGCCAAGTGCAATGACAGAGGTCAGGATTAATTCCAAACCTTGTACTCATCACATCTTTTGTTTTGTGTAAGTCACCCTGAGTGGGACGGGTATGCCCAGACATGGGTCTCATGCCTGCTTTGCATAGACACTGAAGCTACTCCTCACTGATGAGGCCAAACATTGCTGTAACTTGTTTGGGGATGCTTGTGGCCTCATGCAGAAGGGATGTGAGCAAGCAGTTCGGGCTGCACTGGACCTTTTGGGGTGGAACATTGCCTGAATTGCATATGGTCTTTCCCCTTTTATAATAGCTTGGCAGGTGGAGAACAATGGTCTGGAGGGTTGCCCAGGGCGATGCCAGAGGTTAGAAATAATTCCCAACCTTCCAGTCACCCCCTTTTTCCTTTTGCAGAAACACAGCTGACCTTTGAACCTGCACCGTGGCACAGCAGAGATGGGGCTTTCATGTCAGTAGAGTGGTTACAGCAAGGCACCAGTATACTTGGAATGGAGGGAATTTGCAGAAATACTATGTTTATTAATTCTAATTTAAAAAGCATGGGAATTAACACCTGAGCCAGATGGCATTCTGTCACAGGGAGGCACACTAAAAATATTAATATTGCAAATGGACTTCCATAAAAATCTGCTTCTGATGAAAACATGAACACATCTGCCTCTGCTGACATTTTTTGATTCCCAAATAAATCAACAACCAACTTAGCGCAAACATGGTATTCAATATCAGGGGGCAACTCCAGAGTGCACAACATAAAATGCTTAGAGGTTAAACTTGTCATCCTAGTGGATGAAGATGTGAAAAGGTGACCACACCATTTTGGCCCCTATCATACAAAACAGCCATGGGACCACATGGCCAAGAAGGTACCAACAGTGGCATCCCAATGAAGTGAATAGGTATTGGAATCACTTTCCTAAGAGCGTCTGTTCCTTTGTCTCTAAGCGTAGGATGGGTTCAGCCACAAAATGCAGCATGGTTGAGCCGCTGGCTTTTAGGCCACGGTTACAGCAAGGTGACTGGGATCTTGGATGCAGCATCCATCTCAGGAATCAGGTATTAGGATGGCAAAGTGTGGCGCATGATACATAACAGATGCTGGTGAGTGCACGCATCCCATTTATGTACTCTGAATGTTGTCACTCAGACTCTGTCAAAGTGTGCCTGTCACATATACAGGATTGCTTTACTGGACACACATCTCAAGGCCAGATGTGAGACCCCTGGAATGTTACCAGGAGATTTGTCAGCCCTCATGGCCCATTAAACTTAGAAACATCACGCTAAATGTGTGCAGCCTAAGTTACTCAGTAGTCTGATTAACATTTAGTCAACCAGGTATATATATACATTGGCTGTAACTTGCAACACATTATATTTCTCTGGTGAATACAGATACTTACGAAGAAACATTAATAATAACATAAAAGGTATGAGGCCACATTTAGAGTCGGGTGTGTTTTTTTCATCCCAAATGCCCTTCAACAATAATACCAACTCCACTGGAGGACAATGCAGTCCACTATCCTTATTCTGAGCTACTGATGTATTGGTGTAGTATGTAAAACACTGGGCCCATAAGAGGTGTGATGACATGACTACTGCTGTGCAGGAGTACAGGAATGAGTAGTGGCTCAACCGCTTACTCAGCCCTACAATGCTACTACTATTTCAGCAGTGATCCCAATCCTAAAGCTGAAAAAGGCACAGCCGAAAAGCATACCTCCCTCGCAATGTTTGGTACTGCAGTTTGAGAACAGGGAATAGCTTCAGGATTTGTTTGAAGTGATAGCAGTAACAAACCAAATAGAAATAGTACACATGTAAGAATGACCAATCAATGTTCGATAAAGAATAGACTTAAACAATAAAGTTACAAATATCTAACTAAAACACAAACAAAAACCCTGTAAAGAAGCACATAACGGTTAAATACATTGTCTCTCTAAAAAGTGATTGTTTGGCATACTACTTGATGAGTGGTATCACGCTAAGGATTTTGATAGGTTGGCATATTGCTAACCAGCCTTAGGCACTAGACAGGTCATCAAGGTATGAGCCAGACATAGAGTAGGTGGAGAGAGGCCCATAGAGTGTTTCTCCTTCAATTAAAATGTACCATCTGTCATTCTCAGGCCATGCGACTAGACAATTCCTTTATTCTTGGCCTTGTGTAGCTCCTCGCGTCTATGTGTGATTTTAGGGAGTTTCGCAGGTGCCATATATGTGTTTGTTTCTAATAAATGGTCAGTGTTCTCCAATTATGGGTTGCGTGCAATGGGACAATGTTTGGAATAGATTTTCCTCTAATATTGCAGTTTTACCTAATATTAATGTGTGTGTAGTGTTTTCTGCTCGTTTAGCTTGTGCTCACCCTACTGATTCTCCTTATAATCCTCTTCCCTCTTATCTTATCCTTCAATTATATCCTCATCTTCTCTCATATCTCACCTCTCTTATTAACTCCTGATTTGCAACTTCTTGCTTTCCTACCACTTTTAAGTGGACACTCATTGTTCCCATTCTGAAAAAAACCCCTCTTGACTCTTCTATTCCTGCCAATTTCCATCCTATCTCTCTTCTGCCTTTTCTTTCTAAAATTCTTGAGCGGGCTGCTTATGCTCAGGTAACCCGCTATCTGGATCTTCATTTTCTCCTCCCTCCTCTTCAGTCTAGCGTGCGTCATTCTCGCTCTTCAGAGATTACTCTTCTACATGTCTCAAATCCTCTCCTCTCTGCTCGTCACTCCAATCGCTCCTCTATAGTTATTTTTTAGTTGTCTGCAGCGTTTGATACTGTTGATCACTCTCTTCTTATTTCCTCTATATCTACCTTGAGTATTTTGGGGTCTGTTATTGCATGGTTCCGTTCCTATCTTTCCCAATGGTTCTACTTTGTAAATTGGGCTTGGCTCTCTTCTCCATCACTCCCTTTTCCATGTGCTGTCCCTCAAGGTTTGGTAATTAGTCCTCTTCTTTTCTATCATTATACTGCTCTTCTCCCTTATCTCCTCATTCCATCTTTCTTTTCACAATACCCTGAAGACACTCAGATCTTTTTCTCTTGTTCTTCCTTTGATTCTGCTCTTCACTCTATTTTTTCAAACTGTCTTTCTGCTGCTCATAACTGGATGTCCCTTATTTGTTATATCTCAAATCTTCTAGAACTGAGGTTATTTCCAATTTCAACTATTCCTCCTAGTCTTCCCCCTCCATCTTCTCTTTCTTTCTCACCTTCTGTGTGTAACTAGAGCATTATCTTTGATCCTTCTCTCTCATTTTCTCTTCACATTTCTTCTTTTGCCCGCTGTTGTCATTACACACTTTTCAACATCTGTCGTGCTTACCCTATCCCTCTTCTCATGCCACGAAACGTCTTATTTTTTGTCTTGTCTTTTCCCAAAATTGATTACTGCTCATTTCAATTGCTTGTTCTTTCTGCCTCCCATCTTCTCCCTCTTCGCTCAGTTTACAATTACTTGATTTCCCTCCTTGTTTCATTACTCCCTTTTGAATCTCGTCTTCTCTATCACTTTCAATTGTTTTCAAATATACCCAGAGTCTGGCCTCTTCTTCTCTCTCTACTTTACTTTCGTGGTACATCATATTTTTCCCGTTAAGATCACAGAATGTATTTCTTTAAACTGTTCCCAAACCTCCTTGTTCTTCTTATCTTTTCCGTTTGTTGGCTCTCCAAGCCCCCAAACATTCCCCTCTCACTTTGTTCTGCCTCATCTTTCGGTATTTTCTAATCAAACCTCAAAGCTCAACTTTTATCGGTATGCAGTTTTTTGGGGGTGGGGGAGGGTAAAAGGCAGCAGAAATGGGGGGCTTGGGCGAGCCCCCAAATAATCAATAAAAAAAGAAATCAACTTGTTTTGTTATTCAGGTGTCGTTTTAAATGTATGTCATTATTTAGGGTGTTGTTGTAAAGGCATGGAACTCTTTTATCTTCCCTTGCATCCTAATCCTCTGGCTTTTCCCTCTTCTGTTTTACCTATGTTTACATTTGATCATGATTGTACTGTTTTTGATATTTTTTCTTCAGCTCCTTTGGCGAAAGGCGCTCTAGAAATTCGATAAAATGAGTGAATTGCATGAGTCTTTTAGCTTACTGTTGTATTGCACCTGACTAGCGAAGGCTGGTTGGACTCTTATAAAACTTTAATTAATCTGGGAGGATACTGCTTGCTTCTTGGGAACCGTTATCTCATGCGTTTGCTCCTCCATCCCCATCCTCTCTTATTGCACTCTAACCATGGCACTATTTGCCAACTACTGTCTGAGCTCTGCACAGAATTGTAATTTCTGTGGATTCAGCCTTTTGAGTTTTCTCGAATTGTTCAGGCCTGTGATTGTTCTGAAAGATTAAAAGAATATTGAGGCTTAATACCACATAATAGAAATACGACAGTCACAAGTTCTACGGTACAAGTACACTTTATTTTAGCAGAACAGCTGTCTGGCTCTCAACACCCCACAATGTGTGCAAGCAGACACCGTGAGATGAGAGAGTTCTGGACACTTCAAAAACATGTGTATTTATACATTTTTCTCCCAATCCCGGACACATCGTCCAGCCCCTCTTCGTATATCACATTTACCTAGGGTACATAACCTTTCCACATAACTAATACATGTTAAAACATTCTTGAATAACTGGTTGTTTTCTGTTAAACACTTCATATGTTTTTCAAACATTGAACTCAAAGGTAACAGTTCTTATTTCATTTACTTATTTGTGTCTACCATTTGTTCTTAAGTTTAAAGTCAGCCTAATTTCAAGGAGCGAAAAAAAAGATTTCTGCAAAAGCACATGTTCAGCTATTCATCATTCTGTTTCGCTATTTGAATGGCAAAGACACTGTTGTTACAGATGGCATCTAAATCACTGATTAGCATGGCTCTTGTTTAGCTCCAAGGTTTCCTTAGTGCAGGACAAACGTCCACTTTAGCAGCTTCAACATGCTTATCAATGTTGACACAGTACAAAGTTAATTTTGTTCTGCTGCGGCTGAAATACAAATTCTAACATAGGACAGAAAACAGGAGTTAATCAAAATGGCAGATAACTTAAAATGGGGGCGTAGTCAGCCTATTTCAGGTTAATTCAAATGTGATTTTCAGTGCGATGTGAATGTGCTTAGGCCAACGTTCACTATCAGGCGGTATTCATGCAAAATATACTTTTACAAACCCTCCTTTTGGCCTAAACCAAGAGCTTCACTCAAACATTAGCATCAACCGAAAACCATGTATCATCGTCTGAACATCCTGAGTGTCATGATCTCTGCTTCCAAAAGGTCAGGGTTTTCCCAACTCCCTTGGAAGCAGATCCATAACCCAGGTTCCGAGTGCCAACCAGTCCCAATTGGGACCTTTTGGACCCAGTCCTGGCGCCAGTGGCACCAGGCTCATAAATATGCCCAGTCCCAGCGCTGGAAGCGCCGGGCTCATAATGCTTGGGTGGATTTACCTGCAGCAGACCATGCTGCTTACTTGCCTGCCAGTTGAGCATCTGATCCTCTTCTGTTTGGAACTACTTTTCCTGTTGGGTGGGGCAGGAGCCACTCCCTAGGTTCAGAACACTGGAACTCTTCTGGAAAGCAGGAACTCTTTTCTTACCTAGGCGTGGCTGTGGAAGGAGACACCTAAGCACTACAGGAGGCTATTTAAACCACACCCGATGGATGAATCTTGCTTTGCGTTATTCTGCATCCTCTACAGAAGAATGCTCATCGTGTCTTCTGCATCTGATCCTGGGCCTAAGGAAAAAGGCTTACCATCCTGAATCCAGTCTTCAGCAACACCTATAAAGACAAGAAAGAACAGGTTAGCATTACGGTCTTCAGTGACAGCGCTTCACTTACCTGGTCCATCGGCTGTCACCAACGCCTCGCGCTGCATTCCGGCATCTGAAAGACAAAGGCTTACCTACTCTTCGTGCGCTCCGGAGGTCTTCGGCGCTGCATCCCGCATCTGAAAGACAAAACAAGGTGCGTTTAAAGACATTGGGGAACTTTAATACTCACGTGCCATTACTCCTTTCCACATCTAACCCAGTGGGTATTCCGGCACCCTGCAGCCGCTCCGAACTTGTACCTGCAAAATAAAAAGACAGTTAGAGCGCATCGTGAAGCAGGCAAAAAGCGCTTACTTACGTGCTTCCAGGCGCTTCTATTCATCACACGGGCTCCATCTTCAACTCACTTCAGCCCGTCATCCGCCATCGCCGGAACCTTGCAAAACAAGAGACATCATTACTAAAGACTTTTAAAGACATTAGGATTACTCGAAACTTACCGTTCGTGCAGTAAACGACGGACAGCAGTCCCCTGAAGTCAAGAGGCCTGCTCCCCTTATCCAGTGAAGAAACTGGTTACAGCACCCTGCCCCGAGGCAGATGGAGAGCACGGCGTTCACTTACCTAAGACATCTTACCCTTCGAGTCAGACATACAGTGCACAGAGGTCCAGCCCAAAGAGCCAGCCGTGTGTTACACATCACCTTTGAAGATACGGTATGCGCCCAGTCAAGACCAGCGCCTCTACGGGAATCAGGTGAGCGTTACAGAACGCAAAGCCTACCGCAAAACTCCCGTCCAGGCGCTATGGAAACCTCGGATACCGACCAGCTAGCCCAGTTACTTGGGGAACTAAGGGCAGAAGTGCATGCAGCCTGTCAGGAAACGAATGCTCTAAGAAGGGAACTGATTATTTCCAAGGAGCGAACAGATGATCTCGCTAGACAATTGCTACAGTCACAAGCCGGACATACCCCGTTACCCGCATCTGGGGGAAATCTACCTTCTACATCCTCTATGAATCCAGTGCAGATCAACCTACCTGGGAATGTACCTCTGGCTCCGCCCAAACGATTTTCTGGTGACCCAAAGAGGTTTGCAGTATTTATCAATCAGTGCCGGTTGCATTTCTTATGCCGGCCAGCAGCCTTTCCAACTGATCAAGCTAAAGTAGCTTTCGTGCTTTCGTACCTTAGTGGCAATGCGGCAGACTGGTCGATCCCTCTAGTAAATCAAGATGATCCGGTCCTCCATGATTTTCAAGCTTTTCAGCTCAGTATGGAAAAACTGTTCGCAAGACATGCACAGGGGCAGGCCTTGGACAATGAGCTTCTTTCGTTGCGACAAGGTAATCAAGACCTTTTGTCTTATATTGCGTCTTTCAACAGACTGATAGTGGAAACTCAATGGCCTGAGGACAAAAGGATTACGCTGTTTTATAGAGGTCTACGTGGAGAGCTCAAAGATGTGTTAGCCCAAGTAGTGAATCCCACACAAGATTGTTCGGACTATATAGACTTAGTCGTTCAAATAGATCACAGACTGCAGAACAGGAAGGCCGATCGTTCCAAGTTTGATGCTCGAGTATTTTCCAAACCGCCAACTCCTTCCAAAGGAGTAGACGCCGGGGAACCCATGCAAATAGGGGGCCTGAAAGGTCCTCTAACACAAAAGGAGCGGGAAAGGAGAAAACAGTTGCAATTATGCCTCTATTGCGGAAACTCAGGGCACTTTCTTCGAGACTGTCCGGTGAAACCTGCCAAGAAGGCAGTAGGAGCTGCAGTTACCAAAGTTACAAACTCTGAGCAGGGAAACGACCTCGCCCGACAAGAATAGAGGTCCTCTTGCCGAGCGTGAAAACCAGTTCCATGACCTCGCATTTCGTGATACCTATGGTCCTCATTAGCCCTGATAATCCGGATCGATTACATGCAATTGAAGCTTACGTCGACAGCGGTGCCATCGGCAATTATGTGGATCATGAAATGGTTTTGAGGATGAATCTAACTCTTTGTCCCAAGGCTGTAAAGGACGTCATTACTACGGTGGATGGTACGGAGATAGCCTCCGGACCAGTAACGCATACCACTCAAGAAGTGACGCTAGTAAGTCAAGATGGACATCATGAGATGATTGTGTTCGATGTGATCAAGGCCCCTCAGTTTCAGATTATTCTAGGAATACCTTGGTTAGAGAAACACAATCCTCTGATCGATTGGCGAGCCAGAATGGTCCAGTTTCCAGAATGTGTCTCTACTTGTCACCCTCCACCTGGTGTTGCACTGGCAGCAATTTCTTCAGAGACTCCCCAGTTACCTCCCGAATACCTAGAATACCAAGATGTTTTCCGGAAGGATCAGGCTAACTCTCTACCTCCTCATAGGTCTTATGACTGCCAGATAGACCTGATACCTGGATCTACTCCTCCTTGTAGTAGAATTTATGCCCTCACCGAGCCTGAGAACCTTCACCTTCGACAATACCTGGATCAATACCTGGCAAATGGGTTTATTCGTCCTTCCAAGTCCCCTGCTTCTTCAGCTTTGTTCTTCGTTCCAAAAAAGGAAGATGACCTCAGAACTTGTATAGATTATCGCTCCCTGAACCAGATCACCGTCAAGAATAGATATCCGTTACCTTTGATCCCTCAACTCCTGGACCAAGTCAGAAAAGCATGCATATATACAAAGCTGGATCTTAGAGGAGCCTACCACTTGGTACGAGTAAAAGAGGGCGATGAATGGAAGACGGCCTTCCGCACCAAATATGGGATATTTGAATATCAGGTCATGCCCTTCGGACTTTGCAATGCCCCGGCCGCCTTTCAATATGTTATGAACGATGTCCTCAGAGAGCTCATAGATGTGTGTGTTGTTGTTTACATTGACGACATCCTCGTTTATTCTTCATCGGAATCTGAACATCGGAAACACGTGAAAATGGTCCTCGAAAGATTGCGTCAACACAAACTTTTCGCTAAGTTGGAAAAATGTGTTTTCAACGTGACTGAAGTTGAATTCTTGGGATTCATATTATCACCTAGCGGAGTGCGTATGGATTCAAAGAAGGTCGATGCAGTTCTCAAATGGCCATCACCATCCTCCGTAAAAGGTGTGCAAAGCATGTTACGCTTCGCTAACTTTTACCGCAGGTTTATCCCCGAATTTTCTCGAATAGTCTAGCCCATCACTGCCTTGTTAAAGAAAAACAAACGTTTTGAATGGTCTACCGAGGCAGAACAAGCTTTCCAGGATTTGAAGACTAAATTTATCTCTGCACCAATCTTAAAACACCCTCGCCCCGAACTCCCCTACATCGTGGAAACTGATGCTTCAAGCCTTGCCATGGGGGCAGTTCTATCACAAAAGGACCCGGTAACCAATCAGTTGCATCCCGTGGCATTTTGGTCCCGCAAATTCTCGCCTCCTGAAATCAATTACACGATTACTGACAAGGAACTTCTGGCTATCAAGTCTGCCTTTAAGGCTTGGCGGCATTATCTGCTGGGGGCCCGACACACCGTTACTGTGATTACGGATCACCGAAACCTGCAATATTTGAAAACCGCAAAAGCCCAATCCTCTAGACAACTCCGTTGGGCATTATTCTTTGCCGAGTTTGACTTCATAATTACCTATCGACCTGGTACAAAAAACGGTAAAGCTGATGCCCTTTCTCGGATGGGAGTGGAAGAACACTTGATCAACCCTAAACCTGTACCAATCATTCCCGAACAAAGAATTCTGGGTGTAATCGCCACACAATCCATAGAGGAAGTTAAGGATAAAGCCAGGCAACTTGTAACTCCAGCAGACATACAGAATTGGCATCTGCAGGGAAAGGACTTTGCAGTAAAGGACAACTTATTGTATTTCCAAGAACGATTATACCTGCCCAGCACAGATTTACAGAAAAAAGTAATCTCTTGTTATCACGATTCTTTAATGGAAGGACATCCCGGTATGGCCAAGACCTCAGAAAAGATCAAGCGCTACTTCTGGTGGCCGTCTTGGAAAAAAGATATCAGAGACTTTATAATGTCCTGTGGAGTATGCGCCCAAAACAAGAGTCAAAAGGAAAGACCAGCAGGCCTCTTACGCCCTATTGACATCCCACCTCGCCCTTGGCATACGCTTTCTATGGACTTCATCACCGATCTACCTCCATGCTCCGGATACAATACGATTCTAGTAATCGTGGACTTATTCTCCAAGATGACGCATTTAATTCCGCTCAAAGGCTTGCCAACAGCAGCAACTCTGGCCCGAGAATTTCTCGAAAACATCGTCCGACTGCACCGTTTTCCTTCGGTTCTAATTTCGGATCGAGGTAGTCACTTTATTTCTCATTTTTGGAGAAGTTGCTGTCGGTCGGCTCAAATTGATGTGAGACTATCGACCAGTCACCACCCTCAGACCGACGGACAAACCGAGAGGACCAATCAAACTCTGGAACAGTATTTACGCTGCATGCTGCAACAAACTGAAAAAACTTGGAAAGACATCCTTTGGATAGCCGAATATGCCTACAATAACTCTGTCCATTCGGGAACTGGGAAAACCCTGTTTTTTCTTTTATACGGCAGTCACCATCGAACCTCGGAGTTGGATCCCCTCCAAGATCTTGAATCACCAGCAGTAGACTACCTGCATTCTACAATCACCCAAGCCTTTAAGGAAGCTGTTTCTCACCTTCAAAGGGCTAAAGAACAATACAAGAAGGGAGCAGATCAACATCGGAAGGAAGCCCCTCAATATCAAGTAGGGGATCAAGTCTGGTTATCCACCAAATATCTACCTCTAAAAGAGCCACGCACATTCAACCCAAGATACCTTGGTCCCTATTCCATCACTACCATAGTAAACCCAGTAGCGGTCAAGTTGGACTTGCCCCCGCACATGAAGATACATCCGGTCTTCCACATCTCTCTATTAAAACCCGTGCAACCTCAAACCCGACTAACTAAATCTCCAAAACCTATCCTAGTTGATGGAGAACTCGAGTTTGAAGTCAAAAGCATTCTGGACTCCAAGATCTCCAAATCTAAACTATTTTACCTAATTGACTGGAAAGGCTACGGCCCCCAAGAGAGATCCTGGGAACCTGCTGAATATGTCCACGCTGTTCGCCTAATCAAAAGATTTCACCGAACATTTCCTGACAATCCAAAACCCCCGGAGAAGCCCGGTTTGGGAGGGGCCTTGAGGGGGGCTACTGTCATGATCTCTGCTTCCAAAAGGTCAGGGTTTTCCCAACTCCCTTGGAAGCAGATCCATAACCCAGGTTCCGAGTGCCAACCAGTCCCAATTGGGACCTTTTGGACCCAGTCCTGGTGCCAGTGGCACCAGGCTCATAAATATGCCCAGTCCCAGCGCTGGAAGCGCCGGGCTCATAATGCTTGGGTGGACTTACCTGCAGTAGACCATGCTGCTTACTTGCCTGCCAGTTGAGCATCTGATCCTCTTCTGTTTGGAACTACTTTTCCTGTTGGGTGGGGGAGCCACTCCCTAGGTTCAGAACACTGGAACTCTTCTGGAAAGCAGGAACTCTTTTCTTACCTAGGCGTGGCTGTGGAAGGAGACACCTAAGCACTACAGGAGGCTATTTAAACCACACCCGATGGATGAATCTTGCTTTGCGTTATTCTGCATCCTCTGCAGCAGAACGCTCATCGTGTCTTCTGCATCTGATCCTGGGCCTAAGGAAAAAGGCTTACCATCCTGAATCCAGTCTTCAGCAACACCTATAAAGACAAGAAAGAACAGGTTAGCATTACGGTCTTCAGTGACAGCGCTTCACTTACCTGGTCCATCGGCTGTCACCAACGCCTCGCGCTGCATTCCGGCATCTGAAAGACAAAGGCTTACCTACTCTTCGTGCGCTCCGGAGGTCTTCGGCGCTGCATCCCGCATCTGAAAGACAAAACAAGGTGCGTTTAAAGACATTGGGGAACTTTAATACTCACGTGCCATTACTCCTTTCCACATCTAACCCAGTGGGTAATACGGCACCCTGCAGCCGCTCCGAACTTGTACCTGCAAAATAAAAAGACAGTTAGAGCGCATCGTGAAGCAGGCAACAAGCGCTTACTTACGTGCTTCCAGGCGCTTCTATTCATCACACGGGCTCCATCTTCAACTCACTTCAGCCCGTCATCCGCCATCGCCGGAACCTTGCAAAACAAGAGACATCATTACTAAAGACTTTTAAAGACATTAGGATTACTCGAAACTTACCGTTCGTGCAGTAAACGACGGACAGCAGTCCCCTGAAGTCAAGATGCCTGCTCCCCTTATCCAGTGAAGAAACTGGTTACAGCACCCTGCCCCGAGGCAGATGGAGAGCACGGCGTTCACTTACCTAAGACATCTTACCCTTCGAGTCAGACATACAGTGCACAGAGGTCCAGCCCAAAGAGCCAGCCATGTGTTACACATCACCTTTGAAGATACGGTATACGCCCAGTCAAGACCGGCGCCTCTACGGGAATCAGGTGAGCGTTACACTGAGTCGCTATCCTCAAAAACATTGATCGCCATAAACTCCTTTATAGCGATGTCCTGCATTACCAAGGCATTAGTAATCTTTCCAGGCATTTGTGTCTTAGGTTCTAGTTTACCAACCGCTTTTGCACAACTTCCCCCTATCATAGAACAAATGACAGGAAGGCACTGTATGCAACAGCAGCAAAACACTACAATGCAAGGATCACCATTAGAACTGTAATTTTCTAGCCCCAAGATCACAACAAGTCCCAGAACAATGTGTCAATATCCCAGTTTACATCTGGAACATGTACTTCCGTACTTAAGGTGTGCCATTTCTTAATTTGCTTAAATATGGTTTTATATGGCCGCTCTTTGACATATTGGACAATCTGGGTATCTCATACACAAATTATGCAGACGACACCCGGATCCTTATCCCTATGCAGGGTGATTATGAGAAGATACCAACCTCATAAACAAAATATATCAAATTATACAAACCTGGATGGCCACCCACGGCCTATGTCTTAATGATGAAAAAACTGAACTCTAAATCATTGGATACACTAGTAAACTAAACAACCTCCCCCACCTCTACAAAACCATTACCATTGAAGGTATTAAAATCAAAGTTGCCAAGTAAGTTAAAGCCCTAGGCTTCTACTTAGACTCAGCTCTTAACCTTAGCAATCAAGTAAATGCCACTGCGTCTGCAACAAGCTACACATGCAAACTAATCTACGCTTGTAAACCATTTCTGTCGATGGAAAACTGTACCACAATTGCACAGGCATTAATTTTATCAAAACTTGACTACTGCAGCACACTTTACCTCGACACTGGTAAACATAATACCAATAAACTTCAAACCCTGCAAAATAATGCCCTAAGAACAGCCTTAGGCATTCCCAAAGGCCAGCACATATCTAGCCAAAAGAGATCGGCCAACTGGCTAGCATTCAAAGACAGAATTAAACTCAAAACACTAAACCTAACATACAACTGCCTCAACAACAAAGCACCTGCATACCTTACAGAGAAATTCACTAAGCATACATCTGAATGTCCTATCAGAAATAAACAATCTAACAGTATCTGAATCCCTAACTTGAATCTGGAAAGAACAGGTGGTTCCAGCTTCCCAGTACTAACAGCTCAACTGTGGAATTCCATACCGGACCCCCTAAGAGCCTCGCCTTCCTACCTCTTCTTCAAAACCGAAGTTAAACTTTGGTTGCATACCAATGACTGCTGATGCTTGATTGCAGGACATGGTCTTATGCAACTATACTTGGGTACTCCCAGCATAACTACTAGAATTTCTAGACTTGAATTGTATATTTTTTATCAATGCACCTGTGTTGCACATGTATATACTATTGTAAATCTCCAGATTGTTTTTACTTTTTATACTCCTGTGTGTTGTTTTATGATGCAAATGTAACCTTAAATCTGTAACTGTAACCCAAGCCTTCAAAAGCGCCCAGATGCCTGACGGCCCGGCATGCTCTATAAATAAATAAAGAATACAAAAAGTAACTTTGCCTGTCTCCCCCTCTTATTGTATGCAGCAGAGGAATGATGAGGGACTGGCTCAACAGTGGATACTTGTGGATTTCTTGTGAGCACAGAATCCTAGCTGTACTTTCCTATTCTAGTACATTAATGTAATGTCAGCAGGCCCTAAATCAAAATCCTGTTCTCGTGATCGCAGATTGTACCTTACAACTCCAGGTACTGAATGATCGGTGAACAAAGCGTTGTTGTTTCCTGAAGAAGATGGAGAAGCAGAAACAAGATCGATCAATGGTGAAGAAGAAAATGAAGAAGCAGCAATCTCCCCACACCCCACAGGCTCAGGAAGGACTTTCATGACACCCTTGGTGTTGATCAAAGCAGGCTCGTTGTGAGCTTCGGGATCATCAATTCCCTTCTCCTATCCTTTGTCATAGGGCAGAGGAAAAGGAATACTTCACATATGTCACATGTTTCCAGTGTTACTTTCCGGTCACTCGTACTGCAGTTTGCGTAACCTAATGGATCTGGTGTGGTCCTTTCCAATGAGGTGCAAGGCAGGTGCCCCTCTCGAAATTCTTCACCACGATCCACTGACCAGGTTGGAGTCGAAGACCTGGACCCTCATATTTTACAGGGAAGGCTGCTTGTACCTATTGGTGAATCAAACGCAAATTTTGAGTCAACTGATCACAATAGTCAGACAAGAGCGGATATTCAATATCTTCCAACTGCTCGGCTCTTGGAGCATTGCATACATTGGCTGTTCTAGCCATGACAATCTCATAGGGGGAGAGCCCTGTCTTTGATTGTGCGATCACCTGCATTGATAATGAGGCTATTGGCAAACCATTAGGACATTTCAGATTGCTGTGCGCACACACCTTGGCAATTTTGTTCTTTAGAATTTTGTTATGGCGTTCCACAAGGCCGGCACTCTGCGCATGTCTGGCTGAGTGGAACCGTTTATCAATCTGTAATCCCGCACATACTGTGGACCATTATCAGACCAAATTACTCTCTGCAAGCCAAATCTAGGAAAATATTCCTTAAGCATGGTCTTTGTCTTTTACATTGCTGTGGCATCTTTCAATGGGAAAGCCTCAACCCATTTGCTAAAGGCACAGAATACAACTAGAAAATATTTATAGTTTTGGCAACGTTCCATCTCAATACATTCAAAATGGATCACCTCAAAGACATGGAGGGGGGGACCAAAACTGCATTTCGATGTCGGTTTCCCTTCCCAATGTTATGTTGCAAACATATCATGCAACTTGTGACCAAACATTCAGCAGTTTTCTGGATATTAGTATTATACCAGACGGGATCTAACTTTTTGCAAATCTTTTTGGCACATATGTGTGTTGGGCCATGAGCCATGGTGACCATAGCAGTGACATCGGCATTGGGTAGCATCCATCTTTGCTTTCCATTATCCACCCAACAACCCTCACATCTAGACCTGCTGGGCCCTCAGCCCACTGTTTAATTTCTTCTGGGGTAGCTTCAGCCTGAATTTCTTTTATACAGCTAATCCCTTCGTCCATCATACAAGTATCAGTAACCCATCTTGTTAGATCGAGCACGTACACCTTTGAGTGCAAATCAATAGCAGTCTGTTTGGCAATTCTGTCAGCGAAAGCATCCCTTTTCCTACATCATCCGTCACTTTCTGGTGCGCTGCACACTTCATTAATGCTAGTTGCGTAGGAAGCGCAAGTGCTGACAGCAACCAGACTATCAGAGTGCCATGTTGAATTTTTGTTCCATGAGAGGTCAAGAATCCTCTCTTAGCCCATAGTCGACCAAAATTATGAACCACCCCAAATGCCTACTGACAATCTGTATATATATATTTACACTAAGCCCTTCAGAAATGTCACAAGCTCTGGTTAGCGCAATAATCTCTGTGGCCTGCGCACAATTATGCAGAATTCGTTTAGTGTTTAACGTGGTGATTGCATAAGCAGCGGTGGATGTACCATCCAGAAGTTATAACAGGAGCCATCACAGAATAGCTAACCTTGTGAATTCTATAAGGGTATATAAATTAAATCTATTCTGCCCTTAGTTTCTTGTTCTGTAATAAAGAGGCAATCATGTGACATTTTGTCACTGCAATCCTTCTCTTGTGGAGAAGGCAATAGTTCAGCCGGATTCAATTGACATCTCTTAATTTGGATATGCAGTTGTAGTGTGGGGGCTGAACAGAGGACACAGGGCAGCAATGGATATACGAAATTATGTATTTATTAAAGTATAACTATACAGGGAAAGAGGAGGGAGGCAGCTCCCCCTGCGAGAGCTGGGATAATGTCTATCTTCAAACAGGGTTCTATATTCCAAACTACCAGCAAAGAGTTTGTGCTTACTCCACCGACAAGGAGTAGAACACATGGAACCATTACGTAGACAGGCAAGTCTCTCCTCAGTCAGGCATGTTTCCTTTCTTCATGTACTTGGGATGCTACAGCGGTGGAAATAGAATCAGTTTGCATCTTGTTAATCGGGATGATGTGAGATGTTGCGCCTGCGTTCTGTTTAAACATCTACGGAGTGGGGTACCATCACGGTTAAATAATTACCTAAAACCATACCCTAACTTTGTTTTACGAATGCAGCAGCAGCAGCAGCTACAGCTATCAAACATCTTGGCAACGCGTATGCAACAGGGTCTAACGTGGAGGAAAAATAGCTGCACGCACTATTCTTGCCCCCATGTACCTGTGTCAAAACAGCCAAAGCACATCCATCATGTTACTTCACATACACAACAAAGCCTTTTTTGTAATTTGGTGTGGTTAAAACTGGTGCTTAACACAGTGCAGCCTTAAGCAAATTAAAAGCATTCTGGCAATCCATGTTCCACACTAAAGGCAAAGAAATTTCCTTCTTTGTTGGCACCATCATAGGTTTTATCAACAAAGAAAAATTCAGGATCCACTGTCTAAAATATGAGGCCATGCCTATTAAATAGATGCTTTGTATCCATTCAGGTGGCAGTCTTCTTCCTCCTGTCGACAATACTGGAACTTCTTCAATGAAGCCTTATGCCCATGCTCTGCTAAATGAATAAGCAGTGACACGGTGCCCTCTTTGCTAGCAACTTCAGAATCAGCAGCTAGATGTAGATCCTCAACATATTGCAACAACGTGCAAGTGGAAGGTAACTCAAGCATATCTAGCTGTTCTTTCAAGGCTCTTCTATAGATGCTTGGACTCTCTGTGTACCCTTGCGGCACACTGGTGAATGTGAATGAGCGTCCCCCTAGGGTGAACGCAAACACATATCTGCTATCAACATGCACAGGGATACTAAAGAAAGCATTTTTCAAATCCACAACACTAAAATGTGTAGCCATGGCTGGAATCATAGTCCGAATTGTGGTAATATTAGGCACAATTGGAAACTGTGGAGCAACAACCTGATTAATTGCATGCAAATCAATAATAAAACAAAAAGTAATCACATTATCCCCTTTTTTATGAACTGGTAAATTTGGACTGTTACACACACTTCCCTCAATGTCCTCAATTACACCTTGGTGTACGAAATCAGAAATAAAACTCTTCAAAGCCTGTTCACCTTCATGGGAATTCTTATACTGCAGAATATGCGGCAATTTAACTTCTGGTTGCAATGCAATTTTAACAGGTTCAATTTGTAAAGTTCCAATGTCATTATCATTAACTGCCCATAAACATGTCGGACCTTATTCAATTCAATTGGTAAAGACATAGACAAAAATTGTGGAACAGAAGTTTGTTGGTGAAAAATCGTTAACAACACTCTATCTGGAGAACAGTAAATCACAGCATTCAATTCCTTTAATAAATTCAATCCCAACAAATTTTCAACACAGTCAATAGAATTTGGATAAGAATCAGTGAATGCTCCCAGTGAAATTGATACTGGCAGAGAGACCAGACTTACCACTGGCATACCAGAGAACCCTACAGACATGTTGTCCTGCCCTGGCAGTGGAATAACTGGAATTCGTGAATGATCAATAGAACACTTCTGTGCTCCTATATCTATACAAAAGAGATACTCCCTATTCCCTACCTTCATTGCAAAGTAGGGCCCTTTCTGATCAACGGGAATAGGTATCGCTTCCAGACCCTGTTTCCGGCTGTCCTAAAGGAACAGTATATCGTCAGATCCAAAATCCTCCAAAAAATATACATTCGAAAGATTATCAAAAATATCCCCACTAGTAACACTCTGTTGCTCATTATCTTGTGATGGTGTCTGTTAATTATGTGCAGACTGACTTCTACCAGGAACCCCTATCCCAAGACGGTCTCTGGATTGTCTACCCATGGCACCATATGTGCTGTTTGATCTCTGCTGAAGGATCGTACATTGTGCTCGCCAATGACCCTCTTGTCTACAATATGCACAGTAGTACATATGCACAGGACCCAGTTGTGCGCCACCCTGTGGTGTAAATGGACCTCTGAACTGTGTATTCCCACCTCTGGCTCCTCTAGCTATTGGCTGCATTAACACTTTACTTTTCAGGTCTCCCTTCTTCTTTTCCACCTTCTCCTTCTCTGTATTAACCCTATTTTCATACTGCTGAGCCATGTGTAACACTTCAGATTGTGAATTCGCTTGCCATGCATTCTCCGAAGTCATTATCTGTGATTGGATTTCAGGCAATAATCCACGCACAATCTTATCAATGAACAGCCTCTTTCCTGGCTCGGTTCTTAAGTCTTGACCACTGAAATCCGAAAATACTTGCTCAAATCTGTTAAAATACTCAGTTGCACCCTCTGATTTCAATTGCATGCAAGCCGTAAGCTTATCCCATATGATTCATTTGTCAGGAACCAGAGTTTTCAATTTAGTCACTATTCTATCTGGCAACATCAGTATCACCTGTGGTGGTTTCTCACCGGCATTCCTTTTCCCATCTATTCGTATTAAGGCATCTCATCCCTGCTTGATCATATAAAGTCCTAATCTGCTTCCACAAATCAGCAAGAAGGATCACAGGAAACAACAAATCTATATCACCCAGCGTGAAAACTGCCGAATGCAAGACAGATTCAATTTCTTTATAAAATCCTGTTGGATTCTTCCTTATATCTGGAATTGATTGCCTAATGGTATACATTTCCGGTCTAGAAAACTGAACATGGACAAACTGTGAGACATAATGTGCTTTAATAGTAGTGGCAGGTGTTCCTGCTTCAGCATTAGCTGGAATCTCTACTTTTGGAACAAATGTCGGAGGAACCTCCCTCATTGGCAATTGTAAAGTAGGCAAATCCGAACGTCTATCAAGAAACAAGGCTAAATCAAGTGACACAGTAGTCAAACCAGTATCGGGCAAAAAAACTCTCTTTGAAATAACCATCAAATCTGCGGGACAACGTTTCTTTCTCTTCATAAATTAATCTTGCAGATATTCTACCATCACCTGTAACACTTTCCTTTGCATTGCTGGAGCATACTGACTAAACGTGTCATGTACTTCAATGGGAGAAATTGAAACATCCGAAATCCATCGTCTCTTGTGCAAAAGCGCATTTATTCACTCATTGGTTTCAATAGAGGAAGAAATCACTTCTGCACATATGAAGCTTGCCGTTCATTACCATCCATTTCATCTTCCTGTAATCGATCTAGCTCCATTTTAAACTCAAATACCTTCTCTACATGGTCATATACTTTCTCTGCAGTGTCCCTTGAGCGGGCAAAGACATTCAAATCCCTCAACCCCTGTGGGACATTCATGTCTGTTAAATCACTCCATATATCAACTTAATACTTTCCCACTCGTTCTATCAAAATATTCTGTTCAGGAATACCCCCTTGGTCAGGAATCACAACTAAAACAAATGATTCATCACCCTCTTCGATGTACTTTTTAGCCAATCTATACAATTCTCTGTTTCTGACTTTACATACTTTGCCACAAGTCACTATACTTGGATCAGCTTCTGCCCCTTCAACCACTACAGATGGAGCAGAACCACCTGGCAAAGAGTCTATAGATAGTGGAGGCTATACTGCTGGCGGTGCAGATGGAGCTATGGGAATGGCAACTGTCGGCAAAGGTGGAGGTGCAGGAGGGAGAACAACAATGGGAGGAAGAGGAACAACAATGGGAAGAGGAGGAACAACAACAGGAGGAGGCACATAAGGAGGTGGTGCAGTTAAAACAGTTCTACGTTCATTCAATATTGTATTAAGTGACTCCTCTGATGTATGAAAATCCTGAGAGGGATATATCTTTTGCACATCTAGTTAAAAAGCCCTATCCATATTTCTAATGGATTCTGACTGTACCTGCTGATCATGCAACAATGCTTTCTCAGCATTCGCCATGTGTCTACGTGCATGCTTTTCTCTACTTTCGAGTTGCTGCATAGCTTCTCTCCCCCAATCTCTAACTGCATCAAATGCTGCAGGCCTAGCATTTTTTCTCAACAATACAGATTCTAAATGCTCTAGGTGGGCAATTTCAAAACTACCATGGACTGGCCACTGAAGTTCAGAACCACGTCTGGTCTGTCTGTGCCAAATTTCATTAAATACTATAGTTCCTAGGCCATAATTACAATACATAAAATAAGCCGGTGACCCATCGGGTGGCACCGGTTGGCCTTGTTTCAAAGATTGTCTCTCTCTGCGGAATAATACCCTGAAACAGGATGATAATTTCCTAGGCATATCAAATCACTGTCTTTACCTGACGTTGTTTGTATTTGCAAAAACAAAACTGCAACCAATAACAGGACTTTTAAGAATCGGGGCACGACTCACCTGATTTCAAACTTCAAAGGGGTCAGATCGGATTACAAATCTTCATGGCTGGTGTTTTCACGAAACCGGCCTCGATACGGGGACCCTCGTTGTGATGTCCTACTAAATGCTCCTCACCGTCCAGGGATCGGGCGTGCAGTATTGCAGAGGAATCGTGTCTGTCTTTGCAGGGCCCCCGTCACACTCTGATCCCGCTCCGACAGCCTCGTCTTCGTCTAGCGATGTGACATTAATCCTGGGGGTCCCTATTCGAGCGCCATCTGAAAGATTAAACAAATATCGAGGCTTAATACCACAAAATAGAAATACACCAGTCACGTGTACTAAGGTACAAGTACACTTTATTTTAGCAGAACAGCTGTCTGCCTCTCAACACCGCGCAATGTGTACAAAAAGACACTGTGAGATGAGAGAGTGCTGGACATTTATAGTATTTATACATTTTTCTCACAATCCCAGACACATCGTCTAGCCCCTCTTTGTGTAATACATTTACCTATGGTACATATCCTTTCCACATAACTAATACATGTTAAAACATTCTTGAATAGCTGGTTGTTTTCTGTTAAACACTTCATATGTTTTTCAAACATTGGACACAAAGGTAACAGTCCTTATTTCATGTACTTATATTTGTCTAACATTTGTTCTTAAGTTTAAAGTCAGCTTAGTTTCAAGGAGCGAAATCAAAGATTTCTGCAAAAACACCTATTCAGATATTGATCATTCTGTTTCGCTATTTGAATGGGGGAGACACTGTTGATACAGATGGCATCTAAATTACTAATTAGCACGGCTCTTGTTTAGCTCCAAGGTTCCCTCGGTGCAGGACAAACAATCCACCTTAGCAGCTTCTGCATGCTTATATCTATGTTGACACAGTACAAAGTTCATTTTGCTCTGCTGGAGCCGAAAACACAAATTCTAACATGGGACAGAAAAAAGAAGTTAATCAAAATGGCAGATAACTGAAAATGTGATTTACAGTGCGATTCGAATGTGCTTAGGCCAATGTTCACTATCAGGCGGTATTCTTGCAAAATATACTTTTACAGTTTAAACACATGCTGTGGCTTCCATTTGAAGGAAGATGGCTGCCCAAGTACACCCTTGCTTCTGTGGTTAGCAAGCTATATATGTATGTTGTTCATGCTGCATTCACCTTACACATTGGTCTGTTAGTGTTATTCATGTGTGTGGATGCTATGTTAGCTTTCTTCATGTCTAAATGCATAATTTACCTATTGTAATTGTTCCGCATGTGGATAGCAGGTTTGCTTCATGTCTAATGCT
Organism: Ambystoma mexicanum; assembly: GCF_040938575.1. Taxonomy (NCBI): domain Eukaryota; kingdom Metazoa; phylum Chordata; class Amphibia; order Caudata; family Ambystomatidae; genus Ambystoma; species Ambystoma mexicanum. The sequence goes on from NC_090921.1 coordinate 199,477,728, forward strand.
TGCATTATTACAGTTAAAACGTTAGTTTGGATGCTTTTACCCTCTTTAGCTTATATTATCTCGAAACCATGTTGCACCAGTGGGGGATAAGGGTGGAATGGCTGTCTCAGCGAACAACGCCACTCATCTTTGCAGTATTAGTGCAGGGAAGGGGTAGAAGCTATGGATGACATATTCATCTGCCTCAATGGTGACAGCATAGGAATTGCACAACGAAACAGGTAAGCAGCTCAAGAGCAGCACTATGGTTGCATGGTCAGCTTGTAGGGTTGTCGAGCATTCGGTTTAAAAAGGTGAAATATGATTCTAGCTTCTCTTGGGCTTCTGGTTTGCTGTGATTCCAACACCAGGGGCTCCAGGACAAGGTGTGCCCTTCCTGCTTTGCACTCCCAGTTCAGGGAGATTTGATTACACCTAGAGATGTTCCATCACTTCCAGTGAGAAGGCTGATTCCAGTGCAGCTAGAAGAGTGTCAGGCTGTGGCACACAGCAGTTCACCACAACTGTTTGTGGAGGGATTGCTGCTGACAGATCTTTCCTCTTTCATTGATGCCTTCTGTCATCAAATCCCAGTGAGTGGACTTTGAAATGGACTGCACGCCCATCAGAGGTCCAACAGTGTATTTGTCTTCCTTTTTTTGTGTCCAGGAATGAAAAAAAAGAATGAGGTGGTCATTCTCTCTTTTAAAGGCAAAATTCCACAAGGAATTAGTTCAATGCCTCACTGGAAAGTGCTCAATCCTCATTCCTGTAAGTAACAAGTGCCCTTTGCCGTATGACATCACACCTAGAGTGCCTTGCTTGCAGGAAATGGAGGGGACAAAGAAGTGAAAATAACCATTACTGAAAGCAAGATCATATGGTGCTTCTCCAGAGCCATCTGCCCGCTCTGTCTACTCCAACACCACCCTCTTCCCATGCCTGCTGGCTTCATGGGCATGTGTGTGATCAGCACTGTAGTGTGTGGCTGGCTTTGTTATGCCAGTGTTGCCTCTGAATCTCCATTCCCAGGGTACCTACTGGCAAATGCTTCTTTGGCTTGTGGCAAATTCTGAAACTTTCTGCTTGGGGAATCAAAGAGGAAGTATTCTGGCTATGTTTTCACTGAGCAGTTGTGGATAGAGTAAGCATAGTGATCAATAAACATCTGTCCTGTCATAGGTAGCCCTGCAACAGAGTTGACACTGTTGTGACAGCAAAAGTTGCTGGCTTAATAATGAGGTGCCCTTAGCAGTCAGAATGCCACAATCAGGCCTGGCTTACATTTCAAGAATGAAATGCCACCAGATTTTTTAAGCCTTACACACATCACTAGTTCAATCAGCGCTGTAGATAGTTACATTTCTAGATCTGCCTGTGGTGACCTTTGTGCAGCATCTGTAAGGCGAAGAACGATGGTCTGGTGGGTTGCCTAACAGCCAATGCATTGTGTTCTCGTGTACAAGTGATATTTCCAAGCAGTTTGGGCTGGACTGCCCCTCTTGGGGTGGGACCAAGCCTGATTTGCATATGGCCTTTCCCCATTTGCAATGGCTTTGAAAGGGAGCATTCCGTGTGACTCATGTAACTCAAAATATTATTTTCATTATGCGTCTTGTTCTTGTGACCCTTTTCCCCAACAATCACCCTCAGGGAAATACTAGAGGACATTAGTGATCGACATTTCTATCCCCCCTTTACCCAATCATGTACCTATACCAATTCTGAATTTCCCTAATTTTGTTTCCCACTCTGATTCTCTTTCCTTATCTTCGTTCTTTGGAATTTAAATTCATGTAAATAAGTGTAGATTTTTTTTAAACAGAATTTGGTGTCCGCGGACCTTATACCTAAATTCAAAGTATATGAACAATCATACATTTAAATTTGTTATTAATCACAGGTCATCAAAATGTAACATCTTGATATCTTGACCTGAGACACAGCTTTCACACATTCAAAAAGTGGTCCTCCGTACAAAGAAGTGGTTGGTTTAAATGTAACAACACTTCTGGAACTCAAAAGCAAAGGTTATCAGCAAACCTCACAAAAGCCCACTTAATATTCCTTTCTTCATCTATATATATATATATAAAACGCTACAATATGTTTCTGTACTCAGCTGATGCAACTTATTAGTGATAGTTTGCCCTCTGCTATCCAAATGCACCTCTGTGTGCCTTCCACTTCAACAATAGCTATCATTTTACCAAACAGAATGAGCACAGTTCTACACAGTCACCTTCACCTTCCACAAGTGCAAACATTCAGAATAATCTCAAGTTACTTCTTTCCCCACACTTCTTTTCAAACAGGGCACGGTGCTCCAGTGCCAATGAGCAGTTAATTAACCGCTCAATGTTTCAGTCTCCCAATAGCGAAACACTGTAGGACGAATGCCCCCTCACGAGCTAAAACTAAACGTATGTGCTGTAATTATGCTACTACACAATCGTATGCCATCACAGGGACTCCGCTATGGAACAAGGTTGACAATTATGGCTCTACAAAGACCTATTACGATGGCCTGTGTAATCGATGGAACTTAGATACTGTTCTTATACCATGGACCTCTCTTCCTGGAAGCAATGATAATTCCAATTTTTAAGAAAGGGGACAGAATTTACCTTATGAATTACTGACCGATATTGACCTTTAAGATATGCTAGAATGACGTATGTTACACCGTGAACGGCTAAATAATTATAATTTAAATTCATATTTACAATAATATACAGTTCGGTGCTGGACTGCCCCAGGGCAGGACAAAGACTGATATGCTTGGGATATTTCTTCTCTGTGAAAGATAGTGAGCTAAAGACTCTGGGTAAGGCTCTTGTAACCAGGACTCATGTCTGGCAGAGAGTCTCCCAGGATCCCCCTTGTTATTAGCATATTTCAAGTAACTTTGGGTCTCACCCTAAGTTACTAGGGGAATCCAGACGTGGACCCCTTGCTCACTATTCTTAGAGAGGCACAGCTACACCCTACTGATGAGGTTCAACCAGACCGAAACATGTGTATGGGGTTGCAGTTGGTACTCTTGTTCAGAGGAGATTTGCCTAGCATTTCGGTGCTGGACTGCCCCAGGGCAGGACAAAGACTGATATGTTTGGGATATTTCTTCTCTGTGAAAGATAGTGAGCTAAAGACTCTGGGTAAGGCTCTTGTAACCAGGACTCATGTCTGGCAGAGAGTCTCCCAGGACCCCCCTTGTTATTATCTAAGTATTTAAACCATCCATACTGTTGTTATAGTACTTTCTACTTATACACAATCTGTTTAATTGTATTGAGCTGGCTGGAACAAGCTGGTATTACTGGACCTCTCTTAGCATGGTTCACATCATTTCTTGATAGCCAATCTCAAACAGTTTCCTTTCAATTCAATCATGTTTTTCTCCTCCTGTGGAGTTATCTTGTGGAATTCTGCAGGGGTCAGCTTTGTAGCCCCCTCTCAACCTGTATATCCGTCTCCTAACTGACCTCATTGAGTAATGCAGATTCCTGTTTTATTCATATGCTGATGATACACAGTTGGTGTTTCGGCTGGACTCCTCTCAAGCAGCGCCCCCTAAGAAATTGCAGGACTTTTTGGAGCAAGTAGGCAGCTGGATGTCGGTTAATTTGCTGAAAATTAATGGAAGCAAAATGAAAGTTTTGGTGGTGGGTCCTTGGGGAATGTATCACCTTTGGAACTCACTCTATTGGCCTCAGTCTCTTGGCCCCTGTTCGGTTCCCTGTGCCTCAGTTAAAATCCTGGGGGTTAAACTCTTACCAAATGGATTGCACAAGGCCCAGATTTCTGCAATCGGTAATGCAGGTTTTGGGAGACTGAAGGCTTTGAGGAAGATTCTCCCTTTGCTTCCCCCAGCAAATCATTGGTGACGCCCACTATAATGGACTCATTGGACTATTGCAATGGTATATACCTGGGACAACCCAAGTACCAGATCCAACAGATGCAGGTGCTTCAAAACTCAGCAGTGCAACTGGCACTCATGACGCCTCACCAGAACCCCCTCACTAGCGCTTCTGTACCGTCTGCACTGGCTGCTAGTGGGCGCCCAAAATGAATTTAAGATTCTTTGTGTTATCCATCGAGCTGTACACTATGTTGGCCCCCATTATTTAAGAGTGAAACTAGAAAGGTACTGCCCAGTGAGAAATGTGTGCTCAGCATCCAATCCGCTTCTCAAGAACTCCAAATATCATCGAAAAGCGATTGCGTGGTCAAACTTTTACAGTGCTGGCCCCCAGCCTGTGGAATGCTCTCCCGTTTTCTTTGAGAACACTTGCTGAATATCTTCCTTTTAGAAGAGCGGTGAATACTCATCTGTTTTAAATTTCCCTTCTCCCTCCTCATGTCAGAGTATGAAGTATTGAGGGTTTCTGGGCTGTCGCCCCTCTTAGTGCCTAGATGTCCTCTGGCTTTAGTCTGTGCGCTATACATTTTCTAACAATAATAATAATAATAATAATTTACTTTCCAAAAATATCACAGTCTGAAAAAATGGAGATAAAGATAATCAAAATGAAATCCAACTTCGATTTTTTTCCAATGACACAATGGACCTCATTAGGAGTTTGGCGGCAGCCTTGCTGGTAAAACCGGCAGGCTGCTGCCAAACTCCTTAAAATATCTGGCACCTACAAATGGGCAATTACTGGGGTATTCAGGCCCCGCTGGACCTCGGTAATTGCCCTTTTGCGGGTGCTGGTACCAGCAGATCCCCATTCCCATTTGAGCCCAATAGGGCTCAATGGGAATGGGGATGCCTGTATCATCTGTACGGTTCATATAGGCTTGGTGCTATATGCCGGTGCTATAGGCTTGCTGTGCTCGCGGGTGCCTTTCATTCCACCAGGTCAGACCTAGCAGAATGAAAGGCACCAGCGAGCACAACTCAGATTTTGCCTGTCAGAATACAACGGTACCGGCAAGCTTACTGGTACCGTTGTATCCGGACCGGCAAACTCGTAATGATGCCCATTGATTAGAATATATTAATACAACAACAGTGTACCACACACAAATGTTATAGAAAACAAAGTTCATACAATGTACTATTTATGAGTGTAAAAAAGTGGATGTATGCATACAATTAAAGTATATGTATTTTCCATAACAGGTTCTACAACTAACTATACTTTCTCTTCTTTGCAGACAAAGAAACACACAGATGATACTTTGTGGCCATGTCCACTATTTGTGAACATCAATGAAATGTATCATTCCTTCCACAGGAACGGCAATGGCAATTAAAAATATATCATCCATTGTGATTGTAATCAGAGTAAGCATGGCTGTGGCCATGCCAGTGACCACATTCATGCTTAATCTTACTACTACCGTACCCAAACTCCTGAAGCCGCATTACAAAAGTATTCCGATTGATTCTCTAAATAGCATCATCAATTTGATCCATTGTCATAGTACTCAGTCAATCCAATATATCATCTCTTCTGTACATAAGGCCACAGTCATGCTTACTCAAACAACTGCTATCCAACACTCCAGAACTCCCATTACAGAACTGTTGGGAGGCAGACAAATATGTCATCCATAGCTTCTGGCCCTCCCGCTGCCAATGCCGCACAATTGATAAACATTACTCACTAAGACAACCGTTCCACCCTTATCCCAGGCAGGTACAGTAGGATAACGAAGTAACCTAAGCTAAAGATGGCAAAACAATCAAACATACATAATAACAATACATTTGCATTAGACACGAAGCAAATGTGCACTCTGCCTGCAGAACAAGTACAATCAGTAATACACTTATTCATGAAGAATACTAACAAAGCATCCACTAGAATGTAACATAACCAATCTATAAGCTGAATGTAAGATGAAAGACACACAAATACTGCTCACTAAAACACAAAAACAAGTATAATGGGGCAGCAATCTTCTCCAAAATGGAAGCCGCAGCACGCTGAGAATTCAAAATGCTAAATTCACAGAAATACAGATCTGTGCAGAGTTCAGACATTAGCTAACAACTGAGACAAGGATAAAGTGAAATATGGGAGAAAAGGAACGGCGGAGCAAATGCATGGGATAGTAATTCCCAAGATGCAAGCAGTATAATAATAATAATAATAATTATTATTATTATTATTATTAATATTATTATTATTGTTATTATTGTTATTATTATTATTATTATTATTATTATTATTATTATTCTTATTATTATTAATATTATTAATAATAATATATTCCAAGATTAATTAAAGTTTGTAAAAAACACAGATGACCTTTGTTAGCAGTCAAACTATAAGCCAAAACACTCCTTGAAGGATAACTCAAGAGTATCTCCAGCGGCAACATAAAGCACAACACATTAATGTTAGGTACATTCTTAATAAATACAGGATAAATCTAACCCGAACACGGTCCCATCACACGTTACCCACAATTGGAAAACATTGCCTAATCATTAGAAGCAAACACAGATAGGACACCTGCCATACTCCCTACATACATACAATGACATGGGGCACTGCACACGCGCAAGTACAAAGAGATCACCCTGGTTCATGGCCTAGACATACGGGATGGTTCACTTTTTTAAGTGGAAGAAAAGCAATCCCCTACTCTTCATCTGGCTCATGTCTTGATGACCTGTCAATTGTCCATGGTAGGTTAGCAGCAGGCCACCCTATCAGAGTCCTGGTGTTATGCTGCACGTCAGGTTATGTGCCAACCAACCCCTTGTCACAGAGAGAACATAGTTTAACCTTTATCAATATATGGGTGGTCTCAGGAGGAGCCATCAGACAAGTATATCCCAATTAGATGTTTCAACCATGTAGAGTGTATATGTAGCCACCACCACTAACCATTCCCCATTCCCCAGAGTTTTTCGTGAACTCATATAATGTGAGAATGTCCTTTATGATGAGGTTGTACTAATGAAATCATTGTTTGTAATGGATGTGCAGAGAGCGGTGAGATTGCAATACTTCTATACTGTCCCTGCTTTATTTGACTGATAAGTAAGCTGGATTTTGCCTTGAACTTTGTCTACCTTATCTTTGAGTATGATTTGGATTGACTCCAGGTCCTCTGGGCTATTAGGAACTTTTTTGAGCTGATTTCACAACACTATTAAACCCAAACCAACAAATACTGTAAACAAACAATAAAAAATTCACCAAAAGAATGTCACACATCCCCAACATATCAAAAGCAGTTTGCTAACTCTGCGAGTGCCACAAACAAGGGAGGAGTCTGCAATCAATGCGGAAAACATCTCTTTTCTTTTATCCAAAAACGTGTGTTCATTTCTTTCCTTATCTACCCCCCAGGAACTCTTTCCTGTTCAGCACAGCCACAACTCTGTTTTCCAAAACGTTTTTATGCCGCATAGTCCGCAAACAACCATCACGGACTGCTTACACCACATGTATTTTGACGCACCTCGAGTTTATTCTTTGACCAATCGGCTCCCCTGACCGGTGTCTGAGGACATGCAATGTAATGTTTTATGTAACTGCACGGCTCCATCATTTGTGCAGAGACCTCTCTGTACACCGAATCAGGAAGTAAGTCCACGGACCAAACGAAGATATCACTAATCGATTTGCACTTATTCCTTATCTGGTGTTTGTTTTAACATCAAACTTTCTAAAGCACACTTTCTGGGCCAGGCCAGCTTCCGACGTGCAAGTTTGGTGACCATCCATTCAGCAGTTTCAGGCTGTAGTGGCAAGGAACATATTTTCCTGCTCAAGTCAATCTGGATTTCGAAATATTTGGGAACCCCTCTACAAATGTCCCCCTGCTTGACAAACCCGCATGAAGCTTTTTGAAATCATTCAGATGTCAGGTATATATTTTTGTGCAAGTTTTGTCCAGATTCGTCAAATGTCCCCAAAGTTATAAATCACCCACAAACTGCTTTTCCTATTGGAAAGATAATTTAATCATAACTACAGCATCGCTATTGCAGACCCTGTAATATATATATATATATATTTATTTATTTCTACCGTGCCGTAGCCCGCAGGCATCAGGGTGCCACATGTACACTCAGAATCACATTATACAAAGAAGTCACGGGACAACATGTTGGTTTTGGCTTAGATTAAGGGAGTTATCTAAACAAGTGAGCCTTGAGTTTCTTTTGGAAGGTAATGTATAGAGCTCCAGTCTTATTTGTGGTGGGAGGTTATACCATAAGGTCGCAGCTTTGGTGTGAAAAGCTTTGCCGAGTCTGTTGGTTTTCCTGAAACTGGTGGTTATGAAGTTGCCCTACGCTTCAGACCTGAGTCCCCATCTCGGTAAATATGTAACTAGTTTCTTCTTGAGGTATGCTGGGGCTTTCCCATGGACGCCCCTGTGGGCTAGCGTCAGGGTCTTGAACTGTACTCTATCTTCGATAGTAAGCCAGTGTAGATTTCTCCTATCTTCACTGATGTGTGAATCTTCGGTGTATCATTTCCATATAGAACACTAATAAGGAGTTAAAAACATCTTACAAAAAAAACTTTTACCTGAAACGTGAAAGTCAAACAAGCCATTTGATCACATGCTACAGCACCACCCAGTAGCCATCAATTCTAAAGTCACACCTTCTGCTCAGTGCCACATGAGCACAGCATTGTGGGTATGCAGATCAGCCCACATACAAGCCTTCAGCGCTAGAAACATGGTGTTGTTTTACAGGGCAGTGCTATTTAATAAATAGCCTCTTCAACCCAAGACAGACAATTGACAAAGCTGGAGAAACCTGCAGACCGGTTTCGCCCTATTAGGTATCATTAGTGCAGAACCTTCTGACAGCCATCTGATTTCAGTATTTGACATGTGTCGCAAACACCAGCATTTTTATGGTGCGTTTAAAAAGGCTTGAAAAATTAACCCAGTGCACCGTGTTCACTTTCATACACTAGCAAACATACAGAAGCACTTTTAGCTTACATCATTATATTTTCACTGAAGCCTACAAAAATAGCCTTTTTTTTCCTTATAGAGAAGTGGCTAGTGAACTTCTTTTTTACTTTGTTTCGTTTTTTTAACACGTTTGATTGATATGTCAATGTAAATTATAATTAAGGCCATGTGGTGTTTAAAAGAGACCATTAAAACAGGGCATTATATTCAACCAAATAATCTGCCACACTATTGCATCCAGCACATCCAGCCCTCCCATAGCATCGCTCAAACAACATCAGAACATAAACTGAACAGGACAGATCATTACCCTGATTGCAATCTTACTTGCCTTTTTTTCTCCACCATCTTATCCTTCACTAGAAAACATGTTTCTGCAAGTCAGTTTTTCAAAGGGCAACTCCACACACAAAGGAAGCAAATTGTTGCACTCTACAAATATTTCAGTTTAATTCGACACATACAGATCCCCAGCCCCACCACTGGATTTGTGAACAAGCACATTACATTTGTTAGGCCAATGAAAGCGGTCTATATTGACACTTGCTTATTGACTTCCCTATATGGAACTGGAACTAACGTAGATATCCTATTTATCATTCACATTGACATTCACGAAAGATAATATGGATTCCATAGAGGCCTTGTACCACCATCACACAGAGCCTACACAGAACAACGGTTAAAGAAGCACACAGGGTACACCACACCAGCCTATATGTCAGCACTAAGGCCACACAGACAATGCAATGAACCTGTTGACAAGGGTTGTGTACAGTTTACAATCAATAGCATTCCAAACTGTTTAGAAAGCGTAGGAATTTTTTCTTTCGTCCCACCCCTTAAAAAGGAGTGGCCTATTTACAATTCCCAAACTTCTTGTTATATTGATGGATACATCAGTACCACTCTCAATGATAACACTGACATAGCCTTACACTTGCAATACAATTACTTACCTGCCATGGATCAAAATCAGAAATATCTGCACAGCTTCCATTAGGAAATGGCCCACCATCATTTATGCAGGAGTTCAGATCATGTAACGCATATGCAATGGCATACACTGCAATGTAGACATTATATGTTATTGTTAATTGTTGAACATCGTTGTAGATATTCTCAAGGCTGCCCAGCTCCTCCGCACCAGTGCACAGTTTAGTTTGGTTGCTCCTTGCAGTGTTGAAGGCTTTCTGGCCTATCCACTTACAGCCAAAAGCTTCTTCCCAGAATCTTGTTATGAACACATCAGGTTGAGACTTAGAAGGGTGCACTTGGGCAAGATGCTCCTGAAAGCCCGGCATCTCTCCACTGTGTATTGCAAACCCTATGGCCCCGGAAAGAATTCCAGAATATTTCTTCATTGAGAAGAGAGTAGAAGTTGACCATGCCTCACTGGCAACCCAAATCTTTCCTGTAACATTCCATCTCATTAGCTCCTCTAAGATGGGGACAAGATTTACATCATTGGAGAAAGTAACAATGACATTTGCAGTTGATCTTTTAATCACTTGAACAATATGAAATGCATTCCTGTGTGCAACGTTGGTGAGAATGCTCTCGGAAAAGGCAATGCACGTCTGAGAGTGTGCAAGGTGTGCCTGCAGTATTTGGATGCCTTGTTGTCCATAGTCTGTGTCCTCAGCCAAAAATCCCACCCAGGTCCATCCAAAGTATATGAGTAATTGGGCAAGCCCCAGGGATTGGAAGTCATCACTGGGAATTGTGCGGAAGAAGGAAGGGAATTGGTTACGGTCGCTGAGGAGCGGGTTTGTTGAAAAATAGCTAATCTGTAATTTACAGATGAAACTAAATTATCATCATAGACAACATACCACATTTTTTTAGCCGATTATGTCGAACCCAGTCATGCATGTGCATTGAAAATGATAGCATGTGAATGATTTCAACAGAACCTTCCGTCAGACATTACTTATCATCTCTGTTTGTTCCTTATCTGATCAGCAGACAATACATATTTTATAAAATAAGCTCATCGTTTAGCAATCAGCATTCGAATTCCCTTTTTTATGTATCTGCACACTATTTCAAAATATATTCTTTTTATTGTACAAAGGTTGAAACTAAACCTTACACAAAAATAATATTTCAATCTTCAAGTATAAAAACATTGTGAAAAATCCATTTATATTTAAAAACACGATTAACAAATCTCAAGGTTAAGATCAGTGAAATATGATTACTTAGAAAAAATATGTCCCCAAAAGGATTGCAGTATCGATCCTATCAAGATTTGCGACAAACATACTACGATGTTGTATCCTCCGCTTCTAGAGTTGCAATCATTGCACACAGATATAAAATAAGATTCGACTTTAAGGTGGTCTCACAAAAACGAAAACATTGCTCCACTTGCAAATAACCTCATCTTCCTATAATTTCATTAGTTAGGAGTAGGCTGAAACTAAACCATAAATATGCACTTCTCCAATGGGAATGCAGAAATTGTTTTAAATATACAGGCCAAGTCACAATGTAAATTGTATCCTAAAATTGATTCCCACATTATTAACCATTCAACATGCCACGCTTTTTTTTGTTGCAATACTTGATTGGTGACGAGGGTTTCAGAAGAGATCCACAGACTCCTCAGAACATCCCTGAGATGAGGCAAACATTCATTCCAAGCCTTATTTGCTTAATTCTGAAGACTATCATATAAAGAGAATTTGAGTGGACCTGGAAATATCCTATATCTTATTGCTTATAATGAGAACCTAGCCCAAGAGCATCAGACCACTTTGCAACAGGACTGTGCCAGTATTGGGCTTGGCCTTTTATACAGTATCAAAGTAGTGTTGTTGAAAGAGCCACAATGCTAATGTTTTGTGGAATTGGCAGATAGTGAGGACATTCTGAGTCTTTTCCCGGGATTGACTTCCAGATGGTTGGAGTGTGGCAGAAGGACTGCTTTCGTGTTTTCTTCTCTCATATGCTTTGCTATGTGAGTTGCAAGAGACTCCGGAGGTGTGGAGTCCATCCACCAAGTATATTCGCGTTCCATTTAAGACAGCTCTGTAGGTGATAGATGCCGTTTTCAATATGATTCAGGTGGGGAGGGGGTGCCAGTAAATCATGCACTGTGTTGGAGAGATGTGGTCGAATTTGTGGACACCTGTAATGAAGCTAGGTGTAGCGTTGTGTGTTGCTTTGAGAGGGCCAGGTGTATGACTGAAAACCCAGAAAGAAGGGCTTTTCCGCCTCGATGTGTGAGATAACGAAGGCTTAGACCACCGCACGCAATGCATTCATGGGTTTGAAGGGTTTGATTTTGCGGAATGTGTGGATTTATAGCTATGTGGTTTGGGCCTTTTTGGCTATGTGCTTTTGGAAGGAAAGGATACTGTCAGAAATGAAGTCAAGGAATTTGGTTGAGTTTGGCAACTGATGGGTGAATCCTTCATGACACATGACATCCAGCCATTTTTGAACAAGTTGTTGTTTGGTGTGGGGGACCAATGAGGATAAATTCAGTCTTGGTCGGGTTCAGTTTAATTTAAGTGTTTGATGTCCATGTTTGGTAGTAGCAAGGCCTACGTGGAGGCAAGCAATGTCATGGGGCCCACTGACTTTAAGGTACAGCTGAGTGTCATCGGCATACTGATGGATGGCTAGGCTGGAGTAGTTTAGGAGAGTTCCCAAGGGATCCATGCACAGATTGAAGATGATTGGGGATAGATAGGGCCCTTGGGGGATACCACATGTGACTGGGAGTCGGTTGGATCTGAATGAGCTCCTCTATACCTGGTGTCTGCTGGATAAGTAGCAACTAAACCATTTTAGGGCAGTTCCAGAGAAGCCCATTCTGTGCAAGAGGAGGAAGAAGAATATTTGGTGATCAACTGTGTCAAAGGCAGCTGAGAGGTATAAGAAGACTAGGCGATACAAGTGCACAGTGGCTGTGAATTTGAGCATATCATCCACCACTTGGATTGTTTCAGTCTCTGTGCTGCTTTTGGGTCAATAGCCAGACTGGCAATCACTGAGGAGGTCAAGCTGGTCGATTCTGGCAAGTACTTGGGTCGCAGAGACTTTCTCGATAAGCTTCCGATGAACGGGTGTCTGATGAGTCTTTAGTAGACAAGGGGCCTCATTATGACCCAGGCGCTAAGTGGTTAACGGCGCCGTAAAAGGCTGTGGCGCTGTTAACCACTTAGCGCCTTACTACGAGGTCCCTTTGCGGGACCCGACCTGAACGGCTGGTCTGGACCAGCCGTTAAAGTAGGTGGTTAAATGTATCTAGAAAAGCTGAGGCATTCCCTGTGATGAGGAATGTTGTGAAAATTGCATCTATTGTGTCTACAAAGTCTTCAATGATCTGTGCTGAATAACAGGGCATTTGGACTGACCATATCCTGGACAGAATTGTGTGCGATATGAGAAAGGAGATTGCTAGATGGTCAATCCAGCTGAGAGGAAGGGGGTTTGAGCATGTGAGGATCAGGCGGGAGATGGAGACTAGGTTGAGCGTATGACGTTTGACATGCAAGGAGGAGAGAATTATCTGTTAAGGTCCATGGAATCAGTGAAATAAAATGGGGAGTCATTTAGGTGTTTTGCTGGTTGGGACGTTGGGATGTGGAATCACTGAGGAGGATATTATTAGAGTAGCCAACTGTTGTAGAGGAAAGTCTGAAAGTTCATCAATGAAGTTACCACTCCCTTTAGGTGGGCTGTAAATGAAGAGGAATATAACTGAGCTGTAGTTTGAAATGGAAAACTGACAACCAATATGACAGGGATCCAAAGAAGCTGTGCATGGGGGTTGGGATCACCATACAAGGCCAGTCAATGTTATGGATACCTTCCACCACACCTCCAGTTTTTAACTTTAGTCGTGGGGGTAGGAGAGCATCCAAGATGTAGAGGGAGGACAGTGTAAACCATGTGTCAGTAATGGAAAGGCCATCAAGATTGTTGTTGTTATGGGGTAGCTGATAGCAGAAAGAGCAACCGCTGAGTGATCCTTAACCATTCTAACCAGGGTGTGTGAATAGAGGGCGCATGTTGCAGTGGTGTACGGGGGATATTGATGAGGTTTGCCAGAATAGCTGTCCGAGGCTGCTTTGGGTGTTTGGCTGTGCTACCCCTTGAGAGAATGCGAGTGGAGACACATGGTGATATTTACCTGACGTAGCAGTAGAAGAATAAATGTGGCTTGGCTCTTACCAGGCTCTAACAGAACCAACACGGTCTTGCCCTTTTCTTTGATTGCCCTTCACTTTGGACGCTCTGCCGAGAGATGCCTGCGTACTAACAGTAAAGAAGGCAAAGGAAGGAGCAGGCCTAAGCGGCGGGTGTGGTTTAGGTCACATCCCCCAGATCCACTTTCACCAGCTCACCAATTGCAAAATAAAAAGAGACTGGAAGGCAGCTTAAACAAGGGAAAAAGGCCCAAAAAAACGAAGCACCAAAATATTAGCAGTGGTTGACAGGTAGGAGAGGTTTAGGTCACGTGATACTAAACATATGTAAAATCCTCCAAATCATTATTGCTGACCATGCAAATAGGTCAAGCTCATATTTGATATTGATATTGAAAATTGTGATGCTATTAGTAAGCATCAGAAAACCCCTCAAAAGAAACTACAACCAGACATGATTTTTCATCTATGTGTGTTCCTTATCTGATCAGAAGATTATCAACATTTTAAAAAATAAGCTAATTGTTTGGCAATCATCATTAGAATTTCATTTGTTAAGTATCTGAAAACTATTTCAAATATGTATCATGTACAGTAAAGCAGAGATTAAGTTACAAAATCATGCGATTGATACAGTACCTTTGGCACTTCCATCATCCCCCCTCCGGGAATATGCAATCCTTTTTGTATTATATGATATCCAGAAACAATACTTCATTCACAGGTTACTTTATTTATTTGTTACGCACTGTAACTATTACATTATACTACATGTCCAATTAGATAAAATGAAGGGCATTATGTATAAATGTATATCTTTATGTTTGAATTCATACCACATTCTCTCACTATACTTTTATATCGGTGATATATAATTTTAAAACATTTGCATTTAACATCTCATTCACATTCCTATTACTTCCAGTGGCTTGGTAGCTGAAGAAATCTGTTAATAAAGAATACACTTCCAACATGCATTGGAATTTGGTATTTAACTGTTAGCTTTCACTTTAGCATGTTATTTCACTTGTTGCCCTGTAGGAGAAATACAAGTGTATATTCTTACTAAAACATTTTTACAAGAATGTTGTTACAATAAGGACTTTGTTTTGAAAAAGATGAATTCTTCTCACTCAAGGCGCAGTAATCTCTTGTAGTCTCATCAGTGGTTTAATGATTTTTATTGGAGACATGCTGATCCCTATGTACAGCCCTCTCTCTCAACTGTATCTACCTCAACGTTACTCCACAACATTCATAACTATAGGTTAGTGTTCACAATTCTTTCCCCCTCTGTATGCTAAATAATTAATGAGCTGTGACAATAAACTAAAGGTGTTTGGCTTTACCTCTCTAATCTCCCTCAGGAACATCCTAGCGTTCCCTACTCTAGCCAGTTGTTAGTGGTCTCAAAGGGATATTGGGAAATAGTGCCTTGTAAGTGCCCTGTTGGATTCAGATCTGGATCCAGCATGTTCCTTCTCATCTCACCCTTCCTACTCTGTCCTCATCTGGTTTCTCCTCACTCCCCCAACCAGTCTCCTGCCTCTTTTATGTTCTGACTCCTCCATCAAGTCTTTCCTCCACCCTCTGATGTTACACCTCCTTCCCTTCTACTACTTGATCCTCCACATTATAGTTATTATTATTATTATTATTATTATTAGTATTATTATTATTGTATTTATTGAGTGTGGACATAGCTTTGGGAATCATTAGATCACTTTACAATCAAAGGGGGAAGAACACAGTTAAGGAAGCAGTGAACATGTAAGTGGGGAGCTAACAACAAGGGAGTGTGGGGAATTGGCAGCAAGGCATCTACAAGCAACCAGTGGAGGAAACAGTTAGGAGCAGATCTCTGGGTCGCAGGTAAGGTGGGGAGTGGAGGGTGTGTGAAAAACTAGTACTCCTCCCTCCTCCCTCCTGCCACTTCTCCCTCCTGCACCCTACTACTCCTCCCTTCTACTTTTACTCCTTCATATTACTACTCCCATGTTGAGTCTTCTACTCATCCCTTCTGCTCCTACTCCCCCACATCCAAACCACTACTCCTACCTCTTACTACTACTAGTCCTGTCTACTACTACTACTTCCTCCACATTGACTCACACACCCTCCTTTCACTCACTACAGTTCTCTTCAAAACCACCCCTTACAATAACTTTTCAACACACTCGCCACACACGCATGCACAATTCATAACAGCATCATGCAAAGTATCCTGGTTTCCCTCAGACATATAATCTTACAACGTGTGGATGAGGTCCATATTTACACCAGCCGGTGGGAGGGCTTGTCCTGTGTATATTCTCATGTTGGGAGAGTGACATTTTGACCAGGTATCCAGGTGGTTCTACTATCTTCCCTTCTGTGCCCTGAAGGTCTTAAATCACCTCAATTCCTCAGTCCTCCAATAGCCTCTCTGACATACATGGCTCATTAGTTTGCATTGGCTGTTTGTATAGCTTCTCCCAAGGTGGGTTTCACAAAGTTGCCACATGGCATTTTGTAAATAAGGACATAAGGAGCATATTAATTGTTAGATCACCAGCATCTCCATTTAATCCTAAAAAGGAAAGTTGTCGGACAGTTACACCTTGACCTAAACATAAGTGTTGCATCCAAAATCAATAGTGTTCACCTTACTGTCTCAATCGTTCACTTCTACACAAGGGCTTCTCCCATCTGGGTAGAGAGACTGGAAAGCTTGTTGGGCCTCCCACACGTAGTTATGGGGTAAATAGCTAGCCCAATGATCCCAGTTCCAACCACCCATTTTAGCAACACCTTCAAAGTTTGTAAAGAAGGCAGTTTGGTCTTCACCTGATCACAATATTTTGGAAGGGATAGCTGTTTTTTACATTGTTCCTGAAAACCCCTTGGAGGGCCCACAATGTTTCCTAATAATTTTGACTGATGGCCATAAGTCTTCCATCTTTATCTTGTTGGAGATTCAGGTTGTTTGTTCAACAAAGTCGTCTCTACCATTATAGGTACCACCCTTCACCCCTAACACCATATGAAGTTGCACCGGCTGAACCTACCTCTGTAGTCTGCCACTTGGCACCTAACAGCCAGCGCAAATCCTATGGGACCAAGATCCACTCACAATGGCCAACTTTACTCTCACCTGCCCCTACCAAGCTACTGATACCCACAAACTGGCAATTGCCCCACCAAGTACCTGCTTTATAATACCTCCAAATACACATACACACTCTCCTTGAAAATGTCTTCTACACTTCCCAACTCACTAAGCATCCCACCAACTCCCTTCTTGCTCAATGCATGGCCACACTACACCACCACTAACCAGCAGACAACCGCAAACAAGATGGGCTCAAGGCCCAAGAAACCTTGCTTCCTCATTAATAGAAACAAGTGACTAGCGTCTCACCAAGCCACTCGCCAGCAGGACCTATAAACCGCCATCCCATCTGTCAAACAGAGAAATATGCATCTCACATCCAGAACCAAAGCCTCTCCACCCCATTGGACAAAATTACCTTGGGCCTCATTATGACCCTGGCGGTACGGAGTGAACAGCGCCGTAAAAGGTGCTGGCGCCGTTCACTCCGTACCGCCGCATTACGAGTTCCCCTTGCGGGACACGGTAAGCATGCCTGGGAAAACCAGGCATGCTTACAGGGTCCCACGAGGGAAAGAGGGAGCAAACAACAGGCCATCTCGTAATGGCCCGTTGTTTGCTCCCTCTCCCATTCCCATTCAGCCCTATGGGGGCTGAAATGGGAATGGGGAAGGACCGTGTCCGGGTCCTTGGAGGGAGGAATTACCGGGCCTTCCAAACTTGGAATGGCCCGGTAAATCCTCATTCCAAGGACCCGGACCCCGACGCGATTTTGGCGACAGCCATGCCACCAATAGCGGCATGGTTACCGCCAAACTCGTAATGAGGGCCCTTGACTACATCAGGCCCACCCTTCAGGCCGGACACTCATACAGGAACTTCTGAGACATTATGGAGCAGCCTTACAGACAAACAACCCACACTGTTGCTGCCTCAAATATATCTGGGTCCACTAGTAGCAACTGGAACTCTCCCAAACTTTCATCAGAGCCCAACATTCCTAATGCTGATGCCCCATTATGCATATCACTCACCAATACTCTTACTTGCGACAATGCCCCAACCAGTAACAGGTGTCACTACCACTGAAATAGCCACAGAAGCAGCAGCTAGAACTCTCACCAAATCACTGACTTTAACCAAACTGTTGATCACTGCTACCCCCAAATATACTCCTAAACAAGTGTGTCACTCCAAGGACACTAAAGCAGAGACAATAACCCACTTTAATGGAGCTCTTATTAATGCTAGATCCCTCCTGGGCCATGCCCTTGACATCACCAACCTCATCATGTCCAATAACCTAGACCTCCAGCGATGACTGAAACATGTCTGCACCCTGACACTGGCCCAGTCCTCTCCCTGGCTATCCTAAATGGATATACCATTCTCAGGAAAGACAGACTGGTTTTCAAAAGAGGTGGAGTATCTCATAACCAAAAGCACTTACCCATCAGAGAAGCACCCAATCAAACCTTCCTGTCAGGTGCACTGCTTTCAACCAAAATCTCTTTATCAGCTACAGCCACCCTCACCATCCACTTCATTTACACACCTCCAGGACCCTCACCCTCCTTCGAGAAAGACATTGTGAACCACCTCTCAGCCAACACCAAACCCTCCTCCAAAATCATTGTTCTGGGAGACTTCAACCCATGCTTCAATTACCCATTGGATCCTCATACAGAAGCTCTCATCAACACCATTGAAGCACAAGGCTTCTCTCATTGTATTTCCAGCCCTTTGTATGACAAAGTGCAAACACTAGATTGGCTAGCTGACCTCAACACCAATATAATAGCCAACAATCCCTGCCCGTGGACAGACCATCATTTCATCTCATTCACCATTAACGACTCATCTCAATCTGATATCCTGACAAAACCAGCCTTGGCCTCCCTCTCTAGAAACTCACGCAACATCACTCCAGACAACCTACCCCCTTTGCTACAACCTCTAACATACCAACACTGACCCTACAACTATGGTCACGCTGTACAATCAAAATCTCCTAGAAACCATTAACAAAGTAGCACTGCTAAGCAAACGCAAACCCAAACCAACAGACCTCCTAAACTCGTGGTACACCCCTAGTCTCAAAGCCCTATGCTCTCTAAAACAGCTGACAAGGCCTGGAAAAAAATATCCTCAGAAAAGAATAAAGAGCACTTCACTGCCCTATCCAAAAAATACAAACAAGCCATTCTACAGTGTAAGAGAATCAAAAAAGCAAACTCAGGCACGAGAGAGCTTTTTGCCATACTATGTGAATGCCAGCTCCTTCCCAAGATATTTGCATTAAAGACCTCCCCATGTGCAGGAATATCCAAAATGCTCTCCCCAGCAAAATCTCACTACTCCAAACTAAAATTGCTGTAAAGAGAATTAAACTTGTGTCAGCTTACCAGCCATCATACCAACTACCAGCACCCCCTAACACTACTCCTAGGTTCACATTCAGACTGGTCATGACTACTGAAACCACCCAAATCATCAAAGGCTTGAGACCTACTAGATGTCAAAGAGACATCTGACCAGAGTCTCTCATAAAAGAAACGGTTGCCCATTTCATCACATTACTAATTAATGACTCTTTTTCTTCAGGCATTGTACCAGAAAACCTAAAAGAAGCCTGGACATTCCCATTCCTCAAAGAAAACACCCTAGATGCCAACATTCCCACTAACTACCACCATATCACAACTGTACCATTCCTCCTGAAAATACTTGATAGTGTGTACTACCTGCAAATACAAAAATACCTTGAAAACCACAACCTTCTTGACCTTCGTCAATCAGGCTTTCGCCCGGGTCATGAAACGAAAACTGCCCTTCAGGACCTAAAGATCCAAATGGATGAAGTCAAAGACAAAGGTAACCTAGCCATCCTCTTTCTACTTGAGCTTTCAGCAGCCTTTGACTTGGTAAATAACAAAATACTGTGCCAACACCTCACCCTAGCTGCCCACTTCTTGACCAAAGCCATAACTTGGATAGATTCCTTCTTGCCCAACCACAAAAAGAGAGTGTTCTCCTCCATTGCGACAGCCGCCCTCCAGCCCCAGTCACTTGTGGAGTGCCTCAAGGATTATGTGTCCCACCGACACTTTACAATATCATCACCAAGCCACTCTTTGACCTCCTAGAAACTGGGCGCCACCTGCACTAACTGGGCAGATGACACCCAAATTCTCCTACCCATCAAAGGCAACTACGACACGGACTTGACCGCATTGAGTGAAACTTACCAAACCATCTAGGCCTGGAAGGCACAACATGAGCTTTGTTTAAAGGATGAGCAAAAGGAACTGCTCCTTATTGGATCACAATCCCTAAACAAACCTGCCAACCTCTACAGATCCTTTACTATTGATGGTAATACCATCACAGTATCCAAAGAGGTACAAACCCTAGGAGTCTATCTAGATTTCACATTATCCTTAACGAGACAGGTAAATGCAATCACATTGGCTGCAGCATACATTGCCAAATTCATCAATGTCTGCAGGTCCTTCCTGACCACTGACAACTGCATTACACTTGCAAGAGCCCTCAAACCTTCCAGGATTGACTACTGTAACTTCATCTTTACATGCTCCTACACCAGGAATATAAACAAATGACAAATTGTCCAGAATAACGCAGTAAGAGTAGCACTCAGCATCCTTTGAAAATAACACATCTCTACAGCCAGACAAAACATCCACTGGCTCCCGGTCAAAGAACGCATCATGTTCAAAACACTATCCTTAACCCACAAATGCTTAGCGAACAGAGCCCCTACCTATTTATCCAGACAAATCACCAAGACCCAATCCAACAGCTCTCTCTGGTCTGCCTACTCTCACCTTCTTACCATCCCCAGATACAGATGCCAGAATGCATGAGGCAGTAGTTTCCCTGTGATTGCGACCAAACAATGGAATGCCCTGCCCCTAGCGCTCAGACCCATCCTTGTGGTCCTTCAGCAAAGGCCTCACAACCTGGCACTTTTCTCAAGAAATCCAAAAGAGCTTAATTTGCCCAACTTAGCTTCTGTAAACCTTCACCTGTTATAGGTTAACTGTACTGCTATACTAATTTCTATTACCAAGTTTGTCTCTAAAACTACCTCTGTATGTAACCTTGCAACCTCCATTCTTACGCAACCTAACACCTACTGCCATTCTTATGTCTACAACCAAGTATGGCTATAAACTACCTTTTTATGTAACCTTGTAACTACCAATCATACGTAATCTAGCACCCAGTTGCACCTGGGTTCGGTGCACTTTACAAATGTCAAAATAAATAAATCAACAGACAAAGTTTGCACCCCTTGCTGCACAGCCTATGACCACAATGATGACATCAATGATGACATCACTGGTGACATCACTAATTGCATCATCTATGACATACACAAATGTCAATGCGGGTCATTATAGATTTGGCAGTTTTGAGTAAACTAGCAGTAATTCCGTTACAGCCACTTTTGCCGCACCGCCAAACTACAAGTTTGCCTGTCGGGGCTGACTGATTTACCTGAAGCCAAGAGCTGGCGGTAAATCGGTTCCCCACCGGCAACATACAGCTGGTAATACTGGAAATTCCCCCCATGGAGTCCTCCATGGAATGGAGAACAACCTCTGTTGCCGGCACCTGTAATATCTCAGAAATTCCGGGATATCAGGCACCGGTAACAGTAGTCTGTTTGCCAGTATCCCACCATAATTACTGGCAGGATCCCAGCGAACTCCTAATGACCCCCAATGTGTTAAAAAATTGGATACTATTCAAAGATTTTTTTTCCTGTGTACAGTATGTGTTTTATTTCACATGTTAATCACTTACAAAAGACACACAGAGCTATACTGTATGACATTGTAAATTCCTTCCGTTATAATATATATATGTCTTCTTGGGCTTTGCAACGGGAACGCACCGAGATAGGCCAGGCCTGAGTTTCCCAATATGCAATGTTTTTTCCTTGAATTTCAAGGATTTTGTTACTCCATTTCCCGTGCCACTGGCCATGGCCACTGTATATTTGAGAACACAAACTGGCCGTACCCACTGTATATTTGAAAACATAAACGGGCCACTTTGGCAATGGCCAGTGGGCACGGGCGAACACAAATGGGTCACTATCCATGGCCATCGGCCATGCTCGCTGTATATTTTAAAACACTTGCAGCAGTTTTGTCTTTGTGGTAGAGCAAACATTGATCTTTTTTGTTAATGGGAAAATGACTCTCCCCATGCTGAATCTGTATTTTTGTTCTGTTCTCTTAACAACTTTGAATTGTGTGACAAATCCTTCCCACAATTTGCAATCGAGAGGGGGCAATTATTTCCAACTCACCTTCACTAAACACTTTTTTTTTAATTCCTTTTTTTGCATAGCCCTAATAATAATTAAGGTTTTCTGTTTTCGTGTTTATTTTTCTCATGCATTTATCAATGTTTTCCCTTGTGCACCCTTCAAACAATCACAGCGTTTGCACTGGGAACCTGAGTAAAATCCTGGTATCCAAACACTTGAGCAAGCTTGCCAACTTCAATGAAACCCAATGGGTTACGTCAGCCCTCTGGAAAAAAGTCACGCTCCATCCACATGTGTCCTTTACTAGTGCCCTGAAAATCAGCCACAATCTGGGGAGAATAACTGCACCAGTGTCCAGGATTGCAACCTCTCTTGCCACCTCCTGGGCAAATACTCTTGACTTACTTGCGCTCTCATCATTTCCCCTCTTGACTCCAATGTCTAACTTTCAAAAATATTCTGCTTTATAAAGATAACTTGAAAAGTGCACATACCATAGTATCACATAAATATATACATTTGAAAGTGTTGTACTTGTTCCATGGCGTTCGGAGGATCTGCAGACTTATCTTCTCATTCATTGTGTGGAGTATTGCATTGCTGCTGTGCCTTTAAGAAATGTACCCAGAGGCACCTGCACACTTTATAATCCCAGACATTTGTGAAAGGGAAACAAAAGTGTTGTAAGTGTTCCACGGGTTTTCAGAGGATCTGCAGACTTATCTTCTCATTCATTGTGTGGAGTATCACATTACTAGTATGTGTTTAAGAAATGTACCCAGAGGCACTTGCACACTTTATAATCCCAGACATTTGTAAAAGCAAAGCAATAGTGTTGTAAGTGTTCCATGGTGTTCAGCGGGGTTCTGCGGGGCGGGAGTGAAAAGCCCTTCACCTGAAATGGCCGTTTGATGTGCCATTGCTGAGCCTTTACTTCCAGTAGAAGCATCAAATATATCATTTATGAATACAGAATTTCCTCTTGATTCACGTCAGAGTCCTTACTCTTCTGGCCATTCTTGAATAACATTGGCAAAAGACTCTGAGCCTTCCGGGGAGCCTAGAATGAGTGAACAATGTTTGGTTGGTATTTCCAGACACAGTGGTTTGGACTTCCTGGGCTTTGCATTTAATAGTGAAACACACTAATCACGGACCACTCTGTATATTGTTGGTAGAATAAGGGGCCCAAGAGCGGAAGTCTACATGGAGCAATATTGTCAATCATTATGAAATTGAGAGTGAGGGCAGAGGAGGAGCACCCTGTAGATAAACTCCAATGAAATATTTGCCCACACTGGAAATGGAACAAGTATGCCGCATTTTTGACTTGCTACAGGATAGGGGTGATTGCACAGACCAAAATCAGTTGGTGCTGGGTTTGAGGGATCAGACCCAAGTCTCTGCTGGAAAAATACCTATTCTTGACTACACCATCAATAGCCATTCTATCCAGAATGTTTCTCCCTTAATCCTGTAGAAAGGTCTAAAACTGGACTTCCATATGCTGAAGGCTTAATACTGAGCACGGAAGGCCTGAATGGTCCTAGTGTGAAGTGGAACCATGACGAAATAATTGAATGCCAAGTACCCGCAGAGACTCCTGAGGAAGGCCTCCAGTGGGATTCCTTGTCAAACACCCTTGAACTCTTCAACACCCCTAATGAAGACCAAGCATCTTGTGATCTTGATTTATCCAACCATTCAGACCTTATAGAATATTGTTTGTTTGTTTGTTTGTTTAATATTTATTATATGCACCGGACCCTGGGGTATAAGGGCACAGAAGGTAAGAAGATGTACAGCTTAGAGCACGGTTACAGGTTACAGGTTACAATAGTTTGTGGGATGTATTTACCCATGCATCCGAGCCCTACCTCAAAACTGTGCAGTACTGACATGAAAACATCATGATGGCCAGAGCTTCCCAGAAAATGCACAGGGAAATGCAGGAAGAATAGGCTGCCACCCATTTTTGCCGATGTTATGGGCACAGAAGGACACTGCCTAAAACCACCATTGGACTACCCGCACAGTAGTCTGAAACCATTGGGAATGGCAATGCTGATTGCCAAATGCAACCTAGAATTGTGGGGAATTCATTCTTCAATCCCAAAAATGGGTGCAGTACCACCACTCACCACTATCCAAAAGCCGGCGTTTTAAAACCACCCTGTGTTCCTCTGAAGGCAAGCCAAAGTGTCTATTTTAAACATTGCAACATGTGCAAAATATTCACTGAACACCAGCAGACATTTGGCAGAATGAGGTTTTGTGTGCTTACAAAATCTGGGAAATGAAGAGCCCAAAACAGTGCTTATAACAAAACTGCTATGGAGTCAGCAGTTTAAGTTGCACTGGATTTAAAGACACTAAAATCGAAAATGTTTAGATGAAATGAGTGACCTATGTTTGGTGTCACATGCCTTTGTAACTGTTGAAATGCCATAGTTTTGCACTTAGAATCAGCATTCTAGCTGCATATGTAAAAATGTTTAGTTTTATTTGAATGCAGGAACTGGGGAACAAAAAGTGACATTTTATCTGAAACTGGCTTAAAGAGATTCCAATTCTGCCTGGCAACTACCCCATCAGGAGTGAAACTTGAGTCACAGCTGTGTTCCCAGGCCTAGCTGCCCTTTTGCTGCTCACACTAAGGATATGCCATCTATCTGATAATTGAATTACCTGTGCTCTGCAGGAAAGTGAACAAAGCCCTGTCCTGGCTCAGGCAAAGGTTTTATTGGCAGGAGTCGTAAATGGTCGTAAAAAGTGGCTTCCTCCTGAGGAAAGGGGAGGGGCACTGCCTGTGAGAGCAAGCTGGCTTGGCAGAACTGGAAAAACCAGTATTTCTACCTTGTGCTGAGAGGAAACCACACCCCTTTGGAGCCAGAACATAACTTTAAAAAGATGAATAACTCATAGAGCGGACATGTGAAAATTTTATAAATGACACCATAATTCTTGTGATTTTTCTGCCCACATTTTAAGAGTTTTTTCGACCCGGTGGCATGTTCAGGGGGGTGTCAGCGGAAAAGTGGATATTACTCTAAATGTATGCATGTTAAAAATCTGAAACTTCATCAGTTAATGTCCATACTCCCTGCGCACATGTATGTAAAGTTGGGTCAATGTCAGAAATTGAAAAATCAGTTAAAAAGTCAATTATGTGCCATTTCTGAATGCAAGCTCTTAGAAACAGCAGATTTGGACAGAGACATGGCTAAATTCAGCCACACCATGTATATGTAATTTCAAGCAACTGTGTAACTGTGAAATATGTCTTTTATTATCAAATATAGAATGTGTGCAATCTGACAGAGGAGTGTCCTATCTGCAAGCCATAAAATGACATCCCTCTGACTCACAGTTCATTCCCCAATCAAATGATAAATGGAAGTTTGACCAATTAGAAGCTGAGAGAGAGGTAGGGTCAGTGATGCTAGAACACACCCACATTCTAAACACATAAAAGCAGACAGACAGGACAGATAGGGACCTTCAATTCCATCTGCAGCGGGACGCTCTGCCGGAAAAATCCATACTTACCTCCATCAATCTTCAAAGAGCCAACACTTAGACTCCAAGATAAACAGAGACTTCAGAACCTTAACCAAAAAGGCCACTGCCAGCAAGAGTATTTGTCAGCAGGCCTCAGAATATTTTTGCAACTGAACTCTTCAGACAGCCGGGCGAGCCGTCTGAATTTTGCCAAGAACTTTTGCAAGAACCCGGTGACAGAAATATCCAGAGAGAAAGCAGTGCTGTACCCAGAGAGACCCAGACCAGCAGAGAGAGCTGACCCAGATCACTGTGAAGTGCAGAGGCCAGACCAGACCAGACCAGAGTCCAGTTTAAAACCCTGACCAGATCCGTGACGAGGCCCATTTAATTCAAGAATATAGTGTGAGTACCCAGCAGAACTGTGTAGAACCAATCTCTTAGTTTACATTCATCTAATTCAATCTATTTAACCTAAGTAGAACTGCCTGATAGATCCAAATCTGTCACCTGTCATTTGCATAGCTGTCACTTGTCATTTTCTAGTTGCAAGCTGCACTTGTTTTTTTTTTAACTTTAAAATTTCAAATCTGAAAAACGACCTTCACTAAATCGCTCATATCTCCGCGACCGTTTGTGCTAGAGACTTGCAGTAACTTTTATTTGAAAGCTTAGAATCCTAGCTTTGAATCGCACCAAGAACCACCTTCCTACCCCTTATAGTTTTACCGCAATCGCGGAACACGCATCCGCGAATTTTACCGCGATTTGCAAATTTCTCCACATGTAAAATCAGCTGCTGCTTGCCTTCCATTTGCCAGAAATTCGTTTAACCTGCTAACTATCCCTGCATCATTGCTAGTGTGAGCCTGGACTAATATTAACTAGATACCACTCACCCTGAACCTCTGAAAGGGAATTGAAAGCATTTCCAGCATATTTCTCATCCATTGCTAGCACATATCAAAGTATTTTGCCTGTGTTTTCAAAACTCCTATCTGTTTTCTGTAGTGTAAGCTTGCTGGGGTGAACTGATTTACATTGATTGCATTTCTGAGAACTGTGTGTTTTCCTTCCATTTCCTTACCTTGCATCAAGGGGGGGAGGGGATTGCCAGAGAAAAGTGATTACATTGTTTGGTTGAAATCATATTGAGTATTTTCTGTACTGCATTCATTGAATATTGCATCCACCTGAGCTTACATAAAGCACCCTCTACCACATTATACTTTTGTTCCTATTTACCAGTGTGCTACCTTATCCATTTCATGTCAACTCATTAGTGATTATAAGAAGTGTGCTAGTGCCAGATTCTCCGTTGTTGATCTTTATCATATCAGATTAAGTGTGCTATTCAATTATTAATTTATTATAAAGTGTGATATATATATATATTTTAAATTATCAAATAAACCTTTTAAACTTGCAAAACAGAACTACTTCTTGGCTCAGTGGGGTCAGGGGGATTCCAAGAGAGGGGTGTTATATAGGGGTAGTCATCCAGAACGCATGAACTGGACATAAAGATATATCAATAAGGGTTTTCATTCAGTATTATAGACTAGGCGTTGACTTAGCTGTAGTGTTGAATTGAATCCTCTTACAAGTTGTAGGTTTACAGCGAGTAAAACATAGTAACAGACAGGTAGGAACACATTCATGCCTTCATTTATCATTTGTTGTTATCAACCAGTTGATCACATATTGTCTGAATTTGGTGAAAGATTGTTCAAGCCTCGCAGTGATAGGTAGTTCATTCCACAATTGGGCAGCTTTGACTGGGAAGCTAGCTCCACCTATGGTGGCGAGTTTGAATCGGGGTACTTGGAGGCGATTGGTGTTGGCTAGTCTAGTTTGTCTGGTGGAGTGTGTTCTGGTGAATCTGTCCTTTAAGTATTGTGGGGCTTTAATATAAAGTGATTTGTATGTGAGGGATGCAGTTTTGAGTCTGATTTTCTCGTAGGTGGAGAGCCATTTGTGTTTCCTTCTTGTTTCTGAGATGTGTTCTCTCTTGGGAATGTTCAATGCTGCTCAGAGGGCATTGTTTTGCTGTATCTGAATTTTGTTGATGGTGGATTTAGTAGCTCCTATGTACAATGCGTTGAAGTAGTCTAGTTTGGAGATGATAAGGGCTCTGGCTAGTGTTAGACAACTGTGCTGAGATAAGAATTGTTTTCCTGCTCTGATTAGTTTACATGTGTAAGCTGTTGATGAGGCTAGGGAGTTTACTTGTTTTGAGAATGATAAGGTGGAGTCAAGGTATATACCTAACGTTTTTACTTCTTTGGCTACTTGTATGCAGTTCTCATCAATGATGAAGGAAGAGTAGTTTGCATTTAGTTTTTTAATGAGGGATGCAGTGCCTAGGATAAGTAGCTCGGTTTTATCATCGTTCAGGCATAGGCTATGGGTTGCCATCCATGCCTGAACGATGCTGTAGATTTTGTTCACTAGTGCTGAGTCCTTTCTGTAGTCCCCTGTGAGTGGTAGGAGAATCTGGGTATCGTCAGCGTAGTTAGTATACACGATACCCAGGTGGTCCATGTCATCAAACAGGGGCTTAGTGAAAATGTTATAAAGCATTGGTGAAACGCAAGATCCCTGTGGCACGCCGCAGGTGACGGGGATGGGGTCTGCAGCTGCAGTGGGTGAGAAGACCCTCATGGTGCGGTCGCTAAGGAATGATTGGATCCACACTATGGCGTCAGTAGAGAAATGTGCTGCTGTGTCTAAGTGGTTACACAAGACTTTATGATCTACTAAGTCAAATGCGGCAGATAAGTCTAATAGGAGGAGAAGTGCAGGTTTACCAGAATCTCGTACATTATCAATTTGGGCTTTTAGATCAATCAATGCAGTTTCTGTGCCGTGTAGTGGACGGAAACCGGATTGACGGGAGCCAAGTAGTTGGTTTTGTTCCAGGAAGTTCTGGATTTGGATATATGCCACCTTGTCCAGAGTCTTCAGTAGGAACGGTATGGTAGTAAATGGTCTATAATTAGTGGGAATAGCTGGGTCTAAGGTTGCCTTTTTAAGGAGTGGGAGCACCCAGGAATCTTTTAGGTTGCTCGGGATGGTACCTGTGGTAAAGGAGGCATTAATCAACTTTGTGATGAACGGTGCTAGGTCTCGTGCAGCATCTTTGATAAGTTGTGCTGGGCAGAAGTCTCCTTTGCAATTGGATGGTTTTAGACCAAGTATTGCTTTCTCCACCTCTAGCATAGAGACTTTGGAGAAGTGGATGTGGTGGTTGGATTAAGGTTGGGAAGCGTTTTAGTAGAGGGTGATGTGGCCGATGCTAAGGTCTCTCGTTTTAGTTCTATTTTCTTTTGGAGGTTTAGGACTTTATTGGATAATGCATGCTGGATTTCAGAGCACCATTTTTTATCTTTAGTGCAGTTATCTTGAGGTTTTATGGGATTTTCCAGTTCTCTGAGTATGGAGAACAGTTCTTTTTTGCTTGAATTAGCTTGTGTAATTCTGTTGTTGTAGGTCTCTTGTTTAGCTGAGATGATTTCTTTTTTATATTGAGATGAGATTTTAGTTCATTTCAGTTTGTTTTCCGGAGTGGGGTGGGCTTTCCACATATTTTCCCATTTCCTTTTTTCTAATCTGAGATTTTTTAGGAGAGGGGTGAACCAGTTGTTCAGGTGGCTCTGTGGTTTACTGTTTCTAAGCTTAAGTGGAGCGATATCATTGAGGGTTTTGTTCATAATGTTATTAAATGTTTCCACTAATTTGTTGGGGTTTAGGTTAAGCGTTCAAAGTGGGCATGATACCGGGGAGTAGTTTGTCTAGTGTCATATTTTTTTTGTTTCTGGTGAGTGCAGGTGGTGCACAAGGTTGTTGCAGTTTAGGAGTTGTAGCGTCCAATGAGAATGAAATGAGATGCTGATCTGTCCATATTTGGGGTGAGATAGTGAGGGTGGAGATTTTGAAGTTATGGTCAGCAATACAATCTAGGGTTCTCCCTTTGATATGTGTAGGCTCAAACACTCTTTGGGTGTAGCCCAGTTCAGTCAGAATGCTGGTGGCAGCTATGGCATGTGGGCATCGATATCATTGAAGCCAAGTAATATTGATTGGGTGGTGTCCTTGAGATTTTCTGATAGAGTGGTAGATAAGTCTTCTATGAAAATCTTGATGGGACCAGGAGGTAACCAGTGAGGGCGCAGGTTAGCATGATAGCATAGTGAACGTACATTCGGATGCAGAGATCGTGCAATCATCCCCGTAACACTCGAAGGAAGGACGGTTCAATAGTTCGTATGAGGATAGGAGATGCTCGGGCATTAAGTACTGTTCTTTGGCGTGTTGAAATCGCAGGTGTTCGTCATTTAACATTGGTGGTGCGAGGGTGATGCAGCTGAGAGCCTTGACTCTAAGTAAAAACGCTGCAATGAAGTGGTGAAGTGGCCGGACAGGATTGATGAAGGGGGCTCACCTTGGTAGAGGGATGGTTTGCGCACTCACAGGCAAGCTCTCCGGAGCACTGGAGCACGGCAAGCTCGGTCAGGCTCAGTCAGGATGCAGCCTTTGTCGGTCACCTTCGTGGGGCCGGCTTCGCCTGCTGGTGAACGCCGAAAAGCTAAGGGGAAGCGGCCAGCCAATCACGAGGCAAGGCCTTAGGACCAAGTGGAGATCAAGCAGCCAAAGTGGCGGCGGC
Organism: Ambystoma mexicanum; assembly: GCF_040938575.1. NCBI lineage: Eukaryota > Metazoa > Chordata > Amphibia > Caudata > Ambystomatidae > Ambystoma > Ambystoma mexicanum. The sequence goes on from NC_090921.1 coordinate 199,508,342, forward strand.
CATCTTAAAGTGGCAAAAACCTCGTGTTTTTGCAAATACGAATTTAGATTGCATTCGTTTCGTTTTCTGTTCAACAGTGCAGAGGGCCAGAATGCTTGCAGGGGCAACGCTTGGATAACGCCTCATTTAAATGGAAAAATATGGCATTTTGGACAGTGGTGATGAGCACTGCCTAATAATAAAAGGTGTAGCCTCCAGGCTTACCTTGCACCAGGCAGTGCTTGTGGATGCATGGGGCTGCTCCTGCAGCTCGGGAGAGAGGGAGCTCCTGCTCGAACCTCAGCCAGCCTTGAAGCAATATTGTAATCCACTGGCTCAATGTATGGGCCACCAGTCGTTGGTGGCGTTGAACTTTGTATTAACATCACTGGTGAATGTCTTTGACATACTAAAGGAGGAAACAAGGAGAAATGCTGTACAAATAACCAATATTACCACTCTCCTAGAAACACTGCCCAAAAGGGATGAAGTGAAATGTTTTTTTTAAAAATTAAGTCCTGGGAATTGTAAATGATTTGGTGGAAATACATAAGGAATTTACCCAGTTGCTATTTCATGGAAAAGTATTTGAATCTACAATCAAAATTTAAGACATTTGAAGACAAATCACATTAATGGTAGGTGGGAAACGATGCCCTTTGGGGGATTTTGAAGTTAAAGAACAGACCTAAGTGGGCAAATACTTTCCGGAGCCCCGGCCGGAATTAATACCCATTCATGAATAAAATCAAGGAGGAAATCCCCTTCATTTATGGACTCTGCCCCAGATGCCGAATTATTGGAAGAACTGTTACGGCAAATGGAAGTAGATATGGACTAATCTGTGATAATAAATTAACCCACCCTCCATCAGGAAAATCCTGATAACCTAGCGAAATAATTATAACAACAAAACAAAAACCAGCTAAAAGAACAAGGAGATAATTGGCTAATATGGAGAGGAAAGAAAACAAAAGGCTTATGTTCACTAAGGGACTTGGTAATATTAATTCAGGGCTTGAGAAGCTTAGATGTGACTCAGTAGTGGTGGGTGATAAAAACAAGGGCAAAAGAGTACATCACAGAAAGAAAGGCAGAAATTAGCCCCGCTATTTTTAAGATATGGCAGCTCAACAGATCCAAAGGGCTTCAGAGAAACAGCCTCACAATATTCATTAATAGACATTGACAGTGCGAAGCATTGTCAGCAAGACAAAGAAATACTATATGCAAGTATGGTGGACTCTTGGGTTCCTGAAATAGCTAATTTTCTCACCCTGGATCCGGGGCATGAATGATACCATCAAAGCCTGAAGGGGGAGAAATTGGTTGCCAAAGTTTGGAGCAAAATGTCTGGCTCAAACCTCAGCCTAATAAGCCGACAAATACGTCAAAAGCAGCCCACCATATGGGGCCTGATATACTGACCAATCTGGTTGGCCGTAAGGAATGACTCATAAAGCATGGGGCAGCATTAAAGGACTGGCTAATATCCACAATTACAAAAACACAGACCCCCCTAGAAGGAACGACACAGAAAAGTCCACGAGTGCTTCATATGAAGTTGATAATTCAGAAATATTATCCCAAAATCAGACCCAAGGGGGTGGTTATTTCATATCGGACTGCAAAATCTAGAAGGCAACGGGGGTGGAGCCCTTGAAAAAAGATTACATCTTCGAATAATACTGCTAGTTCCTTCAAACAGAGGCAGAAACGAATTTAGCAGAACTGATGGCAGCTCTTCCTGTCGAGACGAATAGGGGGCCTGTCTGATAGTATGAAAAATAGGGTCTATCAGAGGGGGGAGGCTACTGACATGTGGCAGAGTATCCATATGAAAAATAGTGCATGAATACATCCTTCAGGGTCGGGTGAGTCCTATGAATTTCCGGAAAGTTCTATTATGGAAGCAGTTTTTAATGACCCTTATCTAAAATACCAAAATAGACCTCAGATATTGTTAATCTTAAGTGACATACCGGGACATTAAAAAAACTCATACTAGTGACATTGACCAAGTAGAATGTTGTGATTGGGAGAGGTGGGATGTGGTAAAAATGACGGTCAACTCTCGATTAACCAGAGAAAGAATTTAGCTGTCTATTGATGAAATTCGTCAGAGAGGTTTCGATATTTGAACATAATAGAGACTCCGACACACCCCTCTTGGGAAAGTTATAATTAGAATGTCTGGAAGACTCATAACTGTATGGATGCATGAAAGATATGTGCAAACAACAGCACATGTGTACAGATTCAAACGGAAGCAAAAGTGGGGGTTTCACTGTTTAGTATCTAGATGCAACTTTTTTGAAATGGTTGCAAGGGCCAGTTTTTCAGCAACAAACCATTAAGCATTACTTTGGAAAAGCATTATTTTTAAAAGTATTTAGTTTGGCAGCATGCCAGCAAAATGGGGTTTAGTTTCAAAAGCATTCAGTAAAGGGGGCAGTCATTTTAAAATGTAGAAGCGTGCATATTTACAAATTGGATACTTTTATATCTGTGTGGAACTGCATTGGAAATATGTAACCAACTAATAACTAATACAAAAAAAAGTCCACTAAACAATTAACTGTCCCAATGAACTTTGTAATGCAGTTTGGTAGGCACAGTTTGAAAGTCATTCCAGTTTGTGTTTTTCCATGAGGAGATGGACGATAAAAAAAAAAAAAGAAATGGAAAGGCTGTTTGTTTAGTGCAAGGTTTTTTTTTTATGCAGGCTGAGAACTTCCATTGTCCTCGCAGGAAATTAATTGATACACAAACATTTTTGTAATATGATTGTTAAGAATCAAGAGGTGGTAGTGTTGAGGTCAGAGAAGGCTGATGTGAGTTTGACAGGCAGCCAGAGTTTTTTTAATGAGCTAAGCTGAGGAGAGTAGGCAGTACTTGCAGAGACTCGAGTGCTGTCGGTGTCTTCTTGGACAGGGCTCCCGAATGTAGCTTTGAAAACAACTGGCAATCCATGTAGAAGGGGTGTTGGGCTGCTTGCATTGAAGTAGAAGAAATTCCGAAGGCACTGTCCGTGAGCTGTGTGAGGGAGGTTCACATAGATAAAGCTCCGGCAGCAAAAGATTCAGACTTCACACATTTTGGTGAGTCAGGTTTTAAAAATGAGGAGCGTGAGAATGTATGATATGCATTGTACCTATTGGCAGACAGTGTAGTGAGCTAAATTCACCAAAAAATATTTCATGTTTCTCTCTGCATTTCTGCACTGGGTAAGAAAGTGATGCACACGAAGTTCATTTTGCAATGTGTTTTATTTTGATCTCTTTCTTGCTGCATTTGTTTCAGAAAAATTGCATATACTGTTGTAATTTCTTCCATGTTGCCATGTGTTGTTGTCTTTCTATATCTTAGAGAGTCCTAGCTCGGCTCGCTGTTGGTAAGGACATGTAATTCTGAAAGTAATTGATATATTGTTTTATTTTTCTATTGGTGCAACATAATGGTAGTAATCAAATCATAATAGCATACAAAAAGAAAACAGAATGAGGCTGTTGCTTGGTTTTTGTGTTTTATTTTTGACTCTGATGATCATTATGCCAGTGGGAAAGTCAGGGGGTGATTCTAGTGTTATAACACTGTGTTAAAAATGTATTACCTCATTTACCACCTGGGACAATGTTAGTAAAAGTAAATATATACAAATAAGCAAGATAGAAGGTTTTCTCTGCGTGCTGAAGAGAAGACATTGCCCCAGAGCACATAGGTTACTAAATGTAAATAAGTCTGTAACATGAGTTACATGCAATAAGTGGAATTCTGAATAAAAACACTGGGTTCTCAAAAGATGTGCTAGGTCCACGGAGTACTTGCAGTCAGCCAAAGGTGGGTCACGATTGTAATGAGGGACAGCGTGTTCTATGATGGGGCAGTAGACTTGCTCACCACTATACCACACATATAAGATAATTCTAAAATACCACCAAAAAAGGATACCACTAAAAATTACCACCAATATAAACTAACACTATCTTATCACAAAAATAGGGTAATACTGAACTACCAATAATGGTAAGGCTAATATACCACCAAAATACTGCTTTAAGAAAATACCGCCAAATCCGAAATTTGACCCAAAAGACAAAACCTCCTACAAATATGGTTCAGAAAGAACCACTGGACAGCATTTTTGAATAGGGCAGCATAATTCAGGTCTGTCTTCTGAGAGTATTTAATACTGCTGAAAAACATTCAGAGACAGACTGTTTGTTACGGCTCTGTGCCAAAACATGGTTCATTTTAAATAGGTCTCTGCGAATGCAAGAAAATGATGCTAAGCTAATTAGATGGAGCTAGTAAACAGGAGAAAACGATAAAAGCAGAACTGGAAGTATGTCAAAAAGGCATGCAATCAAAATTCAATGAATTTGACACCCAATTGTCTGAAAGAAAAAATTTGAGAACAGTGAACAAGAATTAAAACACCTGAAGGGGTTGTTAAGCCACATTAGACAAGACAAAGAGGAGACTATTTTAGAGATGCAAGCTTTACAAGAGAGAACCAAGAGAAAGAAGGTGAGCTCCAAGCTGTTGAACAAGAGATAGCTAAGATGTTTCAAGAAAGGGACAAGCGGGACAAAGAGTTTAATGAATGCCAAATACAGATGAGCGAGATGCAGAATGTGATTAATAAAATAAGCGATGAAAACAATTACCTGTGTCAGGAGGCAGACCGGCTCCTTAAAAAGTTCAAAGATTTGGAACAGCAGGTATGCAATTTCAGGTCTCAGGACAAGCGACAAGGCACCACTTTCAATGGGATTGAGGTTAACTCCATTTCTACACGGGGAAATAGTGTCCCGGTGGCTTTGCCAGTGTCTTGACTTGGTTGCAGCGCCTTTGGGGATTTGAATCACCCATTGGGGGTTGCCACCAATCCCACATACCTGAGAAAAGGGATGAACAATAAAGTAATGCCATTCCAAACATAGCGTTGAGTAGCCCTATCAAGATAATGAAGTCAATCAAGGCCCTAATTAAACTGTTCAAAAAGGGAGGGGAGTGCTGTATAGAAGACCACCTAGAAGCAGTACACAATATATCTAATGCCCTAAAAATACCCGAGGAAGAATACAGGCAATACTTTCACTTAACTCTGGATGCTCCCACAACGAGCATCATCAGAAGATTGAATGAACAGGAGAACATGCCATGGGAAGAATTTGAAAAGGAAGTTAGGCACCATTTTTCTCCATTTCAGTCATTGCAGGATGCAAAGAAAGCTGCATGCACAATGACAGCTGGGTCAAATGTGTCACATCGACAATTTCTCTAAGAGTTAAAAAGAGCCTTCCCTCCCTTTGAGGTGTCTTTCAATCCCAATTCCAATGAGTTTAAAACTGTTTATTTCTATGGGTTGCAGAAAGATATTATATCACAGTTAATTTGCAAGTTTGATCGTGAGAAGTCCCTTGAATTGATTGTGCACCAAATTACTAAACTATATGAGATGCTCTATTTCCAGAGTGGGGGGGGAGATGAGATAAAATAAACAAGACCAACATCTAAAGGCTCCTCAGCAGCAGTAATGGAGTTCAGATCTGCTAAAATGTCACTTGAATCCGCTCAAACATCAGGTAACACCCGAACAGAGGGGTAATCCACAGAGGCTGCCACCCCAAGCACCGATGTTTCAGTCTCATGATCCAAGTAATATAGAGAGTTGCATTAGTCCTAGATACCTAGGAGACAGACCTCCAGTAGGATACCGACCTGATATGTCTGGCATGAACAACAATCAGAGACAAAATCAAGATCAAAGAAGTAATAGTCCCTGCCAGACATTGAGGACACAGAGCAGATTTGACCCCAACACTATGGTATATGGTAACCAGGACAGACCACGGTATGTGGATCGATTTATTGAAAATGGGAATCAACATAGGGATCAGTACCCACAAAATGAGAGACAGAACATGAGGCAGAATATGAACTATGCTCCATGTCAATACAATCAATCACTGCCACCAGGGGATCACAACCAAAGAATGGGCACACCCGTTCCCCGCCTCATGTGAATCAAGAGTTCAGAAACAATTAAAATAGGAACCAATCCACAGAGAGATATCAGAACAGATTAAACCAGGGGGAGAACGCCTAGGCCGCAAAGTGTAGATTCTAGAGAAATTGACAGGTTTCAATGTCTTGAGGCCCAGGTAAAGATGTTGGCTGAACAAATAGGGAAACTATGTACAGTTCAAAACAGTCATCAAATGAGGGCAGAAGTTTATAGAAGTGACCTGGTGGTTTCTGATAACAAGTGACTAAGCGTACATGACAACTGCAATGATAAAAATACAGATTCCCATGAGCCAGTTGTGCGTAACGGACCTGAGCTGCTTGAGGATTTAACATGAAAATGCCTGCAAATGTACATGAGGCAGGAATTGCAACCACACCTAAAAAAGAGGTTTGGTTTAACCTAGCGTTGAATCAAACTTTGGAAATCTGTACAAATGAAAAAGATAAAGGAGAAACATATGAAGTTCCAAAGGAGCAAAGAGGCAGATCAAAAAAGACAACCTATGCACTGATAAAATAACTGATGTGGGAGTAGATGTGAATGTTAGAACACCCTTCATAGACTATGAAGATGCCGATCAAATACAGGAAGGAAAAATAAGTACTAAAAAGGAGGATATGGTTCAGTCACCTGAAGAGTTTTTTGAGCCACATATTTTTGAGGAAATCAAAAAGGCTGTTATCATGCCAGACACCAATAGATGCCCAGAATTAGAAAACGACAACCTATCATGTGATGTTCATGAGAATGTTCACTTGAAGAATTGCAGAGTGAACTCTGATGATTCCCGGGCAGAGGGGCGAACAGTAGCCACACTCCAAATGACCTCTGAACATGGGGATATGGGCAAGGTATCAAAAGGAAATGGGAAAAAAGGAGGGAAAAATATCTTTCCATTTACCTATGTGCTAAGAGTGAGAAGGGCCTGAGAAAAGTGAGCCCTGAAATCAGTAAAAATTCACACTTTCTGTGTGTATTGGAGGAAGTTGAGGACAGATATTATGCTCCCCATTACTGTGGAAGAGAAGTACAATGCGTTTGCAATGATTGACACATGTGCAAATGCCACAATTATGTCCAAAGAATTGATAGAAATTATCAATGAAGGAAGATCCCCACAGACTCAGATCAAAGTGAGACAAAATGAAGGTCCAGTTCATAACTTTAATGGTGAGGAGGGCCCATTCAGAAGTAAAAATGAGTACAGAACCACAGGGGTTTCGGAAGGAGAGGGAAGGAGCCAATAAGGAAGTAAACCAAAAAGACCAGATGTGGTTTCCCACTCTCCACCAATGAACCCTCCAGAAGGTCAGGGAAAATGTTCTAACCTTTAGCCTCTGCTCTTGGAATACAAGGGGATTCTAGTGGCAAAATGTGTAAATATGATTTTGTGATTTTACAAGAATCCTTTGTGGTGAAAAATGTGTTTCTTGATCGCTATTCAATTTGCCAACCAACTGCACTTTGTGGGATGGTAGTGAGTCCAGAAGGAGGGTTCTGATTGGGGCCAAAAATGCACACATTTCAATTTGGTGATTGTGGATGACTTGCTGGATGACTTGCTGCAAGGGGTATTGTCTGTCTGCCTAACTACGAGGAAGGGGATTTCCCATTTCCTTTTTATTGATGTTTACTGGAATTATGGGGAACATAGTCAAAGGGTCCTGCTTGATCATATAGACGAGACCCTGACGTGGTGGAAAGAGGTGCAAAATGAAGGTCTTCACATAATAGCAGGAGAATTTAATGTAAATTGCCATGATCATCCGAAGTATGAGGTTTTTTTGAGCAGTCACAAGGAGAATACTTTGAGAGATGTAGTACTTTTCTTGGAGGCTGGAATTTGAGTAGTCAGAATGGAAAGAATGAACAAGGGAGGATGTTTCCAAATACATGGAGTAGTGGGCATAAATCCTCTCTGACGGATTTTTTTTTTTTTTGTAGCTGAGGAATTGTGTAAAGGTGAATATAGTTTCAAGGTTGAACATGGTTTCCCAAACGATCATAAGCGACTGTTAGTGGTCTTCTCTTTACCAATGCTGGACTAACCTAGGATGACTATGTGGATGGTAGGCATCTCAGGTGGAACAAATAAGTTAGTTTGGGCACCGAATGACATAAGTAAATTTGATAGTAAATTGGAAAAAGGAACTTGGGATGGACGGGAAGAAATTGATAATAATGCACGTTCAGTGTACCAATTTCCGGTCTTTATAAAAAGCGCTCTGAGCAAGAGGCAACACAGAATGCCTTATCGGAGGCCAAATTATAATCCAACTGTACAACAAATCAAAAGGGAACACAAGAAAGATATTAGAAGGATTATTCAGGAGGCATGGGTCTCTCTGCAACTTAAAGGCAGTTTAAAGAAACTTAAGCAGCGCTACAGGAATACATTGAGAAGCATTGAAGCAAATGACTATCAAAGCAACAGTGAAAAAAATGGTGGTTTGCCTTATAACTAAAAGAGATGGCAATTATTGGAAATTAATAAAACAAAAAGAGAGTTTTCAAAATGAATCCCAATCTGACCCTATTACGGAGAAGAATTGGACTTCATACTTTTCGCAGCTATACAACAAACCAGTAGATCCTCTAATAAGTTGGGAGAAATTAAAATCAGAAAACTAGGCATTAGCGTCTTCTGTAGATACAATTAAACATATCATATGTAACAGAAGCAAATCTAGAGCACCGGGCTGAATGGCCTTTGTAACTAGGTCATGAAGGAGAACCCAGAGGTGTGGTCAATTATTTTGAGCAAATACTTGAGTTTTATTATTCAAACAAGGTGCACCCCTGAAACTTGGAAGGAGGCACATATAGTGGCCATCTTCAAAAAGGGAGAGAGAGAGGCACCTGAAAATTACAGGCCTGTGGCTTTGCTCGATGCAGATTACAAAATGGGCTAAAACAAATGATATTCTTAAACCAAATCCATTGGGGTTTTGAACTGCGGTGGGCATGAGTCTGGTGGGCTGGATGGTGAATTATGTCTAGCGTTTGGCCTGGTAGAGCATGCATAAAGAGATCTATGTGGTATTGGTCGGCCTATCTCTGGCTTTTGATCACGTGGATAGGACTAAGTTATGGAAGAAGCTTGCAGCCTGGGACCTTCCAAATGGCTTTTTGGCACCACTTGTCCGTCTGCTCGAACATTCAACAGTCAGGACATCTCTGAATCAGAGGGGTTTGATGTCAGGCAAGATTGGGACAAACAATGGCCTCCGACAAGGCAGCATTTTGGTGCCATTTCTTTTTAAGGCGTATATGGCAGATATAGGTATGCATTTAGAACAGGTCTCTTTCATTGCCCCAAAAGTTGTCGGTACCAGAGTTTCCTGAATAACTTTTGAGGATGATATCTTTCTGTTAGTAGTTAGTAGTTAGTAGTGGCCATACAGAGACTTTAAATAGTCTAGCTAAATATTGTAAAGAGTATGATTTAGTTATAAACATCTGCATAACTCATCTGATCACCTTGACAGCAGAAAAACGGGTGAAAAATAAACAGGTACGGCTTGGGCTGAGGTTGATAGCAAAAAACATTTGGGTTTTGACATTTTGAACACCCCATGTAAAAAAGAACTAATGGAAGGGATTTATAGAAAGGCAACAAAGGCAGTATCACAGATGAGAAATTTGAATTAGAAGTTCGGTAAATTCTCTAAAATACCTCTCTTGAAATGTTATAAGTCTGATGGTGACCTATGGCACCGAGATTCAACGATTTCATATCAACTGAGTAAATCTCTGTTTCAATTCCTAGTAACCATATAATTAGTTGAGTAGAGAACAGGAAAAACTAGATTACAGAGGGAGCAGGTATTTCGAACAAATTGGCCAACTGGTTTAAAATGTTTCTTTTAATGTAATTTGTATTATGTCATTTTACAATTTTATTCATTAACAATGAATTTGTTTTTTGAAGGGTTTTAAGGATAATCGATGTTTAGATGAAATTGTATGTCTTTAGATTTATCTACATGCTGAGTTAAGATTAATTTGTTTAAGCTTTTAATGCATTTTAAAACTGTATGCACAATAAATAAATTAAATAGATAAATCCTTATAGACCTATGTTGGGCATAAAGTTTAAAATTATGGCATTATTCCCTGCATCCTGACTAGGAGAACAAATACCAGAATGCAATTTAGTAAAAGGCAAAAATAGTGTCTCTCAGAGAGCATTGGGAACATAGAATATCAATAAACAATATTGGAGCATATTACATATGGGTATATATAACAAAAGGTTGTTCTAGTTTTCCTTGCACATCTAAGCTGGATTTGCAATACTCCATGCTTTTTACTCAAAGATGTATTTTCTTTTCATGAAGGCCTGATGGCAGCTTGCCATTTAAAGTGCAATACTTTTAAGGACTGACAATAGCACCAATAAAAAATAAAGGGGATGGTGTGTGTGTTTCTTAGTGTGTTATGAGATATTTAAAAATAAGAAAACACACGGCATTCGGGGTGGCAGACTGCTTCTCATTCAAGCAGTAACCAGGAGCGACTCTGCTTAGCTTCAAAGCAAAGAAGGGGCCAACGTTTTCAGGCCATGTTGCTCTAAGTGGTTTTGTGACTTGTGCTTGTAAAGGAGCAGCTGCATGCCTCCGCAGGAAACCCTGCCCCCTACCTCCCATATGTTGGAGACCTGAGACACCAGCAGTTATGCCAATGCCACAGCATGTGTTCAAGAGAAGATACCCATTGAGATAACACTACATAATGTATCCCTGAAGAGAGGACAACTTGAGGGAGGAACTCCCTGAAGGAATATGAGAAGGAGCAGAGAAAAGGAGCCAGTGACGTCACAAAAATTATGCACAACTTCCTGGGATACTGATTAAAGAGAATATATGTCTCCTGTTATGAGAGCCAAGGATGAAAATAGAACTCTCACTCCCATCTATTCTGAAGACAAGGATTCTTTTGAAAGGCCAATTTCAAAGACAATCTTCATGGCAGAAGGCATGGGTGATGAGAGATACTGTGCTCAATGGTTGAAGAGGTAGTGTCATGCCCCATCTCCTTGCACCTGGGTTTGGGCTTACGTGCTGCTAAATGAACCACATGTTCCAGACCTGGCACAAGCGTGCCAACTAATTGTAGTGGTCCATATAACCAAGTCCCTCATAGTTTGAAAACCAATGCCAAACTGTGTATCTAATATTTCTGAAGATGACCTGTTTTAGAGGTAGGCATGTGTTTTCCACCTGACAGTGGGCAGCAATCAAGATCCAAGTTCTTATAGAAAATATACTTAGATGTTCACCTTAAGCCAATCCTGACTCTTACAAGATTTTTCATTATTGCCACGTAGCATGACGTCTCCTCAGACATATTTTTCATATATAGTGATATATAAACTATGTTTTGTGTGAAGATCGCTGGGAGAAATCAAGCGTACGTTCATTGATGTTAGATAATTGTTAATAAAACAGTACTTTGCCATCTTCCTGAGTTGGAGATTGGAAGATACCCCAGGTTATAGCCGAGGGTATGGGTACCGAGGGTATGTGAAAATCATTTGATCCTTGTGTGGCAAACCTGGACCCTACACCCGCTAAAACACCAAATGTTCACCTGGTGTACTCTTACCTCCCCACCCTGATGCCATTTGCATGTTGTTTGTTGGCTTGCAAAAGGCTTTTTTCTGTGTTTCATTTTCCAATACCCTCAGCTATAACCTGGATATAGAAAAAAAAGATGGCCGCTGTTTTATTTATAAACACCCAGTTTCTTGGTAATTTACATGAGATACAGCTACCTATTTTGGAAAAGGAGGCACACCCTTTTCTGTCAAATATTTTAAAAAGTACTGAACGGAATATCCCCAAACCGCAAAAAGATTGTGAGTCAATAATTCATGCCAAGTTGTTTTGGACCTGATCGAAATCTGTCCAGCAGTTTTGGCTGTACGGTTTGGCAAAAACATACTTTTTGTATATGGGAAACTGAATGAGGACTCATTTTTATGTTTTCGTAATAACTTTCTCATGGGGGGCAAACTTTGTATTCATGTTTTCTATTTCACCACAGAAAATTGTTTTTGTCTTACACAGCCGTGCTATTTTAAACATAGCATATTCTACAGTCTGACCATCCTGGAACCTTTGGGGCAGGTTTAACACATACAGCTAAATTATGGTGGTTTCAAAAAGGCTTCACAAAACCCTTCCACCTGAAATGTGAGAGTGCAATAGTCCATTTGAGCCAAGTCACACATGGCACAAAGCCATCTTGTAACCATTGCAGTACGTACACCTCCAGTTAACAGCCCCATCAGCAATGCATTGTGGGTGTGCAAATTGGCTCAAATTAACTATGTTTGCTCCAGAATATTGCCTTTGTCTTACACGGCAGAGCTACATTATACACTTGAGTATAGGCCCGTTATGAAAGCCATATCATATCATATCATATCATATCATGGCTTAATCAACCCAAGACGGACATTTCTCAAATTGAATATTGCACTTTCACATTTCAGGTGAAAGGTTTATTTCCAAGCCATTGTAAACACACCAATTTAGCTGGTCTGTGTTATATATGTATATATATATATATATTGCATCACATGTCACAATTGGCACAAAAAACACTCCCAGTTTCAGAGGTGGGTCAAGAGTTTTTTTGGAAGGTTTGCTTAGCCCTTTGGTAATCCCTCTCTTTGTTTTAATCTCTCCTTCTGATCGAAGGCGTTCGTAACACCAGATTAGTGCACATAGTGCTAGTTATTGTTTCTCACTCAGTATGCTAAATTTTATTTGAGCTGTGATAATAAACTAATACTTGGCGTTAACTCTCTAAGCTCCCTCAAGGATTTCCTAGCTTTCCCTACTTTAGAAATGTGTTAGTGTTCTAACAGCGAGATTGGGCAATAATGCCTTGCAAGTGCCCTGTTGGATTCAGATTCCATCTAGCACACTCATTCACACCTCTCCCTTCCAGCTCTGTCCACTTCTGATTGTTCCTAACTCCTCCCTCCTGTCTTCAGATCCTTCAATGCTTTTACTACTCCTAGGTATTGCATCCACCCTTTGATGTTACTCTCTGTCCCCTCTTTGTCTAGGGAGGATAGTTCAGGGGCAAGGTGCTCGCCTTGGAAGCAAGACAACACGGAGCAACACAGGTTTGATCTGCGCTTAGAAACCTCTGGGTATTAAGTATGTTATATCTTATCATATCTCTTCTACATGCTCCACCACAATACTAACCCTTCCGCCTGTTACTCTACTCCCACATCCACTCTGATTGTCCTCCCTCCTACTATTAATTCACCCTCCTAAACTATTCACACCAGTACTCTACTACTACTCCCTTCTACTCATCATCTCCCTGCTACTACTACACCTACCTTCAAACAACTACTCCTCCCACCTCCTACTACGCCCTTCTACTAATAACCCTTCTTCAGCACTACTCAAACAACCTCCTTTCACTCAGTTCCATCTGCTTCACAACTACTAATATTTCAACATGCCCGCTACACGAACATGTATACCCATAGCGCAATACAATTTATACTCTGTAGCTAATACGTCACCTAAGCCACAATCTACTTCCACATCTGGAGCCCCTTCCTCCTTCCTGCTGGTCCTTTGGTCGTCCTACTACCCCAACGTGTACCTCACCTTGGTAACCCATGCTCTCTACTTCCTGAAGCTTTCTTCTATCCTATTACCCCTCATTGGAATGGGTTCCTGTACCGTCCCAATCCTGCCATCTCTTCCCCTCCCCACATAGAGAACAAGGAGATTTGATAAGTAGGCGCCATAGAACTGCCATGGTGGCCTGGGAGGGCTAATGCCGACTTTCCGTTTGTGGGGCTTGCGTTCTTAGCCCCTTAGTTGGCGAATATCAGACTCCCGATTTCATGTGCCTGGTGCTCTAGGATTCCAAACACAAGCTTGCTGGTGTTCCCGTGTCTGCTCTATTCAGTGTCGGAGTTGTTTGCCTGTGACCGCTGCCTGTAGTTCTTTGTGTGGCACTGCGGTATTGGACCACAGAGATGCTGCTGCTTCTTTGTCTCTCACTTGGTTTTTCTTTCTCCATGGTTCCTGGCAAACAATGAATGGCGGTATGATGTACTGTTTCAAGGCACTGGATCAGCTCTTGGTATGCTGCTCTGTGCGGATTTCTTTTTTTAAACTAATAGATAAACACTGCTGAGCATCTGGACTGCCATGGCTTGATATAAAAGTGGTCTTAATAGAAACACGCTGGCACCAGCGGGGAATGGGAAGTAGGTCCCTCTTGACAGATAGTTCCCTGAGGGATGGGGCTGGCTATGGTTATTTCTCCCTTTACCTCTGACCACTCGTGGAGAGATTCCGTTAACTCCCTTTGTCAAGGACAAGGACTTGGCCTTGCCACCTTTAATACCAATACATCACTTTATTATTCAGTTTTCCACCTGTTACTTTTCATGTTCTACATGTCTGTCATAGGTGATAGTTACATGTGCATATCAATTGTGGTGCATTACCATTTTATATCATCCCACGCTCCTACAATTCATAAAATAACTCAAGACCCACGTCTTCAAGAAGTCTCTTCCCTCAACATCTAGGCCATCCTGTTGCCCCCTGCACCACCTGTCTTGCTAGACGCCATCTGCACCTCTCCTCCCTGCCACCATGTGCAGCTGTACCCCTCTTCTGTGTCCTCCTGCATCCTTACGTCTGCTGTATATCTGTTCTGTTGTTACCTCTGAAAAGTGATCCATTTTGCACCTGTAATGTTGTTCACCTCTGTAAAGCGCTCCATTATGTATCTGTATTGGTGTATACCTCTGTAAAGCGCTCCATTATGTATCTGTATTGGTGTATACCTCTGTAAAGCGCTCCATTATGTATCTGTATTGGTGTATACCTCTGTAAAGCGCTCCGCTATGTATCTGTAAAGCGCTCCGTTATGTATCTGTATTGGTGTATACCTCTGTAAAGCGCTCCATTATGTATCTGTATTGGTGTATACCTCTGTAAAGCGCTCCATTATGTATCTGTATTGGTGTATACCTCTGTAAAGCGCTCCATTATGTATCTGTATTGGTGTATACCTCTGTAAAGCGCTCCGTTATGTATCTGTATTGGTTGTGTACCTCTGTAAAGCGCTCCATTATGTATCTGTATTGGTACATACCTCTGTAAAGCGCTCCGTTATGTATCTGTATTGTTGTATACCTCTGTAAAGCGCTCCATTATGTATCTGTATTGGTGTATACCTCTGTAAAGCGCTCCATTATGTATCTGTGTTGGTGTATACCTCTGTAAAGCGCTCTGTTATGTATCTGCATTGTTGTATACCTCTGTAAAGCACTCCATTATGTATCTGTAATGGTGTATACCTCTGTATAGTACTCCATTATGTATCTTTATTGGTGTATACCTCTGTAAAGCACTCCATTATGTATCTGTATTGGTGTATACCTCTGTAAAGCACTCCATTATGTATCTGTATTGGTGTATACCTCTGTAAAGCGCTCCATTATGTATCTGTATTGGTATATACCTCTGTAAAGCGTTCCGTTATGTATCTGTATTGTTGTATACCTCTGTAAAGCGCTCCATTACATATCTGTATTGGTGTATACCTCTGTAAAGCGCTCCATTATGTATCTGTATTGGTATATACCTCTGTAAAGCGCTCTGTTATGTATTTGTATTGTTGTATACCTCTGTAAAGCGCTCCATTATGTATCTGTATTGGTGTATACCTCTGTAAAGCGCTCCATTATGTATCTGTATTGGTATATACCTCTGTAAAGCGCTCTGTTATGTATTTGTATTGTTGTATACCTCTGTAAAGCGCTCCATTATGTATCTGTATTGATGTATACCTCTGTAAAGCGCTCTGCTGCTTCTCAATGCTTGGGCGGCCCTCAATAAATGCCATAATAATAATAAAACAACTTACCATTTTCTCACTTGGCTTGTGACACTTTCTATTAAACATTACTAAATACAATCTAGGTTATAAATATTTATGGAACTATCAGATCTTGATTATTAATTAAAGGTTAAATAAACGAATGTGATGGTATGTCGTGTTGCCAATGGTGTGAGCAAATACATAATTATTACCATGTACAGGCTTATTCTAGTCTGTGCAAAAGAGCCCAAAAACAGTGGAAAACACGTTTCCCTGATTTTTGTGTACATTCGCAAATTCCAATTCCAAGTGGAATGGTGAAGCTTGGTCCACTGCTTGGTACCCGACTCCATGCAACTTCTTGCAATACAGTTGCAGGAACTCTACACCAGTTGATATTCACCCTGCCACAAGGTAACAGTATTTGTATTTCTGCTCAATCAGATGATTTCAGAAAATGGAGCCTGATGTTTGTGCACCGGCAAAAACAAGACCAACTCCATAGAAATGATAATGGAAATAGTACAGTGATCTTTGCAGTATGAGGGATTTCTGCCAACCTGTCTCGTGGCTGTTCACTAATAAGTCACTAGTCCATCTCCACCATTTTCAAAGAAAGATCAGAAATGAAAGAGCCTGACCAAGCAGACATACAATTGCTTAGGTTCTTACCCTCTGTTCCCTAATTTAGATCAAAATGAAGAACATAGTATTATCGGAAATCTGGCAGATCCTTCTTCCAATTTAAATCTTATTGGGGTTGCTTATTTTCCCACAAACATTTGTTTTGTAGCCTTTGGGCCACTTGAATGCAATTTCAGAGATTACCATGGAGTGAAGGGAGAAGCAATGTTGGGAGGAGTGTCATCATTATTATAACATTATTTCTCCAGTTCACAGTAAATGTTCAATTCTGTATGCTGTTAGTCTCATGAATCTATTTTACATTTCCATTGCAATTTATGGTGCATAGTTTATCAAATGCTGTACTTCCCTACCAATATTTTAAATTGCTCTTCAAAATGGTTGTACAACTTCAAAGTGGTACTTTATTTCTTTTCTCATTAATATTGTAACAACATATCTAATATATTTTATTTTGTTGACCACATAATGTCATGGTCTGAGAGCTACAAATTAGGAAGTCACCTGCATATAATAAACCAACTATCAGCATCAGCAAACAGTGGGGAATACCACAATTATGTATTTTATGCCACAAGTGGTTGCGATCAACAACGTCAAAGGCCGCTGTAAGATGTACATGCAATGCCAAACTATAAGATAAACAGTAGCAAACTAGTGTAAATCCTTGTATGGTATGTGCACGTTATTGCTTGTTTATGACTAATGAAACCCAAGGTGCTTCATATGGACCCAGTTTTGATCCTAACTCAATATCGGGGCAGCACACTCTGTTCTTGACTTCGAAGTTTTTCCCCAGCAATCGAAATAAAATGCTTTCACATCATTCAATGAAGTTGCTAGTGCAACTTACTGTTCTTTGTGTGTGACTGAGTAAAGTTATAGTACACTTTATACAAGATTGTGTACACATTGCCATGGAGGAATTCTTGCTAAAAGGTTGGATTAAAAAAATTGTAGATTTGGAATATTACAAAGAGGGAGAGGAAGAGCATTCCAGAGTAGGGAAATGTGGGGCGGTAGAGAGGGGAAATGAGAGAGAGCGAAGGGGGCTCAATTAGTGGCAAGAGGATGAGCTGAGGATGATTGTAATGAGTGAGGAGGAAAGTGGAAGTGAGATGAGCAGATCGGTAGTGTGGGGCAAACCTGTGGATAGTTTTGAAGATGATGAGAAGATGGTAATACTTAGCTCTTTATAGGCCACAGAGGAGACTGGCAAAGTAGTCAGATCTAGAAAGGACTAAGAAGGGGGTTAGCTGTTTAGCAGTATTGAAAGGAAGAAGATGATGGAGTTTCCTTATATTGGTGAGGTTGTGTCTGCCTGCAGTGACAGATTTGGAGATAAAGATCAAGAAGCTGTGAGATAGGTCAAAGATGACACCAAGGTTACGAGCGGAACCGGAGTACAGAAGGTAGTTATGAAAGAAGAGAAGACGATGGGGTACAGATAGTCTGTTTGGCATGGATGTAGAGCACTTCAGTCTCAGTGGAGTTGAGTATGATCAAGTCAGACACCATCAAATCATGATAGAGAGCCAGTTTGCCATTTTGACAATAGCTTGTCTTAAAAGGAGGGAATGGGGAAGATCAGAGAAGTGTTCATAAGGGAAACCTTAAGAGGAGATCACGGCACCAAGAGCTGAAGTATAGAAAATGAAGAGACGTGGACCAAGGACAGTCCCTTATGGAATCCCAACAGTAAGGGAGGTGAGCGGAGATAAATACCATATGCTTCAAAATGGAAATTTCTTAAGTGTCTATAGTTTCTGAGTTGAGTTTTGGAAGAGTTTTAATGATGCTTGAAAAGGGCCGCATGCAATTTGTGTTTGTGCTGATCTGGGCAACGTTCCACCTGTAACCACTGATTCCCCATATTTATTTGGCACAATGATATTTTTCAATCAGGCTATGAGGAATGTGTGTAATGGTGGATGACTCCACAGAGCGTGGCCAGCCACTCCGTTTCAAGGTAAGATATCAGGGCTGTCAATGACTCTTAAGCGAGCAATAGGTCAGCTTCCAGAGAGCTGATGATGTTATGGTTTTTCTCTTTAGTCTCCATATTTGGGCCAGTAGCTCCTACAAAGGCTCTGTTTTGTGTAAAACGCTCATGCCTCTTACCTTGATGATGTGAGGACCTGTGTCCTGACACTCTCACCTTTGCATCCCTCTTTCATCATCTGTGCTTTGTGTCACTTTCACTATGCACTCTGACTTAATTTGACCAACACTACTCTGTTTGAACATTCACACCTTCCCATCCCCATGCTCAGCCTTGTATCACTTGTGAATTTCAGACCCTCAAAACAAACATGCACCGTGACTTACTATGCTGGCACAAATTGCAGACCACTACACTTCTGCTCACCTCCTTCCCTTGCTGCCTTTACCTTTTCACTGTACTCTTTCAAATCCTTCTACTTCACAAACCTAATATCCTCTTTTCACAATGACCTATGCCCTTTCATCTACTATCCAAGCTTTAGTCTGACCTCCCAAGCCAACATTCTTCACCTTGTCCCTTTCCGCTAATGGCGTTGTTCACCACATTTCCTTTAAAATATCTAACATTCATGAAATTGTCACATCCTCTGCCACTTTCCCTCACCAACCAGCCTCCTGTCAACCACCTCTCCCCTCTATCTTTTCCGATCTTGACTGCTTGTCCCCTCGCTCACCTATTGACTTAGAATCCAATCCATCTTACCCTCCTGTCAACCGTTTAGTCCCCATATGGTTAAAGACATAGGGGGTCAGTATGGGTTTGCCAGTATTCTGGCAGTAAATCCATAAGAATACTGGCAACAACTGCCACCTGGTCAGTTGTTATGTATGCTGGATTACGACTGGTGGTAGATGGTGTAAGACCCCATTTCATGGTCTCCCATTCAGAATCCATAAGAGATTGTTGCCAGTATTACAGGTGCTGGTATTACCGATTCCTGCAATACCTGCGATTTCTGCCAATGAGGTGGCGGAATGACCACCAACTCTTAGCTGGAGGTCAATCCGTCCACCTTACTGTGAAGCTTATAGTTGGCCAGTACTGTAATGTGCCGGTATACATTAATATTGCCATGTTATTTCCACAAAAGCCGAACTTTCTCTTATCACTCTGAGCTCTTTAACGTCTCTCTCTTTCCATCTGATGGACTCTTCGTTGCCATCCTTCAAATCTACTACTGTGTTACATTTATATATGTATTTATTTAATAGCTTTATTCTGGCTGCAAGCCATAAAACCAAAATACAACTCACTAAGTAGATAATACAAAGATAACATAGAAATAGCGTAATTCAACACAAAAAAACAAGAATACTAAATTACATTTAAAAAAAGGATTACATGTAATTAAAACAGGTAACTAATATTGCAATGTTAGATCACATTTTAGATAAAATATCATCAATTTAACAGTAACTATGTCCTATTCAATTTAAACCAATATAAGACTGGTTTCAATTTTACCACATATGCAATGGCATAGGTGTCCAATTCATGTTTCTGGGAAACTGAAGCAGGCGTTACATGGTAGACCAATATTTTTCTTCAGTATTTTTTTCTTACATCGCAATTGCATGCAAAAACACTTGTATATCATATTGCTTCAGGAAATGAATCACCACGTTGCCCCAACTAGCTAAGATCATAGCACTTTTATGGATCAGAGCAACCCATTCACCAGTTTTGCATTTGGGAATTCCCAGATAGATATAGTTGTCAACATCTTCAATGTCAACATTATTAATGGTTTAAGTCCTACAAAAACATCTAGGGAGGGGTTTTTCAAATAGAAACATGTTTATTTTTAATTTTTTATCCTTCAACCCCTTTCTTCTCATCTTATTGTGAAACTATCCACTAATCACTGTAACCCCATAGGGATTTTGGAGATTAAAATCACATGATCTGCTAAGAGCAATAATAGCAAGATTGTATTCCCAAATTTAGGTGCATCACCATTGACCACACTATATTTTACTGCAATGTCATTAGTAAACAGAGAAAACAGCAGAAGAGCCAACGCACATGTCTGTCTGACTTCTCTGCTGATATTGAATTGCTCTGTACATTCCCCGGATACTCACCAGGGTATCACGGCAAAATTATTAGAGCAATATAACTGAATTGCTTAAATTATCCACTCTGGGAAAGCTAATCCCCTTAAAAGTGCCCATAACTGTTTTCTCGGGATGGAGTAAAAAGCCATTTGGAAGTCTATATATGTTACAAACAAAGGAATTTTCTTGATGAAAACATTTTTGCCAATGAGCATAATTGGTCTAAATATGTTGGAGCTCAAATTTGCCTTTTTTCATGCCCGTCTTCTAGTTTGGCAAGAAGACTGCTTGCACACAGCTTTGATAGCAAGACCAAAAGTGATTTGAGGCGATAATTTTTCTTTTTTCTAGATGGGAATTATTATTATTTCTCCTTGCCAGCATCTTGGAATTACATTTAGAGTTGAAAAGAATGGTGCCCATTTGTCAACCTCATGTTTAACATATCAATGGGCATAACGTCTGAACATGTGTCTCTGTTAGGTTTCTGTTGGTTCGAGGCAACCTAGATGTCGTTTGTACTAAACATCATGGTAGAGAGAGGTGGGCTTGATACTATTCTAGTTGGTTGTTGCATGAAGGTGTTATCGCAGCAGGTGCTGTCCACTTCAGCCAGTTCTAGTGCATCTTCTCCTTGATAAATAGATCTGAAGTGGTCAAACAACATCACTTCTGTTCCAGATGATGGTATCATTTTTTAATGATTTTCCTTTGCGCTTATTTTAAAGAACTCTCTCCGATTCCAGAGCTCTCGCCAATGTTTTGTATTGGCTGCATTTTTTAGCTCTACCATTGATTATAGAGCTTCTATTTATTTACATAAGTTCCTTATAGCTTATATCAGTCTGGGGCATGTATTCGGGCATGGTTTTATTGTATTTCATTTATCAAGGCTTGCTTGACTAATCTACACAATGTATCATACCAGATGGGACTATCCACTGGTAGTATAGACCAATATACCCCTTTTTAAGAAACCCTCTTCTGACCCAAATGTTCTAGCTAATTATTGCCCAGTTTCCCTCTTTCCTTATTATTCAAAGATTCTTGAGCAGGTAGTCTTCAACCAAATCTTTAAGTACCATCATTGGAGATGCATTTCAAGTTAGCTTCCGTAGTAAGCATTGAGACTGCATGCATCTTTCTCTCTGATGCTCACCTGTCCAAACCCTCTTCTATACTCATCCTTTTTGGACTTATCTGCCACTTTTGACACTCTTTATCAGCCCTCTATCTGACCCATTTGCTAGGACCTTGTGCTTCGTAGGTCTGCTTTGCCTTGATCAACTCCTACCTCAAAGGTTGGTCCTTTAAAGTGTCCTGGAGCGCACTTTATTCTGATCCAATCCTTCTTCTGGTCTGTGTCCCCCATGGATCAGTCCCTGGATCTCTGCTCTTCACCCTCTAAACCTCTGTTGTAAGAATAATTATCTTGTCCTTTGGCTTCCACTATAACCTTTGTAGATGAGACTGAAGCTCTGGCATAGCTGAGGCCCCCGCAGCCCTGCCACCACATGTCCTGGGCGGGGCTGCCAGACTTAAAAAATAAATAGTTTATTAAAGTCATAGAGGCTTTCCTCCTTCCCATAACATGGAGGCCTCCAGATTCTCAGCGCATGAACGGAGCAAGTGTTGCTGGCTGCCGCTGGGAGTTGAAGACCTTGTTCCCCAGACCATCAGATTCAGAAAGGTAAGAACATTTATTTTTGTTTACATGCGTCTCCGTGCAGGTAAATGTGTGTCTAAATGTATAACATGAATGTACCAATTTCGGTTTGGGTGATATTGTATGAAAATATGTGCTCTGTAAAGCGCTTTGGATTAAGGCGCTATATAAATAAACATCATTATCATCATTATTAATGTGTGTGAATGAGTGACTGCATGATGTATGGGTGGCTGCCTGGGCGTGTGTGAGTGTATGGTGAAAAGGTACACATGTAAATGTATGGGTGGCTGGGCATGTGTGTATGTGAGTGTCTGGTGAATGGTGTATGTGCTTGTTTTTATGGATTCCTTAGTGGTAATCTTCATAACTCCTAGCCCTACTCTCCCCCATCCAAGTACTTCTGTATGAGGCACGTTGCCTCATACACAAGTACTGGCATGGGGTAGAGGGACATTGATGTAATTTCTAGCTTAATTAGTTACCTGTAATCTTCATTACTTTACATCCCAGTAATCCTCGTCCCAGTACTTACCTTTCAGGAAAGGTTCCTCATATGTAAGCACTGGATTGAGGCAGAGGGATATGGAGGAAATGAATAGCAAGGAGCTGATTTTGGGTGGCTGAGGTAGGGGGTGGGAGGGAGAGGGGATGTGTCAGATGTGGAGTCAGGCAGGGCTCATGCGCCAAATCGTAATAGTCATCCATGTCCAGGCTAAGCAGGTATGATATGTTATTAGTGGCCGACCGGCATTTTGTTGCAGCAAGTCTATTCATTTCTTACCTTGGCTTGATTTATTTTTTTAACTGGGCATCTCTAGTAAAGCAGTGCTACTAAGTGTAATTACCTGGCTGTTAGGGAGAATTCTCCAAATGTGCTGATTTCCCTTACCTTTTGAGACCCCCAGCAACTTTGCTGGATTTCTAGGATTTAATTTTTTACCTGGGAAGAGTGTGAGCCTTTTTTCCCCACTCTTCCATGTATTTTGTGTGTGTTCTACTTTTGTGTTCTTTGGTTATGGAGTTTTAAAACAACTCCAGCGGCATCATCTTTTTATGTGTCACACAGCACCGTCAGTGGAGTGGCACAGGGGTCTCTTTCTGACTCCCCAAAGTTTTAAATACCTTCCCTGAGAATGACTACTGTCTCTCAAGACATGTAAAGTTAAATTGACTTTACTAGTCTCTTTAAATGTACTGACCCAGCACACCCTATCTTACTATAGCGTGCTGGAGGGGTTGCTTGTAACTCGTTACTCATGTAACGGTAAAATGTTACCTTTTCCTATTTTAAATGGCTGGTGGCAGTGGTTTAGATCAACTACCGTGATGTTTCGCGACCGCTTACAATGGTAGCTCAAAATCAGGGGTAGACATGTTTTTCAATATGGCGCCCCAGACCTATCTGTAAAAACAGACTCTGGTCATCTTTTTTCGCCATGTCTTTTAGGAAAAGTCCTTCTTTTGTGTAACTGTTTTTCACCAAACCAGATTTTGTCCCTTTGTTCATGCCCTTTGGTGGGCTTCTGTACTGCAGCCCTCCTCTAGTGCCAGAGTGTCTGGGGTGGACAGGATGTGAGGGAGATGCCCGAAACTCCCTGTGCTTATTCTCCTAGGAGACCTGAATGCACTCTGCTGTGATTGGCTGGCTGACTGTCCGGCAAGGACAGCCACCCTGCTGGATGAGTGACAGCCAGGCTGAATTAATGGGGGAAAACTGTTTAAAAGCGGGTCTCTAGGACTTGGAAAGCACTGGAATAAAAGGAGAGGAGAGGAAAGAAGAGGCTGCTGCAACTCCTGGACACCCGGACGACCGGTGAAGCCCTGCTACAGGTCCGAATTGCCTGAAACTCGGACGACAGAGAAGCCCTTCAAGGTTAACTTCTTCCCTTGCGTTTGGTGGGAACAACCAACTCGCAAGCCACCTGGACTCTGTCCTATTCTGGTCCAATGTTCAGCAGAGTGCTGTTGAAAACCGCATAGCCAGAGGGAAGGGAACCAGGGGGACTTTAAGGCACTCAAACCTTAACCCCGACATCTTGCTACAGCTTTTGGCCTCTTCCCTGGGCAGTGCAGGAACCTCCTGACGTCCTCCTTCTTGTCCCCACTACTGAAGCACAAGAACAGCGAGAACTGCTCGAACTGCCAGGAACAACTGCCTCATCTACAGCTTTCTTTATTTAAAAAAGTACTGTGTAAATGCGGTCCGGAAATCTTTTTGGCCATCGAGAAAGTGTGTGAAACTTTCCCCAACTACGAAGGCCTTTCCTTCCATAAACATTCGTCAACCTTTTTCGTCTAGCCAAATTCTTTAAAAATCTGTGGCAAAGACTATGCTATCCTATACAAAAGACTCTGAACCATTGACTTTGGCCCAGGCTTTTTCAGTGGATGTTTGTGGTATATTGAGCTGCTTATGCTAGTGTAATGTTGTATAACTGATTGAGTGAATAAATGTATATTCTTTTACCAAGAAACCTTGAGTAAGTGTTTACTTGAATCACTTTATTAATTGGTCCTTTGTGTAAGTTTTTCTACTGCTGACTTAAACTCTTGAGATAAGTCTGGCTGCTCATCCATCGCTACCACTTTACTGTGTAGTACAGGCTTGTACCAAATGTGAAATTGTGCTTACACTTGTAGTCCTAATTGTCTGTAGTGTTCCCAAAGGGTACTGCAGGTGATTCTGCCTAACCCTGGTTACACTGGTATTTAGGTGCTGCCAGTCTAGCCATTTCTTACTGTGGCATTGTATATTTCTCTGGGCATCTGTGATAAAATAACCAGGATAAGTGTATTTGCTTTGACTGGCATTTTGGTTCAACCCGTTCTAGGTATGTCTTAACGTGGCATGTCATGTTTGATTGTAATATGTTATTGATGACTTGCATATTTTTAATTTTTTGGATTGGTGTTACCCTACAAAACAATTGCAAGTGCTCAGACTTTTTAGTAAATTTTTCTCTGAAAAGAGTCTTGTATAATGAATAAAAACACATAATTATATCGTTCTCCTAGTGCAGTGTGTCCATGCAGCAGCATGATCGTGTGTATTGTGAAACTGCTGTAGTCTAGCCTGGCCCAGAGTGTGGTGCGACCCATGATTTGTTCTCGAGATGGGGCGGTGGGCGTGACTTGCAGGAGGGGGCAAATAGTGTGCTATGACACTGCACTGAAATATTTGTCTCCATCCCCTCTTTCACCCCATCCATCTCTGAATTGATTACAAACTGTCTCACTGCATTTCATCACTGGATGGCTCTCCACTGCCTTTTGCTGAACTCTTCAACAAAGGGTATCATCTCTTCCCTGGATTCCGATGCCATTGCTACCCTCACCTTTCTGATCTCCTTCCTGCCTAACCTGCTGGCTCTCTCGCCCAATGCTCGCTTGAAATCTATGGGGTTTTCTTGGATAGAAACTTCTGACAGCAAAGATTCATCACTGCCTCTGTTGCTGGCATTAAACTCTTCATCATTCAGAATGTTCATCTGTTTTCAATCTCCAAAAACTTTAGTCTCGTGCTTAGCAATCTTGACTACTGCTCAAGCACACTGCTGGTCCTTCCTCTCTGCTTCTTACACCCACTAGACAAAGTCCTGTACGTTTCTACCCACACTCTCTATAACCAACCCAGTGCCTCCATCACTTCTACCTCCCAACAGCATGCTGGTGGGCTTTCCAAGCATAAACGCTCCCTTTTCAAGTTCATTTTTCAAGTCTACAAAGCTTTCAATGGTCTTGCTCCTCAGTAACTATTTCATTGTATCTCAGTTCCCTCCCCATCTTGTTCTCTCCAATCGTCCTCTGCACTCAACCTCACCATCCCAAACCCATCCTGTGCCTCCTCCCACTTCTGCTCTTTGTCCCTAATCTCCCAGCTACACTGGAACCTTCTGCCCATCAAAATCAAAGCCAGGGCAACAGTGGATCACTTCAAAGCTCAAGTTAAAAGTCACTCACCTAAAGAGGAAGCTGTACCTGCGCTCTCCACCATTCTCCCTATCTGTCCCCAGAATTCCCTCTAGTGATACTTACACATTTTGTATATTTACATAGTTTGCAGCACATTTCCCCTGCAATTTTATTTTTGTTGGTCATACATACATTATTTTGTTTTGTTTAGTCCCATGTATATATCACACCTTTGTACACCCTCATAAACAGGTTCACTACTTGTTCTCATCTTTATGCTATTGTACAGGCACCCTTTGTGGGAATGCCCGTGCCATCTATAACTGTGTTACTGCAGTTCATTTTTCACTGAAATTGACGTCCCTCTTCTTCAAATAAATACAAACTATATGATAGACATATGTGATTGGAGAAGATGCTAGAAGATGTGTCGTGTCATGGTACAATTAGTCACAGCATTGATATGATAGCTCAATATATTAGAACACAGATGGGATGTCACAGAAGATGGTTCGGGAACATTGCATTTGTGTGATAGGTATATATTTTGGAAAAGGTGGCGGTGTCAATAAGAACATTGTTTGTGTTCTATCTTTGAAAGGTATGTTGACGTGTGTTTTCTTTTAACTAAATAAATAAATGATTGTATAAACATACAAGGACACAATGAGTGAGGGGGGTTTCCATGCAGGAGGGATTGGGGTTTATCCCATATGAACTGCAGCAACAAATGACCCCACCCCTATGATATCATGCCTCTTTAAGCCCTCATATTTTTTTTCATTTTTGCATACTTTTATTGGGGTTTCCCTATTCCCCCTGTTGGCTAAAGTCAATGGCGGATAAGGACTTATGCCCCTCCACTGATGAGATGAGACTGGAAGCACTTCCTTAGGCATGGTATCCAGCTTCTGTCGTGTTACGGAACACAGGAAGTCCATCCGTAAATGGCTCTTCTGTTTATGGACATTGTAGTGGGACTTGTGTCACAGATGAATAGGTCATTTATTAGGCAGGAGGCGGTAGAAATGTGCTAGAAGGCCTAGATGAAGGTTTTCTTCAACCTTAAATGGTCATGTGACCAGACGTTTAGAAATGTAACAGGTTAGTATTCGGACCAGTTTAGATGCAAGACAATAGGCCTCATTCGGAGACTGGGGGTAAGGGGTTAACGGTGCCGGTAAGGGTGTCCGTGCCGTTAACCCCTTACCACCGCATTACGGGGTCCTTTAGCGGGTCCCGCTAAGGGTGGCTGGTTTTACCAGGCGCCCTTAGTGGGAGCCGCTAAAGGACCAGGGAACTAATAACGGGGCAGTTATTAACGGGCCCGTTGCTAGCTCCCTCCCCATTCTCATTGGGCCCTATGGGGGCTCGAATGGGAATGAGGATGGGTTCCCTGAATGGGGAAATACCAGGTCCTCCAAGGTTGGAATCGCCCGATATTTCCCCATTCATGGACCCCGAACCCGGTATGCGGTATGGTGGTATCCGTGGTGCTAATAACGCCATGGGTACCTCCTAACTCGACCCCCACTGTTTATATCACTTCTGTTTGCCATCAACTTAAATTAAAGTGTGAGCCTGGTTTTCTCCAACAGTTGTAAGAGCAATTACATGATGTCCTAGTGGAGATGTCCGACACTCGTGTGTGATACAATGAGTAAAAGATGTCAGAAAATCAGCAAAATGCTATAGGAGAACACTCATTCAAGGGCATTGGAGATGATGATAGAACACTGTGCGACATTCTAGGAGAAGATGTTAGAACACTGGTATGATGTCATAGGGTAAGATGGGACAACTCTGCTGAAATATCATTGGAAAAGATGATGTTAAAACTCTAGTATACAGCAGACCAAAGACATGTGATAAGTGCAATACAAGCAGGTATTGGAACATGAAAAGGGAAGGATTGTAAAAACCAAGAATATAATTCCCATATTGATGATTGACAGAGAGGGACAATGTAAGTCAGAAGATATCATATTGCTCTTCCCCTCCAGACATCTACTTAAATATTAATAATAATAATAATAATAATAATAATAATAATAATAATAATAATAATAATAATAATAACAATACTCATATTAATAATAGTACTAATAATTATATAATTTGTTGATCACAACTGCTGTATGGAAATCACTTGAATTAACAGTTCTAAAGGTTTTGCATAACAATATTGTAACATGGGTAACACAGTAAACACATCCTCTGAAAATTCGGTGATCATTTCATTCCTACCTGGGGATAACGTTGGAGTCCCAGTATTCTCGCCATCAGGATAGAGCGTGTTGAACTCGAATCCCCTACAATGGCTGCTGTTGGGATACTTCCGTTGCATTGGTAGTTTGGAATAGGAACTGCTTCCTGTGACATTATACACAGGGTCCCCTCCAGTGCATGCTGCACTGCAGCACAAGAGTCATAGACCCGGAAGCCCAGAGTGATATTGGGTAAGAGGCCCGGAGTTCTGTTAATCTTCTCAATTGCGAAAGACATGGCCTGGAGCCACTGATAGTTCTGGAAGGAAAACCTGTAATAACCAAAGTCTGATTACATGCTTGATAGTATAGTTCATGCACACTGCAATTAATTAATCCCATTAGATAAACAATGCATTGCCTTGTTTGTTCGTAATATAGGGGACATCACCCAGCTCCATATAAAGAGGAACTCTTTTTAAATAAAGAGCACACACACATTGAAAATTAGCCTGATTTAACTTTGACATACTCCAGCAGGGGTACACAAATTGCTTTTGAATGGAGTATCTGCCAGGTCTGCCAGGTCTCCCCAATCTGATTTCCTTGCACAATAAAAGTCAATGCAATGGTGAAGAGTGTGTCATGGTCATGAAGTCAGGCGCACAGGCATGCAGGGGTCGCATGCACAGGAGACCTGGGTGGACAGTGTCCTGGCGCCTTTGGTGCCAGGCTCATGAACAAAAGTAAACAAGAACATCCATTTAACACCAAAAAGCTTTTATTATGTACATAGCACTTCAGATGCTTGAACATTCCATTCATTAAGCAGCCCCAAGTGTATTCTTGGGTGTAGCAGCTAATGGATTGCCTTTGCACGTGCTTAATCTATTGGAGTGGCAGGGTGTGGCTGGTAAGCCGGCTCTAATGGGTGTGCCCACAATCTCAGCTATATAAGCTGACCGGATCCTCAAGACAGACGCTTCGCGTTATTCTGCACTTGCAAGCAGCGTAACGCTCACCGTCACCTGAGGTCGGACTTATATTTTAAGATCCTGCTTCCTGGACATCCTGCCAGGATACTTACCAACCGGGGGAAGCTGTTCTAACCTGTACATCTCTGCGGTAAACCAAGTATTCATCTTTGTACTTTCTGGAATGCTGAAATCTTCCTCTTGGCACCACAGCATGACATGTTCCATCGTCGACAGCAGCGCCTGCAAGGAAAGACAAGGTTAGATTTCGAAAAAACAGTCAGTTTAAGGTTGCGCTTTGCCATACTTTGCACTTTTTCTTAAACCATCACTTACCTGCTGTCGAACATTGCGGTAGCATCCATCTTCCATCCGGCCACATCTCGTGTCTCAGAGCTGCATTGAGGCTGCATTTCCATCTAAGGGAAGAAAAAATAAGAGAGACATTATTGCGGGCATAAATAGTAGCAATATATAAAGACATTAAACAGAACAAACTGCATCACAAGAGCTCAAGAAAGACTTACCAATCATAAGGAGAAGCATAGTCACAGCTGGACCGGACTAATCCTTATTAGGGATCAGTGAAGGAATTAGATCCCATTTGACGCGCTCCTGCCAGAAGTAGCAGGACGGAGAGCTTATCTTCCATAATTCACAGGTGAGCTTTATGGGCCGGCGTATGCTCACAGAAACCGTACTTTGGGGTGAAGGGTTCGAGAGGTACAACAATCACAGATTGGCGCACTCACACACTGTTATCTCCACGCAGGAGCAGTATCACCACGTACCACCGCTCACAGCTTTTCTACTGAGGGAGAGGCCTCAATGGGGTGATTCAATTTCAGGGGGGGCTGCAACCGTGCCCCAACGCCTCCACCCAGACCAGGTGAGCGTAACAGAGTGACAATACTGCTCTTGCCCAGAAGATGTCACAGTCCCCCCATGTTTAGTATCACATAATCAATTTCAGACAGCTGGAGACAGACTCTCTATGAAAATAATCATATAGGGAATACATTGATTGATTTTACATGGAGGGGCATAGGCCGTTATCCATCATTGGCTTTAGCCAACAGGGGGAATAGGGAAACCCCATTACAAGATCGGCAGGAGAGGAGTCAGCATGTGCCTTGTTTGATTTAATTTTGTTTTAATATTTGAACATGTTTTTTGTATTCACTGTTTATGGTGCATTTATTATATTGAATTTAACACATAGTTTTAAATAGTATTTATACCCTATAATCACACACCACGTTGGTTAGGCCATTCCTTCAATCTTTTAGATCACATGTATTTTTAAAAGTTCTTACTATAGATTCTTTTCCATGACATACACTTCTTAGGAACTTAGGGATGTCCCTTGATTTACTATTTTACTTAAAACACTGGTACTGAAAGAGCTCCACTGTGACTTCTTCACCCTTCTCATTTCTAGCATACCTCTCCCTGATTAAACATCCGTTTGTCTACTATCTTCCATATTGCACAATGCACACATGTGGCCTATTCAACAGAACAAAAATGTACTGATTTCCCTGTCTGATTACACTGAACTGTGCCACATTTAAGAAATACATAGAAGGAGGTAGAGTTGGGACACTAAGCATTGGTATTGGTGCTAAGAGAGACAGATGGCATTAAGGCGGGAGTCTGGATTGGGCAACTTGCCATTAATATATCAATCAGGCAGATGCTAATGGTAGACTACTCTTGGTTGGCGCTGGTACAGAAAAAATAACTGATGTGAACCTCAGGGAGGAGGATCAGGGGCAGATATTGAAACTCACATTAGTGTGGAGACAAAATGAATGAATGATGACTGTGCATATATGTAAAGCATATGGTGATGTATGTCCTTATTGATAGAAAATATATGGGTAAGAGAGTGAACCTCACAAACAAATTATAATCTGGGAAAGCTATTCTAAATCAACAGGCCCTAGACTCACGAAGTGACCCTCTGGTCAACAACAAAAAATCCCTTGGTATTGTATCCATTATCCCTCAAAGGTAGCATCAACCTGGAACACTGCCGATTTTGGGAAACCCATTATTCAGAGATTACACCTCCCAAAATTCTGCTAGGTGTCAAAGCTAAAATGAAGCTAAAATGAAGCAAAGATAAAAGAGAGTCAACTACTGATCCGGAAGGAGAAGAACTCTGGAGAAACCCTTTCAGAATTCCTATAATTCCATAAAGAAAACCTGCATCGTACTATTGTGATGCACTTATGGATTAATTTGCAGGAAGACAAATGAGTAGGACTGGGCACCCCATGAAAGTGCTTTGCACCTCAAAAAAGGATCGGCATTTGGAACCTGCTACTCTCATCTGCACAAGGAAGCACATCCTTCACCCATGCATCTACCAGAATCCCAGATAGATCTCCACTATATTCCCATACTACAGGGAACCTTGGGGAAAGGAAAGGTTATGTGTTCCTCAAAACTGCATGCATGAAGGCAAAATAGTCCTCTGCAGATATTCACTTCAGAAAAGGCAATGGGAGAAACACATATCAAACCACTTGCAGGAGAAATGGTTTTGCTGTCCCCAGTGTAGTGAGGAATTATTTGATGAGCCTGCTAAGGAGATGGGGAAAGAACTGCCATAATGAGAGGAGATAAAGCGATGGGGCTATAAAGAAGAGGAGAGGGAACAGACAAACCTGACAAAAGAAAATAAATGAATCATGGTGCAGAAGAGAGAATAGGATATGCAGGACAGCTCCCATTAGGTACGAGATGATTGTGAATCATCAATGAGGTAGATAAGGAAGGCGTATCAGTGACGAGAGACAAGGCGCTGGGAGTTGGCAAGGGTAACTGAGATAAGCCAAAAAAGAAATTGAAACTTCCTGCTCCTGCAGGAAGCGCTCAGATTCCCTGGAGAAGATCTGCTTCTGCAGAAGGGGATACCATAAAGAGAAGTTTGGAAAACTCAGACCTCGACTATGAGAGACTGAAGAGTATATCCTGGAAAAAGATATCTGATTTAAGGACTACCAACTCCTATGATATTTGTTGGACCCTAGAGACTTTTGTTGAACCCATTCTCATACGGGGCAGATTTACTAATTATGTTTATTTTAGGAATAAGTTACATTAAAAGTCAATTTGGCGTAAGTACAGTGTAAGCCAGACACAGAAATCTTCCAGAATTTACACTTTACACAAATATTAAGTCACACATGATTCTCTAAGAAAAAGGATGTATGCCACATAGAAGCCGATACAACTTGCCCCGGCGGGAACACATGCCAGTGCAAGTGAAGGTGGGAAGTAAATAACCAGCCAAACACAACAAAAATGTTTGCTTCCAAAACAAAAACTTGTTTCCCATACACCTACACACTTTCGCCATTCATCCCTGCCTTCACTGCGCAAATCCGAACACTTCTATACAACAAGTTCTGCACGCACACCATCAACCTCATGGAGTAAGTTACGCAATAGACCTATCATGAACCATGATCACTTAGTAAAACTTCAAACTTATGCTGGGTCACACACCACCCCTAACACACCCATAGAAACTGGAACAGAAGACCCATGGACAAACCCCAAAATGTATGACAGGCCCACCGACAGAGCCACCAAAAACAATGACAGACCCATCAACACAACCACAAATAAGGTGCACAATAGGTGCACAATAGATAACATGCAAGGGCTCAGACCACATATTGGTCCTAACACTTGCTGACTCAAACAACCAACGTGTTCCCTGCGATTGCCAGAAACAAACAGAATGACACACCCATCGCAGTTAGCTTCAAACATCTCCACCTCACCACTGAAAATCAATAAAAACCACTGCACCAGTCACTGAAGAGGTCATGGTATCCAGCATAATGGAAGGTCAGTAGGCGTGCTGGTGCAAGACGAAGTTCACTGAAGGAGAGGTGGACGTGATGGTGAAGTTCATCAACAGGAACCAGTCTACCATGATCAGGACCCCTGAACACTCCACCACACAGAACCAGTTGCTTGCACTCAGGGGCAGCCCAAACACAGGAGATCAACACCCTGGGCATCGACCAATGCACTGTGGGGGACCGCAAATTAAAGTAGGCAGGCAAGAAGTGTCTGGTGGAGCTGATGTACATCCGTCCAGGCTCTTGGAAGAAACACACCAGAGAGCGGCTGATGCCAAGGAAGAGTTGACCCTGAGCTAGATCCCGGAGGAGGCCTGCACTGGAAAACGAGGCATGCGAGAGGCACAGACTACCAAGGTAAGCACATGACCCTTGTCCTTACACTCTCAACAACCATCCGATGTCAACTTATGGGGACACACCAATCTCATGCAACGAACATTTTCCTCAACGTGTCACCATGCAATGAGTCTTGAGGCTTCCAGAAATACCAACACACATAAACACATCACACATCCACATGTTGCCATCACATTCACCACTCATGGCCAAATACTCCATCAATATGCTTGGTTGAGAGGGACCAATTTCCTGCAATTGCATAAAAACCATACTCAATAATGGAGTACTCGAAATGCACAGTAAAACCCAGCTTTATTCAAAACGCAGAATAAACGGCAGAGACAGTATACAACAATCTCTCATATACCAATAGGCGTAAGTGTTTTTTATATAAAAAAAACCTCATCAAAGACGTCACACTACACTATCGATTACAAAATGTATGAGTGCTTTTCATTGGTTAGTATCCAGAGCTACATAAAGAACAGATAGGCGTAAGTTCTATGATTGGTTTAAACATATCTGAAGGCTCGACCCAGACTCAGCCCCCTACAGACAACAGTTTCTTTACATCATTATGTTGGCCACTAATTGGCTGGCATCATACATCATGCGCGGTGTGGCAAATGGGTATTTAATTGGTTGGACATTTACTCACCAACCTTGGACACTTTGACAAAGCTTCAAGATATAATGGAGACACATGGTTGGAGGCGAGAAGTCTGTGGTCTGAAATAATTCCAAATCAAAGTATTCTCTGCATTCCTAGGACATGTGCCCTATCTGCTTTCTTTGTATTTGGCCTTGTGCACTTTCTCATGTCTGTGTGCATGTTATAGAATCATGCAGGTGTCTTATCTGTACTTGGCTCCTAATGAATAGCTAGTGTTCTTCATGTCTGGATCACATGTTGGGGACCGTGTTGAAAAATGGTTTTCATCTCATTTATTGAGCAATTAGCGAATTCAAACCTGCATGTTTTATTTCTTGTGGTCTCTTGGGACACTATTTACATATTCTCTATAGAGTTTTTGGCACACTAGGATCGTGCACCTGGACATCAATGGCTGTCTGTGTTCCTATTAATTCGATTAACTTTTAAGGCTACTGTATTGTCTCCCCTGAACTGTTATCTTGTATCTGTGTCCTGCATACCCACGATTCCCTTCTGTGCTCGACCTTGGCACTGGCTACAACTGTTGTCTGGGGCAGCTTCACAGCTCCTAAAATGTGTTTTTGTAATTTTAGCATCTCGTTTGAGGCCTTGCTAACTTCTACCTTCTGGGCCTGTTGAGGCATTTATGCTAAGAAAATGGGCAACAGTGGGCAACTGGGTCAATGGGAAGATGTTTGAGGGCAAGATGCATTTCAATATAGTGCAATATGTCCAAACAGTTATGTAAATTATGTGCAGACATCTACAGTATGCTTACATATCTCCTTTTCTTTCCATTTCCAGTCATTACAATGGAGTAAAGTGCCTCTGAAGAATGTTCTGACAGCAGTGAGGAGGGCAACAACAACAACTGCTACACCTGCATGTCAGGAGCATAATTACAGAGTAAACCCATGAGGAGAAGTACCGTTTGGAACACATCTCTCACACACATGAGGACCTCCATGCACAATCGTCATCTACACCCAGGTGCCTGGGCCTCCGAGTTGCCAAACCTGCAGAAGAGGCATGCTCAGGGGTGCTTGCTGAGGACAGCATGACTCTCACCCAAGCAGAAGAAAATGAGGACTATACCAGCAGTGGAGAATCTATGCACATCACGTCCTTGCATCGGCACTCTCAACAGGATGGCTCACCTGTGGAGCAACCAAAGACCTTGGGCTGAGTCGCTGCTGTTGGTGGCACCCACCCTCAGGCTGCACATCTACTGCCACAGCCTGCTGGACCATCAAGACTGTAGTCGCCTTAGTGGCTCCATGTTCCCTAGAACAGCAGTGGCTGATGGTCCAGACAGTGGTCAAGGGTGGCCAAGAATTCGCCGAGATAGGGTGCTTCATGCAGCATGAATTCGCTGCAGTGTCCAGCTTCGATTAAAGCCATCAACCACACTAGCCTTGACATACGTCACGAGCCAGACGTGCTGACTACTAGCACAGACACTTTATCTGAATCACAAATGGCAGTGATAATGAGACTTTCAGAGCCGGAGACAAAGCAGTGCGTGGAGAGAAGTAGACCCAAGATAGTGGAAAGGGTTGTGTAGGTGACTGACACCTCTAGTGCTTCAGCCTACCCTCAGGCCAACCACACGCCAGAGTGTCACTCGTCCTGGAGGCAGCCAAGCTTGCTGGCATATCAGGCATCCACAGGTCAATTGACGATGTGAGATAAGTTGCCTGCTACTCCCACCTTGGTCTGACCTCATGCCTCTCCTCCTACACATTCATTCCCCTCATATATTGCATCCTCCCCTGCACCACCTACCACCACATCCTGACACCCACACACCCAAGGGCATGCCACACAGTTTGAAACACTTGTGTGTAGGCGCTCTATAAATGCCATATCATAACCCATCACCTTCACACACCATCCTGCACATCCCTCACTGTGTCCTGTACAGCACCACTTACACTTATCAACCCACTTATTTTGTTATCACTAAATAAACTGCTTTGTATCACTACTACTTGTCAGTCATCACTTGCACTCTGCAAAGGCATCTAATTACTGTGATTGAGTGTAAATAGCTAATCAGGGATGGTGTGTCCTGGAACAAGACACATTGTGGACAGGTGAACTAGTTGCCACATTATCACATGTACATTTCAAACTAAACATCAATGCACACATCAATCTGCACCAACGTAATGGTCCATGTACGTACATGTGTAAATACCTGTTGGCATGCTCCCATGCATCAGATCTACTCATTACTTTTGTAACATCCAATGCTGTACAGTATTCCAGTTTCATCCCGGTGCGTTGCAGAAATAGCTTACTACCCACCAAAATACATGCATGGGTCACGCACATCGGCTGCCAAATGCAGGAGTGACAACACAGTGTTCACCGTACACATCATGTGGCAATACCACATGCAAGGGAGCACATAATAGTGTCAACAAAGACATGTGACCCACTCATCTCAGATCAATGACACATGTGCATACATGGGGATGCAGATCATACCAGATGCATGCAACACAATATGCACAGAGGTAACTCAAATATGTGTGAATCAGACAATGCTAGGGACAATGCAGGGCTCCGCAAACACTTCCCCTCCTGATGTCTTGAAATGGAAATGTCATGATCCCAAAACATGTAATATACTGCATGGGTCGGATGGGAATCATATACAGTAGTATCCGTCGAACCAGTCAGAACCAACAAACCCCGGCACTCCTATCAGTCAGTCCCTTAAAAGGGTTTTTGTTAATAATATTAGACATCCACACCATAGAGCAGGTTCAAAGAGCACCAGAAAGCACTGATTCCAAAAAGATATGCCGTACACACGTGGCACACAAACGTGCCAGTGCTCCTTTGTGAGCATTTGTCCATCTGAATGTATGCATGTGTGAATGTCCCCGTCCGTAGGTAGCAGACTCCATGTTCCCTGTAGGCAGCACTCACATGCACCTGTGGCATGTGAATGCAGCATTCAAGGTGCACCTCTGGAAGGCAGGAAAGCATGATTATTATTATTATTATTATTATTATTATTATTATTATTATTATTATTATTATTATTATTATTATTAAGCACAGACCTGGCTTCGGGACGCAATGGAGTGCTTTACAATCATAGTGTGAAGAACACTGTGAGGGAAGCAGAGAAAAAGGAACAGGGAGCTAACAGGGGATCTACAAACAACCAGGGGAGGAGACAGTGGGCAGCCTCGGCATGCAGGTCAAAGCGGAATCCCCACCACCCCATTGCATGAATTCCAGCTTAGTCGGGAACCATTACTGTTTCCCCTTTCTTCAACTCCATGCCAAAAACTATAATGTGCCCTGCTGCATCAGTAGCCTGATCCGTAGTGCCTGCTCTAATTGCGGCATATAGAAGGTTCAAAGGCCACAAGAAGTCAACTCGACTGCCGCAGTGACATCCAAGTCTCTGCAGCGCACGGGCAGCATTTTTTGACACAATGCATGGTACTACTTATAATTATGGCTGCTGCATCCCAATCAATAGTGCACTGATGTCAGGTCCTGTAAGTCAGCTCTGATTCGGAAGGTTATGTGTATTTTGATCAGCCGGGTTGAGACTGCCAATTGCAGGACAGGAACCTGGAGGACCTGTTAGACAGAAAATCATATTGTGCCTCCTTCATTGTACATATTGGCCTAAGCCCAGTCGCTCTGCGATGAAATCCACGCTTCAAGGTTCTGACCTTAGATCGATTAAGCTGCCATTTTAGGTTCATCCGCCGTTTTGATTCTTGCTCCAAAGTCACCCTGTGTTGTAAAATGGTGGACAGTGTTCTTCTGCTTGTAACATGGCCGTCTTGACCTCCACAGACGAGTTAATGCTTAAACTGCCAGTAGGCCAAATGTTAGGGTCATGTACTGAGACCTTGTCCTTCATTGACCTGCGGATAAAGGATTACCTGTGCCAACGATACTAATCCGCGAACAAATATTAAGCACAATGTTGTGTAAATACTAAACGTGAACACTTGTTGAACTGCATTGTATTAAAATATGTACTAAGGCTTATGTTAGATCTGAGAATATACTGTTGCTATTGTGATTTGTTGAACATGTAAACTGAAGGTGATCCATATGCATATAGCTGGGCGAGTCAGAGGTGAACTCGGCACGAACCCTAGATTGGGAATTTTTAACGTACAGAGGCGCTGAACATCATGTTACAAAACTGTATAAAAGAGCGAAATGTCTGATGTACAGTCCCACTCAATTCACACACCGAACAGGGCTGGTATTCACAGTGTTGTACTGAGGGCCTTATAGCTATCTGTTACTTTGTACTTTGAAAACTGTTCAGTTGTAGAATAAAGATCTGCGTATCTTTTTAAGCCCGTGTTGGTGTATTTCCTTTTGAGGGTACTCAGCCTTGATATTTTCTTTTGCTTTCACAGACCAGGCCTCTTCTGTGTTTGTTTGTTTGTTTGTTTGTTTGTTTGTTTGTTTGTTTGTTTGTTTGTTATTTGGTAATGCGCACTAAACCCATAGGAAGCAGGGCGCAGCAGATACAAGTATACCTAAGGCTAAGTTACAACATGGAAAAGGTACAGAAGCACAGTTTAGGAATACAATGGGTAGGGAGCATCATACAAAACAAGTGCAGTGGTTAGTTCAGCCGAGTGGTACGTTAGGAAAAAAGAATAGTCGAGCAGTCAGGTGCACATAAGGGTACATCAAAACAAGCAGGAATTAATTGTCATTTGTCCTCAGCCATTTTGCCACATTGTGTCTGAATCTGGGGAATGGCTGTTCAGTTCTGAAGGCTAAAGGGAGTGCATTCCAGGAAAGAGCTGCTTTAACTAGGAAGTTGGCTCTGCCAGATTTGGAGAGTTTGAACCTGGGTATTTCGAGACAGTGGGAGTTAGATGATCTGGAATGGTGGGTCAAGGTTCTTCTAATCATTCTATCTGAACGATATGGGGGTGCAGCGTTGTTCAGGCATTTGAAGGTGAGGGATACGATTTTGATATGGATTCTGTCTTTAATTTTTATCCAGTGCTGGTCTCTTCTGATGTTGGATATGTGATCTCTGCTGGATATGTTTAGGGCTGTTCTAAGGGCATTGTTTTAAAGTGTTTGCATTTTATCTAAGATATATTTATTAGCTCCTGCGTATAGAGCGTTTCTGTAGTGTAGTTTGGACATTATTAGAGCATTGGCAAGCGTGATGCAAATGGTTTTGGTGAGGAAGGGTCGACAGGCATTAATGAGTTTGCAAGTATAGGCAGTTTGAGGAAGCCATGGCGCTAACTTGCTTTTTCAGTGAGAGTCTAGGTAAAATCCCAATGTTTTTACCTCGGTTACTGCTTTAATTACATTGCCGTCAATATTGAATGCAGCGTAGCTGGGGATACATTTTTTCAGATTGGTGTCAGAGCCCAATATCAGGATCTCAGTTTTATCGTCATTCAGGCAGATGCCATGTGATGCCATCCATGCCTGAATGAGGAGGTATATCTTATTTACCAGAGCCGTGTCTTCAACAAAATTGCCCGGAAGGGATCTGAGGATCTGGGTGTCATCTGCATAGTCAGTGTAGGTAACACCCAGTCTATCCAATTTGTCAAATAGCGGCTTGGTAAAGATGTTATACATTGTTGGTGAGACACAAGATCCTTGTGGAATACCACAGGTGATGTGGATTGGGTCTGCCGATGCTGAGGTGGAGAACACTCTCATCGTACGGTTGGCAAGGAAGGATTGTACCCAAGCTATAGCATCACTTGAGAAATGGGCGGCTGTTAGGGAGAATTCTCTGGTTAGGCTGAATTTCCTAACCTAGTGAGTCCCCCAGCAGCTTTGCTGGATTTCTGAGGTTTGTTTTTTTCCATCCTGCCAAGAGTTTCCCACTCTTGGACATGAATGTGTGTAATTCCTTTGAATGTCAATGTGTTCTATGGGCTATGGGGTCTTTTACTCCATAGGGTGTCATATGTTTTGCTATGTGTGTTACACTAAACCCTCCGTGCCGTAGCACTGGGGAGTCCTAGTGGACCTCCATCATAGACTCCATACCCGGGGACTGACTACCTTCTCCCCGGGCATGTAAAGTCACCATTGGCTTTACTAGACCTACATTTACTAACAGAACTAGTACAAACCATCCTATTGTGGACGTACTAGTAGGGGTAATTCGATTACTCCTGGGTCTGTTATTCGAGGGGGCACTGTCCCGTCCCCCCTCGTCGAGTTTTGGCTGGTGGCAGTGGAAACTACTTGTTATATTCGACCCCGAATGTAACCCTATGGGATTCTTCCCATTGTTGGAGATTGATACCTTTTCTCGTTAATCTCTAACATACCACCGGTTTACTTATCTTAAATAAGTCTATCGGATGGTATTTTCTGCCAGAACTCGGTTTTTAAAATGGCGTCTGTGTTCGTCACTGTGACTCCTAAAGCAAAGGTTGAGCCCTTTGTTCCACTTTTGGCGGGCTTCTGTACAGAGACCCCCCAAAGTGGTGCCATTCTGTCTGGGTTACCACAGGGGTGTGGGAGGGGGTTTAGGCACCCTGGACCGAGTTGCCTTGCCAACTCCGGTCGCATTCTAGAGTGATTGGCCCGAGTGGTGAGCCTCCCCGCTCACCACTTAGCATGTGTTGATTGACAGCTAGGCTGAATGAATGGGGGTTTTCTGCATAAAAGCAGGGCTTTTGGGACTGGATCTTCAGAAGTCGCCACAGGACCTAAGAATCCGACGAGGGTAAAGCTGAGCCAACCTGCAACGACGACACCTCCGGTGGAGCCCTGCGGAACCGACTCACCACTTCCCGACGACAGAGGAGATCTCCCTGCCGGAGAGTCTCTTCCCCTGACTGGTGGGAACAACCAGTCACCTTTGCTTTTTCTTCGCCCAGGACGCAGTGGTCGAAATGCCCGTGCAGAGCACCTCGGCAACCAGATAGCCACTACCTCTGTACCGCGACCAAAAGGTGGTGCCTTGTGACGGAGCACTCCGCGGCTGGCCTCTTCCCTGGTGGTCCACCGGACTTCACTTTTCTTCGACGACGAGATCATCTCTACTCTTGGCAAAGACCCGACGTGCATCCACCACCAGGAACAACTGCCCCCGCCGGAGCTGTCTCTCCACAAACAAGGTACCATGTCCGCCTGGCTTCCCTTTCTGCCGGATAGAGTGAGGTGTCTTAATCCTCGCCTTTCCATTGGGTCGCCTCCAAGCTTTCTTTAACTTGTTGTTCTGAACTGGTCCAATCTTTCCATAAAAATTTGCGATAAAGACTCGAAGCGCATTTCCACTAAGATACTTTTTGGGACACATCGCCTTGCCTCTCTCCGAGTGGGCCTGGCCTCTGAACTTTGGAATCTACAGTGGTTCCTGTCTTCTTGCCTTGCATTTGTTCTTAAAAATATTGGTATCGAGTTGATTTCTTAACCCGCCTTTTCTCTCCCGTCCTAACAAATACTAGAGTGTCATCTAGGTTAAAGCATACACCTCTGTCTGCAAATACGTGATGCCGTTGAACCTAGACTTGTCGAACTATTGTTAGGGGGATTGATATTTCCTTCGTATAGTAATTGTGATTGAAATCGTTTGCCGTATTAGTGCCAGAGTGTTTTTTATAGATGTGTTCTTATAAATAAATAACTATATATCTTTACACCGAAGCCTTGTTGCGTGTTTGCTTGTCTTACTGTGTAGATTGCCCTATTTTGTATACTCCACATACTGCCTAACTCTTCTTGAGGGAAGTCTGACTGCTCAGCCACAGCTACCAAGTGAATCTGTGTGGTACAGACTGCTACAAAGTGGGTTTACTGCCAAACACCTGTAGTCCTAAATCTTTTGCAGTGGTCCCAGAGGGAACTGCAAAGGTTTCCGCCTAATACTGGTGTACAGCGGTGGGATTTGTATCGAGTATACAGTTTAGAGTGCTTTTCGACACTTTAGGATAACTAACCACAAAGCTTAGCACTAAAAAGCAACTTTCAAAAACATGTCTACTATGGAAGTTTACAGTCAAGAATCCTTGTCAGGTGAAAATACTGAGAATTTACGAGCTCTCTGTAGGCAAGAGAATCTTTCTGTAAGAGGCAAGAAGTTAGAACTGATAGCGAGATTGCTGGAAAATCAAAGTCTGGGTACTGGTTCAGAGGAACCAACTTCACCAGCAGATGTAGATAACGGTAATGGTGTTGATCTAAATTCTAATTCTGACGATAGTGATGAAGAGGCTGAAGAGGAAGGAGAGGCTAACGAAACTGTCTCCCCTGCTCCTCTACCTGCCTTATCAGCTGTACCTACGGGGCCCATACCAGGTCCCACATGTAACCCTGCTTATTTTGAACTTAAAAAATGAAGCTCGAATTAGAATACAAGTGGTTCTTGGCTCAATCTGAAAGAAACCAAGAGCTTGAGTTCAGACGGATAAATGCCCAGGCTGAGCAGAAGCAAGCTGAGTTAAGGCTCAGGGAAATAGAACTTAATCACGAGTTAGAGATGAAAAAGTTGTCTGTGGAAAATGCTTCTCTCTCCCCTGGTTCCTCTAGGAGCTCCAGTCCCAAAAGACCCCGGATGCCGAAGGAATTAGTGGGTATGTATGAACCGAGATTGGATGTGTTGGATTAGTTAAAACTGTTTGAATACAATCATGGGCTCCAGGACATCACCGGGAATGATCTACTTCCCTGGTTGTTCTCTAGGCTCCCCCCTGTTGCGACTGATGTGGTAATGGAGTTGGTGGAGGCGGATAAGACGGATTACGAAAGTGTGAAACTAGCTTTGATAGCTAGATTCGGGAAGACCCCTTCCCAGTATCTTAAGAGGTTTAGAACCCTCAAAAAGCATGATGGTACCCCTTGGGCTACCTGGGTGAGTGAAGGGTTGAAAAACTTAGAGGGATGGATTAAGGGTTACAAAGTGAACCCTTATGAGGGTATGAAGAATCTTTTTATGTTGGAGTCAATTTATGATGCCTGTTCTCCCGAGCTCAGACAGCACTTGGCTGATTCGAAGGAATTGGATTCCCGGAAGCTGGCTAAGGCTGCTGCTTTATGGGTTGCCAACAGGGCTACTCATAAGGA
Source organism: Ambystoma mexicanum (assembly GCF_040938575.1). NCBI lineage: Eukaryota > Metazoa > Chordata > Amphibia > Caudata > Ambystomatidae > Ambystoma > Ambystoma mexicanum. Next base: position 199,551,650 of record NC_090921.1, read on the forward strand.
TTCTGGGGCAACTCATAAAAAAGATGAGGGAAAACAGCCTAACAAAGACTCAAAAGAGAATTCCAATACCTCCCAACCCAAAGAGGGCCCCAAACAACAAAATAACCACGGTAAGCCCCAGGGAAAACCACAGCAGAATAGTGTACCTTCTGGCCACAAACCAGAAGGAGGTCAGAATAAGCCCCCATTCCAGAGAGCATTTGGAACATGCTATCTCTGTGGGGCAACTGACCATATCAAAGGAGATCCAAAATGTAAGGGTAAACCTACTGGGATCAGCACCGTCTCCTTGGCCTTCACTCCTGAGGAGGAAGTCCAAACGACTAGTGCTCACTTTGAAGTCTTTGCTGAAGAACCTTGGGCTCTGCAAGCAAGTGTATCAGTAGAGTCAATGGACCTGTTTAGTAATCAGAATAGGAGTGTAAATGACTCTATACCAGAAAACTCTAAATGTTATTATGTGGACAGTGTTCTTGTTAATGGCCAGGATACTCCTGCCAGGCGAGACTCTGGGGCCAGCAGAACTGTAGTGGACGAAAGTTTTTTCAGACCTGAGGATGTTGCTAAGGCACCCAAAGGTCCCACTAAGATGTCTGGAGGCCCTGTCCAACTGGTTCCAATTCTACCAGCCCTCATTCAGTGTAATGACATGACAGTGTTGATTCCTGTCAGTGTTCAGACTGAGGTGCCTGGGAGAGTCCTGTTGGGGAATGATCTAAAAACTCTAGGAGTAGTATCCAGTACCCCCAGGCCTCCCAGTATGGAGACCCAGAACCAAACCAATATGGCTAGAGAGGCCACCTTAAGGAACCACTCTAAGCCTGTGGTAACCTCTACTGAGAACCCCACTACAAGCCCTGGTGTTGTTAAGTTGACCTCTGACCCAGGCAAATTTCAGGCTAACATGTTAGGGAAATGGGAGCCCCAACCAAGCTCCTTAATTGCTCCCCCAGTTATAGAGTCTGCGACTCCCCCTGCTTCTGAGGAAGAGGTGGATAGACCTACTGGAACCCTAACTAGGCCTAAGAGAACTGGTAATTCTCAGTGCTGGTGGAAAACCAGAAAAGAAAAGTCAAAGGCCAAAACCCTTCAGACTGTTGGACTTTCCACAGAAGACTCCAACTCAAGTCCTAGACTTAAGGGGGAAACTCCTAAAGTAGGTAAGGTAAGATCTCAGAGGAAGGAGAAGCATGTACCTTGCTTATCTCCATCCCCTCCAACCAAGAGGCCTAAAACCCCACCTTCTCTCAACCGAGAGGTAGGGAAGACCTCTGGAGGCCCCTCTAGATCTAAGGAGTTTCTTTATAAGGACTCCTTGAACAAGCCAATCATAGGTTCAGTAGTTGTATCAACTTCTGAGGGACTGGTCAGCCAGATCCCCTATAAATGTAAAAAGACTGATGTTCCTAGGAAGGTTTGTAGGTCATATAGCTTACGAAGGAAAACCTGGGAACCCACTGAACATAGGTCACGGTGTGACCACCAAAATGTTGATGGACTCTCTAGGATGTATGTCATCGACTAGAGGTATGAGATTCATCCAGGAGTGGATTAAATCCTCCTGTCCCTTAGTCTTGGGGGGGGGGGGCGAGTGTTAGGTGTTAGGGAGAATTCTCTGTTTAGGCTGAATTTCCTAACCTAGTGAGTCCCCCAGCAGCTTTGCTGGATTTCTGGAGTTTGTTTTTTTCCATCCTGCCAAGAGTGAGACTCTTTTTTTCCCACTCTTGGACATGAATGTGTGTAATTCCTTTGAATGTCAATGTGTTCTATGGACTATGGGGTCTTTTACTCCATAGGGTCTCATATGTTTTGCTATGTGTGTTACACTGCACCCTCTGTGCCGCAGCACTGGGGCGTCCTAGCGGACCTCCATCATAGACTCCATACCCGGGGACTGACTACCGTCTCCCCGGGCATGTAAAGTCACCATTGGCTTTACTAGACCTAAATTTACTAACAGAACTAGTACAAACCATCCTATTGTGGACGTACTAGTAGGGGCAATTCGATTACTCCTGGGTCTGTTATTCGAGGGGGCACTGTCCCGTCCCCCCTCGTCGAGTTTTGGCTGGTGGCAGTGGAAACTACTTGTTATGTTCAACCCCGAATGTAACCCTATGGGATTCTTCCCATTGTTGGAGATTGATACCTTTTCTCGGTAATCTCTAACATACCACCGGTTTACTTATCTTAAATAAGTCTATCGGATGGTATTTTCTGCCAGAACTCGGTTTTTAAAATGGCGTCTGTGTTCATCTCTGTGACTCCTAAACCAAAGGTTGAGCCCTTTGTTCCACTTTTGGCGGGCTTCTGTACAGAGACCCTCCAAAGTGGTGCCATTCTGTCTGGGTTACCACAGGGATGTGGGAGGGGGTTTAGGCACCCTGGACCGAGTTGCCTTGCCAACTCCAGTCGCACTCTAGAGTGATTGGCCCAAGTGGTGAGCCTCCCCGCTCACCACTTAGCATGTGTTGATTGACAGCTAGGCTGAATGAATGGGGGTTTTCTGAATAAAAGCAGGGCTTTTGGGACTGGATCTTCAGAAGTCGCCACAGGACCTAAGAATCCGATGAGGGTAAAGCTGAGCCGACCTGCAACGACGACACCTCCGGTGGAGCCCTGCGGAACCGACTCACCACTTCCTGACGACAGAGGAGATCTCCCTGCCGGAGAGTCCCTTCCCCTGTCTGGTGGGAACAACCAGTCACCTTTGCTTTTTCTTCGCCCAGGACGCAGTGGTCGAAATGCCCGTGCAGAGCACCTCGGCAACCGGATAGCCACTACCCCTGTACCGCGACCAAAAGGTGGTGCCTTGTGACGGAGCACTCCGCGGCTGGCCTCTTCCCTGGTGGTGCACCGGACTTCACTTTTCTTCAACGACGAGATCATCTCTACTCTTGGCAAAGACCCGACGTGCATCCACCACCAGGAACAACTGCCCCCGCCGGAGCTGTCTCTCCACAAACAAGGTACCGTGTCCGCCTGGCTTCCCTTTCTGCCGGATAGAGTGAGGTGTCTTAATCCTCGCCTTTCCATTGGGTCGCCTCCAAGCTTTCTTTAACTTGTTGTTCTGAACTGGTCCAATCTTTCCATAACAATTTGCAATAAAGACTCGAAGCGCATTTCCACTAAGATACTTTTTGGGACACATCGCCTTGCCTCTCTCCGAGTGGGCCTGGCCTCTGAACTTTGGAATCTACAGTGGTTCCTGTCTTCTTGCCTTGCATTTTTTCTTAAAAATATTGGTATCGAGTTGATTTCTTAACCCGCCTTTTCTCTCCCGTCCTAACAAATACTAGAGTGCCATCTAGGTTAAAGCATACACCTCTGTCTGCAAATAAGTGATGCCGTTGAACCTAGACTTGTTGAACTATTGTTAGGGAGATTGATATTTCCTTCCTATAGTAATTGTGATTGAAATCGTTTGCCGTATTAGTGCCAGAGTGTTTTCTATAGATGTGTTCTTATAAATGAATAACTATATATCTTTACACCGAAGCCTTGTTGCGTGTTTGCTTGTCTAACTGTGTAGATTGCCCTATTTTGTATACTCCACATACTGCCTAACTCTTCTTGAGGGAATTCTGACTGCTCAGCCACAGCTACCAAGTGAATCGGTGTGGTACAGACTGCTACCAAGTGGGTTTACTGCCAAACACCTGTAGTCCTAAATCTTTTGCAGTGGTCCCAGAGGGAACTGCACAGGTTTCCGCCTAACAGCGGCTGACGCCAGGTGTTTGCATAACACTGCATGATCCACCAGGTGAAAGGCCGCCTATAGGTCGAGACGGAGTAGCATAGCTGTTTTACCTTTATCCTTCAGCTTGTCGATTTGAGTCTTTAAATCAATTAATGCTGTTTCCGTACCATGTTGTGGTCTGAATCTGGATTGGTGGCAGCCTAGTAGATGGTTCTGAATTTGGAGATAAACTACTCTGTCAATTATTTTAAGGAGGAAAGGGACCATGGTAATCGGTTTCTTTAGTAGCGGTAGAACCCATAATTCTTTTGGATTATTTGGGACAGTGCAGGTTTTCAAGGAGGCATTGATTAATTTAGAGATAAATGGGGTTAGATCTATAGCTGCATACGTATTTATTTGTGCTGGACAGCTGTCACCTTGACAGTTTGACGGCTTCAGGGATAGAATTACTTTTTCAGTTTCTAGTATGGACATTTTAGTGAATTTGAATGGTGTGTCAGTGCTGAGTATTGTGGTAGGTGATGTGGGTTGTGTCTCAATGGAGATCAGGGATGCCTTTTTATTAGCTATGTTGGTCTGAAGGGTGGCTATTTTGTTGGATAGCGCATTCTGGATGCTGGTACACCACTTCTTGTCTTTAGGGACATTGTCTGTGGGTGGAATGGGGGTTTCCATTTCACAGAGGATGGTGAATAGCTCCTTGGTATTAGAGTTTGCTTTGGAGATTCTGTCATTAAACGTGTTCCTTTTAGTGAGGATTATTTTTTTCTTTTTTGTACATGTTGGCAAAGTTGGTTAGTTGGACTTTATTCTCGTCCGTAGAGTGTCACCATATAGCATGGAGTTTTCTTTTTTGGAGTCGTAATTCTTTAAGCTGGGGGTGAACCAGGTGTTAAGGTGGGACTTCTGTTTGCTTTTACATTTTTTGAATGGAGCAATGATGTCAAGGGTCTTAGTCATAGTGTTGTTGAATGACTCTACTAGTGTGCTAGGGTCGGAGTTGTTAGTGAGAGAGGTGAGGGTAGGGAGGAGGTGAGGAAATGATTATCCGGCTGTGATGTCTTCTTTACTTCTGGTTGGGAGTGGGGGTGCCATGTCTATGTGTTTCAGTTTTTGGGGCTCTATTGTGGAGGAGAAGCCAATTAGGTGATGGTTGGTCCAAGGTTGTGGAATTATTTTAGTGATAGTGATAATGCAGTTTAAATTGGTGACCCAGTCTAGTGTTCTCCCTTTGGTATGCGTGGGAACGAGAACTTTTTGGGTAAGGCCGTGTTCAGCCAAGATGGATTGAACTGATACAGCATGTTTGTCCTTGGGGTCTTTGAAGCCCAGATTGAGGTCTCCTAGGAGTAGGAGTTGAGTAGAGTCCTTAGTGTAGTCTGTAAGGAGACTCGATAGATCCTCCTCAAAGTTGCCTATAGGTCCTGGGCGTCTATATAACAGGAGGATAGTTAGTGTGCAGTTAGATATGGGCAATTTGTCTGATAGTATTTCACACAATTTGATTTGGGGAGGTGTGGTGAGTATTACAGCTAGATCAGTTTTAGCTATGATGGCTATGCCACCTCCTCTTGCATTGGGTCTGTCTACTCAAAGTATTTGATAGTTATCTGGTATAGCTATCATGCGGGCAGGGCCTGCTGCCTCATGAATCCAGGATTCAGTAACTGTCATGATGTCTAAATCGTCAGTGAACAGTATGTCAGCAATTTCAGTAGTGTGTGTCATGAGAGATCTTGCATTAATAAGAACTCCAGAGAGGATTGCCATCTTGTTCTGCCCTTGAGGGGGTGAGGGTCTGTATTTCGGATGTTTGGTTCTCATATGGGAGTGAAGAGAAGGGGGGATGGCGCAGTTCTGTGTTTTGCAGATGCAGAGCATCTAGGACTGGGATTGAAGGTTCATGTTTTATGGTAGTATTGTTGTAGTCGAGGTGGGGGTTATGGGCCCTAATTCTCAACATTTTAGGTTCATGAAGGCAGGGTAGTCTTGCTCGGAGTCTGAGGTTTCTGTCCTGCAAGGAGCAAGGTATGAAGTTAATACAGGCCATAATCATAATAATCAAAATGTTACAGTAACCGTCAGCATAATGTAACAGTGGGCACATTACAACACCTCTCCCCCCATTCGTTCACCTCAACACACACAAAAGTGGAACACTAGACGTGGCTTAAATAAAGCACCCCAAAATAATATGGAGACAGGGCACAATGCCCAAATGCACAACTACAAAGTGACAGTCGTGTATTGGTTGACTGGGACTTTCTAATGTGCATAGTTCTGTTTGGCTGAAGTATTAGGTGTGCAGCGGGAAGTGTGTACGGGTGGATGCTAGTCACCTAGGCTGGCCACATTAGCTACAGTGGTAGCAGTCAGGTAGGCTGGTTTTACATATAAGATCAAAGATAGGCTAGTCCCTCATCAGTAAGCCAGATAAGCTAGGATATTCTAGTTCCACTATGAAGGGGTAGTTACAAGTCAAGAGATAGGCTAGTTTCAGATTAGCATAGTTACAATCAAATCAGATAGGATAGTCCCTTATTGGCGTGGTTATGTTCAGACTCAGGTAGGCTGGTCCCACATAGCATAAGATCTCTTTGTGAGGGCAGGTAGCACCCTGTGCCAAGGAAAGCCACACCGCAGGGAGCTGTCCTGAGCCTGAGCATCAACGGAGCACACCCATTTACTTGGGAATGTTTTACTTTCCAAAGCCCTCTGCCTGAGGTGAAGCAGGAGCAGTCCAAGGCAGAAGGAAGACCTGCCCTCTACCCACTCCGAGGGAACCTCTTGAGTGACCGCTGCTGTGGACCAGGACCTACCAGTCTGCACCATAATCTCTTAAACTTGGACAGATCTTTCCTGTCCTCCATTCCCCATGAGAGGGACTCACACCAACTGAAGTGCAAGACTAGCCGAAGCCACCTACTCTACCGCACCAAACTGGTTGCTCTGTGTTCATCGCTCCTTGAATGAGAAGAAACACACTGCCACTGGATGTTGCACCCTACCACCAAACCAAACTATTGCTTGCACTTCAAACCAGCTGAACATTGCATCGTGCCCTAGCTAAGCCCGTCACCTGCTAGGGCCGAAGCTGCTGCTCAAAGACCCGATATGAATCACTGGTGAGTCACACGCCGACTCTGACTGGGCTTTAACCACAGATTGACCCAGCTAGCCCTTGAATGGCTCCCTCATTGACATGCAAATCGACACACCCAAGATCGTCACTTTGACAACCGTCATCCACCAACATGAACCACTGGAGCATCACTTATCGACCCTTCCCGGTGGCTAAAGCACTTCTTGGTCTGGCCAACTGTGAAGTTATCTTGGAACTGCCCTGGCCTGCATCCTCGAGAGCTTCCCTTCGACTAGACAGAGTGACCTCCTTCACCCCTACTCAACACTTGCTCACTGCTTTGGCCCACATGATCCAACATGCCAGAACTGTGCTTGATCCAAATGCATCAACGCTTGATACCTGATCTGACTCTGTCAACCCACCAAGAAATTAAAACAGGTACTGTTGCCCTGAAATGCCCCCTTGGTATACTTGGACCCCAGAGGCTGGTTAGGTCACGATCATTCCAGTTTGCATCCTCGGCATTCCCTTTTTGTGCCTATTAACTTACCTACCATTCCTGCAACTATTGTCAGAGTGCTCGGGAACCGGCACCACAGTGGTGAATCCAGAGCACCCAGAGTGCCGATTTTAGGCTGCAGGCAGCATCTCCTTGGGCCAAGAAGTCACGACGGGCAATGTTGTTTCTTGGTCAAATGCCGAAAAAAAGAACAAATGGTGATGTCACCAATGCTGCGAGGAGCGTCGCAGCCATGTTGTCTGGAATGCAGAGCACACTCTACAGAGGTTCCTGCTCCTGCTACCGAGGATCTTGTTGGTGGCCAGCAAAGTATGGAAGGGCCTGTTGGCAGAGAGGAGGATGGAGAGAATGGAAGGGCATGAGGAGGAAGCAGTCGGCTGTTTCAAGTACAGCGTATGGCCCGGAATGTGATCTGAAGAGGCCCTGTTTTGCAGGTGCATCCCCGGACATTGGGAGCTCTGGTTGTACAGTGGAGGGAAGAGTTTTGTGAAAGGTGCAGCTGTTTCATAAACAAGTTAAGATAATTGCACCCAGACGTGTGAGGGCTATCTGTTCAGCTTGAGTGAATACTGATGATTTTAGGTGTCTGGGTGAGGCCAGTGATGATTGTTGTTGGTGTTGCTGTTGTGGCTTCTTGGTTAGCGTTTTAAGGGGTTGGCCATGTGGCTGATGTTTGTGTTGGGCCTGTATAATGTTATTTATTGTGTGTGGATGTGTACATTGTGATCCATGGTTGCCCATAGTTGGTGTAACTATGTATTTGACATTTTGCATTGTTTGGTGATTAACTATGTTTTCCTTTCAGGATGTGCCTTTGTTGACATGTGGGAAATGTGGGACATTTACCTTTTTGGACGTGTGGTTATGGGTGGTTTAGGATAATGCAAAATGTTCAGAATTTTGTAAGCATATTGTGCATTTAAAAGTATTTCTGCATCTATGCTATTTGCTCATTTACCACTTGTTTTTGTGGTTGTAATGGTGCTGTTTTCTCTGTTTGTGTAGTCAGTGGTGAATGGAGGATTTTTGGAGTGTGTGACTGTTGGCTAAAGTCATGGCCATGTCATGTGCAAGGCAGTGTTGTGGAGTGGTGGAGTAGAGTCTTGACTGTTGGTTACAGTCGTGGCCATGTGAGGTGCATGGCCGTGTTGTGGAGAGGGTGATTTGTGGAGTATTGACTGTTGGTTACAGTCATGGCCATGTCTGCACGGGAGTGTTGTGGAGTGGGTGAGCTGTGGAGTATTGAATGTTAGTTACGGTCGTGGTCATGGGAAGTGCATGGTGGTATTGTGGAGCGGGTGAGCAGAGGAGTATTGACTGTTAGTTACAGTTGTGGAGGGTGGTGTGTGTGTGTGTAGGCTAGACTGTAGGTTACAGTGTGCGAAGATGTGTGTTGTAGTTTTGGTTGACCTATACAGCCCTGGAGTGTGGTGTGTGTGGTGAGTTTAGACTGTTGGTTACAGTCGGCAAGGATGTGTGTTGGAGTTTTGACTGCCATATGTTTGGCGTTTGGGGTTTGACTTTTCTTTCTGTTGAGTTGGCATTGTCCAATAGGGGTTGCAGAATGGCATGATCAACTGCGTCGCCATTATGGCATAGTTCAACTATCTGGTGCTGGTCGATTTTATCCTATGCCGTTGGGCTGCGTGTCAGGGCGTTTTCACTGTTCAGCATCTGCAATCTCCCGTGTCCGGTGGATGGCATGGGTTGTCTGTGTTGCAGTGGTTGGATAGCTGTTGTCTGCTGTGCAGGCTGCTCAGTTTTCCATTTTGTTTGTATATCAACATCTTGGTTTGATCCGTGGTAGGGGTACTTTTCACAGTGGTGTTTTGTGCCAGAAATGTTCTGGTTGTGGCGTGAGAGGATGTTCTATTTGTTTCTCACCTTGTTGTGTATCTTGCTGGTAGGTTTTGTGGGTTGCTGGTAATGCGGCAGCAGTTCTTTGTAGTTGTGCATTTGGGCATTGTGCCCTGTCTCCATATTATTTTGGGGTGCTTTATTTAAGCAACGTCTAGTGTTCCACTTTTGTGTGTGTTGAGGTGAACGAATGGGGGGAGAGGTGTTGTAATGTGCCCACTGTTACATTATGCTGACGGTTACTGTAACATTTTTCTGATGGTGAGTCTGATGAATGAGCGGGGGGAGGATGTAGTAATATGCCTTCTGTATATTATGTCATGTTTAGCTGTCAGTGGGATGGCTGTCAGTGGAATGTGATGGTTTAATCGGAATGTTCGTGTTGTTTGAAGGGTGATGTATGTGTGTGACAGTTGGATTGACCTGAGCTGGGGTGTGGATGGACCAATATTTTCTTGTGCTACACTAGTACTTATGATGTACATCTGAGCACAAATAACATTGACTTACCTGATTTTCTGCATGGTGTTTGGAAGAAGAACCCCCACCTTGATTACTTCAAAATGCTTATGGCTATTCGGGTTAGCCTGTCACAGCTGCCAATACTGCATCCATCAATGCCATTAACATACCTAAATGATGTCTTGAGTGCTAATGGTTACAGCTATTGGGACGAGAATAGGCTCTGCACAAGCTATTTGTGCACAAAGAAATAAAATAAAATCAAAATGGCCATCAAGCACACTGGAAAGCGTTCTCAGAGCTGCATCCCTTTTCCATGTTCCTGGCAGTCTAAAATTGGTAAATCAGAGGCAGGAGGAAGAATGGGTCAAATATTCTTTGGTTCAAAGAATATTGAGGGGGCAGGGAATGGAATGCGTCTGAGGAGCGGAGGTAGCAGAGGTAACAGCTTCCGTGAACATCATCGGGTGCTATTGTCGAAAACAACCTTTTAGGGAATTAAATAGGTAGTGTGAGATACCAGAGGGTGTGTCACCCGCTAGTCCCTGGGAATCTCTCAGCTGGTCAGGGCACAGCCATCGCCTTTGGATCCAGACCCTTGGAGTGGACCAGTGCAGGAGGATCACATGGGTGAGGTGTCTGTGGGGAGTGAGGGTGAGGCAGCCGAAGTGAGACGCTATATTCCCCCTTTTTGTTCATCTACCCAATCCTATTTTGTAGGATTTTCTGAATCCCAAGCCCCGCCCCTTTTTACACAAACACTGGGCAGAGGAAGAGGGTGACTTAGAGTAACCAGACTAACTCTCTCAAATCGTACTGGACATGTCCGATTAATCGGGTCAGGCAAAGTAAGGCACTTTACACTAAGTGCATACACCTGATGCCAGTTAGCTCTCCTCACATGGATAAAAGGCAAAACCTAATGACACACCCTGAGCAAGGTGTTAGGCAGAATTATATTCAGTACCCTTTGGGAACACCACACACAATTAGGACTACAAGTGACAGTACAAATTCACCTTTGGTACAAGCCTGTACTACACAGTAAAGTGGTAGCGAAGGCTGAGCAGCCAGACTTATCTCAAGAGTAAAGTGAGCAGTATCAATAGTTACACAAAGGACAGCAATTACTATGATTCAAACAAACACTGACTCAAAGTTTCTGAGTAAAGGAATATGCATTTATTTACACATCAGTTATAAACATTTCACTATTATTAAGCCGTTGAAAAATCACGTTAATAATACACTACACCGCACCCAATAGATTCTGGACAAGTTAGGCTCAAAATGAAGTGTGAGCAAAATGGCACTCCAGCAATTTAAAAGGGAGGGAAAGACAAAGTGAGACAGAAATTGAGCAGCACCAACAAGTAAGTAAGCAGGGCAATCTAGAAAAAGGAACTAGAGTGAGGAAATCAAGTTCAAAGGGCCTGGCCCAAAGTCAATGGACCAAAGTCTTATGCAGAGGATCACACAGTTCAGAGTAGTTTACGGTTAAGTCTTTGCCAAGAGTTCAGAACAAAGTTGGTCAGACGAAAAGTTACTTTAAAGAATAGAGAAGGACAAGCCCTCGGTTTGGCGAATGATTTCACACACGTTCACTGCGACTGGATGAAACGAACAACCGGGTTAGCACAGTACCTTAAAAGCAAAAGAATGCTGTAGCTGAGGCAGACGTTCAGGCTCACAGTTCCTAAAGCGACTGTCGGACTGACAAGAAGGAGAAAGACTGGAGGGTCCTGCACTGCCCAGAGAAGTAACCAGCAGCGGAGCAAAACGATGAATAAAAGGTGCGCTCCTTAAAACGCAAGCAGGGTCCGTTCCTCCTGGCTATCCGGTTCACTGTAGCTCTGTACAGCAAATTCGACCAGAGAAGGGAGGCATGGATAGCAATTTGGTGAACTGGTTGTTCCCACCAGCTCAAAGGGAGAAGATTCCTTGCAGATCTTCTGTGTCGACGAAGTTTGGAGATTCGGACCTGCAGCAGGGCTTCACCGGGAGGTTCAATCGTGGTAAGGGTCCTCTTCTTCCAGCTTCTCTTCGGTTCTCGCATTCCAGTGACGACTCTGCCTTTCCTGCCCCAGAGACCTGTTTTTTATGCAGTTTTTTCCCCATTCACAAAGCCTGGCTGTCAATCACACAGCAGGGTGGCTGTCCCGCCGGGACAGTCACCAAAGCCAATCATACTAGAGTGTGACATGGTTCTCCAAGGAGACCCTGTGCAGGGAGTCTCAAACCCCTCCCTCACATCCTGTCCTCCTCAGACATTCAGGCACCTAAGTATGGCTTCGGCGAACAAAGGAATCAAACCTGGATTGGCGCACAGAGTAAAACACGAGAAAAACTTCTACAAAAAGAAATGGTGAATAAACCCAGCCGGAACCGTATTAACATCAATATGGGTCAGCAGGTTTAAGTTTGAGGCTATCAAGATAGCCTAAAACAATACCAACGCTATTTAAAAAACTGCGGTAGGAAGAATAGGGTAGTTACCACTACCACCAGCCAAATCTTAATGAAAAGGGAACAAAACAATGTTCCATGAGAAACAGACAAAAAGGGATGACTATTAACCATTTCCAGTACTTTATGAAAGATAGTTTGTTCTAGGTCTGTGAGTTTATGAAAACTAATAAAGTCAATGCCAACTTTAAATGTTTCTGGGAGGCAGTAGTCAGTCCCAGAAAATGGAGTCGGAGTTGGTAAGTCTGAAAAAGACAAACCTGTGTCACTGCACTGAAGGTACTGTGTAACACACAGTAAAAAAGATGATGCCTATGAAGTAGGTGAGACTCCACAGTCTATGAACACAAGAACATGTTAAACACACACAGCATAACACATGTAAGAGTGGGAAAACAAGGCTCACACTCTTACCAGGTGAAAAAAATAAATACTAGAAATCCAGCAAAACTGCTGAGGGACTCAGTAGGTAAGGGAAATTAGCCATTCTGGAGAATTCTCCCTAACATTTGCCCCCCCCACAGACTAAGGGACAGTAGGATTTAATCCACTCCTGGATGAATCTCTTCACTCTAGTCGGTTATAAACATCCTAGAGAGACCATCAGCATTTTGGTGGTGACATCCTGACCTGTGTTCAATGGTGAAATCAAACCTTTGCAGGCAGATTGACCATCTTATTAGTTTTGGGATCTCCCCTTTCATTTGCATTAACCATCTCAAGGGTTGGTGGTCTGTCCGAATCACAAAAGTAAATCCATACAAGCATGGTCTAAACTTCTTCCACACAATGGCAAAGCATTCACACTCTATGGTTGCCCACCTTGTTTCTTCTTCCTTCACCTTCCTTCTGATGAAGCAAATAGGGTGCTCCCTACCATTCTCATCCAGTTGACTATGGACTGCACCTATACCGGGATTGGGTGCATCTGTCTACACAATGAAGGGCAGGTGATAATCAGGAGCTCTTAGGACCACAGCTTGACAAAGGGCTTTCTTCAAGTTTTCAAAGGCTTAAGTGTACTCCTCATTCCATCTAGGGAATTTTGGAGAGGAGACTACATTCAAAGGAGAAGCTATGGTCCCATAGTTCTCTATGAAATTCCTGTAGTACCCAGTGAGACCTAGTAAGGCTCAAACCTGGGTTTGAGTATTAAGGGTGGCCCAGTTTTCTACAGCTTGTACTTTGCTAGGAAATGGCCTTATTTCACCTCCTCCTACCTCATGACCAAGGTAGACCACTTTGCTCTGACCATTTTGACATGTGCTTGCCTTTATGGTCAGATGGGCCTGCTCAAGAGCCTGCAATACATATATCAAGTGATCAACATCTTCTTTCCAAGTTGGGCTGAACACTGCAATGTCATCCAAGTATGCCATGCAGATTTCCTCCATCCCATTCAGAACTTGATTGACCATCCTCTGGAGTGTAGCAGGTGCATGTTTCTAATCCAAAAGCCATAACCTTAAACTGGTAGAGGCCTGCTGGGATCGAAAATGCAGTTTTCTACTTGGCATGGTCTGTCAGGGCTATTTGCCAAAAGCCTGACGTCAGATCAAATGTACGGAGGTACTTGGCTGCACCAGGTTTATCCACCAGTTCCTCTGTCCTTGGTAAGGGATGGGCATCTGTGTTTGTGACTGCATTTAGAGCTATATAGTCCACACAGAATCTCATCTTGGATCCTGCCTTTGGTACTAGAACAACTAGACTACACCATGGATTTGTATATGGCTCTATAACCCCCAGATAAGCATCTTTTTTGACCTCCTCCTTTATGTGGGTTCTTACATGTTCTGACATTCTGTAACCTCTGCTTTTCACAGGTAAACAGTCAGCAGTGAAAATTTCATGCTGGCACCAAGGGGCCAAGCCTGGTGAAAGTGAAAACAGGGAGGCAAACTGATTTAACAGAAACTTGCACTCCTACTGTTGTTCAGATGTGAGATTAGAAGAGGGATTAACTCCTTCTATTTTCTCATCCAAAGGTAGGCCTCTGAGTAGGTCAGGTAGAGGTTCACTCTCCTCCTCCTCTTGAGCTGAAACTGGAAGCAAAGCTGTTACGCTCACCTGGCTCCCACAGAGGCGTCGATCTGGACTGGACAGCTGCAGTCTCCACCAATGTGACGCGTAGGGCCGAGATGACGGACTGGACTGGCCCACCTAGCTTCGTTTGCTTGGTCCGTAGGAATATTCTTCTGCAAATGGAGAAAGGGAATTAACCACGCGTGGAGTTGAGCGTAAATCCCCCCACCCCGCTGTTCCCTCCACTGATCACCTTTGATGTCCCCTCTTATAGTCTCACCTGATGGTTTGAAAAGATGAGCTCTCCATCCTGCATTGAGTGCAGGGGCGCGTAGATAACCAGTTGCTTCACTGGCTCAAAGGAATTGGTTAGTTCCAGAACAAAATTGACTCCGATATTTCCAGCAAGACGCCGTAAGTATGTAGTTCGTAAGAGTTAACATGCCTGACTTTCACTCTTGTCCGATTGCTTGCAGGTTGCAGCTTGACCCTACTGAAGAGTTCCTCGTGGCAACCGGTAATATTCTGGTAAGGATTTGTATTATCCAAAACAGTTCGATAAAATAATGTCCATATGTAACCTGTTGCTTTCTCCCTTATTCAGGCGCTGAGAGAAAGTATGAAGTCTCGGGGAATAATGCTTCTGGCGGTAAAATCAGGTAAGTCTTTTGTGGTGAGGAGTGTTCCCCTTGTTAGTCCCTTTGTTTCACCTTGCTGTCCTTTTGTTTGCCCTTAGGGGCCGGGGTTCGGCTAGGATGCAGTGGAAGCTGCACCGACCCGTGAAGAGGAATAGTACCCCTGGTGGTAAAATCAGGTAAGTCAATGGGGGGTATTCCTCTGTGCATTCCCTTGGCTCACCTTGCTGTTCTTGTCTTCTCCTTAGGTGCCGGAGTGCGGCGGGAGCATGCAGGAGGATGAGGTGGAATGTGAAGATGCTGCGAAGGCCAGTGAGTTCAACGCGGCACTGCAGCAGGTGAGGCGATGCGTATAAAATAACTTCTTTCTTCCAGCTCGAAGGCGCGATGGATCGGGAATTCAGGTAAGGATCAACGGTATTGCTCTTGTTCTAACCTTTTCTCCGTCTTTCCCCCCTTTTTATAGGAGCTTCAAACTCGAGGTGGGCGTGGCAGTAGACTGGATGCTGACTTGCAGGCATGGTGAGCGTTACGCTGCTGGATGCAGAATAACACAAAGCATGTGCTGCTCTTCGGGCATGGTTTAAATAGCCTCCAAAGTAGGCCCAGGTAAGTATTCCTCCCCAGCCCCACCCGAGTAAAAAAAATAGTCCCTAGGTAAAATAGTCCCTTCCAAGCCTCTTTTGGCTTGGAGCTCTTGCATCATGGTCTGCATCAGGTAAATTTGCAGCATGGTCTGCATCAGGTAAGTTTTAATCTATGAGCCTGGCACCTATGGCGCCAGGACTGACTCTCCGTATGAGCATGGCGCCATAGGCGCCAGGACTGCACCCAAATTCGCCTCTAGCAGAGGTTGTTGGGTGTGCTTGGGGTAACTTGATGCCTGCTTCCGGGGTTGCTGGACTTGGTCTGGATCCCCGGGGGTAGGCATCATGACAAAAGCTCCCACTTCTGGTCTTGAGACAGATGCCTTCAAATGGTTGGTGTGAAAGACTCTGGGAGCCTCCTTAGGTCTGCTTAAGTCCACCAGACATTTCAACTCTCCATGTTTTCCCACAAACTTGAAGGGTCCTATCCATTTGTCCTGCAAGGCCCTCTGCCTTGTTGGCACCGTAACTAGCACAAGCTGGTCTTGATCATACTCAACCATGTTGGCCTTCTGGTCATGCCAATGTTTGACAAGAGCCTGACCTGCTTTCAAGTTATCACTAGTTTCTGCCAGCATGTGTGACATTCTCCTCAGGAGGACTATAACATAGTCAGTCACTCTAACTTGCTTTGGGGAAGGAGCACTCTCCGACCCCTCCTTAATCAGGGCCAAAGGTCTCTGACTGGATGGCCATAAAGAAATTCAAAGGGACTGTATCCAACTCCCTCCTGAGGGACTTCTCTATAAGCAAAGAGAAGGCATGGCAGTAGAAGGTCCCACTTTCTTTTAAGGGGTTCTTCTAAAGCACCTATCATGATCTTCATAATACCATTAAACCTCTCTACCATCCCTTTGGTTTGTGGATGGTAGGCTGTAGAGAACTTGTACGTGACACCACCGATTTTCCACATGGTTTGCATGCAGTAGGACATAAAAGTGGATCCCCTGCCAGATATCACTTCCTTAGGAAACCCTACTATGGTAAAAATACCAAGTAGAGCCTTAGCCACAGCCTGAGCCGTAACAGTTCTCATAGGTATTGCCTCAGGATATCTAGTAGCATGGTCTACTACAACCAGGATAAACCTGGTTCCTGAAGATGTGGGAGGGTCAAGAGGACCAACAATGTCGATGCCCATCCTCTCAAAAGGAACTCCCACCACTGGGAGAGGCCCCAATGGTGCTGCATTCTTGGCTCCACTCTTGCCAGAGGTTTGGCAAGTGTGACAGCTCCTACAGAATTTCTCAACTTCTGCACCCATTTTAGACCAGTAGAAGTATAAAGAGAGCCTTTCCTTGGTCTTTTTGAAACTTAAGTGACCAGCCAAAGGTATCTCATGGTCTAACTGTAGGAACTGGAGTCTGTTTTCTAGGGGCACTACAGGTCTTTTGCAGTCCCCAGGGATAGACACAGTCGGTTCACTGTAGAAGAGGCCATCTTCCCAGTTCAACCTATGCTTCCCAGCTTCTTGTCCATCAAGCTGAGAAGCTGCCTGTTGTCGAAGACCTTCCAGAGTAGAACACTCTCTTTGTCCTCTGCTAGTCTGCCCTGTTGGGTCCACCTTCTGCCAGTAAAGACTGCAGCTCAGGATGGTCAGAGTAATGTATTCTTCCAGATCTGATTCTTCAGAGACTGGATCAACCACGCAGGGTTGTACCTCACACTCAGCCTCAGCAGGTGGAGGGGTCACAGGTGTGACTTTGGACAATATTGGGGATGTCCTTGTTGGTAGCACAGGAGTGCTATCTGCTTTCTTCTGTGAGGTCGTTGTTTCCCCTGTGCCTCTTTCTTTCTTGAAATAACAGTGAGCAAGTCCTGTGGACATAGGGTGATAGTTTCCTATATCAAGTCCCTGGAGAGCCTCTCAAGGTCCTCTCCTTTGCAGGCCTAGTGAGCTCCTGTCTCCTTTTACTGGGAGGCCTAGGGGTGCTAGACACAACTCCAAGCGTGTTCAGGTCATTGCCCAACAGGACTCTCCAAGGCATACACTCTGCACACTAGCAGGTATCTTGACAGTCATGTCATTGCACTGGATAAGAGCTGGTAACTGGGAAGCATTTGCACAGGGCCTCCAGCTAACTTGGTTAGGTGTTTGGTTGCCTTAGAAACATCATCTACCTTGAAAAATGATTAATCAACCACAGTTATGCTTGCTCCAGTGTCTCTGATGGCAGGTGTCTCCTGACCATTCACAAGAACACTATATTTATAATACTCTTTAGTATTATCTGGGATGGAATTATAGACATCTAAATTCTGTTGTTCCCACAAACCCAGGGACACTCAAGAAACACTAGCCGAGACTCTCATGGGTTCATCAGCCAGTAGGTGAAAGTTTCCTCTTGCCATAGGTACTTCTTCCTCTGGAGAGAAGACTAAGGAGACAGGGCCTCATTACACGGACGGCGGTAAGGGTTAATGGTCACCGTTAATGGTACCGGTGACCATTAACCCTTACCGCCTTACTACGAGGTCCCTTTGCGGGTTGGAGGCTTTTTGCAGGCGTTAAAAACCAACCCGCAAAGGGACCAGGGTGCTAATTACAGTACAGCAATTTGCGGCACCGTAATTAGCGCCTTCCCCATTCCCGTAGAGCCCTATGGGTCAAAAATGGGAATGGGGATGGTCAATGGGGGAAGGGGGAATTGCCGCCCCTCCAACCTTGGAATAGGGCGGTAATTCCCCTTTCCACCAAGGCGGTGCCGGTATTTTACCAGCATGGACCAAGCTGCTAATAGCACCTTGGTCCTCCGCCTACTGTGTAATGAGGCCCACAGTGTGGACCCCTGAAGGTTTACCCTTACATCTGGGATCCCATTTCACATGGTCAGTTGACCCACAAACATAACATTTCCCAAATGTTTTGATGAATGGGGGCTTGTTCTGACCTCCATCTGGTTTGGGTCCAGATGGTACACTAGCCTAATTCGGTTTCCCTTGTGGTTTACCCTTATGTTGCTGTTTGGGCCCTCTTTTCAATTGGAGGTATTAGAATTCTCCTTGTTATCTTTCTTTGGCTGCTTTCCCTCATCATTCTTCTGAGTTGCCCCAGAATTCTTGTGAGTAGCCCTGTTGGCAACCCACAAGTCAGCAGCCTTAGCTAACTTCTTCGGATCTATCTCCTTAGAATCAACCAAGTGCTGTCTGAGCTCAGGAGAGCAGGAATCATAAATTGACTCCAACATAACAAGAATTCCCATACCTTCATAAGTGTTAACTCTGTAACCCTTAACCCAACCATCTAAGTTTTTCTAACATTCACATACCCAAATAGCCCAAGGGGTACCATCATGCTTTTTGAGGGTCCTAAACCTCTTAAGGTACTAGGAAGGGGTCTTCCCAAATCTAGCAATTAAAGCTAGCTTCACACACTCATAATCCATCCAATCCTCCTCCCCCAACTCCACCACAACATCAGATGCAACTGTGGGTAGCCTAGAGAAGCAACTGATTCCCTGTAATGTCTTGAATCCCATGGTTATACTCAAACATTGCCAACCAATCCAAAATATCAAGATTAGCCTCATACATACCCACAATTTCTTTAGGCATACATAGTCTCTTAGGAATGGAAGACCTAGAAGACTCTGGGAGAGAAGCATTCTCAATAGACAACTTTTTCATTTCTTGTGCATGGTTCATCTCCATTTCTCTAAGCTTAAGTTCTTGCTTGTTTTGTTTAGTTTGAGAATTAATACATTTGTATTCCAATTCAAGCCTCATCTTTTCTAGAGCAATGAATTCAGGACTGAGTGTAGGACCTGTAAGTGTCTCAGTGGATAAAGGTTGAGGTTGCTGAGCAAGCAGAGGTGCAATAGGGCCTACATTGTGAGACTCATCTAACTCATCTAGTTCATCGTTAATATCTGACACATTATCATCCTCATTATTTTCCACATTTGCTGGGGGTTAGGTATTGCATACCCACTCCCCAGACTTTGTTTCTCTAACAACCTTTCAATTAATTCTGACTTTTTGCCTTTAACAGAAAGATTCATTTCTCTACACAGATTTTTCAAATAATCAGCAGTGTAACTAAGGAGGGTCTCCTGACTGTAGCTTCCCATATCATACATGATTAAAATTTAGCTTTTAGTGGTGTTTAGCCTTGTGGTTAGTTGATCCAAGGTAATAGCAGCACTCTAAGTGTAATCACTATACTTTATCCTCACCACTGTACACCAGTGTTAGGCAGAATCATGTGCAGTACGCTTTGGGAACACCAACACAATTAAGACTACAAGTGCAAGTACAAATTCACCTTTGGTACAAGCCTGTACTACACAGTAAAGTGGTAGCGTTGGCTGAGCAGCCAGACTTATCTCAAGAGTAAAGTGAGCAGTATCAGAAGTTACACAAAGGACAGCAATTACTATGGTTCAAACAAACACTGGGCCTCATTACGACTCAGGCGGTAAGGGTTTTACGGCGGCGTAAACAGCGCCGACCCTTACCGCCTGAGTACGAGGTCCCTTAGCGCCATGGCGGACTTAACACCTGCTTTTAGCAGGTGTTAAAATCCATGGCGCTAAGGGACCATGGAGTTAATTACGCCACCGTAATTTACGGTGGCGTAATTAACGCCTTCCCCACTCCCATTATGCCCTATGGGGCAAAAATGGGAATGGGGAAGGGTAAATGAGGATTGGGGACTTACCGCCCCGCCAAGGTCGGAATGGGGCGGTAAGTCCGCCAACCACCATGGCGTAAACGTAGTTTACGCCATGGTGGTAAAGTCACGGCCCAGGCGGTAATTTACCGCCTGGGTCGTAATGAGGCCCACTGACTCAAGGTTTCTGAGTAAAAGAATATACATTTATTTACACCATCAATCATAAAACAGTTCACTAATAAGAAGCAGCAGAAAATCACAATCTTAATACACTACGCTACACCCAATCAATTCTGGACAAGATAAGCTCAAAATGAAGTGTGAGCAAAATGGCACTCCAGCAATTTAAAAATGGAGGGAAAGAACACGGTTATCAAACATCAACAACACCAACAAGTGATAGGTAGGGCAATCTAGAAAATGCTTACTACAACTAGGATTCAAATCAATAGGTTTGGGCCAATGTTAATGGTTCAGAGTCTTTGCAGAGGATCACACAGTTCAGAGTAGTTTGCAGTTAAGTCTTTGCCAAGAGTTCAAAACGAAGCTTTTCAAAAAGTAATTCAAAAGAGTAGAGAAGGACAAGCCTTTGGAGAGGCGAAAGATTTAAAACACTCTCACCGTGGTCGACGGAACGAATGACCGAATTTGAACAGTACCTTAGATGAATAAGAATGCTGTAGCTGAGGCAGTAGTTCCTGGCAGTTCCTGCAGGCTCACGGTTCCTGATGCGACTGTCGGACTGACAAGAAGTAGGAAGACTGGAGGGTCCTGCGCTGCCCAGGGAAGAAGCCAGCAGCAGAGCAAAGCGACAAATGAAAGGTGCGCTCCTTAAAAGCACAAAGGGATTCTCTCAAGCTGGCTATCCGGTTTCATGTGGCACAGAATATTTGACCAGGCTGAAGAGGGAGGTCCAGGAGGTTTGTGAGCTGGTTGGTCCCACCAGGCTCAAGTGGAGAAGACTCCTTGTGGATCTCCTCTGTCGTCGAAGTTTCAGGCGATTCGGACCTGCAGCAGGGCTTCATCAGGATGTCCAGTAGTTGCAGCAGTCGTCTTCCTTCAGCTCCTCATTGGTTCTCATTCCAGTAGCGACTCTGCCTTCCAAGTCCCAGAGACCTGTTTTTAAGTAGTTTTCTCCCATTCACACAGCCTGGCTGTCAATCACACAGCAGGGTGGCTCTTCTGGCAGGACAGCCACCTAGCCAATCAAACTAGAGTGTGACTTGGGTCTCCAAGGAGACCCAGTGCAGGGGGCCTAAAACCCCTCCCTCACATCCTTTCCACCCAGACATTCAGGCGCCTAAGGAGGGCTTCTGTGCAGAAGCCCGCCAAAATACAGCAAACAAAGGAAGGAACAAAACCTGGTTTGGTGCGCAGAGTAAAACACGAGAAAGACCTTTACAAAAAGAAATGGTGAGTAAACCTAACTGGAACCAAATAAAATTAAAAGGGTTCCAGCGGATTCAAGTTCGAGGCTATCCACCATAGCCTCTAACAGTACCAAGGCTATACCTCGCAGTAAAATAAAAATGGTAGATACCACTGCCACCAGCCAAATCTTAGAGATAGGGGAATGAAATGATGTTCAATGAGAAACATACAAAAAGGGATAACTATTAACCCTTTCCAGTACTCTATGGAACATAGTTTGTACTGGTTCTGTACATTTAAAAAGACTAGTAAATTCAATGTCAACTTTACATCTTCTGGGAGACAGAAGTCAGTCCCAGAAAATGGAGTTTAATAGTGGGAAGTCAAAAAAGACAACCCTGTGTCACTGCACTAAAGGTGCTGTGTGACACACAGTAAAAAGATGATGCCTATGGAGCAGGTGAGACTCCATAGTCTATGAGCACAAAATGTATAGCATACAGCAAAAACACATGTAAGAGTGGGAAAAACTCTCACACTCTTACCAGGTGAAAAAAATGAATCCTAGAAATCCAGCAAAGCTGCTGAGGGACTCAGTGGTAAGGGAAATTAACCATTCTGGAGAATTCTCCCTAACAAATAGCAATTGATTCCTTCTGTGAGAGACTGAATAGTACCACAGGGGGATTTTTTTGATAACATGTTTTTTTTTGATAACATGTAATGCAAATTGTGCAATTTAAAGAAAATGTATTCAGCAACAAAGGTCAAAACTACTAGCCGCACAGTGAAGTAACTCATAGTTAGGCGGAAACCTGTGCAGTTCCCTCTGGGACCACTGCAAAAGATTTAGGACTACAGGTGTTGCGATGAACCCACTTGGTAGCAGTCTGTACCACACAGATTCAATTGGTAGCTGTGGCTGAGCAGTCAGACTTCTCTCAAGAAAAGTTGGTCAGTATAGGGAGTATACAAGATAGGGTAATTCTTCGCAGCAAAACGAGTAAACACGCAACCAGGCTTTAGTATAAAGATAGTAAGTTATTTATTAATAACAGAACGTCTACGAAAGAATACTAAACTGAACCACGGCAAACAAATCAAAATACAATTACTCTGCAGAATGGAATAAAGCTCAACCCCCCGAAACACAATATCGACAACTCTAGGTTCTACGGCACTACTTATTTTCAGACAGAGGTGTATACCTCAACCCAGATGACACTCGAATATTTAGTGAGGAAGGGAGAGAAGAGAAAGGCAGGTAATGAAGTCAACACGGTTCGTACTGAAGCGGGTAAAAATGCAAGGCAAGAAGGCATTAATCACACTAGATCATACAGTTCGGCGGCCAGGCCCACTCGGTGAGAGGCAAGGCACGATGTCCTGGAAAGTCTCTACGGATGATGCACTCAAGTCTTGTTTAGCAAATTGGTTAGCGACAGGTTGAACCAGTTCAGAACAAAGAGTGAATAAAGCTTGGAGGCAACCCAACGGAACGGAGAGGAATCAGATACCTCACACGAACCGATCGAAAAGGGAAGCCAGGCGGTTACGGTACCTTGTTGTGGGAGACAGCTCCGACGGGGGCAGTTGTTCCTGGTGGCGGATGCAGGACGGGTCTTGGCCAAGAGAAGAGATGCTCTCGTCGTCGAAGAGAAGATGTCCGGTGCACCACCAGGGAAGAAACCAGCCGCGGAGTGCTTCGTCACAAGGCACCACCTTTCGATCACGGTGCAGGAGTAGTGGCTATCCGGTTGCCGGGTGCTCTGCACGGGCAATTCGACCACTGCGTCCTGGGCGACCAAAAAGCACAAAGAAGAAGAAGACTGGTTGTCCCCACCAGCCAGGGAAAGAGACTCTCCGGCAGGGAGATCTCTTCTGTCGTCGGGAGATTGTGAGACGATTCCGCAGGGCTTCACCGGAGGTGTTGTCGTGCAGGTCGGCTCAGCGTTACCCTCGTCGGATTCTTTAGGTCCAGTGGCGACTTCCTGAAGATCCAGTCCCAAAGCCCTGCTTTTATGCAGACGTCCCCCATTCATTCAGCCTAGCTTGTCAATCAACACATGCTAAGTGGTGAGCGGGAAGGCTCACCACCTGGGCCAATCACTTCAGAGTGCGACCTGAGTTGGCAAGGCAACTCGGTCAGGGTGTCTAAACCCCCTCCCACACCCCTGAGGTAACCCAGACAGAATGGCACCACTTTGGAGGGTCTCTGTCCAGAGGCCCGCCAAAAGTGGAACAAAGGGCTCAACCTTTGGTTTAGGAGTCACAGAGAAAAACACAGACGCCATTTTACAACCCGAGTTCTGGCAGAAAATACCACTCGATAAACCTATTTAAGATAAGTAGATCGGTGGTACGTTGGAGATTAACGAAAAACAGTATTAATCTTCAACAATGGGACGGATCCCATAGGGTTATGCCCGGGGTCGAACATAACAAGTAGTTTCCACTGCCACCAGCCAAAACTCGACGAGGAGGGACGGGACAGTGCCCCCTCGGGTAACAGATCCAGGAGTAATCGAATTACCCCTACTAGCACGTCCACAATAAGATGGTTGGTACTAGTTCTGTTAGCAAATTTAGGTCTAGTAAAGCCAATGGTGACTTTACATGCCCGGGGAGACGGTAGTCAGTCCCCGGGTATGGAGTCTATGGTGGGGGGACCAGCTAGGGTGCCCCCGTGTCACGACACGTAGGGTGCGGAGTGACACACATAGAAAAACTTATGAGACCCTATGGAGTAAAAGACCCCATAGCCCATCGAACACATTGCCAATTCAAAGGAATTCCACACATACATGTCCAAGAGTGAGAGGAAAAGGGTCACACTCTTGGCAGGATGGGAAAAACAAACTCCAGAAATCCAGCAAAGCTGCTGGGGGACTCACTAGGTTAGGAAATTCAGCCTAAACAGAGAATTCTCCCTAACACTCATCAAACAGGCCCACATGAACCAAAAAAGGGTCCCACTTAGACCCCCAAAAAATGGCCCACACTTGGATTTTGCACTTTTAGTTCGGGCATTGACATATTGCCTTATAGGCCAGTCCAAGCCTGGTTAATGATAAACTCAATCTTTGCAAATGTAAACTGTTTGGATCATATTGCATTAAGCTTGGCTGAATCTCTGGAAGATAACCATCAGCATCACATCCGGCCTTACCAAAATACCAATAGGAATACTGATAATGACTTTTGTCTAAATGAGGTCAATCAGAAATCTAGTTAGTTCTATTCACAATCCCCAGTGATGGCCCTGCCTACTAAGCGGCTGCTTGAGGCCATTCATCTTGACATGCCAGGACCAGTGCTTAATTTGTGAGGGTGTTTGCCAGGGATCAGCCTGGCACTTATTTTGCAGCCCTGGCCTTTATTTTCTGAGACTCAGTTTAATAATGAGGTTTTGTTTGAACAACTGTATTACTTTAACTGTCAATCGGTAGTAGTTACAAACCTAGCAACAACAATTTACCCTGGTCCTGAGCTGGTAACTCATGAACATGATGAACCGCACTGGAGCGGCTCTGCTAGTTATTCATTTGGATGAATACCAATAAAGTGGAAAATGACAATGCCATGCACTCATGCTGGCAATGTCTGCGCACCACTCCAGTCAGCCTGCATACATCCACTGCTGTGATAACCAGTAGCAATTCCACAGCAGGGTGTGTTGATAACAACAGGAAAGACAGCAGTACCAACTTCAGGGCAATACCAGGGAAAAGGCCATTGCAGAGGGGGTGGGCCTGTCCCGAGTGCCAATCTACACAAGAATATCTTGCTGCAGTGTTTGACAGAAGAGTTCATTTGAAGTTTTGCCTGCATGTGTACATCAATTAACTAGAGGGGAAAGCATATTTGCTGTTTCCTGTGACTAGATCAATAACTTCCTTTTGCCACCTAAAGAATCATTGCAAGATGCTAACCATGATTTGTTTAAAGAAGCATTTAATGATGTGTCTCATTTCAAGACATAACTAGCATGCAGTATTGTTTGCAGATTGTTTTTGTAAATCACACATCTGCCATAGTCAGTGCATCAACAATGTGCCAGTGTGACTTGCAGTTTTAATCCCACATATGATGAGGTGGGCAACTGTTGCCAGTGGCAACAATGGTGCAGGGCAGCCTGCCCCAATGCGACACAGGCATTCTAGGAAATATTTGGGCCCTGCCACTTATTTTTTTGTAAATTGAACACTTGTCTGGACTACTGCACTCGTAGGTAAGGCAATATGAGATTTTTCAGTTTACTCTCATAATACTGAAGCCTTTTTACTGAAATAAAAAATACAGATTTTTTTTTCATGGGGCGGTTTCCCCCCAAACCCTCCATTTACTTGTGTTTTCTACCACACCCTAACCCCCTCCCGACCCCCTTTCAATTCCCATCTCCCTCCATATATAATTAAATGTCAGTATTTTTTCAGCAATATTTGCCTCAGTAAAAAATGTCGGTAAAATGGCTGGGTACCGATTCTTCTTGCACAGCTGATCCACAAAACACAAGTCAGGTTCCCCATGGGAAAAGGAATGAGGGATTGCCTCACTCTAGCACGGAAATCTCTACAAGGACTGCGCTTTGCACAAACCAAATCGCATTAATTGGGTGAATAACCTGTATAGCCCTCGAGTGTTACAACCCAACAAAGATTCTGTAATTAGAAACTAAAAAGAAATCTGTTTCCAATGGGAGGAAGGAATTACCACACGTAAAACCACAAATATGCACACATCTACCACAGGCATTAAAACGTCAAGCAAATAACTTAAAACTCGGTAAAGTGTGAACTATTTAAAAAAGTATTCATAATAAAGGGCTCACCTCAGACATAGGAAGGCCTGCAATTCACAGGATTGAATCCTATCAGGGCCGACTCAGCGCTTGGTTCTTACAAGGGGAATAAATAGAGTAGTATATAACTGAGCAATATTAATACTAACAATGATAACGCTCAGAAGCAGTATAAATCAGGCATGAAGTGCTAAAGAAGAGCGCACTATTAATTGTATTAATTAATGGGCAAAATAAGGATTTTGCTCAACTGACCCTGATTGAATTTTACAAGCGTTCTACCTACTTTTGTGCTACCATCTAGTCCTGGATTTTGACTTACTGTCTCAACCCTATCCCTTCCAAGACCACATGTTGTCCTCATCAGTATCCCTGCTAAACAGCAACTCAAATGAAAATGGCCCAATGATTTGCATCTAGAAGGATTTTACGTACAACCTTTGGATTTATCAAAATCCTTAAGCTTCACCATTAATAGCAGCCTCTTCAAACAGTTATTCAGCAGGCTTTGTCTACGCCCAGTTGTACTGTATACGCCACATTTATTGACTACAGCGCAGCGTTTGACTCTGTCAACCACAAGAAGCTCTTGCTAAACTATCTGCCTGGAGCATCCCTGCAGGATCCAGGCCATTCTGGTTTACCTTCATTCTGGCACATGGGTTAAAGCCAGACTGGACCAATCTGGCAGCACCACTGCATTGATCCCAATGACCAGTGGTCTGAAACAAGAGTGCAGAATAGCTCCCATCTTGTTTAATGTATATCTGGCAGATATGGGTGAGGCCGTCTCTATGTCGATTCCTCCCAAGTTGAGCGTATCCCCAGTCCAATGGATGGGATACGTGGATGATATCATCCTGCTGGACATGACTCCCTTTGGTTTGCAGGCTGCGCTGGAGTCATTGAAGCAATACTCCAGACTCCTTGGACCTTGCGATTAATATCCAGAAAACCAAAGTTTTGGCGTTTCATCCCCCAGGCCAGAAAAAGGTCATCATTCCATGGCATTTGGGAGGTGAAACCCTGGAGATGGTCAGGGAGTATAAATACTTTGGTTTCTTATTTGACAAGGCCTTACATGGTGGATCCCATTGTGATCAGATTAAATTCATGTGCTACTAGGCCATTTGGACTTGGGTAAAATGTCTCGAATTGGAGGAGGTTACTCTCTTGGGATCCTTGCTAAATTATTTCAAGCTAAAATTAGTCCCATTATAATGTATGGGACCGTGCTTTGTCACACTGGCAATTTGGCGGAAATCTCCAAATTGGAAGCCTTCCTCCTTAAAAGTTTATTTTGTCTCCCTACACACACCCAGGTACAGTGCATCCTACTTGAATTCGGCATCGTCTCATCCGCGGCAAAGTTTACACTTTCATTTTTTAATATTCTATGGCAACTTACCAACTCTGAGGCTGGTACTTTGAACTCCCTTATTTTAAACGCTGGTTTGACCAGGGTTCATGTATGTAGGGCAGTGCCATTCATCATGTCCTTTCGGCTGGCGACAGATGGCCGTCTCTGCCCTTAGATGCTGCTCTGCACTGGACTCGCTCGCGATTTAAAGTGTCTATGAAAGCAATACATTATACAATTGTGCGCAATGTCAAATAGTGCCTTGTTCATTGGTCATATTCTTGCACGCGAAGGGCGTCCCAGATATATCGACTGCTTAGTGTGTCATTCATTGCTATGGAATTACCTAAAAATCAAATGCAATGCTGTTAAGAACTTTGAAATCACATGTGCCTTGTTTGACATTGCAAGGCTACCCGCACGCCGCACGTGTCGTTTTTGTGGTGATGGTGTTCTCGAGACTGCTCAGAACTTGTTGTTTTATTGCATGTCATTGCAACCCTTCAGGAATATGGCCCTTTTTTTTCGACTGGATTGAACACGCAACTTGCCCCACAGGAGCTTTGGGACACAGTCATGGTGGGGAAATCACAAAGCTTTCTATCATATTTTGGAAAAAAGTTGTGCCCATTCTTGAGAACATTCAACAATTGTTTGCTGGTGGGAAGATGATGTGTTCTTAGCTTGGAATCTGTTTCCTTTTTATATTTTTATCTTGTTGGCAAGAAGCTGTTATTATATACCAGAAACACATAGCCAAATAGCCCAAATGGTTTGGTTTGCCTACAAGTCTCCACCTTCTGCAATATCAAACCTTTCATCCCATCACAGGGCTTCTGGACTGTAGTGCAGGCCCTAGTGATCTTGCACATGATTGGCTCCCCAAGAATTAGTCAAGCATGCTGCTGGATGCCACATTATGTGTGTGAAAATAACATTCAAATAACAAGGGGGGTCCTGGGAGACTCTCTGCCAGACATGAGTCCTGGTTACAAGAGCCTTACCAAGAGTCTTTAGCTCACTATCTTTCACAGAAGAGAAATATCTTAAACATATCAGTCTTTGTCCTGCCCTGTGGCAGTCCAGCACCGAAATGCTAGGCAAATCTCCTCTGGACAAGAGTACCAACAGCAACCCCAGACACGTGTTTCGGTCTGGTTGGACCTCATCAGTAGGGAGGAGCTGTGCCTCGCTAAGAATAGTGAGCAAGGGGTCCACGTCTGGATATGTGAAAATAACATTGACTGAATCACCCCTATCCTACGCGAACGCCACAGGCTGCTTCTCCAGGTCATGATTCTATTCATGGCGGCATATATCATCTTCAAATTAGCCACAAGTAGCACACCATTGTACCTAGTGGTTAAGCTCCACACTTCCGGTAGCGCACACTCCCCGTGCAGAAAATCTATCAGCCGCTGGAATCATGAAGTGTCTTCAAAGATATGCCCCACAAACAATTCTATTCTTGTCATGCACCGGCCCTCTGGAATTCGATCCTCTATATATCAGCCCAGAATGCCCCACAATTCTCCTATTCTGCAAGGTCTCAAAACGTGGCTTTTTCAGCAATATGTGCAAAAGGAGTTATTCGTACAGACTGATGCACCGATCCGGCTGACATTAATGTGCTACTGTTTAAAAGACGTCAGCCAGCTGGCAACCCACACCCTGTACAGCGCGTCACTGCTCCCGAGCAAGGTACGCGCTTTAAACAAGAACTAAAAATGGGATGCCCAAATGTTTGAGGGCCACTAAATATGTTGAGCAATTTTGGGAATATTCACTGAGCCTTAATAATAATCCAGAAATAAAAATAAAATGAAAAAAAGTGAAAATGAAGAAAAACAAATGAAGAGGTGCACATATCACATTTCTAATTAAAATGGCATAACACGGTTCAAATAGAGACAGGAGAAACAAAGAGAGAAAATGAGCATGCTATACTATACAAATGAACATATTTGGTATCAATACCACCAGATAAAAACATAAAACGTTGTCAATAAATCAAACAAAAATATTCATTTTAATGGGGTGAAACCACTCCTCCCCACATTGGGGCCTCTTACTAACAATTCCACCCTTCACTATCACTGTGTTCAATTGCGTTCATTCAGCAGCAGCATCTCCGAAAATGACTGTCTGTAATGCTAAACATGTTCCTTACATGTTTTTTTTTAATGTGCTTCTAAATTTCTGGATGATATTTTTGTAATAATTATCTTTTTATAAGTTATTTTTTCAAAGTTGTTTTACAATCTTTAATATCTTATTCAAATAAATTGACCTGAAAAAGTAAATTGCATTTTTTGAAATGATGCCATAAGATTTATTATTTCGTTGTTTTCATAAAACCTGGTTTTAACTTCTTCATGTCAAACAAGCACAGTGGTGTGCTCAGGTGCAATTAGAGTGGAAGTGACTACACCACATCTTGATGTGGTTCTTGGTTTTGCAACCTCTCCTCCTCACTTGACTCTTTCTCATTTACCGTAGACACTATTCAGCACCGGCTATTGATTATAGGAAACAAATATGAAAGGAAAGGCACAAAAAAAATGACATGCTATATGACAGGAAATTCAATGTAGCGAACAGAGCCTTACAGTTGGCAGATTAGCTGTGGCGGCTCTTCCGTGAATGTTGTTTCCGGGTAAATCCGGTCATCATGGACTGGGAAAATCCCTCCAATCAGGACCTCACCCGCTCTCGAGAATCCCGCCCCCTCGGGGCTGTGTAGCCAGCTATCTGGTGCCAGCAGCTGACTGAATGAAGGAGGCAACACACAAAGCACCGTGACGCAGAGCAGCCCACACGGAAAAAGGTTGACGTTTCTGTGAACAGGTAACACCTTCATCCCAACAAAGATCATTTTGAAATTTGCAGGGAAAACTTTAAGGTCTTCAAACAGCTTTGCTTTACCTACTTTCCATGAATTGTGTGCATGCCAGAAAGGCAGAAGCAAGCCAAACTTGAGAAAAAAAGGTTGCCACTTCTGACCTAAACATTCCCAAGACTGCACATTGTTGTACAATTATGCAGAGTTAATCATGTGCCATTTCTGAGTGGGGGGGGGGGCGGTCTTCCTCTTGGCTACTTTTGGATTCAATCACTGGAAGGGTCATTTAATAATTGTAGTTTATCAACCACATTAGCACATGTTATCTTGCATCTGTGAACCCAGTTCGCATGAATGATAAGAGTTAGCTTTGATGTTAACCGGGAATCCACATAAATCGCTACACGGTGCAGGACTCATACAGTCCAATGCCTCAAATGAGTGAGATCTTTGGAAAGTGGTACAAATGATGGGTACTTCAGCAGAAACATGCACACACTCCCAGGTGCCAGGCTCCATTAGAGTCTATGGAACTGATAGGCGCTTCAAGAGGATGGTGGACTTCCAGCGCGCAAGACTCGCTCCCAGTAAGAGAGGCTTTAGTTGTTTTGGAGGTGACACCACCAGTGTTCCAGGAAGTTTCACTGTACCGTTGACTCTGAACAGCTTTTATAGCACAGACCTGATGTTCATTCCACCTGGGCCCAGCTGTTATAGTTTGCCTCAGACCTGAGCTATAAAAGCGAGCAATTAGCCAAAGACCTCCTCTCCCAAATGTGCCATACTTAGGGGAATAGTAACACAGTAATTTCAGGCACGTATTAAGTAGTTATTGCTAATGTGGAAGAGCCCTTTTTCTTCATAACATAGCGCATGCTGTGGGCAGGTTCAACATTCATTGATCATCATAGTGATTAGGCAGTGATAGCAATAACAATCGTCTCCTATCA
Source organism: Ambystoma mexicanum (assembly GCF_040938575.1). Classification (NCBI taxonomy): domain Eukaryota; kingdom Metazoa; phylum Chordata; class Amphibia; order Caudata; family Ambystomatidae; genus Ambystoma; species Ambystoma mexicanum. The sequence continues at coordinate 199,582,989 of NC_090921.1, forward strand.
ATTGTATGTGTTCCAGTTGTTGTCGCACACAGCTTACTGCACTAAATATGCAGTCAGTCAGCTATTTTAAAGTGCACTCTGCGCTACGTTAGCACGAATTATCTTCAGTTAGTGGCTTAAAACGGTTTATACGGACTGTTTCGACAGTCACATTTTCGAATGACACAAAAGTGTCGATAAAAAAGTTTCAAATGTTTTTTTTTTTTATGGGGGTCCCCCCAAACCCCTGTTTTTCTTTTAAAAACACTTATTTAACTATACGAAATAAAAATAAAAACTATTGTTTCGAAATTTTGACAGGACAGCCTTAGAACAGACACCTGATATAGAAAAGGCTGAAATCATTATTCCAGTGAGCAGTAGCATCTACGTTCAGATGCCTACACAGTTGTTATTTGTTACACAGTTTAAGGTTCTGGGCCCATGTTTCTCGAAGAAGTGAGGGGTCATTCCCCATTGTCAGCAATTTATCTCAAAGGAGTTGCTTGAATGAAAGGTCCGCCGGTTCTTCCGGCCATTTTATATTAGCACGCGGGACGGGCGCTGCAGACAGTTTGATTGGATTGTGGGCTGAACCTCATGCTCATTGCTGCCCACCTCACCCACCATCATCACTCTCTCCATCGCTTCTTTCATCCATTCTACCCTCCCTACATCTGCCTCTTGTCTGTTGGTGGTGGCACTGCCACACCATTCCGCTCTTATCAAGGCCCTTGCCTGCCATGCAAATGGAAGTGGGGCTTCCATTTGCATGGCAGTTTGAAAAGAATTTATCGCTGCAAGCATACGACCCGTTGTTTAAAAAATACTAAAATTGTTGTCATCATCCCGAAAAGTCAACCTGGGGTGCTAATTGCAATAATCACTTTGTCCGTTGGCTCCATGGACTGGTAACGGAACTGGGGCCTAGAGTTAAGGCCCTTGCTCCACTCGTTCCTATAACTTAGATCCAAGCAATTTCCAGTCCATAAACCCATCAGGCCCATTCATTATTGCTATATTAGTACCGCAGGGAGTGACGTGGCAGCTTCTGATTTGTTAAAATTGGAGCTGTAGTTCTGGATACAGCACAACGTTTCTCCCACCTCACAAACCTCACTGGGGACGTGCTCGCTGGGGACGTGCTCAGTCCACAACTGGACCTCTCCACCTCTGCCTCTGCTCTCTCACCTGTTCCACTCCCCACCCACACTTGACTTGCCACTGGCACCACATTGCTTTCTTTTGCGATTCTCCTTTCTCACCCCTTGCCCCCCATCTCCTGGTCCTCACACAACATGTACATAGTTTCACACCAACACCAGCCCACCACAGTTGCACCCCCACTTCCTAGTTCGATAGTTTTCTAAGTCACTGAAATACACACAGCCTGTCCAATCTGATTTAACATGTTTACAACCCACCGCCATAAACTACACGAGCACAAAGAGGCACTGAGCTTCAGACAATTATGAACCAGTCATTTCAAGGCTGAGAGCTAGGAGGAATTAATTGCACCTAGTGCAGGAGTGACAGCCAATCAGGTTTCTTGGTTTGTGGGCTAAATCTCATGATTTGTACCTGTGTTCTGAGCAAGCTCAAAGCTGCCCACCCTTGCGATCTTCTCACCCTCTCCCTGTGGCTTCCCCGGTCCATTACATCATCCTAGTCCACCATCAACTTACCTGTTGGTTGCTGTGCCGCAATGCCCCACGCTAGTCAGTGGACCCTTGCTGGCATGGAAATTAAGGAGGGGCTCTGCACACTGCCCTGTCTCAGTTCTATGGCGGTCATGTTATGTGAGGATTGGTGTGACAGAAAGGGTTACTACAACCGCGCATACCATTCTTTCGAACAAATAAATAGGTGTCTTCACCCCGGGACATAAATCTGGTGTGCTAATAGCAATAATCACTGGAACTGCTGGTTCACAAGCTGGTAACCGCACTGGCACAGATACCGGGACGAGATGCCTCCAGACTTACTGATTATTGTTATAGTCAATCAGGTGGCTGGAGACATGGGCAAAAACACACAGGCCCTGTACGCTTCCTTAAGCAGGGGTGATTGCTACATCTGAACATTGGAATTCTGTCAATTCCATTCCAGACAATCAAGTAGCTGAGGTAGTATCCAGTGATTTTTTCGAAAACCTTTACAGAGAGGCATTTTTTAATGAAACTATGGGCCTCATTATGGGTCCGGCGGTAAGAAATCGTAATTACCGGCATGCCGGTGCTACCGTGTCCGTGAAGTACAGCTGCCGGAAACAGCTGATTCCGTGTTGGCATGCACGCGCTTTCTGGCATGCCGGATACGATGGTACCGGCATGCCGCTAATTACACCAAACATTCCTCAAAATCCCAACACCACCACCCTCGGTGATGGTAACTCCGATTCCAGCATCACACTCTCAGGTCCACCGGCACTGGTAACAATGTTGCCGATATTACCGTTTCCTGAAATACAGTGTTCGGCGGCCATTAATAAAACACAATCCATTGCAATCCTCAGAACACTGGACTCATACACATGTCCTAATTACTGATCTTGCCAAATCAAGATGACTTCAAGGGTACCTGCAACGCAACACAGAGGCGCAAGACACGCTAAACATGTTGGCGACACCATTGTGAAGAATGCTGACCAACTGTTCTCCACAGACCTACGCAGGCAGGAACACCTGAGAAAAAAGGCTATCGGGGACGAGGTGGCACAGAATGTTACTGCAGTTGGCACAACCCCCTGCACTGTGCATGACTGCCATAAAAGGTGGAATGACTTGCACTTGAAGGTGTGCAACCTCCTCTTGGCCCAGAGAACCCAGGGTATGGCCACAGGTGGCAGCAGCACACCCCCCATCCACCTTGAATCCATTGAGGGAGTTGATGCTGCGGAGGCCGGAGGCATGACATCCAAGGAGGCTGATGAGTCCAAGTAACCCCAATGTCACATCAACCTCCCTGTCCCCCCTGCACACCGTAGAGTTGCAAAACATGTCAAGTGAGTTGTGCACAACACCAGTGCAGCCCTGCCAGATTCCCCCCCTGCAACCTGGTTGCAATACAATGACATACACCTTCACCCCACACATAACTCATACCCCATTCACACATACAACATATCACAGGCAACCTGTATCGACAACACAACATGCTCCTGCTGTGTTGTTTCCGCTGTGCTAGCACAGACACAAAGTCATGTCAGTGCCAAGCACCTACACCACCCACAAGTGACCAGCATCATACACCAAGGAGACATGTGACTCCCTCATCCCATCCAGCCTTACCCATGATGTCAAATGTCCACCGACGCAGTAAGTGCCACAGGCAGCATGCACATGGGGAACACATCCATGGCACAACCCGCCACAACACAACATCATACAGCGCATATGCCACACCCCTAAGATCCTACCCAGAAATCACAAGTACACCATGATAGTATCTCCAGCACTGCACACACTATGTAGGCACATAACACATCCACCCGCACAGTATCCATGACAAAAGCATGTGTGCACCATGCCATGTCCCCCGCCATGTCCCTGACACAGCACTGCCATCACAAAATCAAAGCATTAATGTCTGTCCCTTCAATCCACACGCTTCACTGGTGCTCTACCTTTCTGACTCTCTCAGGCACATCATCTGGCAATGAGGACGGGCAGCCCAGTACATTAAAGGGTACCAGTCATCGACGCAGAAGGACCAAATACAGGACTCCACAGCCTCAACAGGCAGACCTCCAAGTGCTACCCCAGCTGCATCCCTCCAACTCCACCACAGCCCCCTGTGGCATCTCCACCACAGCCACCACAGGTCACTGTGGCACCTCCACCACAGCCACCACTGATCCCTGTGGCATCCCTACCACAGCCCGAAGGACATGCACATGGGTGTCTTGGAGAGAACTCAGAGGACAAGGGTGGTCTCGAAACTGGTGACACATGACAAAGCATTGAAGAGGCCCTGCCCTTAAGCCCCATGGGCCCAAGGAGCCCCCAACCCCAACCCTTCCACAGTGTGAGGGATATAGAAGGCCATCTAAACAGGATGGAGCAACACCAAGATGCACTCACATCGCTGGTGCAGCAGCACCTTCAGGAGGCACAGCTAATGCGAGAGAGCATGCAGGCCAGTTACAGGCGAAATGCATGGGCACTTGGGCGATGCACACATGACATGTTTCAAATGTCACGGAGGGTTAAGGAGGGCAACAGCGTAATTCAATCACTGAAACTATGGCTATGTTACTCCAGGCTTTCCTGGATCGACGGCCACTGGCAACACCACCCTCTCCCTCAACTAGCACAAGCCCAGGGAGTTCAGTGCCTAAAAGGGGCTGCAAATAGGCCATGGACACATAGGGGCCCTGTCCGTGACTCGTGTCAATGTACTAGGAAAACAGGACAGGAGTTGGCTACAGACAGTTGGGGAGGGGGTGTGTGGAGAGATAGTTGGGGAGGGAATGTGGGCAGGGATAGTTGGGGTGTACATTATTAGGAGTGTAGTCATTTCACATTTGTACATATTTTCATTTCACAAAATATAGTTGGGGTTGCAAACAGAATTAATGACTGGACATTGATTATTCAGTGTGATTGTTTTTATTCATGTTCAGTGCCCAGTTCACAGTGTACTAGCTGGCCAGTGGCACGTGTTTGACAGGTGATTATAAGTAGGGCTGTATAAGTTCATCTTGTGCAAAACCTCCCTCCATACCATCATGGCACTGTGCAATTGCCTGATCATCATCACTGTCATCCTCAGCCTCTGGTGGCTGCATGTCCATGTCGGAGGGCAGGGGGACGTTGCGCCTGATACACATGTCGTGCAACATGGCACAGGCAAGCACTATCTTTCCCACCTTTTCTGGGCTGTACATCAATGCTCCCCCTGATCTGCTCAGGCAGTGGCAAAAGCAAGGGTACAATGTCATTCTTCTGGCCATGTCATGTTGGCCAAGTCTCTATAGTGTTCATTGAGTGGACAGACATGCACATGTAAAATGTCATTTAGTTGGCATATGTCCTTTTTCAGGTACCTGAAATGCACTATGTCCAAATGCATGTGGGGTGTGTGGTCTGCAGTGGCATTCACTTTGCCCATTCACAGACAACATGACCGCTGACCCTTTTAGTATAACTGGGTATGTCATTATTGTGTTACAAAGAAATAATAAGATGTACATGTACTAGGGTACTTTTAGATTTATAATGAGATGCATGTGGGATTGTGTGGTTCTAACAGGCAGGGGACCTGGACAATTGGTGTGCTGACAAACACTGTTATGTGGGTGGGTGCAGAAGTATTCTCTGTCTGTGCATCCCGTGTTGTGGGTTTGCTTGACTGTGTTAGTGTTTTTGTCCTCAGTTTGTAGCGGTGCATTCTGGTACAAGTATTTCTTTTGTTTGTACCTGTATGGAATTGATGTTCTCATGCATGCACTGGATCTATTTCCTAAATTGTGACATGCATGTCAAGGCCTTGCACTCAGGCATGCTATTACTGTGTAGCACCTTGAGTGACACCTGTACACTTTCATGTTTAATGGATGCCCAAAATAAAGTAGGTACTTCTGAACTTTCATTTAGTTACTGTACGTGTTGTACTATTGCTACGAATAATGATCATTACTCTTATTCATGATCATCCTTCCCCTTAACCTCCATATCCAGCCCCTCTGCAATGTCATGGTGTTTTTGTAATTTCTGAGCGCAGAGAATTGGGATGAAAGATGGATTGAATCATTCAATGTGCACAGCCATTGGTGATGGATGTTATACATGGGCATGATTCAACAGTGCACATGGCCTTGTAGTTAGACTCACCCAGCAGCCAGGTAAGCTATGCTGTTTTCAACCCCACCCCACATTCAACAGTGCACATGGCCGTGCAGTTAGACTCACCCAGCAGCCAGGTACGCTGTCCACCATGACGTGCCATGTACCAAGGCAGCGTAGAGTTGCGCAGCACCATGGAGTCATGGGTGGAACTGGGAAATCTGGCATTGCAATAGGTGATGATGTGACGGGCATCACACACCATCTGCACGTTCAGTGAGTGATAAAGTGTTCTGTTGCGATAAACAGCCTTCATGGCCTGCCTGGCCACCAGTTCCACATTTGTGCAGTCCAATGCACCAATGACGTTAGGCATGCCTGCAAAGGCATGGAATGCTATTTTCGTGCCATTAACTTAGTCGGCTGTCCTGGGTAGGCTGACGTGATCTCGAACGTGGCGCAGGAGTGCATCAATGACCTGGAAGAGGACACGCAAAAAACAGGGTTTCTATATCCCATGCAACTCACCAACAGTGTGCTGGTATGTGCCCGTGGCAAGGAAGTGTAGCACAGACACTACCTTGAGCAAGGGGGGGTGTGGCTTTGGCTCAGGTTGAAAGGTGTGGCCCTTAAGAGTGGGATTGGTGGCTGCCTGTGTGGTGCAACCGTCTGGAAAATGGGTTTTGCTGGGCCATGATGGCCCTCCTTCTCCTCAAGCGCCTCCGCTGCATCCTCTGACTCCCTGCCTCTTCAAGTAATAGTCCTGCAGGCATGGCATTCAGCTCCAGTACTGCTACTGATAGCATTGTGGTGTTGTAAGGGGTGTGGGAGTGGCCTTTTTGTGCTGTAGTACTGCTCATTTGTTCCACCTGTGCTGTTTTTGTGCACCTGTGGCATGTTTCTACACACATGAATCTACTTAACGCCTGGTCTCCGATGCCAATGTTTCCGGCATCATTTTCACATTGTTCCTGGCATGTCCATGCTGGTAATTGCGTGTCCGTGCTGCTCGGAATATGCACTTATGACATGGCGGTATGTCAGGCAAGAGTGCCGCATCTCTCCGCAGATACCGGCGACGTTGTTTCCAGGTGAGGTGGCTCACTTCTGGTGCCGGTGTTACCGGCATCGCAATGCCGGTCTGTAAAAAGGTACCGGTACAGAACTACTGCCAACGCTATTTCCAGACTGGCATACTTGCAAAGAGGCCCTATATCACCGAAAATATAGAGATTTTTTATAAAAATAATATATGGGGGTGGGTTAAGGGGTTAAAATGGGTGCTTAGGGTGTTGGGACTCTCGGAGGACCCACCAAATAAAAACAGAATATTGGTATTATAGTTTTGGTAACAAATGTGTCTCTGTAAGAGCTTTCAAAAACATCACATAGAACCGTAGAGGTCAATAAAGACTGGTATAAGTCTTCTGCCCCAACATTCTATTGTTGTGACAGAAGAATGTTTATTCTTTTTTAAACAGTACATTCTACCCTCAATGAGTAGAATTGTCTAATGTCAATAATAACCCCCTACACCCACTCATAATCTGGCCATGGCCTGATGGTAATAGCCCTTGACCCTCATCATTAACTAGGGAAAGCGCCAGATAGGAGGACTATCTGTACCTATTTCAGTTACTTCCTGAAAATATAGGACTCCAGCTGCTGTTACCCCATTCATTACATTCAGTGCACGAGATATGGTTGCTTAACTTACCATAACATGCACATTTCTTGGGTTTTTCGGTTTTACTAGTAACCAAAACGTCCCTTTAACAACGTTTTTTTCCTGAATTTCATAGATTTTTATTAGCGTAACTTAATCCAAACGTCCCTTTAGCAAAGCTTTTTCAGTGAATTTCATAGGTTTTTATTAGTGCATCTTAACCATAACATCCCTTTAAAGTGCCGAGGGTCAGGCCCAGTGTTCATGCACCAAAGTTATATCGCTATTTGCAAAAGCATGCTTTCAGGTCCTTGCTGATGCTCCTCGCGTAGGTTTGTTGGAATCCAGTCCAGCACTTCAGGCTGTAGGCGTAAGCAGAATACTTTTTCCCATTCATAGCTAGGGCTTAGGCCAATGTGCATGCCCCAATAAGCAAATCAGAGTATACATTTTTCCTTGCTCAGGGCCAAGCCCACTGCCCTGGCACCAAAGTTATATCACTATTTTTGTACTTATATTTTGATACTTGGAAAAAATAAAGCACAGGGCAGATTTGGAAAACCATGCTTTGAGGTCCTCGCTGATGCTCCTCACGAATGTTTGTTGCAATCCCATCCAGCACTTCGAGCTGTAGCCACGAGCAGAATTTGTTTTGCCATTCAAACCTATCCTGATTTTTAAAAACTATACTACATATGAAAGACCAAGGAAATATCAAGGCTTAGTACCACAAATGAAATACGCAAATCACAGGTTGAAAAGATACAAGTATCTTTTATTTCTGTACAGTCAAAGCAAAACAATTAGCTATGTGGCTCCCAACACCTCACAGTGTGTACCAGTAGACACAGTGAGGGGAGCGAGTGCTGGACATCTAAAAACAGACATATTTATACTATTTCCAAAACATTGTTCAACCTCTCTCCAAGCTAATAAGTTACATGCTAGAGTTCGTGCCCAGTTCACATGTCAAATATTACAATATTGTACAAAGAATTAAACAAGTTTGCATGTCCATGAAGTTAAAATGATGCTGTTGGTTCTCTGATCCAAGGTAAGCCTTGTTCCAAGAATCGCTAAAATTCAGTTCAGCAAGAACACACAATCTAAGTTTGTTCTACGTTGTCTCATTGTTTATATAAGGATGAGGCTTGTAAGCGCAGACAACACTTGGATGGCAGTTCATTCGAGTCACAAGGTTTCTTTACATTGGTCAAACACTCTGCTCTCGGTCAGCCAAAACATTAACAGAACTCAAAGGTCGTTCCGCTCGGCTGCAAGTTGAAAACACAGTCCACCATTTTAGAACACAGAAACAAGAGTTGAAATCAAAATGTCAGACGATTCTTAAAATGGCAGCGACATCGATCGAAAAGCAGAGCATTTCAGATGCAGTATTCTGTGTAACGCAAATGGGCTTAGGCCAATATTTATAACAAGGCAGTAATATTCAAAATCCTCCTTTTGGCCTAATCCAAGAGCATTACTCAAACATTTGCTTTACTCAAAACCCCACACATCAATGTCCATACATCCTAAATCACATTGTTCAGAAATATCAATTGCCATAAGATCATTAATAGTGATATCTTTCATTACAAAAGCGCTAGCAGTTTTATCGGGTGCATGCATCATTGTTCATAATCTACCCATAGTTTGCTCACAACATCCTCCTAACATTGAGCATATGGCAGGTAGACATTGTACACAACAACAACAAAACAGTAGAACACCAAAAATGTTCATTAGGACTGAAAAGAGCTTCCAACACCTTGTACGAAGAAAGTCCCAGAACCAAGGCACTAAGATCCCAATTTCCCTCAGGGACATGTTCTTCCGGACTCAAGGAATGCAGATTTTGTATTATCTTGAATATGGTAGGTGTTACGCTCACCTGGTCTCGGCAGGGGTGTTGGGGCACGGTTGGAGCCCTCCCTCGACTTGCCTCCTCTGGATCGACTTCCTCTCCCAATTGGTGCAGAGCCTGCTGTTCTGGATACTCGTATTGCCCCTGAGAGAAGATAAGAGCTAATGAGAATGGCATGGGGGTGTCATGACTTCCCTCAACCCTCTCGTGCCAAAATGAAGTATGCAAGTGTTTTCCCATGCAAGCTCACCTGTTGTGTTGTAACATTGAGCTGTCCATTCTGCTTATCATAGCAGGGTCACGTAGAGCGGACCAAGTTGCTTCACTGGTCCGTGGAAGTGTTGATCCAGACCAGCTGCGACCAATCCACGTAGAAGGTAAGTCTTTTGGTTGTGATTATAGTTTGTTTATTATAATGTCTTTGTCTTGTTCAAAAATTATTATTGCAATGTCTATTATCAGCCTTATATGTATGAAGATGCAGATCGGAGTTGTGAAGCGAATCCAGGGAAGTTCTATGAGCCTGATGGAACTGGTAAATTGGCCTTTCTAAAGAAACTCTAGGCACTGGTATGGCGGCCAAGCATTTGTTATTGTTATGAATTATAACCTGTTGTTCTCTCTTTTCCCTTGCAGAAGGCCGACGGTGAAGAACGAAGTCTGGATGCTCGATGCTGCTCCGCGGTTGCAGGGTGAAGACGTCACGAATAAAAGGAACGAAGTGGATCTCCGGTTAGCTGGACGCCCGGATCAGGTGAGAAGAAGCCCGACTCTGGTAGAGATGGGATGCAGGTAAGAGGCACACACAGCGATGGAGGGGCTGGGAACAGGAAGGAGCGCCTTCGGCGATGGAGTAGCTGGATTCAGGTAAGAGGCGCACACAGCGATGGAGTAGCTGTATTCAGGTAAGAGGTGCACACAGCAATGGAGTAGCTGGAATCAAGTAAGAGGCGCGTACAGCAATGGAGTTGCTGAAAGCAGGTAAGAAGCGCCATCCTCAGTGGAGATGCTGGACTCTGGCAAGTTGTCTTCAGAGATGAAGCAGCTGGGATCAAGTGGATGTGCAGGTAAGGACAGCGGTAAGCATTACACTGCAAAAGCAGAACAACATGAAGCTGAGGTATGTGGATGGGTTGGCCTAATATAGGCTTGCCCTGGCCCCTCCCTTTAGCCCCACCTAGTGGCTCCACCTTGCTCCACCCAGAGACTTCTACGCATGCCTTCCAATGTTGTTCTATGGCCACGCCCGACCCTGCTGCATGTGCTTTGGCACAGAGTGTGCTAGGCACACTTTTACATGAGCCTGGCACCAGAGGCGCCAGGACTGGGTCCATTTGGACCCTGGGGATGAGGGAGGACTGGCCCTTAGTTCTGAGGCCATGACAGTAGGGGAGGAGTCAGGTACAAAAACACAGCAAGCAGATCTCACCAATGTACACACTCCATCACGCTCAGCTACAATGACGTCTAACACCATTCTATTTTGAAGGGCCACTAATCTAATATCCTTTTGCTCTAGCGTCATGTTGTACAATATATTGGTGGTTCTATTGATGGTTTTTCATCAATATCCTTGCTAGTCTCCTTGTATCTTTGCAGTTGATTATTTGTCCACAAAATGGCACAAAGGGTTTTGCTACATCACCCATGACTTGTGAAGGAGTATCAACATTCTCGTCCCATCTTGGACGAGCTCTACAGACCTCCGAGGTGCTAGCCACATAAACCTCTGTTAATAAGATACCCAAGTAACAAGTACCCTGCCAATCTATAGGCAACTAAGGATAGGCTTCATTGCCACAGACAAAGTAAACAGGATCACCTCCATACAAAGGTCTGTCCTCGCTGGTTAAATTTGCAATGTTAGTACAACCCTTGAATATACCCTTTGGCTGAGAAACATCCCTTTGTATGCAGAAGGAAACAGAATTGGGGCTATGATTGATGGTATAGGAAGCAGATATTGCATCCCGGTTGCCTATGGGAGCCATCTTGAAAGAGATCAGTCTAGAAAGTGTATCGGAAGGCCTAATAGAAGTAACATTGAGTTTGCTCCTATTTTCAAAGAGGGAACATCCCAAAGGTGTCAGGACTCATTTCTCGAGCTCATTCAGATTAGTCCCATCGAAGTTCCCAGACATGCTATTGTTCCAAAGACCAAAGAAGAATGCCCTCAGTGAGGTGTAGCATGCAGTAGTCAAAGGAAGAGGATGAATATACCAGCTCAACCCCTTTTCCCCGTGTTGTGGCAAATGTGAACACACCCAGCAATTCATGATTAGTAGGAGAGTGTTATTGTTATAACTCTGTCTATGTTGGGAGTCCCTAGGAGGTAGAGTGTGCAGATGCACGAAAAGGTGAAGACACAGTAGGAACAATTTCAGTAGGTAACAAAGTCTCAAGTGGACGCACCCCTTGCGAAAATACAACTGTTAGACCAATTAGTACTGTGACAAGAAAACAATGGGTCTCATTACACGGAAGGCGGTAAGGGTTAACGGTCACCGGTAAGGGTACCGGTGACGTTAACCCCTTACCGCCTTATTACGAGGTCCCTTTGCGGGACCCGACTTTAATGCCTGGTGTAGACCAGCCTTTAAAGTTCGGACCCGCAAAGGGACCTTGGTGCTAATTACAGTACCGCAATTTGCGGTACCGTAATAACTGCACAGTCTATTCTTCCCTCCATGTTCCTGCATCAACACAGCCAAAGCGTATCCTTCACATTCATGCACATACAAAACAAAGGCCTTATCATAACTTGGTGTGCCCAAAACTGATGCTGAACACAATGCAGCCTTGAGCAGATCAAACGCTTTCTGGCAATCCAAGTTCCACGGTAAAGGCAAAGAAATGCCCTTCTTTGTCAATGCCAACTTTGGTTTTATCATTAATGAGAAATTTGGGATCCACTGTCTACAGTACGGAGCCATGCCTATCAAGGCTCTGACCTCTTTCTGTGTGTTTGGGACAGACATGCTAGAGATGCTTTTTATCCGTTCAGGTGTCAGTCTTCGTCCCTCCTTTGACACGAGATAGCCTAAATAGGTGACGTCCTGTCAACAATACTGAAACTTTTTCAATGAAGCCTTATGCCCATGTTCTGCTAGATGAATAAGCAACAACACAATGCCCTCCTTGCAAGCAACTTCTGAGACTGCAGCTAAAAGAAGATCGTTGAAATACTGTAACAACGTACAGTGTATCGAGCTGTTCCTTCAAAGCTCTGCTGTAAATGCCTGGACTCTCAGTGTATCCTTGCGGCACATGAGTGAATGTAAACGAGCGTCCCCCTAGGGTCAAATATTACACTATTGTACAAGGAATTAAACAAGTTTGCATGTCCATGAAGTTAAAATGATGCTGTTGGTTCTCTGATCCACGCTAAGCCTTGTTCCAAGAATCACTACAATGCAGTTCAGCAAGAACACACGATCTACGTTTGTTATACATTGTCTTTTTGTTTATATGAGGATGAGGCTTGTGAGCGCAGACAACACTTGGATGGCAGTTCATTCGAGTCACAAGGTTTCTTTACATTGGTTAAACAATCTGCTCTCGGTCAGCCTAAACAGTAACAGAACTCAAAGGTTGTTCAACTCGGCTGCAGGTTGAAAACACAGTCCACCATTTTAAAAAACAGAAACACGAGTTGAAATAAAAATGGCGGATGATTCTTAAAATGGAGGGGACATCGATCGAAAAGCAGAGCATTTCAGATGCGGTTTCCTGTGCAACGCGAATGGGCTTAGGCCAATATTCATAACAAGGTGGTAATATGCGAATATGGTTTGACACATAGCGGGTCCCTGGCAGCCATGTCCACTTTAACCCCATTTCCGGTCCCTTGTGGTCATCTCCCCATGGCCACAGGCTATACCTCAGTCACCAATGGTATATATCACTGTTTTGTATACCTACATTAGGACACTTTTCAAAAAGTAAAACACGTACACATTTGCAAAACCATGATTTTGCGTTCTTGCCAATGCTCTTGCACGAGTTTGCTGAAAATCGTCCATGTTTTATTTTTTGAAAAGTGTCAAAATGTGCATACAAAAAAAGTCATATAACTTATCACTTGCTTGACAAAATCCATTCAGACTTTGCATACACATTCAAGGTTGGGACTATCATTTGTCTGCAAACTCCTGTGCAGATTCGACAAACGGCAGCAAAGCTATAAGCCATCTAAAAATGTGAGACCCCCATACATATTTTGACCCCTCTTGACTAAATCCCACCCAACTTTGAAAACACATTCAAATCTGAGTCTTAAATGTTTCTGCAAACCTTTGTGCAGATTTGTCAAACAGCACCACATTTATAAGCCTTTCTAATATTTTGGGACTCTCCCTCTAATTTTGCCCCCTCTTGGCAAACTTTGCAGAGGCATTCAGGGTTCGGCCTACAATGGAATTGCAAAATTTCATACAGTTTTACTGAGTGGCGCAAATAGTATGAGCCATCTAAAAAGTGCTTTTCACTGACCCTATAAAGCAAAAATATGCATGGATGATCCCCAATTTATGAGATGTTCGTGTAAAACACAGGATTGTCCCCGAACTTCTGAGATGTTATCGGACTATGGAAATGAAAAAAAAAACAGAATTTTGGTGTTTTATGCCCATATCCCATCCCATCCTCATCACCCCTCACCTCCCCAGAGATTGTTGATCTGTTTTTTAATGTTTTTGCTGCGATGTCCGCATACTACATGGCGCAGTTCGCAAATGCAATAGCGTGTCGGTTTCAAACGTTTGTATGCACCACAGATTTTTAATTGACCAATCAGTGGGCATGTCCGTGAACATCATGCTGCTCTCTGATTGGTCCAGAAGTACCCAGGGACTCCGAATCAGGAAATGAGTCAGCAGACCGAACCCAGATATCACGATTGGTTTTTACCTAATTTTTGGACATTTTAAAAAATACAACAGGACAGATTTACACCAAATTTGCAAAAGCACATTTTCAGGAGCAAGCAACCACTACTTTCAAAAGTTTGGAGGAAATATGTCCAGCGGTTTGCGCTGTAGGCGTGAGCAAATATTTTTTTCCATTGTGTCTATGAGGATTTCTCGGAACCCCCAATAACGTTTCCCCCCTTGATGAAACTGCACGAAACTTTGCATAATCATTTGGATGTGGTCATTTACTTTTTTCACAGAGTTTGGTGAGGATTCGGACTTTGCTTGGCACATGATTACTAGACATGTGCATCTATATAATTGGATAATAAGATGGCAGTAAATGGGCATGTGAGGCTGAAGTGGCATTCATTCATTGCCCCTTGCTTATGTTGGATCTGCTCGGTCTATCCCGTATCTAAAAAAGAGATATGTCTGCTTTACCACTGGTTTGGTATTTCATGAAATGTAAGGTTATGTAAAGATGTTTACACCATCAGTCACTTTAGGCGAAGTCATTGGGGTTAAATGTGATGCCATGTTATTTTGTGTGATGTCATCAGGGTCAACGTTCATATGAACACACTTCCATTTATGTAATCAGGTCTGTGATATCACTTCCGCTGCCCCTGTCACTGTGTTGAATTTTCGTCCCTGCCTGTATGTTGACTAATTGTATGTCACTCCTACCTTGAGCATCCTCCATTAGACTTGCATGGCAAGTGGCGATGTACGCAGTATGTGCAGTGCATCGACCGAGCGTGCAATAGTCTACAGCCCGTTTTGTGTGGTTTGAATGAAGTTTTAATCGATTTGGGACACAATGCCCTAACACCACTAATATAACATAAACTCAACTAGCTAGGCTCTGTTTGTTTCACGCTTTATTTTAGCTGAATGGAATTGTGCTTGCTTTCTTCAGCACAGGGATGATACTTGGGGCCTCATTATGACCCAGGCGTTAAACCATGGCGCTATTAGCGCCATGGTTGACGCCGGAATCCGCCATGGTGAATGGCGGAATTACCGCCCCATTCCAAGGTTGGCGGGGCGGTAATTCCCCATTCACCATTGGCCCTTCCCCATTCCCATTTCTGCCCCGTAGGGCTCAATGGGAATGGGGAAGGTGGTAATTACGGTACCGCAAATTGCGGTACCGTAATTACCTCCAAGGTCCTTTTGCGGGTCCCTTCCTTAACGGCTGGTAAAACCGGCCGTTATGGTAGGGACCCGCAAAGGGACCTCGTAATTGGGCGGTAAGGGATTACCGGAACCAGTGCCCTTACCGGTACCGGTAATCCCTTACCGCCCGGGTTGTAATGAGGCCCTTGGTCTAGTTCAGTGAGACATGATATTGAGCTCCGGCTTCGGTTATGCCCAAACTATGTGATCCTGAGCTACCCATTTTTTTTTTGTTGCCATTTAATTTTCTGCAGTAAGTGTGGGCTTATAAAGTATTTGATATTAATAGTGCACATATCCCTCTCAATAATCCACCGAGTCCTACAGTGACCGATGCCCGTCAATGGTCAGTAAAGAGCAAAAGTGAATCTTCATTGGGGATCAAATGCCATTCATTTGAACGTTGCCTTGCAAACAGGCTCGAAATAAATACAGCACGTGCAGCATGGCAGCTAAATGGCCATTTGCTTAGGTCACGGTTTGCTTGCCCAGGCCTCTCCATTTCGAACAGCCTTGTGTGCACCGTGGCAGCAGAGTTATCAGCTGTAAAATAATCCAAGGAGCCGAAAATCCAACATGCTGAAAGTAGGTGAACGAACTGCTCAAACATTTCACCTACGTACGCCTGATTGTGCCATACGCCTGCTATGGAGTTATCAAAATAGTGCACTGTAACTCCATCATGGCATACATTTGAGCATCTCATTGTGAATGTATCTGAGAGGTGCACCTGTGAATGTTCCCTCTTATTAAGGTCTGACGGAAGGGAACCACGGGAAGGAGGGAGGAAGTGGGTGGGACTACAAGAGCCAAAGAGTGTCAAACCTGGAGATGAGAAATAAAGAAGGTTCTAAATATATGTGGCTCCATCTCCTTCCTGAGCCCTATGCCCATACGATTCCTAGAGCGCAGACCTGTCCACCCAGGCACTCCGTGGGCCAGATAACAGGGCCGCAACAACTGACAACGAGGGGAAACAACCCCCAGGTGTGACTACATTGCTTCAGAGGCATCCATCCACCTCATAAGAGAAGGGGGAAGGGTATTCCTCTCTCTGATGATCCCAGCATCCAGAAAATAAACGGATTTCCCCCCCTGGTGAGATGATGGGTATTCTGCCCTAAAGAGATACTTAAAGGGTTTTCCGACCTACAGGATATTAAGCCGTACCTCCTATCCCCGCATCCGGAGAAGAAACATAAGGGTATTCCACCCTCAAGAGTACAAGGGTATTCTGTCCTAAAGAAATTAGTTAAGGATATTCCACCCTACAGGGTATTGCACCCTAACATATAACAGGGTAGTCCGCCCTCCAACGATCAGGCAACCAGAACAGAAGAAAAGGGCATTCCGCCCTCTGCCAATCCAGGACATGGGAAAGATATACCAGGAAGGGGCATTCAGCCAGCATCATTCCTGCCTGGCACCAGATAAGAAAGCAGTCATCTGACCCTGGCATACACAAAGGATCTGCTCTGTTCACGGATCAAGGTGATCCACGGTCCATGTGAAAGCATTGGCCATCTGCATCCTGCTCGGGTAGGGAGCTGCCTACAAATAACTGTCTAGCCCCCACATAGTGGCTCTGCCGCACACACAACATTCTGCCATCCTGGCGCCTAATAGGGGCACATCCAGCCATGTCAGTAATCTGTCGATCCCCAGCTGATCGGCTATGAGGTACGCTGCAAGTAGCCGATCCCATGACAATGAGTGCCGCACCAGCACCAAGCCGCCTTCTGCACCCTCCAGCGAGAGCAAAGCAGAACTAAAAGTAGTGGAAGAAGTCGGCCTTACTCCACCAAGCAGACAAGGATAGTCGATACCCTCCTGCTATCTGCTCGATAAAACGGGGGTTGAGGCCACAACAATTCAGGAAGTGAGTAAAGAAAGGCACTCACGCCCTGCAGTCATAAGGCTTCTCCAGCACCCTGAACAAAGGCAGTTTCAGCCTGATGTGCTGCCATCATTCAAACATCATGGTCTGGGGGAGTACAAACAACAATCAGCACTCCTTGGGTCTTCCAGCATTTCACCATCCAGAGACGACAGACCACTGACACACCCACCGCCATGTAGGCAAGACACAGGGCCTCATTACACGGAAGGCGGTAAGGGTTAACGGTCACCGGTAATGCTACTGGTGACCTTTGACCCTTACAGCCTTACTACGAGGTCCCGTTACGGGACCCGACCTTAACGGCTGGTGTAAACCAGCCGTTAAAGTAGGGACCCGCAAAGGGACCTTGGTGCTAATTACGGTACCGCAATTTGCGGTACCGTAATTAGTGCCTTCCCCATTCCCATTATGCCCTATGGGGCAAAAATGGGAATGGGGAAGGGCCATGGCGGCATGGGGAATTACCGCCCCGCCAACCTCGGAAAGGTAAATTACCGGCATGAACCATGGTGCTATTAGCACCATGGTTTAACACCTACCATGTAATGAGGCCCACAGTCTCAATGGCTCGTGAGATCTCTTCATTGGCTCAGGGTTGAGGAGAGAATCCTCTTCAAATCCATGACGCTGGTGCATAGATGTTTACATGGGGTGGCTACGCCGTACCTCAGATCCAAGTTCACCCGATACATCCCTAACAGGGCCTTGAGATCACAAGCAATGCCGGGTCCAGGCGGCCCGGCAGTGGAACAACCTCCCAGCGACAATGCTAGTAGAACCGAATGACCAAATTTTCAGGAAAAACCTGAAGAAGGACCTTTTTAAGTAAATTCACGACTATACAGTATTCCTACTAGCATCTGACTGTCTATCCAAATCTGGTCTTGTCTCTCTGTGCCCTGATGCCCACGGGCTGTCTACAAATGCAAAATACAAAATACAATGGTAATCCAAATGGCAAATCCTTCATCTGACTGGGTGAGTGCCAACAAACCCTTAAAAGGCAAAAACCCGATAAGACACCACAGAGGTCATGAGAAGCTATTCAGAACACCATATGTGTCGGAAAACAGGCCACAACAAGAGGTGCATGCATACAAAGAACAGTTCTAGGTGTGGTGGTCCCTCCAAAGCCACTGCATTTCAGCCACCATCCCTGCCACAGAAAGAGAGCCAAAGAGCACCCACAGTCCTTGTCCAGTAAAATTACTCCACCAGTAAAAAGGTTATAGGTGACAAGCACAATAAAGAGCACAAAGCAACCATCCAACCCAAGGCCCAACTGACAGTAACCCATCAGAAGAAAAGGGCACTGACAAGGCAAGTATACCGCTCCTACAGCTCCGAGACCAAGCCACAAAGTATGAAAGCATCAAAGGAAAAACTCAGGACACTCCTCCCTGTACAACCCAGCATACAAAGCATGGAGTGGCAGCAGGACATCTCACCACATGGGCACATTTGTCTCAATTGCCAGGTGGGTCCAAACAACAGTGACACACTACCAGGCAGCACCATAGGAATACATGACAAAAGGCACATCCTGCCCTGGAGACACAAGACCTCCACTGTCCGGCAACAGTGGAAGAAAGATATTGTCTACCGAAGGAAGAAATAGTGGATAACATTGATGGAAAGAGATATCGAGCCATTGAAGAGCTCCCACTCTGGTTATGTGGAAGGCAGCTAAGAAGCCAAGCAATATCCAAGTGCGAAAGACAAAAGGAAAGGAATGGTCAAACAATGTGCACAATTAGCTACTGGCAAAAGAGACAGGGGTGTACAAGTCGACGGTAGCAAGAATTACACATGTGGCTGCTACTAACCAGTGGAGAACGCCATTGGAAGATTTTGGAACTAGGAAAGACCAGAAACGAAAGAAGTCAAACAAATCTGGAGATGAAGCTTCACATACCGAGGAATCGATGGTAGGTCCTATGTTGCCCATCACAGAGGAACACGACAAGCCAATTTCCCGGGTGGAGACAAAAACAGAAGAGAGAGGATCTGAGACCACCAAGAAAGCAACTGCTGTTTCAATGGAACAGATCAAACAAATAACACAGGAACTAAGGGTGAATAAACAGAAGAGCTGCAGGGTCAAACATAAAAAGGATAACCCGTAGGGGTAAACAAAGGAAGGCACATGGAACTGTGCAGAACCGGATGGATGTAAGCTGCCAAGAAGACCAGCAGTTGCAAGTCAAATTCCGACAAGTGCCCAAGTGACAAGAATGCTCAGGTTGAAAACGAAACCAGGAGAACTTTGTATTAACTGTTAGATATATTTTCTGGAGGAGTTAGATCTAACCTTGGGGTGTTTTAGTATTGTGATGGTATTTTATTGTGGTATATTATTATTGTAGTGATGCATTGGTGGCTTCCCTTCATAGTGGTAAAACTCCCCTCAGAATCTAATCTAACACTTCATCCCATTTTTTTTTTTTCAGTTCCAGCTACCGGACTTATAACACTTACTATGTGATATTATCACTTTCTCTCAGCAATTTATCTACAATGCTGATGTAGGCTCTAGAAGCCAAAGTGCTAAACACATCATATTATAAACAGGTGACTGTATATACATACACCATCCACTCCTAAACTCACTTACTAGGAACACTAAAAACCTACTTCATATTTTACCACCTGTGACAAAATGAATAACCACCTGTCGTAAAATAAGCCTAGTCCCTGTGAACTCTCAGTCTCAGTGCTAATGAGTGCAGCCACGGAAAGAAAACCTAAGTCCATATGTTTTAAGTTTCAATTTTAACATACTAATGATGTTCAGAATTTTTCAGATAAAATACATCATGGGGTATAAGCCATGCGTACAAAAAATAGATTATATTTTACATTACAAAGTTCACACCCTTCAAAAGGCTCCCCAGAGCATTATCTTACCCAATGTCCTTGTACACGAAGACATTGGCAGGAAATGCAATTTGAGAGAGAGAGAAAAAAAATCACAACAGCAAAGCAACTTTTTCATGAACATTTGAAACTGTAGTTTTTTAAACATTATTACACATAATACATGAAAACATTCTGCTAACTCTCTGGCTATCTGCCATGCATTCATGCAGCAAATCCTCACTTATGACACATATTTACCTACAAATTGGTGAGATTCCTGATACCGCTGACCATGGAAAACCTTCTCACTTGGTTCGCCCACCGATAAGGAATGTCACGATCCCAGCAAGCCTGCTAGCACTGTCTCAGGCCAGCCCTCAAGAGTGTCAACCCCTGGATGCCAGTGGATGTCTGCCTCCCAAAGGGTTCCGCACGTCTGCCCAGCACACCCTCTCCCAGTTCCTTTAAAAACCTACCACTGCCACTCAAAAAGAACACTTCCCCTTGAATTAGATCATGTCACCTCATTCATCCTGCCCAGTATTTTTCCCATTGAAAACTACAGTTTTGCTAAACTACAAATGTAACATTTCTGTCCTTCTCAAACACAATAATGTTATTTTAGCAGCACATATTTCTATTGATTTATTTATTTATTATTGGTTTAGCTGAATGAATCAACTTTACAATAAGTTATCACATTTGTATAACAATAATTACAATATTCATAAAATGCATATAGTATACACAATTTACAGATACAAATATTATTTAAATAAAGCACAAGCTAAAAGAGCTGGATATCTACATAGTTTCATCTAATTAAAGGAAATTAAATTAACTTTTTGTTGCCTTTTTTTGCCTTCAACTGCACCCAATCCGATGTTTAACATAATGGTTGAAACAGATTCATTTGGATCCTAGATCTAATTCATGATCAGTCATCCTGATGACAGGAGGGTTAGTCTGCAACTCTTAATTTACCAGTAGTTGTCATCTCATCTAATTTCAATGCATGAGCATTCTCAGAGTGCCTATTCCCAGAGAAACTAAATGTCCGCTAAATATAGGGCGCCACAGTTCATCCGACGTTAGAATATGATATTGTTCTAACAGCGGTTTCAAATATTGAATTCTCGTTAATAAAAGTACATTGCATTATGCCAGTAGATGTTGCAAGTTCTCTTTTGTGTTCGGGGTTTTGCAAAATCGACATATATTTTCCTGCAGCTCGATCAATCTACGTCTAGCCTGAATGTCTTTGGTATTCCATAGGTTAAATCTCACTCGCATAAAATCTACGTGATGCTGCAGGGAAGGAGATTGACACAAATACTGCTCAATCACGCTTTCTTAGTTATGATTAAACAGATTTTTAAAATCATTATAGTTCAAGCATTTAGTTCCTGTTACGATCCAATTGTGCTGGAACAATTTTGTTTTTGCTCTAGTTGGATCCTGAATGAATAGTTCCAAGGTGATGCCTGTGTCAGCAAGAGCCTGTAGCACTGCCAATCTCCATGCTCGCACAAAACGATCCTGAGATTTGAACATATGACTTAACAAAGCACATTTAAGCAGTGTTGGAGAAAAGGCTAATAAAACTATTCTGAACAACGATATAACTTGCCAAATGAGTCTTGCGTAAAGAGAAATAAGAACTAATTCTCTCGGGATTAATACTCCCAGAACTTTGCTAGGAAGCTTCAAAAGTTGTTTCCAGTTTTTCGACTCCAACTTATCCCAATTTTGTGTCAGAATAGGTGATTTAGACTCTGACCCATACAGTAGGATACAAGTGACTTTTTGCATGTAAAATTTAAGTGTTGGTAATATTGTACATTTCCTGTATTTACTTTGGATGGATTATTATTGATTGAGCAATCAATCTTTTTAGCTTAATATTTAGAGCCCCATAGTGAGCTTGATCATCCGCGTGATCTGCCAACAGCACCCCCAAGTACGTGTAATGTCTAATTTATTCTAGCTCCTTTCCCTGGAGCGTCCATCTGTTCGTTTTTTTTCTCGCATGTATAGTTTGACCATCACAGATCTGGAACTTGGTCTTCTCTAAGTTAACAGATAGTAAACTATCCTCAGTATACGCTGCCAGTGCATTTAACAGTCGGTGTAGGCCTTGAGGAGATTTGGATAATAATACCAAATCATCGGCATATAGAATGGTGGAATTTGTCGAAAGGACATCTTTGGAGCTTCCCAACTACTCCCTCAAATGCCCTCTGTATATCTGCGATGAATAAATTAAAGGGGGCTGAGGCAATTATACAGCCTTGCCTCAGTCCTCTTTTGGTTTCAATATGGGATGACAAAGTGCCCTTGAGGTCCAACCTGATTTGCATCGATGTATTAGTTTGTAACGCTCTAATGTAATCTACCAAATATACTGGGCATCCCGATACAGCCAATTTTTCAAAGAGCCTTTCTCTCGATACTGAATCAAATGCCACCCTCAGGTCGACAAAGACCATATACACTGGCTGCTTCATAGGAATGTGAAGAGATAACATTGCCCTCAAGGTCAAGAGATTATTTTTTGTTCCCTTCCCAGCAATAAATCCAGTTTCAAATGGATCACGTTGGGCGTGCTTGATTGCCCATTGGTTGAAAAAATGCAAGATAAATCTAGCAAAGATTTTTCAAGGGGCATCAAGAAGGGCGATCGCCCTATAGTTGGTCGGACAAGACTGATCGCCCTTCTTAAAGATGGAAACAACAATTGAACGTCTCCACGAGTCAGGAAGACAGTTGGATTGCAGTCTTTTTTGGAATATTTTATAGAGAATCTGGGACCATATGTGAGGGTAAAATTTGAGCATCTGATTGCTCAACCGATCAGGGCCAGGGGCTCTGGAATTGCTGGACCTCATTATGTATAACAAGGTGTCTTCTTCCAAAATCTATAGATTGCTATAACTGTCGAGTTGCAAGAGATTAGATTCTATAGAGTTAGTCGGGAGCGTGTACACATTGGAAAAGTGATCCATCCATTGATGTTGTGTAACACCATTCATTTGCACCCCCAACTGTCCTGATTGTGACGCTCGGTTTAGCAAAATCCAGATTTCTGCTTTATTTTTTTGTAAACATGGCTTCCAAAATAGCCTCTCCAACATTCTGAAGGAGACACATTTTATAAGATCATAGACAATTTTTATATTTACAGCGCGAAGACCCCTTTGCAGAAATTCGCAATGGCAACAATAGGTAAGAAATTTGCTTTTTGTTCCTACGAGACTCACTTTTGCGAGACTGGACCTCAGAATCAAAGACCTATCTCGGTTGAAAGATATATCTAGGCATCCCATTGTATTGCTGCTGAAATAATTGTAACGTAGATGTGTATTGTTCACCCATCCACACCAAATTCTTAAATGAATATAACGTACATTCATTCAGCGAAAACCTGTTCGCCCATTGTTAATGATTAATTGTGGACAATATCTCTCTAAATTGGCCTTTATTTCAAATGTTTCTAATGTCCATTTTACTGCGAATAATTCATGAATGCTATGATTTTGAGAAATTATTTTAAATTCCACTATGCGGCTCTATGTAAATCTATCAGTAAAGATGTAATCAATCACTGATTCACTATTAGTGCGCTTCCATGGACTTGTTGGGGAATGTCACTTGAAAAGGCTCCATTGAGCATGATAAATTGATGATCTAACATTAACCCCAACCACCTTGCCACAGCAGGATTATTTTTGGCAATGTTATAGGGAAGATATTGTAGATTCAGATCTCCAACTATGAATGTGTTATTTGTCTCTGGGGTTTGCGAGATCATATCAATTACATTTTCCAGGTCTCTAAAGAAAGCATTGTCTACAATCGCCACTGGATTACGTTGTACATTTATCAAAGCAATTGTATTTTGATGGTATTTGATTTTTACCATTTGTTGAAACTGGTTAGGAGCAGCCGATGGGTGAATCTCTAGGCCTTGATTACTAGCTACGGCAATCATTTGGCCAGAGGACGCACATCCTCTATTGTTGGCTTTGGCTGGATTTAGTATAATGTCATATCCACCCCAAACCGGTTGTTCAACCAGCCAGGTTTCTTGGAAAGCTAATATTTGGAAGGTACGGAGGGAATTCGCACTAGGGCCAAACAAATGGATAAACCCACGAGTGTTCCAACTGGCGAGCGAGACTGCCTTGTTATTCTGGCCATTAGCTAGTTATAACGCGGAGTACTGCTCTCCGTATGATCTACAATTTTGACCTAAATCCGCTCTTTGCTCATAGGTTTGTGATGTTCTATATTGCTGCTTGTGTACAAAATTCTTCGTGGGGCCCATCTCGTGCCTTTCCTTTCATTGACACAGGATCTTGTGCCAATAGGAACCTCATTTTCACCTCCCGTATGATATTTCTAACTACATTTGAGGCAAGCCAAATTCTCACTATTGAGTGATTTTCATCATCCAAAAATTCGACCTACAAGATGTCGACCGAAGTTATATCTTGCAAGCTGCTAATTTCCTCAAAGATAGCTAGAAGTGAGGAGCAATTCAAATCATAAGCAGGGAATGAGGCAGCTCGACATTTCAAAATAAAATAATGATTATGTTGATTCGATGTGGGTGTTAAAGGTAGTTGCGGATTGTTAGAATGCACTATTATATAAGATTGCATAGTAGGAACGGTCATTTTTTAAATTCTTACTGATAGTAGGGACCGGCAAAACAGTATGGCCCCCATTACGACCCTGGCGGAAATCAACCGACCGGACCGCCATAGCGTAAATAGCGTTTCCGCCATTGCACGATGGAGCAAAGTGCGGCTCATTCCGACCCATCGGGCACGAGCACCACGCCATGGCGGAAGTGCAAAGTCCGCGATGGCGGAAATGACCCCAAAACGGCCCACACCGCCGCCGTACGGCGCCCTAGGTGCAATACCGCCACCCATCTTAGCGGACACCGCAGTGAGCGCCAACCGGAAAGTACGGTGACCGTAAATATACTAAAACGGAAGTAAAAGCATGGTCCCGGAACGGGAAACATCACGCCGTACACCTATAAAACCACAAATTCCACACAACCATTAAAAATACTACCCTGAGACACATCCCAACCCGTCATCCACCCTAGTGAAACCAAGAAAAATGGGAAAAGTAGCGAAGAAAGCGTGCGACCGCAAGCGGCAGGTCCACTTCTCCCGTGAGGAACTCACCGTGCTCACAGAGACCCTCCAGGAGAATGCTGCCGCCGTCTTCTCCACGCAAATGACCAGGACGGCACTTGCGAACAAGAAGGCCATATGGGCCCTGGTGGCACAGCGGGTAAGTGCGGTGGGGACCGCACCCCGCAACCCACAGCAATGCAGAAAGCGATGGGACGACCTGCGGATACGCGTCCGTAGCATACTTTCTGCAAACCGCAACATTGCCACAGCTACCGCGGGAGGATCGGAATCACCCATCAAGTTGACCCCCTGGGAAGAAATCTGTGCCTCCACCATTGGAATGGAGAGCATAGAGGGAGTCGGAGGGATGGAGAAAGGAGTGCAGACATCCGAAGAATCAGGTAGGTGTCCCAAATAAAACAATGCCAAAACCACAATGTCCAATCAAGTGAAGTACCACGTGCCCACATAGTGCAACAGTAACACATGTCCAGGAGAACGTCCACATACATTGGCCTGATAGCACACTTTAAAACTCACATCAAATACATAAATAATTAAAAATCCTAAAAACACCCTCTACACGTGCAGCAGGCACACCCTAACTGCAGGCTGCCAAACAACTGCACCCTCACTCCACACACAAATGAAACCACCTCCAAGGCCCCGACCCAAATCACCCTCAGGTACCACCCCAATGCATGTGATACATTGCCATTCCAATTCCCACAGACCCATTAATAACGCTCGCCCTCCTTTACTCCACCACAGGGTCCGATCCAAACGACGAGCTCCAGGACACCCCTACCAGCACACCTGCAAAGAGGGCCAAGACCAACGGCCAAAGACCCTCCACCTCAGCTGCACGCATCAAGACACGGAAGCAGCACAAATCAAGTGGCAGCACAGAGGAGGGAACTCCAACAGGCACCCCAGCAGCCAGCATGCCCACAACAACACCACCACAGGTCCCCCCAATGGATGCCACAGTAGGCACTGCTTCTGGTGGCAGCAGCACCATAGGTGACACTGCATTAATGGCAGCATGCTCCGACACAGAAAACGGGGATGTCGAAGTTAGATCCATCCATGACCTGTCTCAATCCCCCTGTCTGTTCCATCCCGTACACCATGAGGATACCACGCAGGGGCACCCACAAGACGACGACTGGCCATCCCCCACAAGCCCTGTGGCAAGGCAACATGAGGTGATCAGCCACTCTGTGACACCACCGCAAATGGCCATGGCCCAGCAGAGGCAACAGTCCCTCGACCAGGTAATCGTGCAACAGCAGCAACTGGCCACGCTCCTCAAGGACCATGCCGATGAATGTGGGGGCACTAAGGCAGACATAGAAACATCAACTGAGACACTTAGGGCAGAAATGGAGAGAAGTACAGAGACACTAAGGGCACAAATGGAGAGTAGCACCGAGAGCCTGAGAGTACAAATGGAGAGAAGCACCGAGAGCCTGAGGGGGGAACTGCATGCGACGTCCAAAGACGTATGTGCCGAACTTGCCGCAGTGCGCCGTGTGCTCACTGAGCTCTCACAAACCCTTAGGGACATGCATGGACGTGAGCAGGCAGAGACATCATCCGTTGCAAGTTCCGTCCAGGGCAGCCCCCAACGTAGATCTGGGAGGAACCTGCGCTCCACAGGCAGGGGTGCCCCTGATACCCGGAGAGGGGGCTTGCAATAGCGACTGCCCACTGACAATGAGCATCTTTGGACACTGGTGTTCGGGGGGGAGGTAGGAGGGTGGAGGGGGTGTGTTGGGCTCACTTGGGTGGCGGGTCAATAGGGTGTTTAACATGATATCACATATGCCATAAACAACGCACGATCATCCAATGAGATGTGTGGACATTGATCTTTGTGTACGAGGCCATTATAGGCGTACAGTCCATATTGTGCATGTTCCAGACACACACAGTGCCACGAGTCCCGTGTCCATGTATCAGCCACCAGGCGTGTGTGCTAGAAGCATGCATCTATGAGATGCTGACGAATGTCACGGCCCTCCTGTGCCTCGCGGACTCCTTGAGGTGCTGCCACATCCCCACCCTCATCATGACCATCTTCAGGTGCTTGCAGTTCTGCGTCAGGGGGCATGGGCACATTTCTACGTACGCACATGTTGTGTAGCATGACACATGCCATCACCATCTTTGCAACCTTCACATGGCGGTACAGGAGTGCCCCGCCAGACCTGCTGAGGCAGCGGAAACGAGTCTTCAGTAGGCCGAATGCCTGTTCTATGACTACACGGGTACGTGAGTGGGCATGGTTGTAGTCCTCCTCATGCTGGTCCCGTGGGTTCCGGACTGGTGTGAGGAGCCATCTCTTCAGAGGATACCCGGCATCACCTGTATGTGGACAATAAAGGTATTTTGAGGAATGCCATTGCTACGTACGCACCCCCCCCCCTTCCTGCCAGGTCATTGCCGCATCACATACCCCACATCATCATGAATGAAATGAGACTCACCGAGTAGCCAGGATCTGTTCCCTGCGTGTCGCTCCATGTAGCGTGGTATTGTAGAGTTCCTCAAGACCATAGAATCATGGGTTGATCCAGGGAATCGGGCCAACAATGTGTAATGATCCTGTTGGAGTCACACACCATTTGTACATTCAGAGAATGAAATTGTTTTCGGTTGCGGTACTGGGCCTCCATGGCATGTGGGACGACCAATTCCACATGGGTGCAGTCGATGGCACCAATGCAACCCGGTATGCCGGCAAGTGCATGGAATCCCACTTTTGTGTTGGTAATTTCCTGCTCCGAGCGTGGTAGAGAGATGTAGTCGTCTGCGTGCTGCAGGAGGGCATCGAGCACTTGCAATAGTGTCCGTGAGAACAGTGGCTGTGAAATGCCATGCAACTGTCCGACTGTGTGCTGGTAGGTGCCTGTGGCCAGGAAGTGTAGTACAGACACCACCTTCAGTAGGGGTGGGATGGCGGTTGGGCTATCTATCATGCTGACAAGGTCAGCCTGTGTCATGTCCACAATGGCGGTTATGGTGTCCCGGTCCAAACGGTAGAGGGTGTGGATCTGCTCATCCGTGAGGTTGAACGGATGTGCTCGGAGGCGTGGGATTGCGGGCGGCCTGCGTGGTGGTAGTGGCTGTGCTGGCGGCCCTTGCTGGCCCTGCCTTGCCCTCCTCCTCCTCCTGCGTCTCCTCCGTGCGGCCGGTTGTAGTTGGTGTTCGTCTTCTTCTTGAAGTTGTAGTACTTGCAGTGCTATCAGGTCCCCCAGGGCCAACATAG
The DNA here is from genome assembly GCF_040938575.1 of Ambystoma mexicanum. Taxonomy (NCBI): domain Eukaryota; kingdom Metazoa; phylum Chordata; class Amphibia; order Caudata; family Ambystomatidae; genus Ambystoma; species Ambystoma mexicanum. The sequence goes on from NC_090921.1 coordinate 199,611,568, forward strand.
CTAGTCCTGCCGGTAGCATTTCGGAGTGGGTGTGGTTGTGGGAGGAGACTGGGTGTGCAATTTATGTGTTTTCAGGCTGTATGGCCTCCACCTGTGGTGATTCATTCCACCTGTGCAAGCTGCTCTCCCCTTTGGGCGAGCACGTCCCGCACACAACGCTGCAATTCGACGAATGGCATCTTGCTATTACAATCATGTATTTGTACCCGATGGCAGTGTAACATTGGTTGATATGTTCATTCAGCTATGGTCCCATTGTTTCACATGCTATCTTTGCAGTCGCGAACAGACTTGTGAAGGGTCAGTGGAACGTAGTACTCGAGTAACGGTGGACCCTCATGCAACACTGTACCTAGGTTCACCGACGGGCGGGGCGTCCCATTTGTGAGTGAAGGCAGTTGCCATTTTCACACACAGCCGCACTAGATGGATTAATTTGTGATTTCAAGCGGCCACAGATGCCTTTTCGACGTGATGTTGCAAATGAGGAATTCGAAGGGCGGCGCTTTCGGTTTTCAGCTAGCGGCGAGGAGATGCCCACAGGTCTGACTGCAAATATAACGTTCTATTGTTCAATGTCCTTGGGACAGGGGCCATGGCGAGGATGCAATGATTGATATGAATAGTTTGGGATGCGCAATGGCGAAGTGGGCGATGAGGCCGGACGTTCCCAAATACATGTTACTTCACAACACTGGAATTACGGGCTGGGGCACAGTGGATTTTGCAGGCTGCATAACGCACAGACTCAATGGAAATTTCACATGTTATGTGAGTATGGAAACAGGCGTTTTCATTACGGGATGAGGGAATGATGTATGGATGCATGGACAGATGATTTGATACTGAGTTTGCCATGTACAGGGCTTCTTGGAATCTATCCGCCTCCCCTGCGCTATGTGATGCAGGGCTGCCATAGTGGGACCATCGTCTATCTGGCCTTGTTGAGCCCTCCCTGTCTCGACGCGCCTTCAGACACTTGTGTCTATGCACGTTACCAATCCCATCTGATGGATTCTGTTTTAACAGACGCATGCACAGGTACACTCGTTTGTGATAGTGTTTTCACCTTGATATAGATAGTTATGATTCGCAAGTGGTTTTTGGGTGGTGATGATCCTTTGGAGTGGGCTAGCATGCATATGGCTGTGGATTTGGTGTGATCATTGAAGTGAGTAATTCAAATGTAGTTCTGATGGCCATACTATTCTTTTTCATTTCTTTTGGGTGACAGGTATCTCCTCCCCTTTTGCCACTGCCATCTGTATGCCACTCCTGCAGATGGATTTTACTCCCGACACCTGCTGCTTCGTGTTAATCAGTGGAGCAGCATTACGATCTTATGGGACGATCGCCAATGGGCCACATGCCCTTACGCAGTACTAGTGGCTAGGAGCAACATTTCGGCCTTTCAGCTGGACTAGTGCCTCCCTATTGGGACGGCCCTGCGGTTCTAGGCGCTTCCATGTTGCCTTTTTGAACGTGAATGTAGCCCCTGTGTACCATGAAGGAACAGGGCGTCACACAAGAAGAGGCTGGTCATTTATTGCGGATGCAGCCCACAATGGTGAAATGTGTTTTGGAGTTCATGGCCTAATAGCTGTATGGGCTTGGTGAATTTGTTGTGCATTAAATTTCTATTCTGATATGAACCGTGTAGCGTTCTTCTTTGCAAGTGATGTGGCATATTCCTATTTGGGGAGCGATGTATTGTGAGGAGATCTGCATTGGGTTCCAGCTTCGGAGTATGGTTGCGTGGTACTGTGCTGGGCGCGTTTGCCTACGAAGCCCAGTGAGGTCAGGGATAAGGGCTGCCAATATGACTGTTTTGATGATGTCATGCTCAGGGGCGGGGGATTAGCTTTTGTGTAACAGATGCCGGTCAGCCAGTTGGATTGGTGGAATGATGTGATTATCGGAATATTGCTGGTCACAGGTGCCTGTGTTTGCGTGCGTTTCTTGGTGGGAGACTGAGGTCATGTCCATTTGTATAGCTTCTGTATTCGTGCCATCTGTGCCCTGCAGCTCCCATTGGCCCCTCTTGAGATTCATTTGTTCGTTGGCAGGCATGGATGACTAGTACATTTCACTGGTTGCATTGTGTGACTTCATTGCACCTACGGGGAGTTGTACAATGTGGCCAGGGAGCGGTGTACAGGCACTCAGTAGGGCCGTTTACGGTTGGTTCGCGATGCCGTACTTCTCACCATGGCGGAATGGTACTTTCCGCCGTGCTTGATGGCGTTAGGTGCATGTCCGCTAGGGTCAGAATTCGCGTACCGTTGCGCCATGGTGGTAATTACGGTTTGGCATGGCGCGGGCGCGCGTACTTGGTGCAGTTAGCGTTGGCGTTCACTACGGTGTCGCTAATGACATCGTACTTTGCGGTGACGGGTCATGATCGCACCGAGCGCTATTCGATGGCGGTATTGCATTTCCGCCATCGTTTTTCGATTTCCGCCAGGGTCGTAATGAGGCCCTATGTGTTGAAAATGGCAAAATGTGCTGCTCTGAAGAATTCACTTTCTTATGATTCTGCTGTTTGAAAATATCTTAAAATGAAGCTTGAATGAGTGCTTTAAGTTGTAAAGTGCTATTTTTATCAAGGTTATAGTCAATAGCTTCAGGCAGCACCATCGGATGTGAGACATTGGCAGCTGGAGCCGCAGGTATCTCCAATTGCAAGGCCACACTAGGTCGACTGGACAAAGGGCCTGCGATTGAATTATTTCCTTTTTTACTCTTTAATGTAGGCACTGCAACAGGTTCTATTGCTGATTGTGGGTGGAGATCCTTTCGACTATTCATTTCTGCTAAAGCCACAATCAATTCATTCAATGGAGCATGCTCTATTGGAGAAGATTTGTTCTTCTTGCCGCGTATAGCTTTGCTTTTGTTGCTATATTTTAGTTTGTTACGGGCACCAGGATTTGGTTTTAATTGAGTGGAAGCCGAAGCAATTACCCGTTTTTACAAAATGTTTTACACTTGCTTTGATTGTGAACTTATGTTTTTTTGATTCTAAGTTTATTTTTACTGCAACAGCATTCTCATCCTTTTTCTTCAATGCCACAGCATGAAACAAATTGAATGCAGTCAAGCTTTTAGGATCACCATTCTTATTCAAACTAGGATCAATCATTTGAGGCCAGGAGATGGCACCAATCTTCTCGCTAGTAACCACTACCGGCTTGCCAGCAAGGAGAGTGGTCACTCCTTATAGTTTGCATTTACACCCTGGTCACTGTGTCCATTCACTAATTGTCACCTCCATGTTGCCCGGAGTCATCTGATATAGATCAAATTTTTTTTGGTATTCTAGGTAGAATAGACACATGAAACTGAACTGACTCTGTGGGCAACTTAGCAGACACCGCATTTTTGACACCATTCGGATTACGGACTCCACAATCATACTTTCTGTCAAAGTTTGACACCCATCGACCAATAGCATACATCTGTTTTGCCTGACGAGAGAGCTTGAGGTCTAAAGTCTCAAACAATCGAAACAAGGCAGCAATAGATGAATTCATGGCTTGTAAAGTAATTTGCATTAAAGAGGACCAGTTCAAATCGTCCGCCTTTATTAAACGTATAGAAGTCGATGTTTTAGCAGTAGGCTGAGGTCTTCGTGGCATGGGTTTTGAAAATGACAAAGATTAATTCATGTCATTATGAATTGATTGGTCAAACATACTCTGGGAGTGAGCGGGGCGTTCATTTACTGGAAAGGCCGTTACAGGAGGAAAGCAATCAGGCATAACAATCGATAGATTCATTTTACATCTCTCATTCAATAATTTCATAGACTGATTTATTTCTTCTGGCAGTTTAATGCCTGTGACTTTCTTATCCTGAATAAACGGAATAGTATTAAAAGCTTTTGGTTCACCCAGATTGGTTGGCTTATTCGAATAACCACTCGCCCCTGATATCAATTGTGTGTCAGTTAAAGAAATATTAATTATTTCGTTGTTTGGGCCTCAAGGGGCACTGACAAAGCAACCTTGACAAATTCAGAGCCCTCAACAAAACTCTCTAATATCTTCAGAGGCATTCCTTTTGTCAAGCATGAAGGAAGCTAAGCATGTTCGTTTCTTTCTACTAGCAATAGTCAGTGATGGTCTCACTGGAGTGGATATTAGCAACACTGAGGCTCTTGATATTATTAAGTGGTTAGACATTCCGGATGTTAACGTATAAAACCTTGTTTGCATGTACAAATAAGTTCTAGGTGCTCAATCAGGTTAACATTTAAACTGTGACGTTTCTTCAATGCTAGAACTCACATACGCAGGGGAGAAATAATATTCGCAGCCCCCAGGTTAGTGACTAAAAACAATAAACGAGAAGGTTGGGTGTAAAGTGCTAATTACTTGTTATGTCAATACAACAGTAGCTGACCAACTATAATCACCGCAATGTTTGTTTCCTAATTATCATCAAATCGAAACACGCGTTTTATGCTTGCTATCATAATAAAGCGCATATAAGGGCTGTTGTGCTTGTTAAAAGTTAAAAGCAAATCATTATGCTCAATATCAATACATTTAATAAAGTCAAAGAATTTTAAAGTCAATTTACAACTCTAGTTAGTAATGGCAAGACTTCACTCCTTGCAAAAAATCATGTGGTTATGGCAATCACTGAATCACCAAAACTGCACTTTAATAGTATAATCATTCAGGAAAAAACGCCGGACAGCTTGAGGAGCCACCAGAGTCCGTCTCTCCTCCCTTTCCCTCTAAGAAGATATACAAGCCCTCTAGATTGTGCGTGTAAGAAAAGCCGAGGAGTTTGTTATCGGAAACTGAGTGTGAGGGTAGTTGTGCTTCGGCTCACCGCCCTTCGTTGAAGACAGTTGACTATGTCTCAGCCTCAATAGGTCCACCCAGCCGAGATCGCTCCCTCTGTCACCCGTCCCGACAAACAGCCAAAGAGTTGCTCCTCACTCTTTCTCTCCTCAGAGCTGAAACGCTGCAAGGGTGTAGAGATAGGTCTTTTGTAAGGAAGTGCCTTCTCCACTGGCACAGCGTCACAGATCCTTAAAGGGGCAGATGTCCAAAACAAACACTCACCGAGACAGCTTAACGTAACAGATGAGTAGGTAAGTAGGAGACTGTTCAAGAGGAGAGGAATTCACTGACGGGCTCATAAATCAGCGCTCACCCTCTAGAACTTGTAAGACAAGATAGCTGCACCATGTGAGGACAGGGGGTGCAGGATTCACTTGCTCCAACACGACTCAATAATGAGGACAAAGGGGAGTCTGTTTAATGACAAGTAAATCAAACAGAGAAACAAATGTAAATCAGCAGCATTGAGATCACCTGTCTCACTCCGACTTCCTCGAACTTCAGTCGAACACCCCCCATCTAGGGAACACTTCGCTCACTAGGAACTTGGCAGCACAGGTAGCATCTGGATGTGTACAGGGACCTGCTTCTATCCATCTAGAGAATGGACACACCACCACAATCAAATACTTGTACCCGTTGCACACTTGAATCATGTTGACGTAGTCAATATGCAAGTGCTGGAATGATCCATTCGGCCACGGGATAACTCCTCTCACTACTTTTAATGTGTGCCCAGCAGTGAACTGTTGGCAGATAATGCAGTTCACCATGAAAAATGCAACATGCTCTGCTAAATTCGGTGTGAACCAGTCTTCTGTGAGCTTTCCAGCAAGATTTTCTTTTTTTCTTTTGACAGATAGATGGGGTAGTCTAGTTGTTCTAATGCTACCTTTAGCTGGGCGACAGGCATCACTGGTTTACCAGTGCTGTCTTGCCTCTACAACCTGTCAGATGGGTTTAAAGAACACCCTTGATGCTTCCACACATTTTTCTCTTCCTGAGGTGCCTCAGGTGTGGCTTGCGCTACAATCATCCTCTCATGGGTACGTGCCACCTCCACGTCCATGATTGTTTCAGTTTTGGATGCCATGCGCTTGGCTTCCGTGTCCGCTTCATGGTTTCCACATGACACAAAATCTGTCCCCTTGGTGTGGGCGGCGCATTTCACGACCGCTATGCCCACTGGGAGCTGTAGTGCCTTCATCAACCTGTCCAGTAAGGCTGCGTGTTGCACTGGCGTGCCGTCCGCTCGGCAGTAGCCTTTCCTTTTCCAGCGCGCTAGACCTGCATGTACTGTGGACATCTGATAGGCTCAGTCACTGTACACAGTTACTTCATGGTCTGCATGATTCTCAATGGCGTGGATCAGTGCTAACAGTTTTGCAGCTTGTGCAGAATTGTGAGAGGGTATTCGCGCACTAACGAGTACTCAAAACTCTCCATTCGCTAGGTGTTTTAACACGGCCATGCCTGTATACCTGTGTCCGTCTTCTTGGTCGATTCTCGAATAACCGTCAATGAACACGATTTTGCCACCTGCCAGGGCATTTTCCTTTACCCTGGGGATTTCATCATAGAATTCCTAATAATTTGCACAGTCATGTATAGATTCTCCTTCTGCGACTGGCTGAGTTATGAATGTAGCAGGGTTGCCAGTTTTACATCGAACTATTTTGATCGATGGGTTAGAGATAATCACCTCATAGGTGGATGCTCTCTGAGATGTCAGTGTGCCCTTTGGCTTCTCTAGTATGGCGAACAGCGAATGTTCAACATACAATGTCATGGAGCACCCCATCACGATGGATGACGCCTTTTCGATAGCAAATGCGGCAGCAGCTAGATTTTGTTCGCATCGGAAGTGGCCCTTCATAACCGGGTCCAGACTCCCGCTGTAATATGCTAGGGGCTTGTACCCCAGCGAGTTTCACTGCGCGAGCACTGCCGTCATAAAATTACCATCAGAGTGTGAGAACAGGTAGAATTCCTCTGCATAATTAGGAATCCTGAGAACTGGGGCCTTACAAATTGCCCCTTAAGTCCTGCAAACCCTTTCTCCATTGCCTCAGTCCATTCAATTTCTCATTTTGTTGCCTGGGCTTTCTTCAAAGCCTGAAGCAAGGGCTTGGTATACGAGCTGTAGTCAAAGACCCATGCTCTGACATAATTGTAAAGGCCTAAGAAGCTCTGCATTTGTTTTATCGTGCGCAGCTTGGCCGTGTTCATGATAGCTTCAGCCTTTCTGGCGTTACCTTTTTCCCCTCATGAGAGATTAGTTGCCCTATGTACAACACCTCCTGTTGACAGTACTGCAACTTTTCCTTATCAACCTTGTTTCCCTTTTCAGCCAGTATTGTTAGTAGCTGGACAGAGTCGCGCCTGCATTGCTCTTCAGTGGTGCTGCAGATCAGAATGTCATCTACGTACTGCAAAACAGCACTGACCACTGCAATATTGCTTAGGTCCATTTGCAGGATCTGTTGAAAATAGACAGGGACTCACAATACCCCTGTGTCAACCTCGTACTTTTCAGGCGCATTTGTCTGAAAGTGAATGACGTCAGGTATTGTGAGTCACGGTGCAGTGGAAGTGAGAAAAATGCGTTTTTCAAATCGATCACCGTGAAATATTTTGCCTCAGTTGGTATGTTACACAGTATTGTGGATGGATTAGGGACTAGAGGGAATTTAGCTTCAACAATATAGTTTAATGCTCTTAAATCTTGGATTAAATGCCAGGACCTTCCCTTTGATTTTTTGACAGGGTAAATCACTGTATTGCAAGGTGATTCTGACGTTACTAGGATGCCCTGCTCCATCATGGCGGAAATTGTCTTTGTGGTCCCTTCATTGTCGTGCTCGTGGTAAGATTGCTCCTGGTTTCAGTTTAATTTTCACTTCACCTGCCCCCTTCAGGAGACCTACGTCATAGGGCCCTCTAGTCCATACTGTGGCAGGCACTTGGCCCATGTCGTCATCAAAGTATTCTGGACGTACCAGCGCCAACATCATTCTCTGTGGCACATCCCGTTTGATCACTTTGACCTACAATGTGAGACTTACTTCCACTCTTGTCGCTTCTAGGTCAGGGTGCCCTTCGAACAGATCGTCATCGGTGACGTTAGTCACTCGGTACCCTTCTTCGATGGCAATAATCGCACACCATTGTCTGCCTTCGTCATCATATCCTTCGACCACTACCACTTTCCCACGCACTGCGGCAGATTGTATCATTAAGGGAAATACTTGTCCCTCCTCTTCGTGCATGGGTATTCTTGGTCTGAAAAGAAACTCATCAGGGGTTCTCATAGTTTTGTCTGTGAGGCCTGGCAGTCCCGTCATAAGCACCCGCACGCCATATGCAAAGACTTCTGGCTCTAACAGTACAGCTCCCATGGCTATATGTCCTGAGTATGCTCTGATCATTTTGCACACGTTTGAATTATGCATTCCTGGAGTGGAGCACACTATACCATTCTCGGTAAACAAGATGGTCCTGTTTGATTTAGTCATCAGGTCTCGGGCCAGAATATTTATTGGGGTCTGATGTGAATATAATAGGGGTACATTCATTTTGCGCTCTCCCACTGAGACTGGGAGTGCGTCTGTAAAGGGAACTCTACTATGAGCTCCAGTGAAACTCTGAGTATCTATAGCCTCGCCGGACAAGGAAAATGTGCCCTCTCGTGTGCACGAGCGCCGTGCACCCATGCCAACTAAGAAGGAATATTCTTTACCCCCTATGACGACATTCACCCTAGGTTCCCTGTTAGGGTCTGGTGTCACTGATAGGATAGAGCACATCAGAGTCCCCCGTGAGCTGTCCTATTTCATATACAGGTTCGGTCCACTGTATATGTGTGAGTTTCCTCCATTTCCAGGGCTAATTCCCACTCCGCAATTAGCGCCCTGAGCCATTTGCGATGGTGTCTGCTGGGATTGTCCCTGTGGCAAGTTCCCCATGTTCGGAGGTTGAACCACTTGCTGTCCACCTTGCTGCACGCCTGACGCCTGCTGCTGTACTGTGTAATTTTTTGCACAGCCCTGTTGCGGGACGGCTGGCTGATTCACCAGGCCTGCCCCCATCCCTTGGCTATTTTGCCACATGCCTTGGCTTCTGCACATGCGCACCATGTGTCCTGTCATTCCACACAGCCAACACACTGGCTGTGTGGAATGACAGAACACGTGGCATGCATGGGCAGTCCAGCTACGCCAGGTGGTTGGGCCATCCGTCCATCTGGCATATCTGGACTGCCCATCTGCGCGTTCTGAAAGCCACCTTGAACATTCTGAAAACTTCCTTGGTTTCCTCAAAACCCTCCTTGATTTCTCTGCCAACCTCTTCCTCCAAAACCCCTTCCTCTTGGGTAAAATCCTGCATCACCCTGATTATTCTGTGCTGGGTTGGTCGCTTGTTGTGCGCTTGGTTTAGCTGGGCTGGTGAGCATGGCTCCCTCGAGAGCATACTTCGAGAGCTTCTTTTGCACCAGCTTTGCCTCCTCGCCCTTACGAGTTGCCTCCTTTTTCCGGTTCTTTTCTTACAACAATCTACAGTGGTGTACAATTGTCAACTGTATTTCGGCCCACGGTTTAGCTTCTATTCCTACCAATTTCTTGAGCTGTTTTTGCACCGGCTCTGGTAACCCTTGGCACAATATATGGTAGAATACAGGGATAGATTTTGTCCAAGACTCATGCGTTTCCAGTACCCATGCGTCTTGAAAATTCTGGATATAGATCAACGGGTCCTCTGAATCTTTCATTTTTCGAGTCATTATAGCTCCCATATCGGACGTGTCTGGATATAGCATTCGAAGCACTGCTCTGCAGTTATAAAATGCCGCTCTGTCATGGGAGGCATCGGTTAAGGTTACCCTAGGGTAGCCTGCCCGCTTCCATACATCATATGCTCTTTCAGCAAGTATAGAAATTAGGAGGCCCTTAAAGTCCCCTATGGATAAGGTGATTACCCCCGTCATTTTCTCTAACTCATGTATCCACTTCCCAGCTCCTGATGTCAGCATTGGAAGCTTATTTTTAAGGTTCTCTCTGTCCATATGTGGCCATGGTATATATTGTGGCCTTGCTCCCCCCTTTTCTAGCAGTGGGAACTGGAACGCACAGTCTTCCTTTTCTTTTCCCACAGTTCTCTTGTCTATTGGTGGGGCAGTATTCCCGCCTTGCCGTCTACCCGGCAGTGCCCTCAATCTGCCTGCATAGGTAGATGCTGTCTCCCTTTCTGTCTGTGGGGAGTTCCCTCATGTTAGCCATGCACTGTGGCAGGCTTCGATGTACTGGGCTCAGATTTGCTAGCTTTGGACCATCGTACCCCATAGCCCTTCGGGAACCGCTTTTTGCACCGTCTCCCTTCCTCTTGTGCCTCGTCCTCCGTTTCCCGACCGGAGTTGGTTTCCGAATGATCCCAGTTCACGCAACCCCTTGCATCCTTTTCATTCTGTCTGACCTCCAGCCTGTCAAGGGACAGTCCCCGGCTCCCACTACTTTGGGTGATATCCTCAGTGTCATATAGATGAGTGCTCTCTAAGCGCTCATCTTCCCTTCCCCCTTGGTAAATTAGTTCCAGCCCCATCTCATCATAGATTTTATCAATCGGTTCCCCGATGCTTCTGGTGTCGAAGTCATCTTCAATGTTTGTCCCGCTTGTACCGGGTACTGCATCGCTTGCAGGAAAGAATTCTTCTACGTCTTCCCATTCTACTGTAGGATTGGGTTTAATCACTTCCCGCTCCAAATATTCAAGATCCCGTGCCCTCTGTCTGCGCTTGCGTTCTACTTCCTCATCTATTTACTTTCACTTCTTCGCTTCTTCTCTAGCCTTATCTACTTCCCTCATCCGTTCATTTCTACGTTCCTTTGCCCTTCTAATCTCGTCATCTTCCTGCTTTTTTACCTTCCTTTTGTGCACTCTCCTTTCTTCCTCTAACCTTAACATGTTCTGGCTGTATTTTTCATAGGCTGCATATTGTGTGCGACTAAGCGGTACTCCTTGCTCTTCGCGATATAGTTGTTCTCGCCTCAGCCTATCCTTTCTTCTTATCCTTTTGTCCCTCATTTCCTTCTCCTTTTCTTTCTCCCTTCTTTGTGCTTCATCAGGCCTTTCTCTCGGCCTTACATCATCACTTCCCTTTCCATCTAATTTCAAAAGTATCTGTCCTCGCATCCATTCGTTTTTTGCGAATGCTAACTCATTACTTCCTTTCTGCTTCTTTCCCTCTCTCTCTTTCTCGAGAGATGCACTAATCTGTGTCTGATCCTTTTTCTCACCATCGCGTCTCTCCTTGTCCCTCGGGACTGCAGAGGCAAGATTACTTTCCTGCTCCTTCTTCTTGATCTCGTCACTACTGCACGTAGGTGACTCATATGCAGGGTTACTATACCCCGAAGCTGCCTTGAGTTCTCTTAGCGGGTACAGACCCTCTAACTTACTTCCTTCGATCACTGGCTCAGGCGGGGCTGGTGGCGCGGTAGGCATCTCACCCCCCCTCTGTACATACATTTAATATCCAATCTGCGGGTGGTTCTTCCTCCTTCGTATGCTCGAACATTTTCCAAAGTTCAGAACAGCAAGGCGTTTTCCTAATTTCTTGCCGGTATATGTGGCATGCAGGAAAGTCGTCATATGCTGTAAAATGGCTCTAGAGAGAGACCCGTTCTGGGGCCAAGGCATAAACATCTTATTGGCGGTACCCTTAACCCACTTCGTGCTGTATTTCTTTAGTTTTGGTGCATGCTTGGGCAGCTGTTTGCACAAATGCGCAAGCAGGGTAACTTCCTCCATCTTTAATTTCGTCACTACCTGTATTTATATAGTTCTTTGACTTCTCAATAGTATGAGCGAGCACCAAATACGCAAGCTCCAATCCAACCTTTTCCCGCCAAAATGTATACCAACAATTTCCTCAAAACTCATCAATTCAATGGTGATTCCCTCTTAGTTACAGAATCACGTAAAGCCAAAATGCATTTCAAACAATAATTAATACAATTATTTTACATTTGACATACAGCAAGACACGTATTACAGATACTTGACAGACTAAACGAACACCAGCTGGTCATACGTATACCTGCCTTCTAATCAATACCCCGTCATGGGATCTAAACAAACTCCCTTGATGACGTCTTTAATCGTCACCGTAGCCTAATCGTCCTCTCTCTGTGGGCTGGGCTCTGAGTTCACGTTTCTTCTGACCACTGTTTTAAAACGCAGGAATAAGGCGAATGCTCATGTTTTTATCTCGGGTGTTCCCCCCCCGGTAATCCTCATGTTTTTATCTCAGGTGTCCCCCTGGGTATCCTTACGTTTTTATCTCAGGTGTCCCCCTGGTAATCCTTACGTTTTTATCTCAGATGCGCCCCTGGTAATCCTTACGTTTTGATCTCATACTCGAGTCATTAACCCCAGATATATACAGTCTTCTCTACTTCTAACAACTTTATTTTTTCTCCGCCACCCTCCGTTACCTTTCCCCTGCTTGCTTTACTGCCTACAAGACATTTGCCAAAGTTACGAGTTTGTTGTTTCACTCACTGATCGCATCTTTTCATCTCTGGAACTTCAGGATCACCGCCCCTTCCTCTTCCAGCCTTTTAAGGTTTTTTCGTCCGATTGACTGCCCGTGGGAATGAGAAGGGTTATGCTTGGAAAGGCGGGTTCCTTCCGACCCACAGCAGGTTTTTGAAATTTTACTCTATCATTGTTCACGGGAAGCTTCTCAGTCTACTCAGCCGGAATGGCGAAAGGACTTGTGATATTGCCGAAGGCCTGGAGTTACTTTGTGCCGTCGGTCTAAAGGTGTCTTAGTATTATGTATTATATATTCAATAATCAGTGGACGAAACCATCCTCACGCTACCAAGTGTTCAAGAGGAGAGGAAATCACTGACGGGCCCATAGGTCAGCGCTCACCCTCTAGAACTTGTAAGGCAAGATAGCTGCACCATGTGAGGACAGGGCGTGCAGGATTCACTTACTGCAACACGACTCAATAATGAGGACCCAGTAAGTTGGCAAAGGAAAGTCTGTTTAAAGACAAGTACATCAAACAGAGAAACAAATGGAAATCAGCAGCATTGCGATCACCTGTCTCGCTCTAACTTCCTCAAACTTCAGTTGAACAGTCATTGTTATAGGCAAAACCTGTCATCACTGACGTCTAATTCTATAAAAAATCATCATGCAATATAATTGGTTAGGAAAGGTAACTTAAATATAGGTGTTATATCTGTATATGATAATAGGGCATGCGGATTGGATAACTCTTATTGGGTGGGCATCTACGCCCATCCCTCTACATCACGCATGATGGACGTCACTACAATTACAACATCTTATTGGATCTACTATCTATAGGACTCCAGATAACTTGGTCCATTGTGATTGGGCAGGTTACACCCCTAGACATAAATCCCCATTTTAATTAGCGGCATGCAGAATGGACACCCATGTGCCTGGTGTCCCAGGTTTCAACCTGCCTCCCTTCCATCAAACAGTGTTTTAGGGCGATGTGTCAATTAGTTGGCTAAGTGTGGCCTCGAAACTGTAGTCTCTTATCGGGAAAAGTTATGTCATCCTCGGGTCCTGGATGACATCAGGCGGTGGTACTTCTTCACACCTGGCTGGTCATGTGTTAGTTCACCATGAATATGCCTCAGTTTCCAGCTTTTAGTGCATTTAATTATATTTCATCCTCACCACCTGCATGGACCCCCTTATCTTGACCTTCATGTGGCAGGCTGGTATGCTCTGAAGTTTGAGTCTTGTTAGCTGACGCTCTCCTCCCTTTCTCTGGTTTACCTCGATTTCCTAGGCCTGAGCCGCTCTTTGTTGAGTTTCGATTCCGTTCCTTCTCTTGCCTTTGGCTGGGTTACGAAACTGGCAGCCTGGGTACATTTCTGCTTTTACAAAATGGAGTCACACTTGTATAATGTGCTTTATTGGGGTAGATATATGGTTGGCGCTTGCCGCTCTATCTTCTACTAAGCTTTGCAAGCAGTATCGATTTCTTAGCATCTTGCGTTTCAAGCCTATTTACACATGGTTAACAGGTTGGTTGCTTCCAGCTTGTCTCGTAGCACCGTTTCCTCACGTTTTAACATCGTCTCTTCTCTGTATCCATTATATTTATTTTCGTAGTTACTCGCACTGCCGTGTTATCTGTGATAGCTGCTTTTGTTCATTCGCAAGTCTGTTCAGGCCCTTGAGTCATTTCCACTGGACTTCCATTAGGGCTCTTTGGGTCTCTTCATGGACCGTCTGTAGGTACTCTTCGTTTCGTATCAGCGGCTGGTACGGCTGTCTGATAGGGTACCGTGCTGCACAGGGTTGTCTGGTTATGGGCGCTTCAACAGGTATGGATCTTCTGATGTATACTGGGCAGAGTCCCAGTGCAGCTCTTTGTTGGTTCATTTGCTCCTCATACATCACATACCTTGGCGAGTACGCTCCTGGTACCTCGAAATGAGGGGAAGGGGTGCAGGCCATGTCTGGAACCTCCTCTACAAGACGCCACCTGAGCGTGTCAGTCACAGGAGAATACACCACGCCAAAACATGCCAAACAGCTGCTCCTCGTTCTTTCTCTCCTCAGGGCTTAAACGCTGCAAGGGCTTGCAGGCGAGTCTTTTGTAAGGCAGTGCCTTCTCCACCGGTGCAGCATCACAGACCACAGATTCTTAAAGGGACAGATGTCCAAAACAAACACTCAGTGCAATGCTTCACCGAGACAGCTTAACATAACAGATGAGTAGGTGAGTAGGAGACGCCACCTAAGCGTGTAAGTCACAGGAGAATACATTATGCTAAAACACGCCAAACAGCTGATTCTCGCCCTTTCCCTCCTCAGGGCTTAAGCGAGTATTTCATATGTCACAGCTTGCCACACATACTGCTACTCTGCTGCACGTTTAAGAAGATCTCATTGAATGAAGCCACACAGCTTAACCTCATTGCAGAAGAGCATTTCACAATCGTTTCAGGTTATTTCATCTGGACCAATTTTCACTAATTTATGTTAAGGAGATGTTACTGTGAATTGTTATTCTGTTATTTTATGTTAATATTAATATTAATATTTAGATAGAGTGCAAGCCAGTCTTATGAAATGTTACCCTGAAATAGAACTTTTTTAAACATGTGCTATCTGCAATAATGTGTTTCCATCTGGTGTGCGCCTGCTGCAATTGCCATTCATGATGTTTGTATTTCTATGTTTCGGTACAAAGCCCACACTAACACTACATGTGCATGAACCCCTGTAACTCACCGCCCCCAGTTATCCCGACATACTAAATGCTGACAGTTCAGTTTCAAACAACGCATCTCAGGAAGATATTCAAAAGAAGAACATGGACCAGAACATGGTACAACAGCAAGAGTCAAAGCTCAGAAGAGAAGCAATAGAGGAATATCTAAGGGATAGAAATTCACAACGTGACTATTCTCGACAAGACATACAGTCCACTTTGACAGCAAATGAGAATGAAGGTCGAAACATGCGCAATAAGTCTGATACAAGACAGTATAAACAACAGTGAAAGCAGAAGGGGTACACTTAATAGTAGCTGAGAGAAATAAAAACATTTATTTAGTATAAACATTGTACCAGTAACCTACTTGGTACCACTTACCTGGTACTCAGGAGCATGGAATAAACCTAACTGAAGAAGCTTGGGTCTAGCATCTTGTTATCCACGGAAGCTACTATATATTGGCAATCAGCTGGTTTTCAGGTGTCCCAAGGGTGCCAGGACTTGGAGCTGTGGAGGATGGAGGAGCAGGGGCGCAGACACTGCACTCCAGGATTCCAACCCACACCGGGAAGTACTAGCACGGGAAGCGGAGGGACCCAACTAGTTGGTGTTGAAGTCCCTGTGTGCTGGCAGGCCAGGTGGTGCCAGAGCCAGCAAGGCTCACTGGCCGGATGGTATGAGTGTCCCCCGCGGCTGGTTTCATCCCTGTGCAGTGCAACGACTCCACGTTTCCTCCTCGACGAGATCCTCTCTTCCCCTAGTCGAAACAACAAACTGCAACCACTGCCAGGAACAACTGCCACTGCTGGAGCTTCCTCTCTCTTTAAGGTACTGTGTCCTGCCTGGCCTCCCCTTCTTCGGTTTGCCCAAGGTGACCCTTACATCTTTGGCTTTCCAGCTGGGTTGGCCCCAGATCTTCTAACTTTAACTTCTTGATTCACCCCAACCTCTTTTGAACATTCTGCAAAGACTTTTTGTGCATTTTAAACCGTGTGATCCTGGGCACATTTTGCTTTGCTCCATTTAAAGTGGGCCTGGCCTATAACCTTTGGCTCTACAGTCATTGTTTCAACTTGGGGAAGAGAGGATCTCATCGAGGAGGAAACGTGGAGTCTTTGCACTGCACACGGATGAAACCAGCCGCAGAGTTTTGTTTTTTTTTAACTTTGGTTTTATTAGTAGTTTTTAGAAGGAAAAAACAAACGGCAACGCTGGGAGCGTTGTTATCATCACTTTTAACATTGACATAAAACCCCCAGGTTCCCTCCCCCCCCTCCCCCCCCACCCCAACTCCTCCCCTCCCCCCAGATCAGAGTCACTTCGAAAGTCGGACAGCTGGGGCTGCCATCGTAGCTCCTTGTACGTTGCCACAGAGGTATGCTATGCTCTCACGTCCAAATTGGCTGGATGAGATCCGCTGTCTCCCGGGTCCTGGGCTACTCCTACATCCTTGGTTGAAGCATTCCAAACCCACCCCCCGCCAACTCGCCAGAGTGTTCTCATGTTGTCAGTGGGGGTCCCAACCCCATGCCCCATAGACCCCATACCAGTTAACCTGAAAGGAGCCCAGTTCATTATTTACCATGGCCGTCAGTTTATCCATTAAGAACATGTTTTTGAGTTTCTTAAGCCAGTCTTCTTTGGATGGGGTCTCTGGGCTCTTCCACCTTTGTGCAAGGGCCACTCTACCCGCCCGTAACATCGTCTCCCACATTCTTGGGTACCTATACAGCTCAGTGTCCTCCGGGGGGAGGCCCAGCAACATCGTTAGGGGGTTGAGTGGGATTAGTTCCTCAGTGACCTCGGCCATCCACCCCCGTACTTTCTCCCAGAACTCCTGCACCTTGGGGCAGGACCACCACATATGCCCCCTCGACCCCACTTGGCCACAGCCCCTTGGACACCTGGGGGACACTCCCGAAAACATCCTGGACAGTTTCAACGGGTCCCTGTGCCAGCCCTGTAAGATTTTGAAGTTGTGCTCCATGTCCGATGTAAATAGGTTCCCATGGAATGCTATCTTAAAGACTTTGGACCACGCCTCCTCTGTAAGTGGTTCTCCCGCCAGGTCATCCCAGAACCCTCGGAACCCTCTTCTCCCCTCCAAGTTAACGGTGTTCAGTATTCGGTACATTTTGGAGACCGCCCCCTTCCTTGATGTGGCCGTGTCCAGAAATTTTTCGAAGGGGGTCAGCTGTCTCTGTAGGTTCTGGCCCCATGATTGGTCGCAAAGGATGCCTTTCAGGCGCAGATATTCAAAGATTGAAAGGGACTCCCGCCCCAGTGCGTCTCGCAGGGCCTCGTATTCGAGGAACTTGCCCTCTTTGAACAGTTGTCCCGCCCATTCCAGACCCCCGTCCGACCAGGACTGGGCACTCCTGAAACCTCTGCTACCTAGTTTGAGCGGGTGGCCCCAAAGCGATGACATTGGAGAGGGCCATGTCGTGAGGCATGAGGTTGTGGGTCCCTCTTTCCAGAGTGTCCAAAGTATTCCCAGGGTTGGGTGGGCTTTCAGTTTGCTAGGGATGAGTCTGCGCGGCAGCCACAGGAGGTCGCGCACTTTCAGAGGGTGGGCATCCATATCCTCAAGGTATGACCAGTAGGTGCCCATCCCCTCCTTCATGTGCTCCAGCAAGACCCGCAGCTGGGCGGCCCGGTAGTAAAGGAGAAAATCCGGTAGCCCGAACCCGCCCTCCTCTCTGGGTAGTGTTAGAGTGGCCTTTCCTATCCTCGGGGCCCGCCCTTGCCATATAAACTCGCGGATTGCTTTTTGTAGATCGCGGAGCAGCTGGGTGGGGACCTCCGTTGGGAGTGCGGTGAATAAATATAGTAATCTCGGCAGAACGTTCATCTTTATCGCTGTCATGCGCCCATACCAGGACAGAATCATACCACCCCATCTCCTCAGATCTGACGTAACCCCCGCCAAGGTAGGCCCATAGTTCACCGGGGCCAGTCTCGAGAGATCTCTGGTCAGGGTTACCCCCAGGTACCTGATGGAGTCCTTCCCCACCGCAATCCCCGCACACCTGTCCCGGGGGTCCAACCTCGGGTCCTGGACCCTCATGGGTAGGAGCTTTGATTTTGCTGCATTTATTTTTAGTCCCGAGAACTGCCCGAAGGCTGTCATCAGACGCAGTAGGGGGGGGAGCGAGGAGCTGGGCTCCACCAAGTACACTAGGATGTCGTCAGCGAACAGGGAGAGCTTGAACTCTACTTCTCCCCTTTTGATCCCTTTGATGTCGGGGTGGGCCCGGACCGCTATGGCCAGAGGTTCCATCGTCAAGACGTATATTAACGGAGAGAGTGGGCACCCCTGTCGTGTTCCCCTCGTGAGGGGGAATGAGTCAGAGAGTTCCCCGTTCACCTGCACTCTCGCTGTTGGGGCTTCATAGAGGGCGGAGACCCAGGTCCTGACGTGAGGCCCGAAGCCCATTCGACGGAGGAGGAGTTGCATGTACCTCCACTCGACCCTGTCGAATGCCTTCTCGGAGTCCAAGGAAAGCAAACTAGCCTCTAGGTCTGATTCCTGGGCATAGTGGATTAGGTCAATAGTCTTCCTGATATTATCTGAGCCCTGCCTGCCCTTCACGAACCCCACTTGATCCCCGTGTACTAATTTGGGCATTATCCCCTCTAACCGTGTACCCATCACCTTGGCTAGGATCTTTACATCTATATTTAAGAGGGAGATCGGGCGGTAGGAGGAGCAGTCAGTGGGGTCCTTTCCTTCCTTGGGCAGTACCACTATGATGGCTCTCATCATCGTTTCCGGCAGGGTGCCCCCCTCCAGTACTGCATTGAACACCCTCGCCAGGTGTGTGGCCAAAATAGACCGGAACCTCTTATAGAAGAGTACTGAGAACCCATCTTCCCCCGGGGACGTTCCCGCCTTCATCCCACCGATTGCATTCTCCACCTCCTCCTCTGTGACCCCTCCCTCTAGACCTTCTGCCATTTCGCCTGTCAGGTACGGGATCTGAATGGAGTCCAGGAACTCCTCAATCTGAGTGTCTTCCCCGGCATATTCTGACGAATATAGTTGTTCATAGTAGCGTCGGAAAGCCGCTCCTATGACTGGGGTGCCATGGTCTAGTGAGCCCTGTTCGTTTCTGATCGCCCTCACCATTCTGCTTCGCTGGACCTCTCTGAGTTTCCAGGCCAGGATTTTATCGGCTCTATCCCCCTTCTCATAATATTTTTGTTTCACTAGCTGGAGGTTGCGCTCAGTTTTATGCAACAAGAGATCTTTCAATTGAAATTTGTAATTTTCTAGGGCCGTGATCTGTTCCATAGCCAAGGGTGCCTCCGGGGGGCCTCCCGGCTGGATCTGTGCGATCTTTTCCCTAAGGGATTTTTCTTGGGCCTCCCTTTCCCTTTTTTTCTGAGCCCCCATTCTTATGAGAACCCCGCGTAAGGTCGCCTTGAAGGCGTCCCACAGCACGTGCGCACCCACCTCGCCATTGTCGTTCAGCTTAAAGTATTCCACAATGGCGTCCTGCACTTCCTGCACCAGGACGTCGTCCTTCAGCAGGGAGTCGTTGCACTTCCATCGCCCTTTTCTGCCACCTCGCCATTCCCCTATAATGGTGGTACGGACCAGGTCATGGTCGGACCAGGGGACCGGGTCAACCTCATAGCCAGAGACATATGGGCGCAGGGACTCGTCTACCAGGATGTAGTCTATACGGGAGTATGATGTGTGGATTGCAGAATAGTATGTGAAGGAGGGGTGTTCTGCCCTAGGGGTCGGGATGGTGTCCACTAGGCCCAGCTCTGTGTTCGCCCTTTGGAAGGAGCGGGCCATCATTTCGTCTGCAGCCCTGGTGGGTTGGGATTCCAAGCGTTTCCTATCAATTTTCGGGTCCAGGACCATGTTAAAGTCCCCCCCCACCACCATTAGCCCGCGTACGAATAGTTTCAGTCTGTCCTTCACTCCCTCCCAAAATTGCGCCTGGCCTTCATTGGGGCTGTACACAACTGCAAGTGTTAAAGGGGAGCCCCGCAGGGAGCCCCTCGTCAGCAGGAATCGTCCCTCTGGGTCTTTCAGTGAGGCTTCTACTTCAAAGCCAATGTCCCTCGCTAGCACTATGGCCACCCCCCTTTTCTTGGTCTTGTGGGAGGCGCTGAGGACTTCTCCAATCCCCCCCCCTCGTAGCTTTGGTTCTTTCCCCTTCGCCCAGTGCGTCTCCTGAAGGAAAAGCACGTCTAGTTTAGCCCTCCTGAATTCCCTGCAGACCAGGGATCTTTTGGTAGGGGTGTTCAGTCCCCTCACATTAAGGGAGCCCACGCCCAGGGTAGGCAGATCCTCAGCCATTTTCTAAGAATAACCAGCTACCGGATAGCTGACTCGTGGCACTTTCCTTGTCCGGCTCATTTCGTGTTATCCTCTGATCTCCCATTTCCCTTCCCCCCCTCCCCCGCAGGTGGTCCTGTAACCTTTCCCCAACTGACCCCTGGTCCCCCCTGTGAACGTAACAATATCAACATACCCCCTACCCCCCTCCCCCCACCCCGGCGTCCAGCCAAATAGTTCTACCATTGTTGGTAACTGGCCGGACCACCAGCCTACCGCCTCCTGCTGGGTGAATATCCAAATTAGAGCCTCCATGAGCCCCCCCTACCCCCTCTCCCCCCCCTCAATGTAACTCTCATACTTGCTGTTCCGGGAGGATCCACAAAAGTTCGGACCCCATGGTCCTGGAGCCCGGCCTGTCTGCAGGCCGGAACAGATGGTGAGTCCCCGTGATGAATTCTTTACACAGTTCCCCCGAGGCTGATGACGCCTGCCGTGAGATGCCTCAGCTCCCTTCCTCGCCCGGGTCCGACAGTCCCGCTCCACCCTGGCCGGGATCCGTGTCATTCCTGTCCGTCGATGGGGACGGAGGGTTCAATTTTTTAAATTTCCGTGGGCCAGTCTTTTTTCTCCTCTCTCCTCGTGACCGGCGCGCTCTGGCTTCATCCGCGGCGAACCCGGAGGGTTCCCTTCGCGGGGTCGGGTCCGTTGTGTATTCCTGTATTGCTCCCCTTATATCTTCCTCTGTAATCAGGTTCACTCGTTGGCCTTCGTATTCGAACATGAGGGAGAAGGGGAACCCCCATCTGTAGCGTACCCCCTTTGTTTTCAGCATCTGGGTCAGTGGGCGGCACATCCTCCGTTTGGCCAGCGTGTATGATGAGAGGTCCTGGAAGATGGCCACCTGAGCGTTGTTATAGGTTATCTCCCTGGATTTCCTGGCCTCCTCTAGGACCTTCGCTTTTTCAGTGTAGTAGTGGAAGCGGACCAGAATTGACCGGGGGCCCCCAGCTCTTCCCCCCGCTCTATGGATCCGATCAAACGTCGGTTCGGTTGTCATCTCATCCGAGAAGAGGAGGGTAATGATGTCCCTCACCACCCTGGTTAAGTCTCTTTCCGTCTCCCCCTCCGACTCCGGCACCCCGAAAATTCTGAGGTTGTTCCTCCGCTCTCTATTTTCAAAGTCGTCCATTTGTCTTGCCCTCTCCTCATCTCTCTTTTCCAGGGCCGTTAGTCTCAGGGCCGTGTCCAGCTCCTGGGTCGCTGCTGAGGACTGGTTGGACTCTAGTTGTGACAGTCTATCCTCGACTTTGTCCACTCTGCGGTCCATGTTTTCCATTTTTTGGGCGATGTCTGCCCGCATGTCCCTGATCTCCTGCAAGACCGAGGCAAAGCCCTTTTCCATGGTGAGGGTGGGCAGGGGTGGGGTCTCGGAATGGGACATGCCGGCCCGTTGGTCTGGGTCGCTATTCTCCCTGCTGGTGCCTTGGTAGCGGTACTCCTGGAGGGTATGGCGCCAACTCATTCTAGCCGCAGAGTTTTGTCGGTAAAAGTGCGTTCCTTTTATTCGCGGACAAAGTGGTGAAGCTTAGCTATCCGGCAGCCAGGGTGCTTGGCACGGGCGATTCAACCAAGAGACGTCTTTGGAAGGAAAAAGGGGTGAACTGGTTGGTCCCACCAGCTCAGAGGAAGAAGACTCGTCCAGCAGAAGATCTGCTCTTGTCGTCGGGAAAGTGGTGAGGTAGTTGCAGCAGGGATTCACTGGTGGTGTCGTCGTTGCAGATGGCTCAGCTTCTTCCCTCTTTGGATTCTTAGGTCCTGTGGCGACTTCTGAAGTTCCAGTCCCAAAGGCCCTGCTTTTATGCAGAAAAACCCCCATTCAACAGTCTAGCTGTCACTCAAACATGCTAGGTGCTGAGCCGGGCGGCTCACCACTGGCCCAATCAGAACAGAGTGCGACTTGAGTTGCTAAGGCAACACAGTCCAGGGTGCCAATTCCCCTCCTCACACATCCTGTGGAACCCAGACAGAGTGGCACCATTTGGAGGGCTTCTGTGGAGAAGCCCGATAAAAAGTGGAACAAAGGGCTCGACCTTGGTCAAAGTTACAGAGACGGACACAAACGCCATTTTAGAAAAGAGTTCTGGCAAAAAGACCCAACCGTTGATTTAATATTAAAGGATAGTTCCGGGACTTTTTTTTTATTGTCCCTACGGTTCGGCCATGTGTTTTTAAGCATAACTCGGTAGATCGTAGAAAACTTTCCTATGGACCTTACCCGACTTTTCGTCCATTAACGCACTCGAAATCAGCCGCCATTTTCTGATAATCTTATCATTTCCCCCCATCGCCCTGGCTCACCTGCTTTTGCGGCACTAAATCAAATCCCCCGCCCCTGAGCCTGACATCAGCAGACGCGTACCGCCCATTTCCCAACGCCAAAGCACGTTTCGTGTCAACAATCGCTGCGCCTCAGCTAATGAAGTGTCGCCATGGAAATGGCAGGACGCCTCTTTCCTCAATAAGTATAAACACACCGTTTCACAACACACAGCAGCAGATTTTCGATTCCATTACTCTCTCTGTGTTACTTTGAGTATTCTGTGACTCGTTTCTGTGCTCTGGTCAGCTACCTTCGCCGCTTCTAGGCCTTGTGAACACCTGTACCATCTCTGTAAATTATTTTACTTTCTTTACCACACAATGGCTACAATAATGCCGTATATGTACGAGCCCGAGTACACCGAGGAAGAACTACTGGAAAGGCAAGCACGCGAAAACGATGGGGATTCGGACAGCAGTTGGGAGGACCAGTCAACGGATGAAGAGCCTGGACCATGTCGCATGGACGGTGTCTCCACCTGGTGCACGTGCAATCGGTGCGAGCTAATGCCAACTGAGGAGGAGAACTGCTGCTGCCGTGAAAATTCCGGGTGCTTGGCCTACATTTCAGAAGGCGAGCCAAGTCCGCAATGCATCACCGAGCTGGCAGAGTTCAGGGAAGCCTGCCTCTCACGGACCGTGTTGAGGATGATGATGGTGCTTATGCACGAACTTCGCGGCACTGTTCGTCCGCGTAATCCGAGTAACGAGTAAGTATACTCTGGTTGTGATGTCAGTGATGCCACTACTATTTCATGGTCGTCTCCCAGATATAAAATTACATCTACATATCATTCGAATGCATGTAAATTGGTCCCATATTGTGTATTTTCTAGATAGAATTTTTTTCAAAGCAGAATGACATTTTTTACCTGAATCGACAGTGATAAGAAAGTTTTGTCATTTTAATACAGTTTGCATCTTTCTTTTTCACAGGTGGTACAGGCTGGTGGCCTATCGTTGCTTCACTTGGTGGCTTCACGGGAGGCTCGGACACCGCGTTCGGAGAGTAATACCTGCCTGTGCGGTACTTGCTATTAGACAACATTTCCCCAGCGACAGTGGACAATACCGCAGATTTTCCCTGGATGTGCTGCAACCGAAACTTTACAATGTGTAATGTTTATTATTTATGTTCAATTGAAATTAAGATCTAAAATAAAACCCAACATATATTTTAACAATGGTTGTTTTGATTTTTTAAATGAATCAAGTGTGTCTCCATTGAATAGTCTTCCTGTGCCTTGTCTTCTCACACCACATGTCTCTGGCCAGCATCCTCCCTCACGCTGGCCGCCCACCTTCATTCCACATAACCGTTGAACCCATATGCAGCAGACATACATATGTTATTTTGCGGGTTGGCATCAAGCCTCCCGGCCTTGCCTCCTCCCCCAAAAATACTTACCACACCACTTTGTTCAAGCGTTGGCAATAAAAGGCTGTTGGATTTTATTGATACAAAACATGGTTATAGGTAAATAATCAATATGGTTGATCATAATAAATCATCCTTTTGGGCACCGGGTACAGAGATGACCCCCTCTGGCCCGTGCCGCCTTGCCACCACAGGCCGCCTGCTGCTGACTAACTGCCTAGGCATCCAGGGTCTCCAGGGTGAACTGCACCCATATATTCTCCTGGGAGGGTGAGGTATTTATAAACTCACCCCCCTGCCTTCCATGTACTAGATCCTGCAGCCTGCCTCTTACATGCAGTTAGATGGCCTCTCCTTGGTGAGGCCCTGCGGCAAACGATTCTTGTCTGCACGACCACCGCCCTAATCCACCTCCCCCCGCCCTATCAAAGGCAGTTCGCACCGGGGTACTTGTGCTGCCAAGTGGAGCTGTCAGGGAGCGATAAAGGCCAAGAGGTGCCAAAGACCATGTACACTTCAAAGTGGTCTATAGAGCATGGGTTGTTGTTCCCATGTCTACCTCCAGACCCCGTGTCTCCTGCCAAGCATCCCCCCTCACGCTGGACGGCCCCCTGCAATCCACATAAGTGTGTCTCCATTCACGAGTCTTCCTGTGTCTTGTCTGCACGACCACCGCCCCAATCCACCCCCCGCCCTATCAAAGGCAGTTCGCACCGGGGTACCTGTGCTGCCAAGTGGAGCTGTCAGGGAGCGATAAAGGCCAAGAGGTGCCAAAGACCATGTACACTTCAAAGTGGTCTATAGAGCATGGGTTGTTGTTCCCATGTCTACCTCCAGACCCTGTGTCTCCTGCCAAGCATCCCCCCTCACGCTGGGCGGCCCCCTGCAAACCGCATAATGCCACGACATATACACGTCATTCATTCACAAACACACCCCTGTTTCGAATTCTTTATAACCCACTTCATATTTCTAATGTGAACTTCTTTGCGCTTTGCTAGTCAACCCGTGAAGGTGCTGGTTATCTGCTCTTCGTCTCTGTGAACTTCCGTGACCACTTCGAGGAAACTCGTCAGTTTGCAACCTGTGAACTGCTCCCTGTTCTACGACAAGAAACTACTCTGATGCCTGCATCTAACTGTTTGTTCGTCAAGGTAAGGCCATGTACCATAATCATTTTGCGTCCAATTTCTTTTCGTTCAAGACAGTACATGCAAGTAACTAGTCACATGTTCTGAGTTTAGTCAAATTATTTTTCTATTTTTTTAAAGTTATTCAAATACTTATCCGCATGTGAATAACGTGTATAGTTCCAAGAACCAAAATGAACCTTGCATTGAACCTTTTATGTGTCATTTAATTTTTTAACACATTGGTATTCATAGAGAATTGTTGATCTTTACTTTTCAGAACTTTCCACAATGCCTGCATGTTCCATTGGCGGTTGCCCTTCAAAGACCCATAATAAATCTGAAGGTACTATAATGCATGTTTTCCCTAAGACAATAGATCAGATAAGAGAATGGGTCCGATATTGCGGATATCCACCGTCTGAGCTTGAAAGTAGAGTCCTAGAAGACTTTGCGGACAAGAGGGGTGATCGATACCGCATCTGCAGCAGGCACTTTACCTCTGACATGTACTCCACATCATTGCTAATAAAGAAGAACACACCGCGAGCGAGGCGAAAATTGCTCTCAACCGCTATTCCCACTCTATTCGTCCACATCCCTCCACTGGTGAGTCAAGTTTACGTATTTATCTCTCGGCCTTGCGGTAGTGTGTAGCATTAGCTAACAATAATTTCCCCATTTATGTATCCACTCAATATGAAGGCGGAAGATTCTCCATCCGTGTCGTTATTGCAGTCATCAGCCACTTCAAGCGCCTATCGGGTAATCTTACTTGGCTATTCTGCCACTGACTTGTTTTAGGCATGTAAATCAATAGTTTTAATTTATCGTGTAATTATTTTACCTAATGGTACACCCTTGTACTCGTCCTCTAGTCTTTGTTTTCAGTTATAATTATTGTTATCCAAAATAATGCAAGTACTGTCTTTCAGGGAGATGCTGAGGAGTCCAACGTATTGACGACTACCGTTGATGTCACTCAGATGCTCGAGGTACGTTTCCGGACAGTTCCATCGATGGAGATCATCAGATCTTGCATTCTTGTAGCGTGATTGTTACACACAATGTTTCTTTCGTTTTTAGCCATTGATATGTCCTTCTGTCGTCGCCCTCCTATGTGTCTTCTTTTTTCAATATTGTGTTCATTACTAATGAAAGTCCTATGTTTCAGGGAGTCGATGGAGCATTAGTCCAAGAAGAAGGGGGAGCATGCAGTTACGGGTCGGCGCAACAGCTTGCAGAAGTGTGCACCGCAGTTACATCGTCCCTTGATGTTCTTATGCATTTCGAGGTATGGATACTGACAGTTCGATCAAGCGAAATCATATGACGTGATTACATCCGCTATACTTCCTTCTTTATTAACGCAAGTACTATGTTTCAGGGAGATGACGGAGCTTCTTCTACAAGAACATCACCCCTAGTAGTTGATGCAGATCTCTGGGTGGTGAAACTTCATACGATCAAGCAAATCGAATCATATTTAGATATCCATTATTTATTTTAGACAACTGTTCATTTGTGCAGGTCTATTTAGATGAGCCGTTGAGGCCTGCTCAAAGTTTATGTTCTTTTTAACAAAATAGAAAACCATACTAATGCAATTACTGTGTTTCAGGGAGTTACTGAAGCATCATCTTCAATAATATCATCAATGGAAGTCTATGAGGAGCCCGAGGTATGGATCTTGACAGTTCCATCTAACTAGATCAACTATGCGTGAATAATTGTCATTTGAATGTTCTACACAAAGCGGTCATTCGTGTTTTGCTATTGAGATGTACGTGGGTATTGGTCCCCAAGTACATTTTGTGTTTTCAATATTATTATACATACTAATGAAAGTTCTATGTTTCAGGGAGTCGATGGAGTGTCAGTGCGTGATGAATGTGCTTATCATGAAAATATAGTCGTTGCAGCGCAAGAGGAAGTGGAGACATGCACACACGAGTCGGAGCAACAGCGTCCTGATGTTGAAGTTCGAGGCAAGAAAGTTTCAAAGAAAAGAAAGCAAAAGAAGGTTAGTGTCCTGGTCACTATATTATGTTGTTTTTCACTGTTAATAGTTCAATACTGTAAGTTGTGTTTAAACTGAACATCCCTTTTCCAATCTGTCCTCTAGTTGCGAGTGGGTGTATGAACTAGATCTACACAGACAGTGAAGCGAACGAGAGATGTTGCTTGTCAAACCTTTTGGCAGGGACTTGAGACTGGAGATGCATCGTGCCAATGGGAAGAATATGAAGTGATTGACAACGGAGCTATACCACCACCAGCCATTGATAGTGAATGTCCTCCTGGTAGTTCGGATGCAGTCGGAGATCAATTCACAGAATCCACACCCGCAAAAACTAAGACCGCGAGAAAGTTGAAGAAATTGTTTTATTCACCCATCGCCGGAGAAGGAACAGATGTTGCAATGGAAGAGAATGAAGTGGACGACAATGAAACACCATCAATATCACTGAACATAGCGGAAGACGATATCAGAGATTCTACCTTTCATGTGAGTGACATGTCCTCAACGTTACAGGCCGAACCAGCTGGGATGCAGAGTGACAGTATAAGGAAAGAGGCCAAATTCATTGTATTCGATAGTTGTTTGATTGATATTATTATTCGGATGAAATGTGGGCATTCGGTTGGTGGGGAAGTATGTGGGGAGCCATTGATTAATGTGACTCGTGCAATTCGAGGCACTAACCTTAAAATACATGCCACCTGTACAAAATATCATCCTTTCTCATGGTCTGCACAACCCATGCTGGGGCAACTGCCAGCAGGCAATCTATTTTGTGCAGCGGCTGCACTTTTTAGTGGTTCAAGTTTTAAAAAGTTAGAGTCTTTCTTTCAGTTTGTGGGAATCCATTTCATTGCGAAAACTCAGTTCTACAAATACCAAACCGATTATCTATTTCCAGCCATTAGCGAAGCTTGGAGAATGGAAAAAATGTCTATTGATAGTACATTCGCGGGCAAACGGTTTAGGCTAGCCGGTGATGGACAGTGCGACAGCCCAGGATTTTCAGCCAAGTACTGCACCTACCACTTTCAGGACATGGAAAGTAAGAAAATTGTGAGTTTGGTGGTCGTGCAGGTGTCACAATGCACATCCTCAGTGGCCATGGAGAAAGTTGGCTTTGTAGCATCATTGCAAGAACTACAATCGCGGGGAATGGTGATCGACCTGATAGCCACGGACAGACACGTTTCAATTGCCAAGACAATGAGAGAAGAGTACAAAAATATAAATCACCAATTTGACGTTTGGCATCTTGCAAAAACAATCAATAAAAAAATGTCGGCTGCAGGTAAAAAAAAAGATATGCAAGGTATTTCACAGTGGTCCAAGTCAATCAGCAACCATCTTTGGTGGAGCTCAAAAACATGTGGAGGGTCGTTGGAAATGCTACTGGAAAAATGGCGGTCAGTAATGCTACACTGTAGCAACGTTCACCGCTGGACCACAAACCAACATTTCCACAATTGTGAACATGGCCATTTGTCCACAGAGGACGCACGGAAGAAGAAGTGGTTGATTCCTTCATCACCCACTCACAAAGCCATTGAAAAGATTGTATTTGATAAAACTATAACAAGAGATTTGAGGGGACTCACGGAATTCTGCCACACAGGCGATTTGGAGGTGTTCCACAATATGTGCCTAAAGTACAGGCCAAAACGATTGCATTTTGGCATCGAGGGCATGATAAATCGGACTCTTCTAGCGGTCTTGGCACATAACCATAATGTTGGCCGTCAACAAAGTAGGACGACCGGAACTTTAGGGACGCTTCGCTACAATAAGGCCTTCACTAAAAGAAGTAAACAATGGGTGATCAAACCAGTGTTTCAGGATATGCAATATGAGTTTATTGAGAGACTTATTGTTGATGTCCTAGATAGGCACATACATGGAGTTGTGAACGAACCTGTGCAGGGGACAACGGCATTGCCACCCAACATTGCCTCTGTTCCATGTCCACCTAAAGAAGAGCTCATTGAGAAATACACATCACGGTTTAAATGATTGTAATTTGATTGTCTGTTCTCTCGAGTCTCCTCATGTCGCAGGCCCATTGAATATGTTATCTATGTAATGTGTAAATAAAAGTGATTGCTCAGTGTACATTCAATGTGTCTCTCCACCGTTGCCCCTCCCTTCACCGTGCAGTTGTGCGAACCACCCGGGTGTCACCTGTGACTTTGCTCTGGAGTCTCCTCATGTTGCAGGCCCATTGAATATGTGTAACTATGTATTGTGTAAATAAAAGTGATTGCTCAATGTACATGCAATGTGTCTATCCAACCTTGTTCATTTGCGCATTAAATTAAACCAAACAGTAATATAAATAATTTTTCAAAAAATATAGAATGTCTCCGTATTTATGGTTCTCTGGGGCTGCAAATGCACGCAGACAAAATGCAAAGATGGAGTGTAAATTTCAAGTCCTGTGAGATGGCCTTACACTGAATGTAGCTAACTAGGAATGTGTGCTCGTTCAAAGTGAAGGTCAGCTGCTTTGATTTTTTGCTCGGGTGCCGGAATGGCCCACGACTCAGTATAAGGTTCTATTGTTATTTGACCTTGACAGGCCGGGACCATCCCGAAAGACTTCTTTTTGGGGGTGTGGGGCAATAACGTAAGAAACGATAATGAATATAATTTCAGAAACGAAAGCCATTTAATGTTCGTTCATTAGAAGAAATAACGTCGGCATAGAAGGAGTGGTATTTCGGGGCTGCCCTACGCGCAGACACAATGGAAAATGCAAATATAATGTAAGTAACTCTTTAGATGAGTTTATACCGCAATTTAATTACTATACAGTAGCTTTAAAGACGGGTTAAGTTGTACTTGTTCGTTCTATGTGGCATATTGTTTTGTACCGCGCACTATCTTGAGGAGAACCATCTCCTTTTACGGAAGCACCTCAAAACCTTCCTCTTTGCTTCTGCTTTCTCTCTCCCTCTCCCCTGCCACAACTGGTCCACTGTCTGCGACCTCGGTCCTGGGCCCTTCCACTCTCCACCTGCACTGCCTCCCTGTCAACCCCTGCACTGGGGGACTGTCTCAGTATCCTACAGCCCCCCCTTGACGTATAATACCCAGTTGCACTGTCCTAGCTATGAAATAATTTCCCGACCTAATATATAAAATGAATAATTTTAATAAAGATCTGATGGTGAGACTAATTTCATTTTTTATGTTTTTAAAACAGGTACATCCTTCATTATTGTATGTGTCACGAGTACCAGACACCGGCTGATGGCTTTTTCAACCGCCAGCTGCTTCTCCGCGTGAACAACGTTACCACCCTGACCATTTTATGGGACGATCGCCAAGTACAAGTATGCCCTTACGCGGTACTAACGGCTGGATGCAACATACAGACCGTTGTGGTGGCCTAGTGCCTCGTTGTTGGAACAGCCATGCGATTATCAGTGCGACCGAAGAGCTTATTTTATCGTAAACCAACACCCTGTGTGCTGCACACGAACATCGCTTGCCTCAAGACAAACTATTTTGGATCGAGAGCAAAGAAAAATGCAAATCGCTGAATATTCTCAAAACATTTGATGTCAAATAAATGTACTTTGCCAAATGTACAATCTTGCCGTTTGCTTTTAAACCACAGTTTCATATTCCGAATTGTGGCGCTGTATTGTGAGATGATCTAAGACCCTGTGTACAGCAAAGGAACATCGCGTGCCTCAAAACGAACTTTTTGGAACGTGAGCAAATAAAAATGAAAATCGCTGAATATTCTCAAAACATTTGATGTCAAATAAATGTACTTTACCAAATTTACAATCTTGCGGTTTAATTTAAAAGTACAGTTTCATATTCCCAATTGTGGCTCGCTGTGTTGTGTGAGCTCATCTGTGTTGATTTCCGGGTTCTGTGTGGAGTCGCGTAGAAGACGCCTGGGCGCGTTTGCCTACGCAGCTCAGTCACGTCACGGATAGAGGCGGGGAATATGAATGTTTTGATAAAGTCTGTTTCAGGGGCGGGGGATTTGATTTAGTGCCGCCAAAGCAGGTGAGCCAGGGCGATGGGGGGAAATGATAGGATTATCAGAAAATGGCGGCTGATTTCGAGTGCGTTAATGGACGAAAAGTCGGGTAAGGTCCATAGGAAAGTTTTCTACGATCTACCGAGTTATGCTTAAAAACACATGGCCGAACCGTAGGGACAATAAAAATAAAAGTCTCGGAACTATCCTTTAAATAAATAAACCAGCGGTATCTTTAACATTGCACCAAAAAGTGGTGCGCTTAAAATCAATGGGAAAACACTATAGAAAATATTCCGGTGGAATATTTCGCGTGGTAACCACTGCCACCAGCCAGAAATTCGACAAGGGGGGACTGGACAGTGCCCCCTTGAAAACAGACCCAGGGGCAATATAATTAACCCCTTCCAGTACTTACACAATATGATGGTTTGTACTTGTTCTGTTCACAATCTAGGACTAGTAAAGTCAATGGTGACTTTACATACCCTGGGAGACAATAGTCAGTTCCAGGGTATGGAGTCCATGTTTGGGGATCACTATGACACCCCTGTGTTACTGCACTGAGGGTACTGTGTAACACATACACAAAAAACAGATGATACCCTATGGAGTAAAAGACCCCATAGCCCAAAATCACACAGATAGTCAGAGAATGCCTCAAATCATGCCTAAGAGTGGGAGTAAAAGAGTCTCACTCTTAGCAGGAGAAAAAAACAAACCCCAAAAATCTAGCAAAGCTGCTGGGGGAGGCACTAGGTTTGGGATATTAGCCTTATAAGAGAATTCTCCCTAACACTCGCCCCCCCAGACTAAGGGACAGGAGGATTGAATCCACTCCTGGATGAATCTCATTCCTCTAGTCGGTTATAAACACCCTAGAGAGACCATCAGCATTTTGGTGGTGACACTTTGACCTGTGTTCAATGGATAAACCAAAGGTTTTTGTCATGATGCACACTTACCTGATGCAGACCATGCTGCAAGAAGATCCAAGCCCATGTGAGGCCTGGAAGAGACTACTTTACCTTAGGGACTATTTTGTTACTCGGGTGTGGTCGGGGAGGAATAGCTACATGGGACTACCCCCGGGCATCCAGAACACGTCCATCAGCCCCGGGAGCAGGCATCATGTCACCTTGAGAAAACCCAGCAACCCCTCCTAGGGGCTGTCTGGGTTCAGTCTTGGTGCCTATGGCACCAGGCTCATATGGGACATCAGTCCTGGCGCCATAGGCGCCAGGCTCATAGGTGCACACTTACCCAATGCAGACCATGCTGCAAGAAGATCCAAGCCCATGTGAGGCCTGGAAGAGACTACTTTACCTTAGGGACTATTTTGTTACTCGGGTGTGGTCGGGGAGGAATAGCTACATGGGACTACTTTGGAGGCTATTTAAACCACGCCCGAAGAGCAGCACACGCTTTGCGTTATTCTGCATCCAGCAGTGTAACGTTCACCGTGCCAGCAGCAGCATCCAGCCTTCTGCCATGCCCGCCTCGAACCTGGAGCACCTAGAAAGAAGGAAAGAAGCAAGGTTAGAACAAGAGTATTACCTGATTTCTTACCTGATTCTGGATTCATTGCATCTTCAAACCAGAGGAAAGACTTTGTTTTAAACGCGTCGCATTGCCAGCAGCAGCGCCTCGCCATACTCACCGTTCCATGCAGCATCTCTTCGATCCAGCGCTGTCTCCATATTTACATCGCCGAATCCCGGCACCTAAGGGGGACAAGAAACAACAAGGTGAGCAGAGAGAACAGACAGAGACAATCTCTTTAGCCGCCATATGCTTACCTGATTTTACCGCCGGAGGTATAATTCATCAGCACACCACATCTTCTTATGCCGCACCTGTAAGATAAGGAGAAAGCAGCAAGTTTAACCCTTGGCATTATTTACCGGACAGTGTTGGGTAACACAGACTTTTACCGGAGCGCTTTCAGTTGTCAATCTTCTTATTGGGTCAACGCTGCAAGATAAAAGAGGAATTGGACAGGAGTGAATTCCAGACATTTTGAACTCTTACGAACTATATACTTACGGCTCTTTGCCAGGACCTTTTGGAGTCAGGATTCGTCTACAACTCTTCCAATATCTTCAGGCCAGTGAAGTAACTGGTCATCAACGCGCCCATGTGTGCTTCGCAGGATGGAGGGCTCATCCTTCAAGAATATAAGGTGATATTGCTGACAGGGCGCTTCAGAGGTGATTAGTGGGGAGGACAGTGGGGGTGCTATCACTTGAACCCACAAGTGGCTAACTCCATCTCTCCACTTGTAGGAGAATATTTCTACAGGTCAAGCAGATAAGATTAGGAGGGCAGATCCAGTCAGTCATCGCTGCACTACGCATCATGTGGGTGGAGGCCGCAGCAGTCCGGGTCCGACCGATGCCCCTGTGGGAGCCAGGTGAGCGTAACAGTTTTCCTTTGTAAGCTATATGACCTACAAACCCTTTGAGGAACATCTTTCTTGTTAAATGTATAGGGGATCTGGTTGACCAGTCCCTTTGAAGTTGGTAAAACTTCTGAACCAGTGTTAGGCTTTTTCAAGGGGTCCTTATAAAGGATTCCCTTAGAACTAGAGGGGCCTCCAAGGTTCCTCATCACCTCTCTGTTGGGAGCAGGTTGCATCTCAGGCCTCTTGGTTGGAGGGGTTGGGGTTAGGCAATGTACCTGCTTCCCATTCCTCTTAGATCTTACCTCACCTACTTTAGGAGTTTCCCTCCCAATATAAGGATTTGAGTTGGAGTCTTCAGTAGAAGATCCAACAGTCTGAAGGTTTTTGGCCTTAGACTTTTCTTTCCTGGTTTTCGACCAGCACTGAGAATTACCAGTTCTCTTAGGCCTAGGTAGGGGTCCAGTTGGTCTATCCTCCTCTT
The DNA here is from genome assembly GCF_040938575.1 of Ambystoma mexicanum. Taxonomy (NCBI): domain Eukaryota; kingdom Metazoa; phylum Chordata; class Amphibia; order Caudata; family Ambystomatidae; genus Ambystoma; species Ambystoma mexicanum. The sequence goes on from NC_090921.1 coordinate 199,645,791, forward strand.
CCTCAGAAGCAGGGGGAGTCAGAGACTCTAAAACTGGGGGAATAATGATGGAGCTTGGTTCAGGCTCCCATTTCCCTAACATACTAGCCTGAAATGTGCCTGGGTCAGAGGTCAACTTTCCAGGATTGTAGTGGGGTTCTCAGTAGAGGTTCCAACAGGCTTAGAGTGGTCCCTTAAGATGGCCTCTCTAGCCAATTTGGTTAGGTTCTGTGTCTCCATACTCGGAGGCCTGGGGGTACTGGATACTACTCTTAGAGTTTTTAGATCATTCCCCAACAGGACTCCCCCAGGCACCTCAGTCTTAACACTGACAGGGATCCGCACTGTCATGTTATTACAATGAATGAGGGCTGATAGAATAGGAACCATCTGGACAGGGCCTCCAGAATTTCTAGGGGACCTTTGGGTGCTTTAGCCACATCCTCAGGTTTGAAAAAGCTTTCATTCACTATTGTTCTGCTAGCCCCAGAGTCTCTCCTGGCAGGAGTCTCCTGCCATTGATTAAAACACTGTCCATGTAATGTATCTTAGAGTTTGATGGTAGGGAGTCATATAATTCCCTATTCTGGCTGCTAACCAGACCCATAGACTCTAATGATACACTTGCTTGAAGACTCAAAGGGTCTTCAGCAAAGACTTCAAAGTGAGCACTAGCCACTTGTACTTCCTCCTCAGGAGTGAAGGCTAAGGAGACTGTGCTGATCCCTGCAGGTTTACCCTTACATCTGGGATCTCCTTTGATGTGATCAGTTGCCCCATTGAGATAGCATGTTCCAAATGCTCTCTGGAATGGTGGCTTGTTATGACCTCCTTCTGAGTTGTGACCATAGGGTACACTAGGCTGATCGGGTTTCCCTGGTGGCTTACCCTGGTTATTTTGTTGTTTATGGCCCTCTTTGGTATGGGAGGTATTAGAATTCTCTGGATTCACTTTTGGTGGCTGCTGTCCCTCATCCTTTTTCTGAGTGACCCCTGAATCATTGTGAGTAGCCCTGTTGGCCACCCACAAGTCAGAAGCCTTAGTTAGCTTTCTAGGATCTATTTCCTTTGAATCAGCTAAGTGTTGTCTGAGCTCAGGAGAGCAGGCATCATAAATTGACTCCAACATCACAAGATTTCTCATTCCCTCATAAGTGTTCACTCTGTTATCCTTAATCCATCCCTCTAAGTTCTTCAAACTTTCATTCACCCAGGTAACCCAAGGGGTACCATCATGCTTTTTGAGGGTCCTAAACCTCTAAAGGTACTGGGAAGGGGTCTTCGCAAATCTAGCTATTAAAGCTAGCTTCACACATTCATAGTCCATACTATCCACCTCTCCCAACTCCATTACCACATCAGATGCAATGGGGGGAGCCTAGAGAACAACCAAGGAAGCAACTGATTCCCTGTGATGTCCTGGAGCCCATGATTATATTCAAACATAGCCAACCAATCCAACACATCCAATTTAGGTTCATACATACCCACAATCTCTTTAGGCATCCAGGGTCTTTTGGGCCTGGAACTCCTAGAGGAACCGGGGAGAGAAGTATTTTCAACAGATAATTTCTTCATCTCTAGCTCATGCTTGAGCTCCATTTCTCTGAGCCTTAGTTCTTGGTGCTTTTGTTCAGATTGGGCACTAATTCTTTTGAACTCTAATTCAAGTCTCATTTTTTCCAGTTCAATGAATGCAGGACTTAGTGTGGGACCTGACAAAGGTCCAGTAGACACAGGCTGAGGTGGTAGAGCAGGCAGAGGGCCAATGGGAACAGTTACATTAGTTTCCCCTTCCTCTTCTAACTCTACAACAATACTATCATTACTTTGATTCATATAATCCTCATGACTGTGGTTTCCATTTGCTGGCGAGGTAGGCTCCTCGGAACCACTACCCAGACTTTGATTCTCTAACAATCTTTCTATAAGTTCAATTTTCTTGCCTTTTACAGGAAGATCCTTATGTCTACAAAGAACTCTTAAACAATCAGCAGTTTTTGCAGAAAGGGACTCCTGGCTGTAACTTTCCATAGTTGACTTGTTAAAAAAATAGCTTTTACAGTGCTAAGCTTTGTGGTTAGTTGCACTAAAGTATCAGAAGCACTCTAAAATGTAAACTCAATACAAATCCCACCCCTGCCACCAGTGTTAGGCAGAATCCTGTGCAGTTCGCTTAGGCAACACTGCAAAAAGATTAAGACTACAGGAGTAAGCAGTAAACCCAATTGGTAGCAGTCCGCACCACCCAGATTTACCTGGTAGCTCAAGAGGTAGTGGGTCCTTCAACATGGTATCGGGAAGCCTGTGGACAGGTGGCCCAGAATGAGCCTGTCAGGAAGATCTGACGGCAGGGGCTCGGGGTCCAAGGGAACAGCCCAGAAGATTATTTCCAGGTGGTGCAGAGGCTTTGATACTTCTATGGCTAGCAGGTGCCGGAGATAAGATTGGAAGGAGATGGAGTTGTGAATGTGGCTGTCTGCAGCGGTGTTGTGCCATTGTGAGCAGGTCCATGCCTGTGGTGTAGGTTGGCCAATGGGTGGCCAGTGCAGCTCAGGCGAGGTCCATCACTAGAGCAGGTATGGTGATGTCTTCATCAAGTGATGTGTGTGCATAGCCGTGAAAGTCATACTCCTCTGGTTTCCCTGGAGATGATGTAGCTTGTGACACTGCACATAGTGGAAAGCAGAGTCGGGGAGGCTTCAGAGAGCCCTGTGCAAGATGTGGTCAGGTGCATGAGGAAAAGAGAAAATAAATCGCTATGAGCACAGATTATAGTTGCGGGCCTACATCCAGGTCCAACCTAACAGTGGCCGTCACTGGGGACATTTGCAAGCAGCAGTGGGGAAAAAGTGCTGCGTCTTTGGAAGGTAGAGCGGTCAACAACCAGAGCTTTAATGGCAGATACAGCTGTGATCATTGCATGTCGCATCACTGGGGCAGTATTATTTTTGCAGCCTGGGAGCAGCCTGTGGGCCTCAGAACATTTCTACCCTCAGATTTACAAGTCGGAACAGAGTGAAGGTGTTTTCTGTTCCAAAGGTTTAACAGCATTTCGTGTTGGAGCTGCATTTTTGTTCTGGTGTTTGTTTGATGTTTTGGCCTTTGGTCGGGTTAGAACATTATGTGGGCTGCTAGTGGGACTGTTTAAGGCCTGTTGTTTTTAAAAGCTGTTGTTGTTGTGTTCTGGCCTTTTTTGGGATATTCCCCTTATGCATCCTCTATGGATCTGGGGTATCTTTGGACTTGTGGGTACAGAGTTTGCATTTGGAACCCATGTATTTTGGCTTTGTTGTATCTTGGATTTAGGACATGTGGGTGCAGGCCATATATTTGGGACACATGTATTTGGGAGTCTTTGTGCCTTGGGTAGAGGGCATGTGGGCGCGGGGAAGCATGGCTATGCTTTTTGGGACCTATTCAATTCACTGTTATGGAGTTTTTCAAGATTTCTGGGGGTTGTATGTGGTACGTATCACACATAGTTTGTTTTGTACCATTTGTAGGGATCTTCCCCTGGTTTTGGGGCATCTGCAGTGAAGTTCCGCCAGGGTTCAGAATAGCCAGGTGGGTTCTGAGTGTTTGCAGTGAGGTGGTGTCGGGTTTCAGAATGGCTGGGTTGGTTCTGTCTATTTTTCAGTGTGCTCTGCCAGGGATCTAAATGGCGTGGTGGGTTCTGAGTATTGATTCTACCAAGAGTTTGGAATGTCTGGGCGATTTTGGAGCATTGAAGTAGGGTGCTAGTGGGTTTGGCGGGATAAACATGTTTTTCACATATACAATGGCTATGCTTCGGACGTAAGGCACAGGGCCTAGACTTGCTAGGCTTCTGGTTTTTAATGCTTTCATTTGTCAGGTTCCAGTGTTGCCAGCTTGCTGTTAGCATCATTTGTGGAGTTGCATGTGTGGTCCTTTCCTTTTTGTTGTTGTTGGTTGTTTAGAGGTTGGAGGTAGAGGAATGGGTTGTGTTTTCCTTTTTTCTGTTTCTGGAGGAGAGGAGTCTATTGAGGCATTGTGTGGAGTGGAGTTTTCGTTTAATGTTGTGTTCTTTTCTGTCAGGTCATGCTGAGTTTATGTCTGCCATTCTGGTATGGTGTTTCATGATTTGATATGCCAGCAGTGGTGTATGTTGTTTATTCTTGCTGTTGTTATCACAGTTGTTCTAGTGTGCCATTTGTTGTTCCAACATTTTTGTCATTGGCATTCTGGTTGTAGAGAGGAGTGGAGTTGGTCTACTTGGAGTTAAGTCCAGGTTTGCAAATGGTATTGTGGGTGTGGTGATATGGGTTGAGTTCTTCTATTTGATGTGCATGCTGGCCACATGTATGCTGAGTAGTGGAATTGCTTTCCGGTTGAGGTAGTGTCTTGTGGATTTTCCATAGGTCCCTCTTTGTTAGGCTTGATTGTGTTCGTCTTGTAATGGGAGGAAGTGTGTTGTAGGCTTGCTCTGGAAATGTATTTCACTGCGAGTGGAATAGAGTGATGTTGTGTAGAATGTAATGGTCTGACTGTGTGAAGGTTCTGACAAAGGCAGTTATATCTGGCTGCTGGCTAGTGCTCGATGTGGCATTTTCTGTCCACATATTACTGTACTTGATACCATTTACCTGGTACTCTGGAGCATTTAATAAACCTACCTGAAGATGTTCGGTCTAGCATCTTCTTACCCGAGCAACCTACCAAAAAGTGCATACTACCCATTATTCCGTCAGCAAATACAAACCTAGAAAAGAGACATTCAAACTACATGCATACATATACATGCTCACAAAAAATCTGCATTTTCCTGCTGCACACCAGCTAACCATACAGGCAAGTCACACATCACCTACAAGAAATATATTATGAAACCTAGACATATTCCAGTTGGAAGTGGTTACTCAGTGGGGTGCATTTAACACACCCAGAGCCTCACCTGGCAAAACATGAAACACAACATACCCCATCCAAGGATCATAATCTAGCAACACATATGCAATAGAAACACTTCATGACATTCAATTGAAAGTTCTTTTCTCTAGTAACTCGCAAGATTATTTCTGGGCTCTTGTCACTCAATCATGTCATAGGGCCTCATTCCGAGTCCGGCGCTAATGGAAAAACGATGGCGGTAAAGTAATACCGCCATCATTTACCGACGTGGACTATTCCGACCCTTCACACCGTAATTACCGCCACCGTAAACTACGACGGCGTAAATAGCGTACCAGTGTCGCGCGCCCGACACACCACGTCGGAATTAACGCCAAGGCGTAAACCAGTGCAGATCCCAAGTAAAGCGGACACGGTAAAAACGGCCTCCACAAGGGCGCAAAGTACCTCCACGCCATGGCGCAATTACCGGCATCGCAGAGAAGGTGTTAACAACCCTGAAGAGTGCCAGAAAGAGGAACAGGTGCACCCAATCAGCACAGGTGGAGTCCATAGAGTCAGGCACAGCACAAAAGGAGCACACCCACACACCACACCCCCTCCCACACCAAGATGATACCAATTCTCGCAGCATTCATGGAGCTGGAGGCCCTGCTTGCAAGGCAGCAACGACGACAACATCAACAACAGCAACCACAGCAACCACAGCCCCCACCACAGAGGATACACAGGAGGAGAAGGAGGCAGAGACAGGGCCAGCATGCCCCACCGGTGCAGCCACAATTACCACGCCGTCAACCCCCAATCCCACGCATCAGACCCACCCCCTTCAACCTCACACCAGAGCAGATACACACCCTGTACCGCCTTGACCGGGACACGATAACCACCATAGTGGCCCTGATACATAACGACATAGTGAGCCTAATAGAAATCAGCACTGCCATCCCCCCTCTACTAAAGGTAGTGTCTGTGCTCCACTTCCTTGCCACAGGGACCTACCAGCATACAGTGGGGCACATGCACGGCATTTCACAGCCCATATTCTCACGTATACTCAACCAAGTGCTCGATGCCCTCCTCAAGCACAGAAGGGACTACATATGCCTCCCCCGGACTCCCCAGGAGACATATGATACCAAAGCTGCCTTCCATGCACTTGCAGGCATGCCAAATTGCATAGGTGCCATCGACTGCACCCACGTAGAATTGGTGGTGCCCCATGCCATGGAGGTGCCGTATCGCAACCGCAAGCAATATCACTCCATCAACGTCCAGATGGTGTGCAATGCCAGTAAAACCATCACACAATGCAATGCCCGATACCCTGGATCAACTCATGACTCCTTGGTCCTGCGCAACTCTACACTACCACGCTACATGGAGCGACATGCTGAACGACGTACCTGGCTGCTTGGTGAGTAACCGGAATGGGCCATGGCAGTCCATTGGGGCTGTGAGTAGGCTGCCAGCATACTCCACCCGGGTGGTAAAGGGTGGGGTAGAGAGATGCATAAGGTTGGGTCAGTCAACGTCATTGTACGCTGTAATGGGGTCACTGTATCCTGGGAGCTGTGTGCATGGCCAGTGAACACCTGCTGCAATGTCAGATTAGCCCATTTCTCCACCATGATTGCACGAACACTTACCTTCATTCCACTATCATGCAGGTGATGCTGGCTACCCATTGAAGGCATGGCTCATGACCCCCGTCCGCAACCCACAGAACAGGCACCAGGAGGACTACAATAGATCTCATACCCGTACACGGGTGGTGATAGAGCAGACCTTCGGACTACTGAAGGCACGATTTCGTTGCCTCAGCCGGTCAGGTGGGGCCCTCATCTACAGCCACGAGAAGGTGTCCAAGATCACCATGGCATGTGCAATGCTGCACAACATGTGCATCCAGCGGAACGTGCCACTGCCCCCTGACGTGGGTCTGCCCCCACCAGAGGAGGAGGAGGAGGAGGAGCAGGAGGAGGAAGGAATGGCAGGACAGCATCACGGGGCCGATGCACAGGAGGGACGTCACGTGCGACAAGCATTGATTGACCAATATTTCTGAGTCACAAGTCAGCTGAGGGGGTGAGGTTGACAGGACATTGGGCACTGGGTGTGGGGATACGTGTACTACATGCACTGTGAGACATTAAAAGACACATGCACAATGATCAATGTCCACTCTGTTTTCAAGTAAACACCAAACTGTGTATTGTACAATCATGTGAACACGTGTACAAATATTCCTCCACCTTCACCCCCCTCCCCCCCAACTCCCACGCACACCCTCACCCCCCTCCCCCCCAACTCCCACGCACACCCTCACCCCCCTCCCCCCCAACTCCCACGCACACCCTCACCCCCCTCCCCCCCAACTCCCACGCACACCCTCACCCCCCTCCCCCCCAACTCCCACGCACACCCTCACCCCCCTCCCCCCCAACTCCCACGCACACCCTCACCCCCCTCCCCCCCAACTCCCACGCACACCCTCACCCCCCTCCCCCCCAACTCCCACGCACACCCTCACCCCCCTCGCCCTCCCCCCACAACAGCCCCACAATGGTCCCATCAAGTCTACATAGGCCACATGTGTGTGGCTTCATAGTCAATGTCCACGCCCCGAGCATGTGGATTCATTTACGCATTGTGCGTTGTGACCTGCGGACCGGGCTGGTCTGCGTGGAGGAGCACTGGGAGGGTGGTTCCTCCTGCTGGGGCTGAGGCCTGGGGGTAGCTGCCTCCAGGGCATCAGCAATCCTGCCGAGCACCTCACATAGCCGGTTTGTTGATGTTGTGATGACCTCGCCCAGAGCCTGCAGGTCATTGTGATGCACCAACCCTGATTCCCGGTTGTCCCGCAGAAACTCCTCAATCATGGACGTGAGGTTCTGGGAGTGCACAGCTTCTGCGGCCGTTGTGGGGGATGTGGTTTGCAGGCTCGGTATGGTGCCTGCAGGCCTCTCAGGTGTTGCGCCAGGGGATGTGGGCTGATGTGAGACAGGTGTTAGCCCTTCGCCTGTGAGGCCTGGCCCATCACTCGACCCGGAGTCGCTATGTGCAACCTGGCTGTATGATGGTGACTCAGGGCTGCAGACGTTGGTCTCCTCAACGTTGACCCCGGAATGGGATGTGGGGCTGTCTGGCACACTAAGGAGGCACATGGCAGCATTCTCCCCTGACATGCTGGATTCCTCAGGGTGTAGCGTGGGGCTTGTTTCCTGCGGAACTGCAGCCATTTCCAGGTGCGCGGGTGGGGGTTGTGTACCCTCCATGGGGGTTGCTGGAGCAGGTGGTGTGGTATGGGCCTTGTGTCTGCCAGCAGGTATGCGCTGTACCCTGCCCCTGTGCCGGGAGGTACTTGGCCGGGAGCCTTCCTGCTCCTCACTTTCATGACCGCTACCTGTGGGGGGCAAGAGAGAGAGAGACAGCATGATCAATGATCTGGGGGTCATCATGACTCCAAGCCTATGGTAACACAATGGGAGAGCAGCGTCTTGGTGATATATAGGTTTGTGTGAGGACTTGGCTTGGATGGAAAAAGCATACTATTGGCGGGGTCAATCATGTTGGCGGAGTACAGTGGTGAGTGACATTGGCCAGCTCTCTGTGTGGAATGGCCAATATGGGTGTCAGCCTTGCACCTGACATCATCCTGGGTCACACTTGTTACGACATGTTGGGGGGGGGGGGGGGGGCTACGAAGCAAACTTCATGTGACTCTTAGGGCGGCCCTTAGCGGTGATTCAAATTAAGGATGCATGTACTGTTTGGACTCATGACACTCACCTGCATCAGCGGATGAGGGGTCACCGCAGTCCATTTCGCCCACACCTTCGATGGCTTCTGTGCCCATCATCTCCGCACATGTTTCCTCCCAGGGCATCATTTTAATGGGTGAGCCTGGGCCTCCTCCTGTCTCCAGGGCCTGCTGACGGTTTGCTGACATGATGGCCCGCACCCTGAGACGAAGGTCATCCCACCGTTTGCGGCAATGCGTTGTGCTGCGGGGGGTGTTTCCAACGGCGCTCACCCTCTGCGCGACCAACTCCCATATCTCCTTCTTCCTGAGGATGGTGGGCCTACGCATGTCGCTGCAGAATACGATGTCTGCATGTTCATGCAGGGTGTCGACCAGGACCTGTAACTCATCCTGGGTGAATCTTTCTTTTCTGATGCGCGCTGCCCCCTTTTTCAGAACTTTCGGCATGATGATCTTCTCTGTTGTTTGTTTGGTCGATCTGAGTCCTGTATGGAGTCCTGTTTGTCCTGTATGGTGTGGATTGCAATGGATTGTGATTTTAAATATGGCCGCCGTGATGCTTCCCGTTCCTGTGCGATGACGTTATTTCCGTTTCCGGTATTTAGCGGTGGCCGTAAATTACGGTCTGCGTAACTTACGGTCACCGCTAATTACGGATTCTATCGAAGGCGGTGGTGTTAATTGCGTCTAGGCTTATGGCGGTAAGGGGTTTGACGGGACCTTTTGCGCTATGCCGCAAGGGAGTTTACCGCCATGGCGGAATACTCGTGCACGCGAAGTCGGAATATGGTGTAAATAGCGCCTTCCGACCACATCGTACATGGTATTTACGCCATGGCGGTAATTACTGTTGCTTTCCGCCGGACTCGGAATGAGGCCCATAGAGTGATGGGAGGAAGCAATTGGGAATAGAGGCAGAGGCAAGCAGCAAATCATGGCTTTTGGTGTGTCTAGACTGGTACGTCACATTGTTTGTGAGCCATATTGTTTCTGGTTTTGTGGTCCATTTTCTGGTTGTTTGATATCCAGATGGTATAGCCAGGAAAAGGTGTAATGCTTTTCTGGCCAATAACAAAGTTTTGCCTTGAGTGTGAGGGTGGGTTGGTGGTTTCGGGAGGGCTATGTGTGACAAGTTGGTAGACGTGTAGATGCAGGACAGGGGTGAAGCCACATATCTCAAAGCATGACATTTAAAGTTAATGTATGATAAGGTAAAACAAGATACAACAGACCCTACTTATCAGAATCTTACAACATTTATGTGCAGATATCTTCCTTTGTCACATTATGGCATGACCACTAACAGACACTCTGGCTCGCCTCTCTCTCTCTCTCTCTCTCTCTCTCTCTCTCTCTCTCTCTCTCTCTCTCTCTCTCTCTCTCTCTCTTTCTCTCTCTCTCTCTCTCTCTCTCTCTCTCACAGTTTGCAGGTATGAGACACAGTTTGCAGATATGAGACATGAGCCAGCAAGTACAACATGTAAAAGTACTTTATTAAAGTTTCAGGGCATAGTTTATAAGAAGAGCGAGAGCATAGGGAACATCATCCTCCAAGCTGTGTCTCCCGTCCTGAATGGTAACAGTCATCCATAGAACCCTGAGGGAAGCCAGGGTTCAGCCTCTAGCAAACATTGCATGGTTTACATTGCATATGGCAATGCAAGACCCACACTACGCCTCCCCATATCTCATAAGACTATATGTAGTGGTCTACACATGCACATTCATACCAGACAGGATCCTCTGCACAACCCCACTGCAACAACACCACATTCACAACCACCAGAGCATATTCCACAAACCACATAACTAACATCCTAAATCAACACAGGACACATACCACAACCTCTCCAGGACTGCCACCCCCAGATCTCGAAGCTACCACATTCAAGCACAAATCACTCTATGCAACATCCACAGCCATCTCAGTGTTTTCACCTCTCACCCCACCTGCCACACCCAAGCCCATTTGGGAGCACACTCACAACCCACACTTAGTAACCTACCATTACTCAGGAACCGAGACATTTGCTACCACCTATGAAAAACTACACATGCCAAACATACCACCAACCTTGCCTCACACCCGGAGCCTGTCACACACCGCACAGAGGTTATTACTACCACACTACTCCCAATGAGTACACAGAAAAGATAGGAAAAGACTAAAAGTGACAAACAAAACAAGGGTAAAATAGGGACAGTTAAGAGATATACCTCCTTTGCCTTTTGTGGTAAAGAGGGCTAAGGGAAGACTAAACTCTGAAGAGGGGTGTGAATATGATTCAATAGTGACCCAAACAAAACAGTATCACAGTCCAAAATAAAGGTAAGGTCCAAACCAGGTTCTATACACATGTATACTTTAATGAAACATACCATCTGCAATATAACTAATAGAAAAGACTGTGAAGAAATCCCCTCCTCCCCCCGTAGAACAGAGAAGATGCACCATACTGAAGAGAGTAGCACTCTGAACATGAATGCAGGGGTTCTAGGCAAAATACTAACCATGAAAAGGATATGTCTTTGGATGAAAGAAGTTGTTGTGGTGACCTAAGTAGTCTCTACGGCTCAAATGGACCTAGGGGATAGTTTGTGGTCAGCAGTACCTAGTTTTGGTTCTTTGGTGACATGACAGTGACAGTGTCAAACACAGTGTTGAGCATTGAGGCATGCGGATTAAGATCAGTTCGGATACAATGGAACATGTGAGTCCAAGAAGCAAGTAGGAAAAAAGCAAGGACAAATGCAGTTGCTCTGTGTGTAGTAAAGGAGTGCTTACAGCAATCATGTCAGGGTATTCACTAGGATCTTCCTGAGGTTGGGACAGGCCAACTCGGGTTGTAGATGCTGGGAAGATCAATGCGTGATGCTCCAGCAGTTCGAGTCAGCGGGTAACAGCCATTGAATTGGTGTTTTGGTTGCTCCTATATGTGGGTCGGTGAAGCAGCCGTTCAAGTCTAGACGGTCACGCCATGGTTGTAACCCTTGGTTAGAATTGGCATGTGACTCTCCAGTGGTTTGGGTTGGTTCCTGGCATTGAGCAGTGGATTCGAGACTAACAGGTGAAGGGCTCAGCTAGGTCACAAAGCAGTGTCGAGCAGTTTCTAGATGCAGACGGTACAGTTCAAATGGGTGGAGGAGCGTAAGAGACAGCACTGGCGACCTTTCAAAGGTCTAGAAGTCAAAGAATTCCTGGTAATTAGTGAAATGATGTACACTATCTCAGATCCCTGTCAAAATCTGGGATTGAATTAATTTGGCTAACTGCTGAATGATATTATGTGCCCTGCGCAATCAGAAATTCAGGGGCATAATAATTTAAAAACACTTCCACAACATTTACCTTGCAGACTAGTCCCCATTAAGGGGTCTAGATTGCAAAGGATTCCCTTAAACGTCTTTCATATTCATCCAGTGGTTTTAACACATTTTTGAAACATATATTGAAATGCACAGGTGTTATTACACTCACTTGTGTTTTGTCTTGTGAAGGCACGACACAGGTAGGGATATCAACTGCTCACATCAAATCAAACACTGATCTAAGTCTCTCCCCTGTTTTCAAAATCCCTCTCAGGCAATCTGATTCTGTCTTGACCAAGGCAAACGCATTATACACCCTCTGTTAAAAGTCTTCTTATGGGGGATTCTCATCAACTACATCCCAGTTGGAAACCCTCACAACACCTCTCCTGATAGACAAGTGCCTTTTGTCTGCAGATTTCCTAAGAATTCTCCTTATTTTCTAGGTGTTTAGCCTTAAATATTGATAGACTCCACCCATGCAGCAATATTTGATGCAGCGTTTTCTCATTGTACCAAGCCTATTATAGGCTCTCTTCAGATACCGATACTTTGAATAATCCTGCCTTTTACTTTGATTGGTCCAATGCATTTTGCCATTAATTCCACAGACATTAATAGGTTACGTTTATATGTGTATGGTAGGGAATGTTTAGCTTAATTAAAATCAGTTTTAGTTTTTTAAATAAAGCAAACACATTTTATTTTGTAACACTTGTTTCAATTGGTGTGCATAGCATGTTGCCATTAAAAATAATGATTAACTTCTAATGCTTGCTTAGGTGCCTTGGTATCCCAGGCACTGAACAATTTATATAGAAGATACTAATAGAAAGCAATGGTATGGTTCATTTTTCTTCTAATTCAGATGTTTGGAATTATAATTTAATTGTAAAATGGCTATTGGTAGTTTGGTTAAATGTAGATTATAAATGTGACGTTATACATTTCCTTAAGTAAACACGTGTCTCAGTTACATTATATACAGCTCCAGAGTTTTCATGTGCAGTTCACATTGCACCACCATATTTCGCAAGATGCAGCAAGTCAATATGATCTGGCACACCTTTTGCGGTTTATATGACATATTTCTGTGGTTTAAGCTCCAGCACTTGGATTTGATTTTCTCAAATGTGCTCTCAATTAGTGCATGTATTTAACTGTGTGCTGAGTTGTTCCTAATCTATGCAGGGCTTCAGACGGGTGTCAACAGGTACCTACCTACTGTAGGGTGAATGACCCAAACCCCGATTGATGAAAATCTATCCGAAATAATCGATAGACCATTTGCAAGGAAAACAACATTTTGTTACATGCAAAAGCATAGAAGATCCTGTTGAACCGAACTAACACAGAGCTCGCCCCACCCAAAGAAGCTGCATCTTTTATGGCGGAAAACTGCAAATGAACAGAAGTATGCATACAAAATATAACACTGTGATCCTGCACTTTCCATTGGCGAACACCTGTACACGATTCTAATTATCCTCTATAGTCTATTACCCTATTGGTCATACATTAGCTAAACACATTCTCCTAAACATGTGACCTGATACATTGTTACCATAATATATTTCTTTAATGAGTAAAATGTTCCTGACCACCATCATGTGATGTGCACACCTCCCTCGGATCCTGATCAAAGTGTGAATAGCGAGGTCAACTCTGCTTTGATAATACAATGGCCCTCATCATTATACCGGACTTCGTGGCACAAACAAACAGCTCCCTGACCTTGTAGATACATGTATTGGCATCACCTCTGTTCCTCCCACCCCAAATCACAGTACAGCCCCCTTGTCTCTGGGAATCCCCATGCCCATCAATGACATGATCGGTGCACCACTCTTATGCCGGTATTTTGCATATTTATTTGCCCCTAGTGTGTGGTGCCTGCAGTCCAAATAGGATGACCGCTCTTTGGGTGCGGTCAGTAGAGTTCTAAATCTTCACAAGACCTCTTAGCATCACAGAACCCCATGAACTGCTCACATGAATTTAACCTTCAAAAGGCACATCCCTACCCTTCCTCCCTGGACACAACATTCCTTCCCCAGCTACTCCGAGCTCTGCAGCTAGACACAATTAACTGTTATCAAAACAGTGCAGCTGCCTGTGACCTTGACATAATAACCTCTCTCTGGGGGAACAAAGGGGGACTTGTCTCAGGACTAATTATACAGAGCTGCAGTCCCACTTTGAGCCTGTTTCTCATACTTTCAAAAACGTATCATCTAACATGCCCTAGAATTGAACATGGTGGAACTCCTGCTATCTCAGCACCCTGACTGTGCCTCTATCGGAACACTTCTCTGATCCATCTCATATACCCACCTAGGTCAACTACCTACTCGCACATTCCTTAACGTATAACACCTTACACTACCTCTAAATGCAAGATACCTCCCCCTATCTTTACCTTCTGCAACTGCAACACAAATACATTGTTGTTCTTTCTGTATAGCTATATGGTGTGTCTAATATGTGGAAAAGCTTACTACATATGGGTACATGAGCATTCTTGCACGCCCAATGAAAACTGCTAGCACTAGAATGCCTGATAATATATCTTTGCAGTCTAAATTTCTTCGCCTGACTCAGATGTAGTACTTGCATCCCAACCTCACCCCTTTAATAAAAACTCCTTTAACTAATCGTGCCTCCCTTATTCTATTATCGTCATCTTTGGGCACCCACACTTTGAACATGTGGCATAAACCTTCTTCCATCTTCCTACTAGGGTACACGTCGTAAAAAAGCATCCCCCATCTCCTGCCAAATCTACCCAATGCTCTGCATAATAGTCTTGATCATGTGGGAGGTGAGACAGTGTCCTCAGAGGACTCACCAACCCAAGTAGGACAGTTGCTTGAAATGCACATAACAGGTTATGGCCATGCTAAAGATTTCAACATGAAAGAAGGGGGGACATATCCAATTCGTGCCTGGGATCGACTATCATACTCAGCAATCTAGCTGGTTTAAAACAATCCTAAAGAGAGATAGGATTCATCAGTGTGTAGAGAAATATGGCCTATGGAGTGTCCTGCAAGTTCCTATTGTGTAGTTATTTGGTGTTGTGAACCGAGGATAGCACAGGGGCAATGTGCTGGTCTTGCAAACAAGACCACGCAGTGCGGCAGTGGTTTGAATCCTGGATCTACTCTAAGAAACCGAGTACATGTATTAAGCGTGTTATAAAAAAACAATAAATAAATGAAAACATATTATTTAATAAGTCTCGAGTGCAACTCGAGCAATAAGAAAAAAGGAAAAGGGGTACAGATAATTTTGCTAACTTGCCCTTCCTATACCAGGGGCTAGCTTTAGTTTGTGCTGGGGAGGGGCTTGTCTATTAGTGGACAGAATGAGAAAACATTTAGGATAAACAAATAGGTAATGTTTTATTGTAAACAAGGCAGAGTGTGTAATTTTATAATTTCTCACAATACTGCTTTCCAACAATGAGTAGCTGGCTGGGTCCTCTTTTGCACATAAAAAGGAGGGGAACAGTATAAAGTGTAAGAGGATTCAATTCAACACTACAGCTAAGTCAATGCCTAGTCTGGGATACTGAATGGAAACCCTTATTGATATATCTTTATGTCCAGTTCATGCGTTCTGGATGACTACCCCTATATAACACCCCTCTCTTAGAATCCCCCTGACCCCACTGAGCCAAGAAGTAGGTTTGTTTTGCAAATTTAAAAGATTTATTTGAAAAAAATTAAACAATGTATAGATATATCACACTTTGATAATAAATTAATAATTGGATATCACACTTAATCTGATATGATAAAGATTAACAACGGAGAATCTGGCACTAGCACACTTGTGAATAGGAACAGAAGAAGAAGGTGGTAGAGAATGCTTTATATAAGTTCAGATGGATGTAATGTTGAATGAAAATGCAATACAGAAAATACTCAATATGATTTCAACAAAACAATGTAATCACTTTTCTCTGGCAATCCCCTCCCCCCTTTATGCAATGCAAGGAAATGGAAGGAAAGCACACAGTTCTCAGAAATGCAATCAAATGTAATTCAGTTCACCCCAGTAAGCTTAGACTACAGAAGTTGGAAACACAGGCCCAAAATGCTATTATATGTGCTGGCAATGAAGTGAAAAATATGCTAAAATGCTTTTAATTCCCTCTAGAGGTTCAGGGTGAGTGGTATCTAGTTAATATTAGTCCAGGCTCACACTAGCAATGATTCAGGGATGATTAGCAGGTTAAACAAACTTTTCTTTAACGGAAGGCAAGCAGCAGCAGATTTTTACACGTGGAGAAACTTGCAAATCGCGGCAAAATTTGCGAATGCGCCGGGCGTGATTACAGAGGAACTACAAGGGCTAGCAATATCGTTATGGGGTCCTAGGAAAGCGTAGGATCACAGCTTCCAGATGAAAGTGACTGCAAGTCTCTAAGACAAACGGTCGCGGAGATATGAGCGATTTTGTGAAGGTTGTTTTTCGGATTTGCAATTTTAAAGTTCAAAAATACAAGTGACAGTTTTACAAATGACAGGTGACAGTTAGGAGGCAGTTCTACTTAGATTAAAATAGATTGAATTATATTATTTTAACTAAGAGATTAGTTCTGCACAGTTTGCTAGGTACTCACACTATATTCTTGAATTAGAATGGGCCTCGCCACGGATCTGGTCAGGTTTTAGACTGGACTCTGGTCTGGTCTGGTCTGCGTCTCTGGTTCTGCTAACAGTGATCTGGGTCAGCTCTGTTCTCTCTCTGGTTCTGGAAATTTGATAGATTTGAAGTCTCTATGTTGGCTCTCTGAAGGTTGATGGAGGTAAAGTATGGATTTTCCCGGCAGAGCTTCCAGCTGCAAATGGATTTGAAGGTCCCTATCTGTCCTGCCTGTCTGCTTTTATGTGTTTTGAAATGGGTGTGTGTGAGCAGCATCACTAGCCAGCCCCTCTCCACTTGTCATTGGCCCAATTCTCCCCTCTCCCATGATTGGGGAAGGAACTGTGAGTCAGAGCGATGTCATTTTACAGCCTGCAGAAAGTCCACTCCTCCTGTCAACTTGCACACAAATCTAGATTTGAACCAAATACATATTTGCAGAGGTACATATTGTTTTAAAATCATATGCACCCATCATGCATTACAGGAGGTATACCCTGTCCAAATCTGCTCTTCCTGGGGGCTTGGGTTCAGAAATGGCAATATTTTGCACTTTTTAACTGGTTTGCAATATCGGACATTACCCCAAATTTACACACATGTGCGCAAGGAGTATGGACATTAGTTGATGAAGTGTCAGATTTTTCACATGCACACATTTTGAGTAATATCCTCTTTTCCGCTAAAACCCCCCTGAACATACCACCGGGTCCTAACACGTCTTAAAATGTGGGCAGAAAAATCACAAGAATTATGGTGTCATTTAAATAATTTTCACAAGTCCGTATTATGAGTTATTCATCTTTTTAGAGTTATGTTCTGGCCCCAAAGGGGTGTGGTTTCCCCCCAGCACAAGGTTGAAATTCTGGTTTTTCCAGTTCTGCCAAGCCAGCTTGCTTTCACAGGCAGTGTCCCTCCCCTGTCCTTCCAGGAGGAATCTCCATTTACGACTCCCGCCAATAAAACATTTGCCTGAGTCAGGACAGGGCTTTGTTCAGAGCTCCTGTATTCTGTGGGGGCTCCCCTTAATTCAATTATCAGAGAGATGGCATATCCTTAGTGTGGCCAGCAAAAGGCAGATAGGCCTGGGAACACAGCTGTGACTCAAGTCTCATCTCCTGTCGGGGGTAGCTGGTGGGCAGAATTCAGTTCCTTAAGCCAGGTTTCAGATAAAATGTCACTTTTTGTTACCCAGTTTAAGTCAAGACAATGTTTACATATGCAGCTAGAATGCTGATTCTAAGTTTAAAACTATGACATTTAAACAATTGCAACCTATGTGACATTCAAAGTAGGTCACTCATTTCTTTTAAACATTTAGATTTTTAGTGTCTTTCAGTCCAAATTTACTTAAACTGCTGAAATCCACAGCTCAGCCAGTCTTGTTATAAACCTTCAAGTCACTTCAGAATATAACTTTACATTGTATCCACCTCTCAGTAAGTCTTTCTTTGGCATGTTTTGGGTTCATTTATTCAGTTTTCTACAAAAAAGTAAAATCTGGTGTTGTTTTAAAACGCCGGCTTTTTGATAGTGGTGAGTACTGGTACTGCACCCCTTTTTGGGATTTAAGCAAAAGAATTCCCAACAGTTATGGGTTTGCTTTTGGCAATCAGCATTGCCATTCCCAATGGTTTCAGACTACTGTGTGGGTAGTCCAATGGTGGTTTTAGGCAGTGTCCTTCTGTGCCCATAACATCGGCAAAAATGAGTGGCAGCCTATTCTTCATGCATTTCCCTGTGCATTTTCTGGGAAGCTCTGGCCATCATGATGTTTTCCATGTCAGTACTGCACAGTTTTGAGGTAGGGCTTGGATGCGTGGATAAAAACATCCCACAAGCCCCCCTCTTGCTATGGCCATTCTATTTCACTAATGGGACTCGCAAGACCTGGGATGTTTCCTCATCTTCTTCCAATAGATGGCACAGTTCAGCATCTTCCTCTCCATCCGGTCGGATTGATCGGTTCTCCTCGCCGGTCCTGATGGGAAGATTGGGCGGTACCCCGGGCCCGTTGCGTCTCTGCTCCCGGTCTCCGGATCGTCCTCCTTGTCCCGTCTCCAGGTTTTCTTTCTCCTAGGACGACAAAGGAAGAGCGGCAATACCTATTCATAGACGTTTTTTCCACCACTGTTGAGATAGTGGGGCAGCATATGCATTTCATCATAACGAAACATTACATTCTTATTTTGAAAAATAAAACAGTATAACTAAGAGACAGTTTCATGCAAATCACAATATTTTAGAGACTAGATGTGGTATGTTTTATGGTTGGAACAGAATTAGTCTGAGACAGTACCCGCTAGGATTCCAGAGGATTCCTCCAGTTGTTGCAGAGTGTGCCTGGGATGGCAACACTTCAACTGGTTAATGTGGACCCACTTGTCTCCCCCTTCTGCCAAAGGACCTTTGGGGATGTGGATTTTGTAGGCCACAGGGGAGATTTTGTCGATGATCTCAAAGGGTCCCTTCCATGTAGGCAAGAATTTCCGCTGTTTTGCCTGGTTTCTTTGGAAGTTGTATAGATAGACCCGGTCCCCCACCTGATATTCCTTCCTGGAAGTCTTCAGGTCATAGTGGGTCTTCATGCTATCAGCCGATCTTTCTAGATTCCGCTGAGCATAAGCAAAAGCATGTTGAAGGTGTTTCCTTAAATTCTCCACATACTCATGAGTGGTGGAGGCATTTATCAGTGTCTGCTCTTGGGTCCTGTAGAGCAAATGCTGAGGAAGCACCATCTTGCGTCCAGTCATCAACTCAAATGGTGACATTTTGGTTGCAGATGAAGGGGTAGATCTGATGGCCATTAGGACCAGAGGTAATCGGATATCCCAACTTGGCCCAGAATCTGCCACAAACTTCTTTAATATGCTCACAATGGTTCGGTTATATCTCTCTACTGCCCCAGAAAAAGCTGGCCGGTAAGCAATATGTAACTTCCTCTTGACCCCCAGTATCTCCCACATCTTTGTCATTACTTCACTGGTGAAGTGGCTACCTCTGTCTGACTCAATCCTTTGAGGTAGACCGAAACGGGAAAAGATGTGGTTAATCATCAGGGCAGCTGCAGTTTCTGCCTTGCAATTTGGGGCTGGGAGACATTCCACCCACTTGGTAAACAAGCATGTCACAGTCAACATGTACTTATTCCCCCTAGCCGAGCGAATCACGGGGCCTACAAAGTCGATTTGTAAATCTGACCATGGCAGTGTCATCCCCCTCTTTTGGAGAGGCGCACGGTGCGTGAGGGATGATGGCTGAAATTGTGCACACACAAGACACCCCTTCAAGTATTGGTCGAGGTCCTGCCCCATGTGTGGCCAGTATGCAACCTCTCTTAAGATTTCCAATGTTGTGTGAAACCCCCTATGACCGGCGGTGGCCGCATCATGGGCGTGACTTAACATCAGGCTTCGGAAGGAGGTAGGAACCACCCACTGATCGTGGCCAGCTTTGGATTTCCTTACCAACAAACCGTCTTGGATCCAGAACATTTTTGGACATTTCATCAACACTCTTAGGTCCTCTTTCCCAATGTAATCGGTATCCGTCAGGGGAAAGTTCTCAGGGTCCTCAAGGTGTTGGTAAAACTTACCAATAATTGGATCCCCCTTCTGAGCTGTAATCAAATCAGCATCAGGGGTCTCCTTACTCCATTGTGCAATTGAAAGGTCGTTGTGAGCATTTGTCTGGGACCTAGTGATAGCAGTGACCTGGATCTCCCCCAACAGGGACTCAATCTCAATTAGATCCCCTTAGATGGCCCCGGTTTTGGCCAGCTGATCAGCTAAGTAATTTCCAGTTTTGTCTGGTCCCTCTACTTTGGAATGACCCTTGATCTTTTTCCAATAGATGGTCATCTCATTCGAGGTGACCAGATCATCAATGTTTTGGATCAACTTCCCATGTTTCAAGGGTTTGTTGTTAGCACATAACATGCCTCTGGTTTTCCAATTAACCAGGTGCTCCACGAACCCGTTCCGTACATAATCCGAATCTGTGATTATGACCAGTTCGTGGAGTTGATGCTGGACAGCAGTGAGGATGGCCTGATGCACAGCCATCAATTCTGCCACCTGACTACTTCGGGGACCAATTTTGTATCCAGCGGAGGGTTCTGGGGACTCATTCACCCATGCATTCCCTACGCCGGCCACCAGTTCTTTCTCCCCGTTGTTGTCAATATGGTAAGAGCATCCATCCACATACACAGTGGGCATTCCCTCACACTTGTCCTCTACAAAGACTTTGTGTGGGGAATTAAGGTATGCCTCCGTGTTGTCCTTGATTTTTAGACTTTCGTCCTCGAGACAGTTTTCTCTGGCACAATCATGCAAGTCAGCCAGACCTTGCACGAGGGGACTCTTCTTATTTTGGCCATATCTGACATCCACAGGAAAGCCTTGCATTGACAGAATCCAGGAAGTAATTCGGGAATTACTCACATTTCCGGCCCGGATTCTGTCACTTTGGAGATATTGCAGAGGCTGGTGTGGAGTCTCCACTATGATGTGTTCACCCTGGATAAACGGGCGGTAATTCTTCAATGCCCACACCGTTGCCAGGAGTGCCTTCTCACAATCGTTGAATTTTTCCTCCATAGAGGATAAAGTTTTGCTCGCATAGGAGATTACTTTATTGACCTTGTCATGCTTTTGGTATAATACTGCCGTCAAGCACGTATTAGAGAACCCCGTCTCCAGGAAGAACTCCTTGTTTCTGACCGGGTAAGCTAGGCAAGGCGCTTGTGAGAGGCTTCTCTTGAGTTGTCTTACTGCCTCGGTTTGTTCTGGACCCCATTCCCACTTGACCCCCCCTTCAGGAGATGAATCAGGGGTCTGGTGATCTCTGCGTAGCCCTCAATGAACTTTCTGCTGTAATTCGTCAGTCCAAGGAGGCTCCTTAGTTCCCGCAGAGTTGTGGGGTCTTTCAGTTTCTGAAGTGCTTCCACTTTCTTTTCCTGGGGACAGAGACCCTGAGGAGTAATCTCATGCCCCAAGAAATTAACACGGGTTCTACACCACTGTGCTTTCTGAAAGGAAAGTTTTGCTCCGGCGGCCCTCAACTGTGTCAGAACATAACGGATCTCCGCTATGTGTTCCTCCACAGTTGAGCTTTTTATGAGGACATCATCTACATAAGCCAGGTTACCCCTCGCACCCAAGTCGGGCATGGCCTTGTGTAGAAAAATGTTGAATTCATTGCCGGAGTTGAGGTATCCGAAGGGAGTCCGGGTCCATGTGTACTGCTGGCCCCCAAAGGTAAAAGCCAGTTTGTATTGGTCCTCCCTGCTGACAGGCACGGTCCAGTATCCATTGGTCAGGTCTATTGCAGTGAATACCTGTGACCCCTGAATCTGGGCCAGCCCTTGGTCAATGTAGGGAAGAGGCCATCGGGAAGTATGGACCCGTTTGTTGAGCTCCCTGAGGTCGGCACAGAGTCTCCACTGGCCGTTTGGCTTCAATATTCCCAGCACTGGATTATTGAAGGTGCTGTGGACTGGACGGATTATTCCCCTGGACTCAAGGTTCTTAATTATTTCAGTAAGGGACTCCATGGATGCGAGAGGCAAACGATATTGCTTCACAAACACTGGAGTCATGCCAGGGTCCGTGGGGATTGTTGTTGTGTGGATGTCGGTGCGACCACAGTCATATGAGTCAACCGCAAAGAGATCTTGGAAATCCAAGAAAACTTGTTTCAACTTTTGCTTTTGTTCCAGAGTCACACAGGCATCAGCTAGGTTGACTCTCTCTTCCACCATCTGCCTGAAGCCTGGAAAGACTTCTGGTTTGGCTATCTCCGCGGCCTCCTCCACTTGGGTGGAGAAGTCCCTGGTCAGAGTGCTGATTTGGACCGGAGGCTTCAGGTGGGAAAGGCAGCCCTCATGGACCTGGAAAATCACCTCATCCCTCCTGAAGTCACAAGTCACATCTTCCTTACCATAAGGGCAAGAAGTGTACACCAGGAAGTTCCCCCCGTGCCGGGTAAAAATCCTGTCTGGTGTTGGATTGTCATCACTGTCACTGTCAAAGCAGTCCTTGGGGATTGGCCCTAACAGTTCATTACCTAAATGGATGGAAAAATGTCGGTCATCAACCGCCATTCCAATAATGGTGCCTGCGGCTAGAGTAATACTCTTTAAGTCGCTGTTATCCACCTCTATTAGAATGGTGTCATGTGCTATGTTGACTAATGGTGTTGGGTTTACCCCTAACCCTTGCTGTTGGAGAGAAGCGTTTAGATGTATGTAAGCATCAGGGTTTTGCAAATATTGTCCTCTTTTAACTTTCAGTTCCAGGGAGAATTGTCGGGTCCTTTCTGGGATGGTGACTTCCTCTTTGATCTGAATTTCAACTGCATAAGGTAGCAATTGAGCTGACCTAAATGCTTTTTCTGGATCATCAAAGCCCATGGGATTATCCGCTAATCGGGACCAAGCTTTGAGGTTTATTAGGTCCAAACTAATGGCAAAGCGATTGAGAATGTCACTGCCTAAGTAAAAGGCGGCAGGGACGTCTCGCACGACCCAACAATTGTAGACTATGCTCTTGTTGCCAATGGAGATTTTGAGCATACACCTGCTTGGCAGGAGATGTTTGGAATTAGGTGCTTCCAGGTCCATTTCCCATTTGTCTATCAGTTTGAATGTGGGAATGGCTGGATCTTTTGGGAGTTGGCGGAACATGGCTTCGCTGATGAAGCTCTTACCGTTGTTCACACACACTCGAGCGAGAACAGAGTCCTTCCCATCATTGAACTGGACAGGGATGAACAACTGCTCTCCAATTTGCTGAATATCAGCCAGGCTCTGAGCTGATTTCACATCTTTCTGGACTATAGGAGGGGGAGTTTCTGATTGTGGATTAGTATAGAAACTCAGAGTGTTTCCTTCCAGTGTGGAGTACCACTTTAGACTGGAAGGAAGGTTGATTTTCAGAAATAGAGAGGACCCTCCATCACCAGTCTGTTGTCCTACTGCTATTACTGTAACATCTGGAATTTGGCTATTCTGGAAGTGAAATTCTACTTGGTCAGATTTTTGTTCAACCATGTGGCAGGTGCCGTTTAAACTAACATGGTTGACACTCTGTTTTAATTTTATTGGTCGGCTAGTCTGGGTCCAGAGGACCTTGTCTACGCAATCTATTAGGGGTGACAACCTTCTCAGGAGGTCATTCCCTAGTAAACAAGGGGTGCCCTCTGGAGTCACAACTATGACTGGGTGTTTCAGCTTGTGTCGCCCAATTTTAATGTCCAAATCTGCCGTCCCCTTGATGGGAATTTCCTTCCCGTCAAAGTTCTGGAGTTGTCCAGGAAGTGAGGTGAGAGGAATTTGGTAATTCTCTCCCCTTCCTGCATTCAGTTCGTCAAAGGCCCTTCTGGACAGAAGGGTAGCTTGAGATCCAGTGTCCACCAGTGCCAAAATTGTACCCTGCCCCTGTACTTGTACCGGGGCATAGTATCTTCCCTCCTTCTCCTCAAGGGGGCACAGATAATGCACATTTTTGGACAACTGGTGGGCTAACTTTCTGGTTTTGGACATTGCAAGAGAAGAAATTTGGGCAGAATTCTGTGGAGAGCCTTGGGAATCTGAAAGAAAAAGTTGGCAACTGGAGATCAGAGCCATTGTGGGTTCCCCTGGATCCAGTTCAGGGCCACCCCCAATTTGTAAGAGGATTCAATTCAACACTACAGCTAAATCAATGCCTAGTCTGGGATACCGAATGGAAACCCTTATTGATATATCTTTATGTCCAGTTCATGCGTTCTGGATGACTACCCCTATATAACACCCCTCTCTTAGAATCCCCCTGTCCCCACTGAGCCAAGAAGTAGGTTTGTTTTGCAAATTTAAAAGATTTATTTGAAAAATATTAAACAATGTATAGATATATCACACTTTGATAATAAATTAATAATTGGATATCACACTTAATCTGATATGATAAAGATTAACAACGGAGAATCTGGCACTAGCACACTTTTGAATAGGAACAGAAGAAGAAGGTGGTAGAGAATGCTTTATATAAGTTCAGATGGATGTAATGTTGAATGAAAATGCAATACAGAAAATACTCAATATGTTTTCAACAAAACAATGTAATCACTTTTCTCTGGCAATCCCCTCCCCCCTTTATGCAATGCAAGGAAATGGAAGGAAAGCACACAGTTCTCAGAAATGCAATCAAATGTAATTCAGTTCACCCCAGCAAGCTTAGACTACAGAAGTTGGAAACACAGGCCCAAAATGCTTTTATATGTGCTGGCAATAAAGTGAAAAATATGCTAAAATGCTTTTAATTCCCTCTAGAGGTTCAGGGTGAGTGGTATCTAGTTAATATTAGTCCAGGCTCACACTAGCAATGATTCAGGGATGATTAGCAGGTTAAACAAACTTTTCTTTAACGGAAGGCAAGCCGCAGCAGATTTTTACACGTGGAGAAACTTGCAAATCACGGCAAAATTTGCGATTGCGCCGGGCGTGATTACAGAGGAACTACAAGGGCTAGCAATATCGTTTTGGGGTCCTAGGAAAGCCTAGGATCTCAGCTTCCAGATGAAAGTGACTGCAAGTCTCTAAGACAAACGGTCGCGGTGATATGAGCGATTTTGTGAAGGTTGTTTTTCGGATTTGCAATTTTAAAGTTCAAAAAGATAAGTGACAGTTTTACAAATGACAGGTGACAGTTAGGAGGCAGTTCTACTTCGATTAAAATAGATTGAATTATATTATTTTAACTAAGAGATTAGTTCTGCACAGTTTGCTAGGTACTCACACTATATTCTTGAATTAGAATGGGCCTCGCCACGGATCTGGTCAGGTTTTAGACTGGACTCTGGTCTGGTCTGGTCTGCGTCTCTGGTTCTGCTAACAGTGATCTGGGTCAGCTCTGCTCTCTCTCTGGTTCTGGAAATTTGATAGATTTGAAGTCTCTATGTTGGCTCTCTGAAGGTTGATGGAGGTAAAGTATGGATTTTCCCGGCCGAGCTTCCAGCTGCAAATGGATTTGAAGGTCCCTATCTGTCCTGCCTGTCTGCTTTTATGTGTTTTGAAATGGGTGTGTGTGAGCAGCATCACTAGCCAGCCCCTCTCCACTTGTCATTGGCCCAATTCTCCCCTCTCCCATGATTGGGGAAGGAACTGTGAGTCAGAGCGATGTCATTTTACAGCCTGCAGAAAGTCCACTCCTCCTGTCAACTTGCACACAAATCTAGATTTGAACCAAATACATATTTGCAGAGGTACATATTGTTTTAAAATCATATGCACCCATCATGCATTACAGGAGGTATACCCTGTCCAAATCTGCTCTTCCTGGGGGCTTGGGTTCAGAAATGGCAATATTTTGCACTTTTTAACTGGTTTGCAATATCGGACATTACCCCAAATTTACACACATGTGCGCAAGGAGTATGGACATTAGTTGATGAAGTGTCAGATTTTTCACATGCACACATTTTGAGTAATATCCTCTTTTCCGCTAAAACCCCCCTGAACATACCACCGGGTCCTAACACGTCTTAAAATGTGGGCAGAAAAATCACAAGAATTATGGTGTCATTTAAATAATTTTCACAAGTCCGTATTATGAGTTATTCATCTTTTTAGAGTTATGTTCTGGCCCCAAAGGGGTGCGGTTTCCCCCCAGCACAAGGTTGAAATTCTGGTTTTTCCAGTTCTGCCAAGCCAGCTTGCTCTCACAGGCAGTGCCCCTCCCCTGTCCTTCCAGGAGGAATCTCCATTTACGACTCCCGCCAATAAAACATTTGCCTGAGTCAGGACAGGGCTTTGTTCAGAGCTCCTGTATTCTGTGGGGGCTCCCCTTAATTCAATTATCAGAGAGATGGCCTATCCTTAGTGTGGCCAGCAAAAGGCAGATAGGCCTGGGAACACAGCTGTGACTCAAGTCTCATCTCCTGTCGGGGGTAGCTGGTGGGCAGAATTCAGTTCCTTAAGCCAGGTTTCAGATAAAATGTCACTTTTTGTTACCCAGTTTAAGTCAAGACAATGTTTACATATGCAGCTAGAATGCTGATTCTAAGTTTAAAACTATGACATTTAAACAATTGCAACCTATGTGACATTCAAAGTAGGTCACTCATTTCTTTTAAACATTTAGATTTTTAGTGTCTTTCAGTCCAAATTTACTTAAACTGCTGAAATCCACAGCTCAGCCAGTCTTGTTATAAACCTTCAAGTCACTTCAGAATATAACTTTACATTGTATCCACCTCTCAGTAAGTCTTTCTTTGGCATGTTTTGGGTTCATTTATTCAGTTTTCTACAAAAAAGTAAAATCTGGTGTTGTTTTAAAACGCCGGCTTTTTGATAGTGGTGAGTACTGGTACTGCACCCCTTTTTGGGATTTAAGAAAAAGAATTCCCAACAGTTATGGGTTTGCTTTTGGCAATCAGCATTGCCATTCCCAATGGTTTCAGACTACTGTGTGGGTAGTCTAATGGTGGTTTTAGGCAGTGTCCTTCTGTGCCCATAACATCGGCAAAAATGAGTGGCAGCCTATTCTTCATGCATTTCCCTGTGCATTTTCTGGGAAGCTCTGGCCATCATGATGTTTTCCATGTCAGTACTGCACAGTTTTGAGGTAGGGCTTGGATGCGTGGATAAAAACATCCCACAAAAGCACAGGCTGTGCTTTTTATGGCAATGTTTACCTTTATTGGCCTATAACCTAGGTGTTTTAACCTAGTTAAAACACATGTTCTAAATACTAATCAGTACATGTGTAGACTAATAGACTAATCAGCTAGTCACACAGTGTGGTAGGTAGTCAGCCTAACTGGTATTACGCAGTCTGTGGCAGGTATTTCCTAGCCTTCACTATCTGTATGTCAACCGGTTTTCGTGGTTACTTTTGTGGTGTCACCTGCTTCTGGGAAGTCTTTGGGCCGTGTAGAACTCCCATTTGTTTAAAATTGGCATTTCATAATTAGCCAAATACTTTTTACAACCACTTTGCTTGCTAACCCTATTCTTATGCCAGAAAATCAATTGGAAAGGTCTTGCCTTCTGCTTCTTGGGTGAATCTTTTCTTGTTGTGTGTTTAGTTGATGCACAAGAAAACCAGCACAAGTTGTCACATAGTTTTCAATCTAACCACAGCCCCAATATATTGAGCTCCAAAACGTGTTGCCAGGAGACCAACTGCTTACTCTACTCTTAACATTGTGTGCTCCATTTCACACTTCCAATTTTCAGTCTCTGTGTACACGTATTATGTGAGGGGAGCCTCTTTACCTGTTGCAATGGACACCACCATCATCGTTGCACTCTTAGGCAGAGTCTTGAAACAGCACCGTAGAATCATTTGACACAAACAAAAAATTACAAGAAAAAATACCAACCAGGAGGTGGCCCCTGAAAACCTTGAATCCAACCAGTCTTCGTCACTCGGTCTAGCCTCCTTTTCCATGGACCCTCAGTAAGGACCCCTGTCCACTTTATTTTGGAAAACTGCATAGCCTGCAATGATTAGGTCAATCGTTATCCAACATTCCTGCATTTAAGGACATATAATATAGCATGTTTTGCAAGCATATACTAAAGCATTTTTTGCCAGTATATAATATATAGTGTTGTTGCCAGCATGCAAAGTACAGGATTTATAACACAGCCAGGCCCAGTTTGAAATTGCAGGCATTCAGAGCTCACATAAAAAAAACTTAGTGTGCTGCCAGGTGAAACTAATGAGGTGCACCATGTATTTTGGATGATTCATGTATGAAGACTACATTAGAATACATAATCGACTAACATTACTAACCTAACTCAAGTACTTAGTGCTAACTTTTTACATGAGAATGTAGTCTTCTATGCAAAATGAGGTACAGTACATGTGTTGGGTGCACTGTTTAAAATTCATTTTTTACATGAGAAAATGAGCACTAGCGTTTTCTTCAGCTCGTGGAGAACAGAAAATATCCAAGATGCAGGAAGCAAAAACGAAACAGTTACTTTGGATATGAAGATTTCATTGTTCTGAAAACGAAGGCTGGCACAGAGCACATTATTTTAATTATGATTGGTAGGAATTGTAGGCAGACAAGCCATGTCAATAAAGGGCTTAGTAAACGATTTTCAGAGAAAGAGAAAGGAGGAGGGTTGGCAGTTCATGCTGGGTTCAGGAGATAGACGGACGGTGCTGTCTAAAGGGGGTCGTGCGCTGACTGAATCTAATCAGTTGGTGCTCCCCCACACAAGTTTACAGGGGAGTTTCGCGCTGACACTGGGACAGCAAAAGACAGCGAAGTCGTGCTGGAATCAGATAACTGGCCTTGATAAGAGATTTGTGCCAAGTGAGGAATAATTTGTATGCTGTGCGTGTGTGGCTAGGATTTTTGCAGTGCAGAGAAGTTAGAAATCATTGCATGTTTATTTCTCTCTATATTCAAAGTGTGGGAACATTAATTCATGTTTGCAAAATACCTGGTTGTTCTGTTTTGTTCTTTTATTTTGCAGATGATGCTGTAAATAACATGGTAAGATTTGGTGACTTGTAAATGGCATGCAATACAAAAAGTATATATAAAACCAATTGAGACTTTTGTGTCATTCATGGATCTGTGAATCATTTATATGAGTGAAGTACAGAGGGGAGGTTTATACCAGTGCAGCAGTGTATTTACCAATTCATCACTGTACCTAAAATAACAAATAAGAGAAAATCAGTAATAGACACATACAAAGTAGAAAGTTGTGGGTGGTGTGATGAATGTTTCCTTCCTTGCATGCTGATGGGAAGGAGTGCCTAATCTGGCACATAGGTTACTAATTGTACATAGGCCAGTAACACCAGCCACAAACTGTACTGTAGATAGCGCTATGGATAAACTCATTGGGTTCTATGAGATGTGCTAAGTCTGGGGCTCTCTACAGGCAAATTGAAAATATTCTAATGGAAAGGAAATGTTTGTTTTTATAATGGGGTTATTGTATAAAAAAAAGAACCATGCTCACCACCATACCACAGGAATAAGACAATTCTGAAAATACTGCAAAGCAAGATACCACTAAAATTACCACCAATCAAGCTAACAAGGTAGGGTCACTAAAATAGTATGACACCAGGCCCACTCTAAATGTAAGACTAATATACTGCCAAATTACCGCCAATATTTTTACGGTAAGAAAATACCACCAAATCCAGAATTTACCCCAAGAAGACCCCAAGGGGGTAATTCATAGAATCCAGCGCACAAGTGGCGCACGCGGCTGGCGCACAGTGTGCGCGTGCGAATCCCTGCGCCAGCCGCGTGCGCCAAAATCCATTTCCGCGCACAGCGTATTCATGGATTCCAGCCACCAAAACCAGCCGTGGCGCACAGTGGCGCAGTGACCCTGCAGCAGCGCCAGTTACGCCCCCAAGAACGCCTCTCGCGCAGGGAAAAGCCATCAATATACCCAATCCAGCGCAAAGTGCTGCGCTAACCCTGTACCAGCACGGCACGCGGGCTACGTGTATCACTGGGGTGCGCGGGAAGTACCTCACGCAATTGGCCCTGTGCGAGCTGGGTACGTGGATCTCAGGGGTGCACGGGAAGTCTCACACGCGATTTGGCAGGGTACGTGGATTTCAGGGGTGCGCGGGAAGTTCCACACGCGATTTGGCCGGGTACCTGCGCGGGAATTTCCACACGCGATTTGTCTGGAGTACGTGGATCTCAGGGGTGAGCGGGAAGTCTCACATGCGATTTGGCAGGGTACGTGGATTTCAGGGGTGCGCGGGAAGTTCCACACGCGATTTGGCCGGGTACGTGCGCGGGAATTTCCACACGCGATTTGCCTGGGTACGTGGATCTCAGGGGTGCGCGGGAAGTCTCACACGCGATTTGGCAGGGTACGTGGATTTCAGGGGTGCGCGGGAAGTTCCACACGCGATTTGGCCGGGTACGTGCGCGGGAATTTCCACACGCGATTTGCCTGGGTATGTGGATCTCAGGGATGCGCGGGAAGTCTCACACGCGATTTGGCAGGGTACGTGGATTTCAGGGGTGCGCGGGAAGTTCCACACGCAATTTCAGCAGGGTACGTGTATTTCTGGGTGCGGGGGACGTTCCACACGCGATTTCAGCATGGTACGTGCATTTCAGGGGTGCGCAGGAAGTTCCACACGCGATTTCAGCAGGGTACGTGTATTTCTGGGTGCGGGGGACGTTCCACACGCGATTTGGCCGGGTACGTGCGTGGGAATTTCCACACGCGATTTGGCTGGGTACGTGTATGACAGGGGTACGCGGGAAATTCTACACGCAATTTGGCTGTGTGCTCCCAGGTATTCCCTGTTCACCCTCCACGGCCCCTGCAGGCAGCCGACACCACAGGGGACTACCCTGCACACCTGCCCATGTCACCCAGCACCCCCACCCCCCAGCCACCATGGGCAGCCCCCACCAGGCCCCCACTCATGTCTCCCACCACCCCCACCCCCCAGCATCCAGGGGCAGCCCCCACCAGGCCCCCACACATGTCCAACTCATGTCTCCCACCACCCCCACCCCCCAGCAGTGCAGGGGCAGCCTCCACCAGGCCCCCACTCATGTCTCCCATCACCCCCACCCCCCAGCCACCAGGGGCAGCCTCCACCAGGCCCCCACTCATGTCCCCCTGCACCCAGGTCCTCACAATCCCCAATCATGTGCGTTATGGTCAGCCTCCACAGCCAAAAGGCTCTACCAAGTAACCCATTCACCCACATGGAAATGGAAATTACATGTTACACCCCCAATGTTCATAAAGCAAATGAACCCATGTCCGTCACACACAATGGTTGCAAATGAATGGGAAAACACCCAACATGACATGCATGAAACCAATGAGATGATACCACACAGTGAAGTATGAAAACAAAATTGTATTAAAAAAAATTGAATGCAAAATAAATGAAACAAACTACAATGGCAATGAAAAAAAGATAAGCTGCATGTCCGTCCAAAAAAATCAAAACTACAAATCCAAATCCAAAAAAATGTTGTTCAAAGTCACATAAAAAATAAAATCAATCCGAGAGATAAAAATAAATGCAAAGACCATTGCTCCATGGAGAATAAATAAAAAATAAAAAAATAAAACAATCCAATGAAGAACTATGTACAAAACATCCAAGGGTCCATGAGCCCAACTGAACAAAGGAAACCTACAAAAAACCCTAACTAAAATGCAACTAAATACAAAAAGTGGAGCTGTGTCCGTCGACTCCAAATCATAAGAAGAAACAAAGGAAACCTAAAACTAAAGAACTATATACAAAGGCGGCGGGCAAGTCCAGCGGCTCACTCCGTGGTGTTCCGGGCCAGGGCATCATCGAACTCCTGTTCGATGTCCCGGAGGCGGTCCTGTTCCATGGCCCCGAGGGTCCGCAGGGATGAAGCCGTCTCCTCCTCCAACCCCCTGCAGATTGCCTCGAGGCACTCGGCCTGCCTCAGGGCCCTCCGCATGGAGTCCTCCGCCCTGACCATTGTGAGCCGTGCCTCTTCCGCCCGCCGCCGCTCCGCACCTATCTGCTGGCCCAACCTCTGCCACACGGAAGACACTTCCCGTCCTGGGTCCTCCTGCCCTCCTGCCGATGCCTGCCCCTCCGATGTTGATGGCCCCGAGCCATGATGCCTCCCACGTTGACTCCGCTGCTGCCTCCGAAGCCACTGCCTCTGCCAGCACGACGTCATCCAGGCTGATGGAATCCACCGACGCCGTCGTGCACGTGCCCTGCCTGATGATGCCGGCACATCCTCCATCTGCTGGGGTACAGTTGCTGTGGTGTTCCCCCCTGCTGGACCTCTGACTCCCGACTGTGGCAGGGATGGGATCCCCACCGAGCTGGCTGCATGGGTCAGGGCAGGTCCACAGGGGGCCCTGGTGGCATCTGGGCCGGAAGACGGCAAGGAGAACGACTGGTGTATAGTCTCCACAGAGGAGGAGAGGGCCGCCAGATTGGCCGACACATGCAGGAAACCCCCGAACATGGACGATCCCAATTGGGGCACGTCGGCACGGTGCTCTTCGTGATGACGTGCGTGCTCCTCCTGGGAAGCACGCACGGCATCACGAATCACAGCCGTGCGCATCACGACCCCAATCAGGCCAGGGGTCCCCTCGTCCGCAGGTGGAGGGGAGTCAGATGACATGGACATCCCCTCTACCTGCGGACGGGCCTGGGACGGGGCATCCCTGCTGGTGCATGGTGGTGCACCCACAGGGTCAGGGACAGCGACATTCACAGGCCCCTCCACGGTGACCTGTGCTGCCTCCTGCCCCTGCCCCTGGACTGCACCACTTCCACCAGCAGGGATGCCCCCACCAGGCCCCATGTGCGCCTCAGTGGCGGCCTCCTCCTTCTCTGTGGAAACCACCAACCTGGATGGCTCCTCACCATCTGCCGCCGTAGCAGGCCCCTGTGGGGGCTCACCCACCCCTTCCGCTGCAGCCGTGGGGGCATCCCCGCCGCCTTGCTCCACAGTGCCGTCTCCGCCCTCTTCTTCACTAGCCGCTGCGTAGAGGGAGACATAGAACACAAGCATCAGGGTACTGTACAATGGTCCCCTAGACAGGAAGCAATAGCAGATGAGTGCCACTGTCAAAGTACACTTCCATCATGTCCCTCCACAACACATGTGTCAGTCCAGGCAAAACACACACAGTAACAGTCATGGTGCATGCCATGGACATTTCCATACATGTCCAATGGACTCTCGAAACATACAATGTAATGGAACTCACATGCATCATGGGTCATGCCTATCACATGCACACACTTCACCTCAGTCACATCCATCTACACCCCAATCACAGTGGATACAAGGATGACTAGGCTGCATCAGTGAATCTGTACATTGTCACAGACATGTGTCATGCATCCATGGCATTCACAAGTCACAGACACGCAGGTCAGGCACACAGACATGGATACCATATATGTACCTGGCATCAGCACCCATCCCTCACCCCCACCCATGTCCAGGAACAGAGACTGCCATGCTCTCATGTGTACAATCTGCATAGGGCTCCCCATGTCGCATTTAAACACATGCAACAACCGTGCGGTTCACACATTACTGGTCGCACATGCATTACCATGATGTCCCTGCACACATACATGCGTACATGGCCTATGTCACACATACAGGCAAGTATCAGACAACCAGCACACTGCAACATGCCCTGTCTCACACAGCAATGCTTGGCCACTTACCGCTCAACTCCAGACGGGTCTCCCTCTCAAGGACCTGGGCGTGGAGTGCTGGGTGTATGCGTTCCAGGATCCTCATCTGGATGGAACTCATGCGTCCCCGGCCCCCCTCCACGAGGCGCCAGGCCTTTATGAGGGTCCTGGACCTCAAGTCCTCCCAGCGCTTCTTGACCTTCTGGATGGTGCGGGTTGCCACCCCCTCCGCGTTGATGGCAACCACACAGTCGGCCCAGATCCTCTCCCGTCCTTCCTTGTTGGCGCGGGACGATCCGAAGAGGGCATCATACTGCCCCAGGACTTGCTCCACCAGGACACCAACTTCGGTGGCAGTGAAGCTGGTGCCCCTCTGCCCCTCTGGCCGGGGGTTGCCACTGGTGCCAGATGTGGATGTGCCCGACATGGCAACCCCAGGGGCAGGAGTGGGTGGGCAACTGGGTCCTGGGGCTGGGCTGTGGAGCGATGTTATCCGAGTCGGGAGTCTTCTGTTCCAGCAGGGGTGGACACAGCAACTGGACCCCTGCAGATGGCTGATGTGCAGGCACCAAATGGCAGGGCACGGTGGCAGCAGGCAGGCAGGCAGGCAGGCAGCAGCAGATGGCACGTGGGAGGCTGCTCGGGGCACTGGGGGGCAGTAATTCGGCCTTCTGGGCAGGAGCGTGGTCTTCCGTGTGTTTTCGCGTGGCCAGCTTGATACGGAGTGATTTGGCACGTGAAAATCCTGCAAGTCAGCGTGAAAATCGAGGAAAGGCTCTTAGCGCGTAAGCGCGTCAGCACGCGTACGCGATTTCATTGGACCAAAGGCCCTTACAGCGTAAGCGCGTCTGTGACGTTTTGCGCACGGGCGTTGCCCTGGCAGGGCTTGGAGATCCTGCGTGCCTTTACACTGTTCTGTACGTGCTTTTCGTGCGGGGCGTGTGTTTTCCATCCGTTGGGGTTCACACGCTATTACTTCACAGCGGGTGTTGGCTACGCGTTCTTCTACACGCAAGGCAGACGGTGAGTGGTACCCCGCTCCCCCAGGCCCGATCGTGTGAGAAAGTTCATGCGAACCCCTGAAATACACGTAGCCCGCTCCCCCAGGCCCGATCGCGTGAAAAACTTCACGCGAACCCCTCCCCCAGGCCCGATCGTGTGTAAAACTTCACGCGAACCCCTGGAATACACGTAGCCCGCTCCCCCAGGCCCGATCGCGTGTAAAACTTCACGCGAACCCCTGGAATACACGTAGCCCGCTCCCCCAGGCCCGATCGCGTGAAAAACTTCACGCGAACCCCTGGAATACACGTAGCCCGCTCCCCCAGGCCCGATCGCGTGAAAAACTTCACGCGATCCCCTGAAATACACGTAGCCCGCTCCCCCAGGCCCGATCGCGTGTAAAACTTCACGTGAACCCCTGGAATACACGTAGCCCGCTCCCCCAGGCCCGATCGCGTGTAAAACTTCACGCGAACCCCTGGAATACACGTAGCCCGCTCCCCCAGGCCCGATCGCGTGAAAAACTTCACGCGAACCCCTGGAATACACGTAGCCCGCTCCCCCAGGCCCGATCGCGTGAAAAACTTCACGCGATCCCCTGAAATACACGTAGCCCGCTCCCCCAGGCCCGATCGCGTGTAAAACTTCACGCGAACCCCTGGAATACACGTAGCCCGCTCCCCCAGGCCCGATCGCGTGTAAAACTTCACGCGAACCCCTGGAATACACGTAGCCCGCTCCCCCAGGCCCGATCGCGTGAAAAACTTCACGCGAACCCCTGGAATACACGTAGCCCGCTCCCCCAGGCCCGATCGCGTGAAAAACTTCACACGAACCCCTGGAATACACGTAGCCCGCTCCCCCAGGCCCGATCGCGTGAAAAAGTTCACACGTAGCCCGCTCCCCCAGGCCCGATCGCGTGAAAAAGTTCACGCAAACCCCTGGAATACACGTAGCCCGCTCCCTCAGGCCCGATCGCGTGAAAAAGTTCCCGCGCACCCCCGAAATACACATACCCCGCTCAATCGCGTGTGTTACTTCCCGCGCACCCCCGAAATACACGTACCCCGCTCAATCGCGTGTGTTACATCCCGCGCACCCCCGAAATACACGTGCCCCGCTCAATCGCGTGTGTAACTTCCCGCGCACCCCCGATATACACGTGCCCCGCTCGCACAGGCCCAATTGCTGTATGTTGCCACTTTTGTAATGCGCAGGGACGCTACCGCCTGCCTTCGTGTGGCGGACGTGTTTCGGCTTGTGCGTGTCTTTGGCTGTGCGTGGCTTTGCCCTATTCGATTCCATGAATACGTGTGGTTCGAGTGCGTGTGGGCGTTCCGTCTGCTTCCCTGCAGTACATCCCCAGTTACGCCCTTATTTTCGCGCGTTGTTCCCCATTCCGTGCGTTACGCCCCGTGTTCCGCCCACTTTCTGGTGTATGCGCCGAGGTTGTGCGCTTTCACTGTGCGCGTCGCGCACGCCTTTCGGGATGTTGCAGTGACTTGTGCGCCATGCACAGGTTTGGCGCACATCCCGAGGTAAACACGTGCAGGGACTTCCATGAATCGCACACGTGCACGTGCGCCTGTTTTTTTGCGCTTGCGCCTGCTTGCGCCTGCTTGCGCCTGCTTGCGCCTGCTTGCGCAACGATTTTCGGCGCACGTTTGTTCCATGAATCGGCCCCAAAATCTCTTACAGGCGACATATTTCAATAATGTTAGCAAGCTTTGGACGTCCAACAAATTTATTTCCATGGGTGTTCCAGGTTAGCCGCTCAATTCACTCATTATTCAAAATGGTTTTGGGTAGAACTTTTGGAAGCCATTTCCATCCTTGGAGGTCATCTATAGGTGTTCTGTGGCACTCACATGATTAAAGTTTCATTACGTTTCTCTTTTGTTATCCATCCCCTTTTTAATTTCAATAATATCCACACCTTTTAATTTGAGGTCCTGTATTATGAAATCCAATTTAAAAAATGTAGCATTGTGAGCTCTTATAGGGTCAGCGACAACTAGTCAGGTACAATGGATGTGGGTGGTATTTCTCATTGTTCCCTCTAAAATCTCATCAAAATCTAAATCTGTAGTACTTCGTACCCTCAGTGTAGGACAGATCGATTAATGAGCTGGTCACTGTGGGTGGAATAAATGGCAGATATTGTCACTATAGTAGGCTCGATAGATTTTAAGTTGTGTTCAATACTTTTGTCTGATTCATGTGTCAGCTTAGTGCACAATTTCTTTCTTGGTTCCCGGGTAGAACATCTTTCAATTATTGATTTAACATTAGTATCAAAGTCAGTTAAGTGAGTTAATTCTTCTTTTGCACTGACAGTCTTATTCCTCTCATTACTAATGTGTTGTTCCGGTAAAAGCCAGATTTTCAGATTTTCTCCTTCTCTTATGGTTCTTATCTCCCAAACCTGTTGGTATATTTACATTATTTGGGACAGTTGTGACCACAGCTGTTTTACTTGTTTTACCAGGGTTCCCTGTTTCCTCTGTTGCCTGTTGCGCCTTCAATTGTGGTTGTTGTTTCCGAGTCAAAAATGCCTCAGTATTTTCCACCTCACCGGCATTAATTGTATGCTCGCTGATCAAATTATTTTGGATACATTCAGACAGATCTGGCTATAAAGATGTGCCCAATACCAGCAGTTCTTGCTGACCTTTAGAGCTTGCTTTAGATTCAAGGTGCTTGCACTCTTGTTTCATTTACAATTCTTGAAGTGAATTGCATTGTTGAGGAGACAGATAATAAGTCCATCGAGGGGTTGGTGCTCTGATTCAATTGTTCTTCATTTGTAGAATCCGGATAGAGCAGAGGTTTAGTGCTCAATATTGTTGTTGGCCCAGCGGAAGCAGTAATATTGTAATGATTGGTGTGATGGTGAGGTTAATTATAGGGAGTAGTATCACCTGTGCTACTATTTTCGATTGTAATAAGTACGATGAATTAAGTCTTGTGCATTAGTAATTTCAGCAAAGCTCAATTTTGCTTGCATAGACGGGTTCTCCTGTTTCTTGTCCGCTGTAAAGTATGAGTAGATTGTACTCCCTCCCTTAACCTGTGTTAGCGACTCCTGATTCCTGATGGGCCTGAGCCTTGCCAGAGCTGGCAACATGTACTTCATTGGCTCCATTACAAGCCATTAGATTATTCAACCTCTTTCTTGCCTGTAGGTTATACACCATTTTTTTAGATTTTGATTTATTCACCATAATGATTAGCCAACTCTTGCATTAGCAATAGTTTGGCTCCTATACACAGCGGTGTTCAGAAGCACACATCAGGCATATGATTATCATAAAAGCAAAAAGCAAATATGTTGGCGAAGGAATCCATGTACCTTATTGTTTTACCTCAATCAAATTTCAAATTGCCAACCACCAATCTGCTATGACACGTGCTGACACTTGGGTGTCTACGTTGGATAACCAATTTGGCGTTCACTAGTAAGTGCTGTTGTTCAATTTTAAGGGAGAGTATCATCCTCGGGTACTCCCCACCTCCCAATCTCCCCGAACACACCGGAACACTTTACCACACTTTGCAATGCTTCGCATCAGTACATGGTTTTTAAGGACAAAGTTCTTAAAGGGGAATTCTAAGTACTCTCTTTGGTAGCCAAAACAGCAGTGTGCGCACCTGTAGCAATCTACAAGGGCCAGAGAGAAAATAGCCGGTTCTTGATATCCACCACCTAGCCAATTATAAACATGGACAAACAATGTGAGCCAATACAATGATAAGTACATATTACTGACACCATCCAGAGCGGACAACACACCGTTCAGGTAAGCGTTCAACAGAATAGACTAGCAAACTAAATTAGCTAGAGAGTGAATTTCAATTTGCTCTCCAAGTCACCGTTCCACTGAGCATGAGGTCTGTGGGAAGGTGCACACTAACAGACTCGTAATTTACTTTAAGAACATTGTAAACTCGGCTGTGCAGCAATCCGTGTTTTTTCCTCTTTATGCCTGAGTAGACAAATGCACCTTATGCACTACATTTATTATATGAGCACATCAGTAAGAGCCTCGATTTGATCATAAACCATTAGCATTTTATTTGTTCTCATTCCTGTAGCTTGCACAAGTCCTATTTATGAAGACACGTAAACACCAAATCGAAACTTCTTCATGCTGAGAGAAACTACATTGAGCACATAGCAGACCTGACACAACTACACCCGGTAAGACCGAGGCTCTAGACGTATGCATTGCCTCTCACCAGATGAAGTGGATTGAATACAACTGATACGACAACTAAAAAAAAAACAAAGAAATGCAATATCATGGTAGGTCAATACCAATAAAGCTGCATATTATAAAATGCATAATATTGCCTCAGAAAATAAAATTCAATAGGCACTATTGAATTCAGTTAATACTGATATTGCTAATGGCCAGCTATCAACCAAATAAGAGGATAGGTGTCTTTTAAAACCACTATTGAGAGCCATACATATAATCTTTACTCTCATTGTAGAAACCAGATAAAATCTACTGGGACACTGGGGCCATTAATTGGACACACCTCAAAAAATACAGTACTGATAAAGGCTGCAGGAATTCAAGGGAGCATGCTACAGTTGGCTTAATAAGGCCGAAACACAATGGGTCTCATTCCGACCCGGGCGCAAAGAGATACCGGGCACCGGTAAGGACACCGGTGATCCCATTGAGCCCTATTCCGAGGTCCCCCAACGGGACCCGTAAGGTACGTTTGGTCGGACCAAACGTACCATACGGTGCCCGTTAGGGGACCAGGGCGCAAATAACAGGATTGCCATTAGTGAGCCCGTTATGTGCGCCCTCCCCATTCCCATTGAGCCCTATGGGTGCTCAAATGGGAATTGGGATTGCCATTTTCAATGTGGATTTACCGGTCCCGCAAAGGTCGGAATAGACGGTTAAGTCCCCATTGAACGAGGGAGGACTCATTACCGTTATTGGAGGCAGTCATGGCGCTAATAGCATGGCTCCAATCTCGGAATGAGGCCAAATGTAACAACATCCCTCGTTTCTTACTTGTATTGCTAGATGCAAATAGGGTGTTTTAATGAAATAACACACCAATTTGGGTGTACAGCGGTTGTGATTGACAATTAAAAAACACCCTTGTTGACCAATTAATTCATTAGTATCTACCCAAAGATATATACTGTCTCATTCCCATGTCTTTCTTACGAATGACTTCTTATGAATGTTTTGTATGAAAATATTTTAGTAAGTGAATTTAGTGTCAATATAATATGCTGTGATTTTGATAAATATGATGATCCGCAACATAGTCAGATTAGATTATAAATAAAAAAAAGGAAAATAAATCTTTGGAAGAAACATTTTGTACCTATACATTTGCTTATAATAGTTGTCAGCCCTTAATAAGATCTTGACCAAGTGTGTTGATGTATATTATAATGGTTCTTGAAAGGACAGGGTTTTTCACCAAATACCAATTTTTTAAAAGATATCCATACCTGACTACATATCTGTCTCTATATATAAATGGGACATTTGTGGTTATATGTGTGTGTGTATGTTCGAAATGCTCACCATACCCCCCACCATGCTACACACATGAAATTTGGCATGTGGGTAGGTTCCATGGTGTAGACAATGTAACACGTATAACAAATCACTTTTTCTCATGTTATTTTGTAAGCGGTCTGCAATGCTTACTCCTGTCATATGGTGCTGTAGTTCTGCCATAGTTCTAAGTTCTACATTCATTGTTCTTAAAGTTCAGCAGTTCATGAAAACTTCAGCAGTTAATTGTTCCTAAACTTTTCACACTGTCATCATTCTAGCTGACATTAGCGGAACTCACTTTTGAAGTCATTTTGTTGTCATAAAATGGTGGTTTTGTAGTCATGTGGTTGACAGGAAACGGTACATGTCTCTTCAATAGTGTCTGCAATTATGTTGTCCAACCCATTATAGCAAATCTCTCATGATAATTACAGAAACTTAATTTACCACAGAAGTTGATGAATGCATTGACATCTCAACAGTTCAAAGCGTACATGCTGCAGCCATACACGTAAGGGTGCAGCACTTCAAGCTTACATGCTTCAGCCCTTTCCGTACAGCACTTTTGTTCACACTAGCTAGTACAGGAAAGACTAGGAATATTGTTTACGTAGAATCATTGGTCTAGTTCATTAAATGAAATAAAAACATATTACCGTGCGAAACATGGATACACCTACTAGTATTAAATATATAAGTAGAATTAGAGCTAAGCAAGACCCTTATATTAAAATGGAGAATGATTATGTGCAAGGCTCCAATTTCCATTCCGAAAGGGGTTGGTTCAGAGCCCAAAGTAATTTGTTACACAGCAAATAGCTTCTGCCCTTGTATAAACTGAAAATGCCACAGACATGCAACAAATGCTTATGAAAACAGAAGCGCAAAAAATTGCTTTGTTAAAAGCTCATAATAATAGAATAGCATAATTAGGGGAGGTCACAACAGAGTACTAGTGCAAGAGAAACGAAGTGTGCCC
This sequence comes from Ambystoma mexicanum, assembly GCF_040938575.1. Lineage (NCBI taxonomy): Eukaryota > Metazoa > Chordata > Amphibia > Caudata > Ambystomatidae > Ambystoma > Ambystoma mexicanum. Next base: position 199,687,071 of record NC_090921.1, read on the forward strand.
AGCTAAACTGAAAATTGTCATAGGTTGTTGCTATGTTCTAATGGAAGTGGTATGAGGCAAGTCTGGCGTGAAAGCAAAGTCCTTACTTGTCCAGCTAGACCTAGTTTGCATGGATAGCCATGCCTGTGGCAGATGTGCACCTAAGTGGCCATGTATATATAGCTTAATCTCAGATGGAGCTTACGTTTGATATTGCTGTGTGTTATCTTTGTGAAGAAGACAATCTACACTCATATTCTGTTCTAGGCATTATAGACAGGCTACCCTCAAAGTCCACTCACGCAGGGTAGGCCGGCTATCTTAAGCCATCTTCTAAGCGTGGATGCAAGGCTGCCTTCACATCTAGAGTCAGAGATTTTCTAGCACAATTAATAAACTACCCTTATAATCTTATTCTATATTTTCCAAGTTCCATAATACATCGGGCATCTTCTAGTGCTGTAATAAGATTACCTGTGTATATCGTTATGAGTTACAGTGGCTGATTTATGGATCTTCTAATTGCAATGGATCGATTACCATCATATATCTTGTAGCATGATGGACTGGGTAATAGTATAAGGTGCTGCAAAAGTGTCCACTCCCAGATCCAACTGTGTGCAGAATATAGCTCACCCATCTATCCGTCTAACCTTAAAGGATTTTCTAAGCGAGATGCCTGTGCTAGGCTTAGGGACACAAGACTGAGGATCACTGTCCACATTCAATTGGATTCTAACTTTCCTGTAAATTGAGAAGCATTATTTGTATCACTTACAGCCTTGACATTACAACAACGTGATATCTACTACTTTACATTTCTACTTATAAACACATTCATAAACAGCTTACAGAATAGATGATTAGGTGCAATCAAGAAAGAAATGCATAGCATCTGCCGATCTTCTCATTTTCCATTACCGATATCCATGATTCTGTCTGCAGTCCTAGCTGTTTTCCTGGAATTCAAAAACATAGATTTTAATTTTTCCAAAGATTACTGACCTGGGGTACCAATCTGCTTTTTTCATTGTGTTCAATGTTTCTGGTGAAGAGATTTTCAATGAAACAGGTAAGCAGATCAAAGCATTGTGTTAAGCCTTATTCCACAATGTTTGACCACCTGGAAGTAAGGTTAATAAGCTCCTCAAATTATTTTTCAGATTCTATTGAATGCATCAAATATCCATCAGCATTTTGCCCTAATGAGAAACAAGACCATTGCATCCCAAAGACCATATATTTCCTCTCCTAAAATGAACTTTCAGGGAACATTCTGGCATGCATCAACCAGTGTTTTCTTTTAATTGATTCCTTGTGGACACTTGGCACTCTTTATCAATTACAGAAACACTGCTATTGTCAAAGCAAATAACCACTCCCTCAGCAACCTCCTGCTCTTGTCACTCACCATTTGCTTTGTCTCTTCATTGGCTTTCATTGGTAACCCAACCTCAAAGAAGTGCCTCCTTTGCCTGACAGCCATCACATTTGCTCTTTTAGTCTCTTGCATCTTGTCCAAAACCATCATGGTGGTCATAGCTTTCAATGCCACCAACCCAGTAGTGACTTAAGGAGATGGACTAGTCCACACTTGTCAAATGTGGATGTTAGTGTTTTTAGACTCATTCAGGTTATTTTGTGCTTTGCTTGGCTGATTCTCTCTCCTCCTTTCACAGAATTCAACACTCGCACTCAAACAGGAAAGATAACAGTTGGATGCAATGAAGGACTTTCCATTGCTTTCTGGTGCTTGTCGGGATATCTAGGACTTCTGGCCATCATCAGTTTCAGAGTGGCTCTTCTAGCCAGGAAAATTCCAGACAGCTTCAATGGGCTCAGTTAATCACCTTCAGCATGCTCGCCTTAATCAATGTCTGTTCAAGCACGTGGGGAAAATACATGGCGGCAATAGAGATCTTCGCTATCCAGTCCTCCACTTTAGCCTTACTCTCATGTATATTTTTTCCACATTTTTACATCATCCTGGTGAAACCAGAGATGAACACAAAAGAGCGTTTTATGGGAAGAGGGCCAGTCATCACGGTCCGTTAATATTATCACTTCTTTGTACCGTAAACACATTTCTATTCTTTTTCAGGAAGCAGTTCAGCATTGTTTGTGGTCTATTTTCCTACTTTGAAACACTTCCCTTGTATACTGCCCCTGCACATGTAAACTACTTTTGTGATGTATTACCGCCCAGCCGAAAAGCAGCAATTCTGGTGCCTGGCACTATTGAAGAATTGAAGACCTTGCCAAAAGAAATGTGCCCTGATGCTGCATACCCATCGGTTTCAAATGCATGTTTTCATGCATGATATTCTTCAGTAGCAAGATATGATATCATATGATATGGCATTTATAACGCGCCAATACACAAGTGTTTCAAGGCGTGACGAGGCACGGGAGGGAGAACAGAGGGAGGACAGGACAACGATCCTACTAGGCCAGGTGTCATTCAGATAGAGCAAGTGCATGGGAAGGGGGCAGGGACAGTGCAGTACATGGTAAAAGATAACAAGTAAAGAAACGGCCAGCATGTGGCAAGTGCATGGGTAAGTGTGGACAACAGGTGTCGAGGGCTGGTAGGGGGACTGTAGGGATACAGAAACAGTCCCCAAGTGTGGGGGTTGGCAGGTGGTACCTCCCAGGTACCAACTTTAGAGTCTGTTACTCAATCCTGGTTCTTTGACAACAAAAATGTGCATTTGTAGATTAATGTGTGTCCTACATGTTGCTTGGGACATTGAGAATTACTGCTCGGATGAAGTGCATTGATTTGTCAATTATTTGGAGAGCTGAATTTGGCAATCAGCAGTGACCGCAGGGGAGGGAGGTAAGGTTGTGATGGTAGAGTGGCAATGAATCTGAGAATATGTGGTCAGGAGTGTAAGGAATGTGAGCCTTGGCAATCCATCGCAACAGGGACATGTACGAGTGGATATTTGTGCTTGGGTAAGTGTGACAAAATAGCATCTGCATGGGTGTGTTTGTCCTAGCTTATTTGATTTGTATTAACATAAAATGATGTAGTTAATTCTGTTGCTGAAAGGAAGGTCAGTTAATCAGACACCCTTCTCCTTTCAAAATGCCCCATGCCAAAATTGTAATGCAGAAAGGTGCTTTGATATATCCAGTCTGGCATGACAGCACCAGCTTTGCAGTGGCAGAGAGTAGTTTCAAAGTCCACATCTGCATCCCTTACACCTTCTGGGATACCAACTCCCTGCAGCAGTCGTAGCAAGTTAACATCTGATCTAAATGACTAAGGGCCTCATTACACGGAAGGCGGTAATGGTTAACGGCCACCGTTAATGGTAACGGTGACCGTTAACCATTACCGCCTTACTACGAGGTCCCTGAGCCGGTTGGTGCTTTAACGCCTGCTTTTTGCAGGCGTTAAAAACCAACCCGCTAAGGGACCTCGGAGCTAATTACGGTGCCGTAATTAGCACCTTCCCCATTCCCATAGAGCCCTATGGGGCAGAAATGGGAATGGGGAAGAGCAATGGCGGAAGGGGGATTTACCGCCCCACCAACCTTGGAATGGGGCGGTAAATCCCCTTTCCGCCAAGGCGGTGCAGGTAATTTACCGGCATGGTCCAGGGTGCTAATAGCACCCTGGATCACCGCCTTCCGTGTAATGAGGCCCTAAATGATTAATTTCTGATCTAAATTCTGATAATTGTATGCCTTAAACAATTGGACGGCAGACTATTTTCTAAATGTATGCCATACTTGATACGTCTTGATGAATTAAAAAGAGCACACATCTATGAAGTCAAATCGATTTGATGTCACAACTGTGTCAACTCTATAATCATGATTTAACCATGACAGGACTTATGTTTATTGCCGTATATGCTGAAGGTATCCACTGCTGCCTTGTGGAACAATAGCCAGGATGCTCTATACATTTAGATTCCAGTAAGAAGGGACACGTCTCCCCCAGAGCCATAAGACGTTTCCACACAAGGTCCCCGGGAATGATGCTAGAGATAGCACTTACATGACAAAGCCAGCCTCATAGCAGATTTCTGATCAATGGAATATCTTTGAATCTATCAGGTATGGGTAGGGGGTGAGGTACAGTAGACAGAAGGGAAAGATGGGCCTAGAGGAGAATACAGCCATCTTGGTTTTCTGTTATTGTTCTCTCTCTCTTGTCTATTCCCTTCATTACATGCAAGCAAAACACTCAGTGTGTGAGGCCATAAGCTATTTGCACTTCTTACAACAACAGGTGTTGGGCACCTTACCTCATGTTTGCTGTTAGCCAGTCCTCTTCGACATTTCCCCTATAATAGAAGAGGATCAGCCCTTCTTTCCTTGATTCATTCCTGTGCTCTGAGTAAAGCAAGACAAATACATGTCTGGCGGTCTATTGGGAGTGCAGTCAATTCCAAAATCCTCTGCCAGGGAGGAGATGGCACAAAGCATCCAATGCAGATGAAAGCTCTGTACCCCAACCATCCCAAGGGAGCAGTAGGGATTACATTATTTTTTTTAAAAACATTTTTTATTTTGAAAACAAATAAACAATACAAACCAAACTTGCAGCATTATTTACAACAGACTCGTGAACATCAATTAACGCTCATTGCTGCTCCCCAAATCCCCCCCCCTCAAGAGCTTATTTGCATTTCTCGTTCTGTATCTGCTGCGTGTTTCTGGGTATCGCTTCCTTCTGAAGCTGCAGAATCCACTACTGCGCCAAACAGTCCTGTTATTAACATTCTCCAAGCCATCAGGTTACCCACATCTTCTTCCCCGCACTTGCTACATGCCTCCTGCCACACCACCGTTTCAGCCTCCACCCATTTTTGCAAGTCCCGCCACCATACCTCTACCCGTGGCTTGTGGCATTGCTTCCAGCCCATGGCAATCCTTCGTTTAGCAAGCACATATGCCAGGCCCCTCAGTTTCCCAAGGTGTTTAGTATTCCGTGGTCTGGGAAACCCTCCCAACAGGCAGGCCCAGGCCGTATCTATGTTGAGCGTGACCCCTTTAGCCGCTAGTTTCCGTGCCACTTCCCACCAAAAAGCTTCAATCACTGGGCAAGACCAGAACATGTGTGTCATATCAGCATCTTCTTCATCGCATTTTGGGCATGCTTGTCTTCCTGCGTTTGCAAACTTAGATATTCCCTTCGGGGTCATATAGGCTCTATGCGTTATGTATAACTGTATCTGCTGCAATCTAGCATTTCTGGACACCTTCTTGTGGTATCCTATAGCACGTTCCCACATTCCATTGGTCATCTGTGCCCCCACCTCCGCTTCCCAGTCCAGCCTCAAATGAGTCAAATCCTTCCCCACCCGGGTCATCACCATCTCATACAGTCTAGAGATCTCGTGCCCTCCTTCTGATATATCATATATTGTTCCCATTAGGACGTCTGGCTCTTCCGCCAGTACAGTCTCTGGCCAGGTTTTGCGAATAGTCTGCACTAGCCTAAGATACGTGACATATTGGCCTCCATGCAAACCTGTCTCTTCTCCCAGTTCTTCGAAATCTTTAATAATCCCTTCTTGCCACATGTCTCCCAATGTGACCAGCCCAACCGATTCCCAATAGGTCCTGATTATCATCCTGAGTTGGTTGTCTCCCCTAGCTAAGGCGACTAGTGGCACCTGTGGGGAACACGGACACGGGTTCTCCATCAGTTGGCATACTCTGTGCCACATCTTCCACCCAAGCAACAGCAACCCGGGCGTTCTTTTATTTCGAGTCTAGGCACCCAGATAATCTCCTTTAGGTAAAACGGGGTGCAGTCCTGCCCAAACAGCCTAGATTCAGGAGTTTCTTCATCAGAGAGCCATTTGGTTACATATTGCAACTGACAAGCTACATAATAGACCTCAAAATTCGGCAGCTTAATGCCCCCTCTATCATGGAAGTTCTGTAGCTTCCATAGCGCCACTTTGTTGCGAGTGCCGTGCCATAGGAAGTCCCTGCACATGCTGTTCAGTTTGACAAAAAACTTTTTGGGTATCAAGTATGGTATATTACTGAAGAAATGTAACAGCCTAGGCAGGACCACCATTTTGGGCATCGCCCCCCGTCCCATCATCGCCAGCGGCAGCTTCTCCCAAAACTTCATATTTGTTCGAATTTTTTTCACAGCCACCTCGGTGTTATGCAAGTGTTCCCTCTCCACCGTATGATATACATCTATTCCGAGGTAGCGGAAGGAATCAGCCGCCCACGGTACAGACAACACTGGCAACCGTTCCAGAGGGGCTCCTATGTAGCTCCCCAATGGGAACATGCTCGATTTTTGGGGGTTTACCGCTATGCCGGACAGTTCTGCATACTTTTCCATGACCTCTAGAATATACTGAAGATTTTCCTCCAGGTATTTCAAATACAGTAGTAAATCGTCAGCATACAAGGATATTAGGTGTTTCTCTCCTCCCGCCTCAATACCGACCATGTCATATTGTTGTCTGAGGTACATTTCCAGGGGCTCTAGGGCTAGAATGTATAACATCGGGGACCAGGGGCACCCTTGTCTGGTGCCTCTACTGAGTTGCCACCTCTCAGATATCACCGATCCTGTACGTACTCTGGCCAGTGGTTCACTGTACAATAATTTTGCCCACCTAACATAACCCGGCCCCATCCCGTATTCTTCCAGGGCCGCCAGCAACCATGGCCACCTCACTGAATCAAAAGCTTTGACTGCATCTAGGGACACCACAGCCATTTCCCCATCGCTCCTGTTTCCCTCTTCAATCACCCGGTGGAGTCGCCTGTGGTTGTGGGTTATATTTCTGTTGGGGACATAACCTGTCTGATCCGGGTGTATCAGTTTGCTGATGACGCTTCGCAGCCTATTGGCCAGGACTGCCGTCAAGATCTTGCTATCCTGGTTCAACATTGACAACGGCCTATAGGAGCTACAGCTATGCCCTAGCTTGTTGGTCTTAGGGAGCGGCACAATTAGCGCTTCTCTGAGCGATTCCGGTAGCCGACCCTTTTCAAAGGACTCATTGAGCATCTCTAGCATAGGGGGGAGTACTTCCACTTTATATATTTTGTAAAACTCACCAGGGAGTCCGTCTGTGCCCGGGGTCTTGCAGGTGGGCAGCTGCTTCACCACCTCCTCTAATTCCTCTAAGGTAATCGGTGCGTCCAGCTCCTCCCTTTCTTCACCACTAATCTTAGGTAATTCCATGTCTTTTAGTGTTTCTCTAATCTCCTCCCGATTGCCCCCTCCTCTGTCCTCATATAATGTTCTATAATAGTCCAAGAATGCCTCGTTGATTCTTTCCTGGGTGTCAACCACCTCCCCGTCTTCTCTAGTTATTGTCCTAATCGGGGGCCTGGGGGTTTCGCTCTTATATAACCACACCAACAAGCGGCCAGTTTTATCCACACCTGCATGTTGCCTCTCGACATACTTCTTGTAGTTAAGGTTGCAGAGCCTTTCCCAAAGCTCTGCGCACCTCTGCTACAACTCGAGTACAAGTTCTGCGTCCCCACCCGCCCTGTTGCTTTCGCACTCCAGTTTCACTTCCGCTTCCTCTAGTTCCGTTAGGACCCCACCCTGTAGGCCTTTTGACTTAGCAATAGCAGCACCCCGCAATACCACCTTAAAGGCTTCCCAGAGTGTGCACGCTGAATCTACGCTGCCTGTGTTTACCTCAAAGTACTGTGAGATCGCATCCCTGATATCTTCCCTGAAGACTGGGTCTCGGAGCGCCTCCGCCCGGAGGCGCCATGTCGGTTTCCGCGCCCTGGGGCGGCAGTGCTGCCAGGTCAGCACCAGAGGCGAGTGGTCCGCCAGGACCCTCGCTCTATATTCTATATGGGTGGTCTCTATCATCACATCTGGCTTGGCAAAAAAGTAATCCAGCCTTGTGTGCAGGTGCTGCGGAGCTGAGTAGTGCGAGTACTGTGTTTCATTAGGGTGTTTCAGTCTCCAAACATCCGCCAGCCCAAAGTCGTCTAGTAATGTCTGCAGAACCCTGGCCGCTGGGGTGGGCCTATCAATCTTCCCATCAGATCTGTCAGCCTTTGGGTTGAGCACACAGTTGAAATCCCCTCCCCAAATAACCGCTCCTCCCATACACGCGCCCAGATGAGTACATAGGGTTCTAAAATATGTCGCAGTGTTTTGGTTGGGGGCATACGTATTTATAATGCACACCTCTCTATTCTCTACCAAAGCCTTTAATATGACCAACCTCCCCTCTGTGTCCACCACCTCTTGTGTAAGTTGGAGCGGAACATGCGGTGCCACCCAGACCAGCACTCCCCTAGCGTAGGCAGAGTACAGAGAGCCCACTACAGTACCTCTCCACTTCTTCCCCACCAGTTCCAATTTTTGCTGGGTTAAATGTGTTTCCTGCAACAACGCAATATCAATCTTCTGTCTTTTTAAGTACATCATGACTTTGTTTCTCTTTAAGTAACTGTTAAGTCCCCTGACATTCCATGTTACGATCTTAAGGTCTCCCATGGCTCATGAGTGTCTTCTTGCCTCCCACGTAGCGACTCCCCTTTGCCCACGTGATACAGATACAGCCCTCCATCTTTGCTTGTAGCTTTTCATACCAGCTCAAACTTCCCATAACTATGTACACGGCAAATCCCCAACTTCCCTCCCCTCCCCCACCCGTCCCTTCCCCAACATCACACACCCCAACCGATGCCCAGCTCCATTCTCGGAACTCAGGCACCCCCACATCTAGCCCTGCAAGCACCAAACAATGCACAGAGCTCAGTAGGGTGAAGTCGCCCTAATGGCCACTTAACTAAAACTGTTGTGGGTTAGAGAGAACCGCTCTGAAAGGCTCCCATTAATTCAACATTAACTACAGTGCTTATAACATATCTAGTGCAATAGCCTGACCTTCTCTACTGAAGGGTGCGTGCATCACTTGACTCTTCCGTGCTCTTTCTCCGTCCGAACTTCTGACTCCTGGGGACATCCTTGCGCGTCGAGCCATCCCATGGCATCCTCCAGGGTCTCAAAAAACAAAGTTTTGTGTTTATGAATGACTTTCAATTTTGCCAGATACAGTAACATATATTTGTGGCCTGCCTCTCTCAATCTCCGCTTTATCGTCCCAAAGTTCATGCGGCTACGCTGCACAGACAGAGTGTAGTCCGGGTAGGCCGTGATGTTTGCCGCTCCTCGTGTGTTCGTTCCTCCCTTACGAAAGTGTTCCAATATCCTCTCCCGATCTCGGTAGTTAAGAATTTTGGGCGGGTTCCCCGGCGGCGGCCTCCGTGTTAGAGCTCTATGTGCCCTTTCCACTGCAAATCCTTGGGATAGTGTCAAAATCTCTGAACTTAAGGGAGAGTGGTTTTCAATCCTCTCTCCTGAACCACAGAAGTCAAATGGATCGACCCCTCCCACCGTGGTTGGCACGGGCGCCTGACTATAGAATACAGGTAGCCACGTGGCAGCCAATGGGGGGAAGATGGAGTTAGGGAAAGGGGATGGATAAATAAAGGAAAGGAAGGGAAAACAAAGACATATACAAGCAAAGAACACCTAATGAATTGAAGGAAATCTTCAATAATGACTCCTACAACCTGACCTGACTCCTGTATTCACGTAACCGTACACTAACTTGTGCATATACAAAAAACCATCTGCATTACAAATCATGACTTGTCAATATTGCGTGCATAATGAACTAGACAGCATTGACCCACTCCGATACTTCATAAATCATGAAACAGTGTACTTGGAAGGCACCTAGTGTCCATGTTAAAAGACTTTCTAGACACAATATCTCTCTTGTGTCCAGAACATAATATCTCTGGCAGAAACCTTCCGCACTAATTAGCTTCAAAAGATGGAAGCACCATTAGTGTGCACATAATTCCGGACTTTCTTCATTAAATCGCCTGGACTCAAATGAAAATTACAATGCCTATCAAACAAACACCGTCACAGCCCAGCGAAAACATAAATGCATTGAAAGTCAGTGTTTTTTCCCCAAAATCACAGCCGCAGCCCGGCAAGTACATAAACATAGGCACCACTTAACTTTATGGCCCGGGGAGTCATCCGTGACAGACCCGGACCTGCAATAAATGAAGCAGTAAGAAAGTTTTCACCGCCGCAGCCCAGGAATCAAGATTACACACGGCATGGCTAGCGTGACTCCTTCACGCCTCTTCTAAGTGGTCTGCTTTTGCTCCTGCCTGCTGCCGTCGCCGCCGCCGCCCGTGCTCTCCAAATCATTAATCAACAGCACTGAAGCATGGGCGAGCGGCCGTTATGAAGACCCGCACTAATTGCAGATCACTAGCAGCTGTGACCTAACGGCCCAGGAAACTACATTTTCCCCATGCCTACTGGGAAGTGTAGTTTATCTATGCCGTACCTGCTTTCTTTTACCCCACAATCCTTTACTCCTTACAGATAGGGCTCCTCCGGGTATCTATTGCAGAAGCATGGATTCAATTAATTCCGTGGGATCGTGGCCCTCCAATCCCTCCGGCAGGCCCACGATACGGATGTTGTTCCGTCGGGCTCGTCCTTCCGCCTCCTCCGCTCTGCTCTCCAAGTTGCCCACTCTTTGTATCAGGGCATGCAATTCAGCCTTATGGGAGCCGCAATCCGCGGTATTCGGGCTAACTTCCTTCTCAAGGGACTCCGTGCGCTCCGCCAGGGCCCTGACATCCTGTTGGAGTAGATTAACGTCCTCCTGCACCTCTCCGACCTTGAGGTCCAGTGCCATTTTCAGTTCAGTGACGGCTAGTTTGAGTTTAGATTCCCAGGCGGCCCTTAGGTCCGCAATCGCAGCTAGGACTTCTTGGTTAGCACTCGAAGTCGTCATGCCGCTTGCAGACGGCTTGTCCCTGCTCTTGGTATTGTCTTGACCCGGGGACGTTTTAGCGAAGTCGTCTAAGGTGGGTTGTTTCGCCTTCGGCCTCACCATTCTATTCAACATGACCCAGAGGATCTGTATTTTGCACAAGTGACAAATGTGCACTCTGTACGCCCCTTTCGCTAGGTCACCGTGCGGCCTGCTTCTTTCTTTGTTCCAGACATTGGTCGGCCATTTTGTGTCGCCTTTCGTCTCCGGCGCTCCCTATCTTTTCCGCACCGATCTCTGCCGCCGTTCCTCCTGCACCATCCAGAAGTTCACCACGCGTGGCCCAATCATTCACACACCGACATGTGTATTGTCAGTGGTCGTCGGCCCATCATCACGTGCTTTTTTGCCCGGATCATTACAGGATCTCGGGAGCTCCTCCAGATCACGTCCTCCTACATGGCCCTCGTAGCCACGCCCTCAGGGATTACATTATGTGCACTAAGACCTACCACTCTGCCAGCTACACTGGAACCAATATTATCTCTCGATGTGAAGGAACCCCTGTACATGCAAGCCAATTTCACTGGACTGGGAATGCTGAGCAAGAAGGACTCACCTTTTCATGTGATCCCTGGAGCAAATCAGAAGACCAGAGAAGCTGGAATCATGTTTGCCTGTTTTAAACCATCAAGGAGCTGTTGTAACCGTATTTAACCCCTTTTGAACTGACTCATGAACCTCTGTGCTGCTTTTGGCTATCAACAAAGTTCGAGCTGCTTGCTTGATCCTTTGAGCAATTTCAACACCGTCTCACACCCACCTTGACTTGCGTATGGCCTCAATGCTATGGTAGCATAAGACTTGTTGCACTTTGAGAATAACATTGATCCACCAGAACATTGCTCAACCTGACAGCTAACTCAAAACTGTTGGAATGTAACAACCAGCCCCATTTCGAGAGCGACCCAATCTAAGCAGAGTCCCCTCTTGATGCTCGCTGAACGCTGATTAAACGCTGGTTCAACATGGTTCAATTCGTCTCAATCCCGGCTTGACCACAGGAAAGTGCCTAGACACCTGGCATGAAGCTGTTCAGAAGCCAAGACAAAGGATTACAACTCTGTCAGGAGGCCATATCCATCTAGTCAACCTTCCGGACCATATTTACTTTTAAGCCCCCTTTTCTGTCTTTTTATTACAGGTAATTTAATTTAACAGTGGCCTTGTGCCAATGGATTGCTGATCTCCCCATCTCACTTCCCTAGAGTGCTTTTTTAAACAACAGCTTGCATTTTCAGTGTTTAATTAAGGGGTGGATTTTTGCTATTGGATTTAGTTAGTTATTTGCATTTTTATAAGTCTATATTTGTATGGAACATTGAATGAACAGTATTTCTACTATTGCTGTATAGGTAGCTACTGTTATCAGCTCACATCCCTCCTGAAGATGTAGCCTGCCCTCAGCCTGCACTACCACATGTATACCAAAGAAGATATACATGTTGGGCTTTGCCTGGTTCACATTTATGATTAGAATCACTGACGGTTTAATAGTAGTGTGGGGCTGAGTAGGTGGTTTGGCCACTATCCATCCCTGTACTCCTTCAGAGCAACAGCCATTTTGTCCCAATATGACAGGCCCCTGGAAATGCCTGTCATCTACTGAAAAAAGATTGTATGCTGATCAATGCACGCTGACACAACATGGTTCCTCTCTGGCATTCCCTCAGCATTTTTTGAAAAAGAGACATCGTCAACGCAACTAAACTTCCCAAGAATCCATCATATGCATCGAAATCACTGAACCCTGCAAACGTATGCCTCCACTTAACCAACTTATAAATTTTATGATTGCAATGACATTATACTCTATTATCTCTATCCAATATTGGGAGTTTTCTTGGTTGCAGTCAACGCAACATATTAACCTCATTTGATTTGATGTTATACATTTGTGTAAAGGTTTAGGATATGCCATCTCTAAAAAACACGATCCTTTTCTTTTTTTAAATGACTTTCATAAACTCATGCGAAAGATTCATCTGAAGGAATTCTTTGCAGATGAACAGGGCCGTCATGACGGAGGTGCAGGGGGGGCAAATTGCCCCAGGCCCCGCTCTTGGGAGGGGCCTCGCTGCACACCCCTGCACCAGAGCGGAAGGCAGCACAGTCCACCTGTGTTTTTTATTGACATGGGGGACGTTGCTGCCTGCCTCTCAGCAGTGTCCTGTCCCCTGCAAAATGTTTTTTTTTGTTTCAACTGAGAAATGATGAGGGGTGGCAGGGCTCAGAAGTGAGCTTTGCCACCTTTCATTACTGTGCTGACAGCTCAGCACTGAATGACAGGGGAAAAGGCCTCTCCTGTCATGTTCATGATGTGGAGACCAGCAACATGAACATGCTGACTGACAGGAGAGGACTCCTCTCCTGTCAGGCATTGTGTCTAGGTGACTGGGGAGGAGGGAGGGCCATCCGGTCCTCCCGTGTGGCTGCGCCGGCTTGTATGAAGAAGGGTGCATGTGTGTGTGTATTTAAATTAACTTTGTATGTGTGTGTTGGTGTCAATGGTGTGTTTATTTATATGCATGCGTGCATGCAAGGAGTTGTGTGACTGGTGGGTGAATGCGTAGGTAAAAGTGTTATATATATATATGTGTCATCTACCTCACCTAAATTTACTGGCCCAGTGGGACACTACATTTCGGTGTGGGGGGCTGCTGGGTTGCTCTATGGAGGTAACTAATTAACTGTGTATGTATGTGCTCATAAATGTCGGTGACAATGATGTGTTTGTTTTTATGTATGCGTGCATGCAAGGAGTTGTGTGACTGGTGGATGAAAGTGTTGTATGTGGCGGTCCTCACCCCTAAATTAAGGGGACAGGGCTGTTGGGTTACTTTACCCAGGATGCATGGAACCATGCATCAAGGATAAAGTAAACATAAGGGAATAACTAGGGACAGTGTTAGGGCCTTTCAGACTTTTCAGTTGAAAGGGTCCTCGGGGGACCACAGCAAATTTCCCCATGTTGCCAGTCAATAGTCTTGTAACACAGCACTATCTTCCTTTTTACATTCCTTTTATTCTGGGGCTTGAAATTAATGCTTTCAAATGCTCGCCTTCCAGTCTGCGATTGATTAAACCCTTCCGGCCGTCGCTTTCCTGAGGTACACATAAGTATTATCACCTTGTTACCTTTTGACACTGGTTCCTCCACATCAGCCACTTACTGACAAAGGAGGATTTAAAGATTTTCAGCAGGCATTTGGTGTTTCAGCTCCCTGCTAGCTGGCTGTCTCACCGCCACCGGGGCCTTTCAGCCCTTTCAGTTGAAGGTGGCTTTGGGGGACACCAGCAAATGCCTCCATTGTGTCAGTCAGCAGTCTTGTAACACAGTAATATATTCCTCTTTATATATTGCTTTTGTTCTGGGGCTTAAAATGAGCGCTTTGAAATGCTCACCTTACAGCTGCCTTTGTTGGAACCCTTTCAGCTGTCACTTCTATGGGATATACAGAAATGTTATCACCTTGTTTCCTTTTAACACTGGTTCCTCCACATCAGCCAACTTCTGACAATGGCGATTTAAAGAATTTCAGTGGACATTTAGTGTTTCAGCTCCCTGCTGGCTGGCCGTCTTGTGATAATCAGCGGCTATTAACTCCTGGCTGTATTTCTTTGTCTCTATTATAATGTATGCACCCAATGGGTGCCTCAGTCTGTTTCCGTTCTAAGCAATTGGGGGCCCCAACCGTTATGTTGAAATGGGCCCCAACACATCTTCAGCCAGGCCTAGGTAAAGAAAATATAAGTGTTTTCGGTGGCTAGTCTGGCCTACATTGAATATTGCCCAGTCTAGCCAGTAATAACACTTATGGGGCTCAGCCAGTCTGGATATACTTTTCGTGGCATGGTATTTTTTACCGGCTATGAGTCCTTATAGGTAATACTGGCATATATTGGTGCAGCCTGTATGGACATGTATGGGAACAGCCAACATTAAAAAAAAATCCTACTGGCATATTTTGTGGAAAGAGGCGGCATGAAATGCAATGGAAAATGCTCCTGTGCGCGGTTCATGACTTACATCTATTGTTTTTTTCCATGTTCTACCATACAAAACATATTGCAAACTCTATGGCCTTTTAACCTATTTTTTCAAAAAAGTGCTATCAAATGGACCATTTTTGGTTTAAAAACAATTTTGGGGCGAGAAACCATCTCAAGCATCCCTTGTTTGGTTTGGGTTCCCTCACTAAGCTCTGTCAATCCCACATAATTGGTGCAAACACTTAAGCCTCTCCAGTTCATAAATGTATTGGCCACCACTCAACATCATCTACCTGTCACTATTTATGATGTGTGTTTTAATGTGCACAAAGGGGCAGGGCGCTTCCTGAAGGTGGCGTCATGCACACCACGTCGTCACGCCATCTTATATTTATACATATGACAAAACTGTTAGTCTGGAGTGTACTTGTCTTCAGTACAGAAACTTATCTTTGCTGTAGTTGATTTGCTGTCATAATAATGAACCATATTTGGGTTCCTCCACACAAACTCAATGGGAGATTTCTCGTGTCACCTGTTTGTGGTGGCAGCGCCGCTGGTCCAGTGCAAAACATTATAAGGGGGCCTCTCCAAACGTTTTGCCCCGGGCTTCACCACACCATGTGACAGCCCTGCAGATCAATCTCTTGAGATAGAGAATTTACCAAATGTCAACTACACTGGCCTAAAAAATCCCTCCCAGTTTTGTTCACCGAGTTATACTTTTTCAACTGAATCAGCTATTTTTGAGAAACGAGTATTGGCTGAAGTTGAAAAATTGGAAAAGAAGCACATTCAGTTTTTTCATGCTCTTAGTCGTAAAGAAGGGAAAGCATTTACCGACAAGATCATCATATAGAGAGCGGATAAAGGAGGAGGCATAGTGATACTGGATAAAAGTAACTATGTAAAAGAATGCCTCACACAACGTAATAATAACATGTACTATAAAAAGTTGTCTGAGAATCCTAGCACAGAATTGCTACAAATGATCGAATCTAAAGTGACAAAAGCCAAGGAACGCGAGTGGATAAGTAAACAAGAAAGTGAATTCCTGGTGAATAGGGATGCAACTATTCCCACTTTCTACTGCCTCCCCAAGATTCACAAGACACTGCTGAACCCCCCCGTGGAGACCTATTGTAGCGGGAATAAATTCCCTTCTCGAGCCATTGTCAAAATTTGTTGATCACTATCATAGACGTTATGTACCCCAGATAAAATCCTATCTAAAGGATACTAAAGATGTGATTAAACGATTTGAAAATGTACCCTATGATGTTACTACTTACTTCCTAATAACTTTTGATATTTTTTCATTATATAATAACATACCCCAAAGGGCAACCCTAGATACAATTGAAGAAATTCTTCTAACTTGCATCGATAAAGATCCGGTGCCGACTTCGTTTATATTATGGTGCCTAGAAGTTGCACTGACAAGACATTTTTTTTAATTCCAAGGTCATTTTTATCAACAAATCGAGGGAACCGCGATGGGGGCAACAATGGCCCCGAGTGTGGCCAATCTCTATGTAGAACATTTTGAAAAGCGATTTATTTATACAGATCACCCTTATGAATCTAATCTTACTTCATGGGCTCGCTACATAGATGATATCATTGTAATTTGGCACGGCACACAAAGGGAAGCTGACGAGTTCCTCCTATGGCTTAATCAACATAATCGGCATTTGCAATTCACAATTACCATCAAAAATGACAAAATTATTGTTCTTGATCTTACAATCTTTCATCAAGAGGGACTCCTTTTAGTGAAGCCATAACACAAAAGCACTGATAAAAACTCCTTACTACATTACCAAAGGCACCATGTGAAACCCGTAAAAGATAATTTGCCCTATCGTCCATTTATACGGCTGAAAAGCAGCAGCAGTAAAAAGGAAGCATACGAACAGGAAGCTAGGGTTCTATCGCAAAAACTGAAGGAGAGAAAGTACCCAAAAAAACTGAAAAGAAAAGCTTCCAAGAGAGCATTTAATAATAACCGTGACTCTCTTTTGGATGACAAGGTTCAAAAACCAAGAGATGACCGTATAGTGAGTGTAAATACATTTACTAACTTGAGTGTAACCATCAGGAACATCGTTCGAAAACAGTGGAAGATTTTTGATAAATCTACCAGAAAATGACCTTGTCCACTGTTTGCATATAGAAAATCTACTACTACTGGAAATCATGTCAGTAGTAGCAGACTAAAAACCAGGCAAAATCAACCAGAGACATTTACTAAAGCAATGGGTTTGTGTCCACTGATAGGACACTATACATGCGGTCATTGCTCAGTCTGTAAGTACACTACCAAATCTGAAGAAATAGATATTGGTCTTAGTACGAATTGGCAACAAACACATTTTTCAAGCTGTAATACAGGTTTTGTTATCTACATGATTACATGTCCATGCAAACGTAGATATATAGGTAAAACTCTCAGGAAAATAACAACTCATATAATAGAGCACCGGAGCTGTATAAAGAATAAAGTACTTACAGCACCGATGGTTAAACAATAATTGGAAGAAAATCATACAAGTGAAGACCAAAAATTGACAGTACTTCTGACCCTGGAAGGAAAAGATACCAACAAAAAGAAAAAGGACTTACTGGAAAAAGAACAAAGAGCGCTATCTATAGTGAACAGTGTGCATATTTACTATGAGGGGAAGACACTAAGTGATATAATAGCATTATTGAAGCAATCCCGTGCCAGTGGATTCAGTTTGTAAAGTAAAGTATAAATATATATAACAGATCGCATAGCTTTGGAACTGAAACTAGTGAAGAAGTAGGTTGATTTGTGTATATGGCATTGTATACATCTCACTATATGGTTCGTATAGGGTATTCTTTCATTAAGCCGACAGAATTAGAAGTTTTACATCCTTAAACTTTGGCGTTTAGAGACCGAGAACTTTCCACTGTTTCCACTATGTCTCTGGTTCTCCATTAGTAGAAACAAAGAGAGGTCTATGCCCGTTTCTATTTATACATCCAAGATGGCGTATGCACGCCAATGTCCAGAGTAAACACAGCGTTTTAAATCTGCCTCTCACCTAAGGACTACGGTTCTGCTTGACGAACAAATACATTTTGATTCGAAGGTAAGGCCCAAGGCGACACTTCTAGACGCTGCATGATCACTCTATACCTGTAGTTTAATCTTGTAATATGTCATACGTTTTGTAGTAGCCACATTGGACCAAAGGGATTTAGTGCTCCCCACATTTAATTTTACAGGTGACGTTGGTCGCCCCCAAGATGGACGGGGACTGTCTATAATCACATGGCAGCAACTCCTGTTTCTAAAAACAAGACTCATTAAGACGCAACGTATTACTGCGACAAATAGTTTATGAAAACCACAGTAGGCATGATAGTGATCGAGGCTGTATATTGTTACTCCCTATATTACCTATTAGATTGGGAACGTATACAACATTGATTCGCTCATCTCTCTTCTTTCTTCTCGCCCTAGACTTTAGAGCTTTGATTAATGAATAGCTTTCAAAGTCTTCATGTTAATCTATATATGCCTCTGCGACTAGACCTATTATTACACTTCACAGGTTCAAAATGCCTTTGTATATGCAGATAATTTCCTGACTCCGTTACTGCGAATTCTCCAGTGCAATCGAAAACTGTAGCTTCGAATCACGGGCTGTAGGTTATGTAAATCCTCTTTACAGGTCTGGATAAATCCATTTTTGTTTAACTCGGACCATAGATGATAACCCCTGCTTGAATCAGGTTTACATCTTCCTTAAGATTGCCCCACGGACTAGAACAGGTCATTTACTTCCTAGGTCTAGTTAATGATTAAATTCAATCATAGAGATATGTTGAAGCAATAATCGCCCTATTTTCTCTTTTTATTTTTTGTTTTCTATCAACACTCACAACGTCAAAAACAGACGTTTTTTTCACTGTCAACTGATGTAATTGTCGTTTGTCTTGTTTTATTGTAGCAATTGTGTGGTGACAACACTCCTGAAGAAAGTTCCAAGAATAATAGACGAGAACTGAAACATGTCGAGTTCATCAATTTGATCAAAAAGTTAACCAGATAAAGGTATAAATCCTAATTTTAGGACAGAAACTACACTAAGACGTTCAACAGAATCTCACCATGACAGCTGCCTATTTGATAAGGCACTTCTTTGTCACCATTGAATTGTATTTTTTATACAGTGTTTTAGTATTTAATGTTTTGGGTAACTTGAAATTTTATATGAATTTATTGAATAAAATAATTATGTGTATTGAGAAACAGTATTGATTTAGGGGTCGATTCATGGCACAAACGTGCGCCGAAAATCCCAGCGCAAGGTGGCGCAAGCGTGAGAAATCAAGCACATGCGCACGCGTGCGATACAAGGAAGGCGCTGTGCTAGTTTCCCGCTGGTCGTGCGCCAAATCCATACATGTTGCATACGAGCACACACGTCATCAAACGGCGTGCGCACACATAACAAAAGTGGGCGGAACAGTGGGCGGAACACGCGGAATGGGGAACAACGCGTGAAAAAGAAGGCGTAACTGGGGAAGTACTGCAGGGAACTACATGGAACGCCCACACGCACGCGAGCAACCCGTATTCATGGGTTCGAATACGGGAAACCCGCGCACGGCAAAAGACGCGCACAGGCATCGACGTGTCTGCCACACGAAGGCAGGCGGAAGCGTCCCTGCGCTCAGTATAAAAGTGCGCGCAAACAACAAACACGTATATACAGCTAATATGAATGCCCCATTTGTCGCAGCACTGATCGTGGGACACCGCAGGAGGAGGAGAATAGCCAGGACACGCATTTTCTCACCACGGACAAGCCTTTTTGGGGATGCCTGACGACCAGGTCTACAGCAGGTATAGGTTTCCACCCCATATCATCCTAGACCTGGTCAGGGAGTGGGAAGATGACCTTACATCCCCCACCCTTTGCTCCCAAGCATTGAGCCCCTTGGAGAAGGTGCTCAATGTCCTGCATTTTTTGGCCACTGGGTCATTTCAGCGGACCACTGCCATAGTGGGGGGGTCTCACAGGCCACGCAGTCACGCTGCCTATACCAGGTCTTGGCAATCATGACAGTCCGCAGGCACATATACATGCCCAGAACACCCGCAGAAAGGCAGGCCGTAGTCCTGGATTTTTACAGGGTGGCACACTTCCCCAAAGTGCTCGGTGCCATAGATTGCACCCATGTGGCCCTACGTCCACCTAGGGCCACTGAGCACATCTACCGAAACTGCAAGCACTGGCATTCCATCAACATACAGGTGGTATGCGATGCAAAGGGAATCATCACCTCTGTCTATGCAAACTATCCTGGCTCCACCCATGACAGTTTCATATACAGAATGTCCGCCCTGAGCGGGGCCCTGGAAGCTGGGCAGCATGGCGACACATGGCTCGTAGGTGAGTACAAATGCCCTTGCACATGCATGCATGTCACACACACACACACAAATACACAAACCCCAATAATCACAACCATTTTCACCTCCCCAGGGGACAGTGCCTACCCTCTGAGCAACCACATGATGACGCCAATCCGGAACCCCACCACACCACCCCAGGTAAGCTACAACGCGGCCCATATTGCAACCAGGGCCATAGTGGAGCGCACATTCGGAGTGCTCAAGTCACGCTTCCGCTCCTTTGACCGCTCTGGCGGGCAGCTACTCTATGCACCCTCAATAGTGTGCAGGATCATTGTGGCAGCATGTGTCCTGCACAATGTTGCAAAACGGCAGGGCATACCGGTGGACATGGTGGTGCTCCCACATCCCCAACCAAAGGCACAGTAGCTGCCCATGGGAGGGGATAGGGCACGTGGCGAGGAAGGCCGGACCTAGCTTGTGGCCACATTTTTCACCTAAACTCCCACCCCTGCGGAGTGCACATAGGCCTGGCACATAACAGGTGACAATCGATGATGACAAAGAGACAGTCAACTGTCACAACCTTACCACCCTGAGATTGTTGCCATGGAAGTGCCACATTGTGGGCATCCGTACCTACTTAAACACAAGCTATCCTGTGTGACCAAAAGGCACACATATGATATATGATAGATATGATATGGCATTTGTAACGCATTTGTAACGCGCCTATACACAAGTGTTTCAAGGCGCGACGAGGCAGGGAGGGGGGAACAAGGGAAGACAGACAACGATCCTACTAGGCCAGGTGTCATTTAGATTGCGCAAGTGCAGGGGTAGGGGGAAGGGAAAAGTGCACGGGGAAGGGGAGCGGGGCAGTGCAGTACAGGGTAAGTAGAATAAAAAATGAATAAATAGGCCAGCTGGTGGCAAGTGCAAAGGTAAGTGCAGACAAGTGCTGGGAAGGGGGGGCTGTAGGGATACAGAGACAGTCCCATAGTGCAGGAGTTGCCAGGGAGGCAGTGCAAGTGGAGAGTGGCTGGGCCAGGGACCAAGGTCGGTGAGAGTGGCCCAGTTGCAGATTCAGTGCAGTTTCAGTGAAGAAATTAACAAGGGAGAGGGAGAGAGAAAGCAGAATCAAAGAGGAAGGTATTGAGGTGCTTCTGAACTGGAGATGGTTCTCCTCAAGTTTCAGGGAGGCAGGAAGGCTGTTCCAGGAGGAGGCCCCTGCCGCGGAGAGA
This sequence comes from Ambystoma mexicanum, assembly GCF_040938575.1. Taxonomy (NCBI): domain Eukaryota; kingdom Metazoa; phylum Chordata; class Amphibia; order Caudata; family Ambystomatidae; genus Ambystoma; species Ambystoma mexicanum. The sequence continues at coordinate 199,708,532 of NC_090921.1, forward strand.
GATCTACCCCCAGCTTGTTGCTTCGAGAAGTGGCTGACCCTGACATGCAAGGTGTGAATCACACACACCTGCAAAACAGGCCATAACCATCACTGTTATGTCACTCAAACCCTCCCAAACCACAACATGACATGGGAAGCAATAGCCATACACCAAAACAGTACCAATAAGGTACACATTGCCATGTGAAAAATGTAAATTGGCATCAGACAATGATGCCTGACATGGAATCAGATGAAATGACTGACCAACAACCTCCCACCCAAAATAAGTCATTCCCAAATGCATCACAAAAGTAGTAGCCGCAACATAACAATGAATGCCTGTCTACATGCACATTGTGCATTGCAAAATCAACACTGCAGCTTCTGTGTGCTGTGTCCAACTCCTGCAACACACTGCTCAGCGCACAGCACAGTGAACAGCCATTGTGTGAGATGCACACCCTGAGCATCACATCTAAGCGACAAACTACATCAAAAAGCAAATTAGGCATGTACAGGATCCATAATTGGTCACAGAACATGTGCTGCAGGGACACAGTGGGCAGCAGAAGGCAAACAGAGTGTACACGTGGATATCAAACGGTGGTTGTAAATGTAGTGGATCATAGTGCGAGTATGCGGGTCAGTAAGGACATGCACTCAACATATGCATGTGCAATCAAGTGACCATCAGTGTCCTCTACACATCACATGTGAACATTCACCACGTGTACACCCCAGCATGTCAAACCACAACTATCCCCTCACACCTGAAAAGGTAAACACAACACATGAACATGCATTGATCAGCAGAACACATCATGTTCATAGGATACCACAATTACAATGTCAGGGTTCCCATCACACTGCAGGGCAATGCAACTATCAACAACAAAACACCCCCCCCCTCCCTCACAAATGACTATGACCCACTGAACAACTGCACCTGGGTCATGGAGCCTTCAACCCTCAATTTCACCTGGTCACAGGATCACCCTTTCCCTTCGTCACCATCTCCCACCTTGTGTGTAAAAAATTGCCTGCACCCTCAGAGTCCACCTTCATTTGCAAAGACACAAAATCCAAGGCAGAGAAATGAACCAGAACAGCCTCCAGTAGATGACTTGAAGTAGCAGTACCTCACAAAGGCCAAGTACTACCACAATGATGTAACAACCAAGGTAGCACAGTAAAACAATGTCACAACAGGATGTGAACCATGTGTGGTACATAACATAGAATGATGCACCACAAACGGATGTGTACTGTCACAGCTCCCGTGTACAGGCGCAGGAGTGGCACGAACCAACCACCCCCACCGTGGCCTGGGTGCCTGCAAGGTCAAAGTCACACAGGCCTCTGAGACCCTGGTGGGGAAGGAGGGTTAGGGATATGCAGTCGGGACAGGTGTTGGCATACTGGATAACAGGAATGAGGGGCAGGAGAGGGGAGTAGGAATGACACGTGAAAGTAGGGAATGCACTAAAATGTAGTACTTGCATTAACACATACACAATCATAACAAACTTGTACATCATTGTCAGGGCCTTCCGGAGTCCAGGCGCAGGAGTGGCACGAATCTACCACCCCCTCTAGGGTTTTGGTGCCTGCAAGCTTGGGGCTTACACAGGCATCCGCAACCCCAGCGGGGAAAGAGGGTTAGGGAACGTTGGTTGGATAGCTACGGGAAGCAGGAACACCGGGTAGAGGGTACAGGCTTTAGAATTGGATAGGACTCGAGTTGATTAGGGAACAAAAAACATACCAAATTGAATTACACATTCATCCATGCATCAGTGCACCCCCCAGCAAGCCTATGTAGAGCAGTTTGAAAGAAAAACAACAAGACACTCAGCTCTGGTTTTGAGTGCTGGCCTCCGGCCTGTGCACTCTCAGGTCCGGTTACAGGAGCACTTCAATGCTGCAAAGAGAGCTACAGTTAATAATCGGTGCGTGCCCATAACACACAAACACACCACCAACTATGCCCCATAGCAACAAACTACTCTACAAACAGACAATCTGGTGTGTATGCTTCGTACCCATACGTAACATTCCCCCTGTGATGGTTCATACACAGTCAATGCAGTAAGTCAGGCGCCGGTGGGTGCGTGGCAAATGGAACACCAATGTGTCACGATTCACACAACATGCAATGTTCCCTGTGTAAACAGACAGACGCATATAGCAAGGTATGACTTCAGAAAAAGTCATGTCCCACCATGACCGAAAAAAAAATAGGCAGTGCATGTTTTAAAATGTACATGGAAATGAAATGCACTGCACCCGAGTCTGTCCCTTGCTGTATGTCCCTGTGAGCTGCTCCTTTCCATGTCTCAGAAGGCTACATGGGTGATACAAGTGCCTCAATGGCCCATGGTGGACCGGTGGGTATGTGCCACTGCCCCTGCAGGTGCCCCAGACAACGTTACAATCAACTAGCCATCAGTCCACCAACACATCTGAGCTGTACTGTGCGCTTCAACACCAATATTCGTCCAAGCTCACCGTCAGTGCTGCTACTAAGCCTGCATGTGCAACTGGCCTGGTAGAAGCTTTGCTGTGTTGTGGCCCCCCTGTGCGGCTCACCTTGCCTGGAGTCCCTTGAAACACGTCAGCAGTTCTAGGATGTATGTCTGCAATCCCTGTGCCTCTGCTTGCGCACACATGTGCACGTGGGCACAAACAAACGTGTCCAGAATCCAGATGTCCAATGGGCCATGTCTGCTGGCAAAGGTGGTCTGGAGGCTCATCCCCCTGCAGAAAGGGCATGAAACACATGATTAATGCTTTAGGGTCATCTGTGTGTGTCTCTTCAGGCACCTCATTACTGGACCATGTCAGAGACGTACACCAGAAATCACACCATCAGTCCGTCTTTCACATCCAAAGTGTGGAACACACTATCTACGGCATGAATTCAACAAGCATGTGTACAGTAAAGATAAGAAACATACTACACAATGCATAGCAATGAATGTACACATTAATCATGAAACACTCCCTCTAGCAAAAGCAGAACAGTGGTCAATAACACCGCAATCATCCCCACTAGGGGTGTTAACACAAGTTACACAGCACCAGACATGCCACAGATATGACAGTCCAAATCCCTTGTGTAATAGGCTGTTACACCAAACCATCCTTGCAAGCCCATGGATAAGGGAAGCAGGAGTGGCATATGTGAGTCAAGGACCCCAAGCAGCAAACACATACACAAGACAAGCCTGAAGGGCCCAGCTGGAACAGACAGTGGATCCTTTCAAAAGCCACAAAGCACCACACCGTCACATGAAAGCACAATAGACAAGCAATTTTAAACATTTTAAACTATATTAACTAATTACACTAACTATGAAAAACCTACATTACCTAAGTAAACTAACTATCAAACAGAAACTTAACTAACTAAACTAAAAGAAAAATCAAAAATGGCCACATACGACCCGGGGGGGGGGAGGCACCCAGGAGGAGGGAGGTACAGGCTGCTGCTCAACACCCACATGCGATGATGCTGAGCCAAAAAAAATACCTCCATGGGCTCAACGCCTGCACAGCCCGACCTATGTGGGAGATAGATGGTCGTCCGAGTCTGGCTCATCCTGAAAAGGAGGACGTGGCACAGTAGCCTGGCCACGCCTAACCACAGGCTGCGCCTCGACAGCAGCAAGTCTGCCGGACGGGTGAGCCTGGTTCTGTGTGGCAATGTGATGTAGGTCTGCATGCAGAACCTCACTTGATACACGTGCTTCCTCTTGCAAGGTAGCACCTGTAACACAGAGTTCCTCCTGCAAGGCCTGGCTGGACAACCGCTGCACCTCCCGGCAAGCCTGTAGCTCAGCCGAGATGGTACGCTCAAGCTGTGCAAACCTCTCCCCTGCCCGCTGCCTCTGGGACATCAGAAGGACACCCAGAGTGGATCTGAGGGAAGCATACTCCTCCCTCAGGGCCTCCATGTGCGCCTCTGCGTGAGCAGCAATTGCTTGACGCAGAGACAACATTTCAGCCTGGCGTGCCCTGTCTGAGGCCGCCATGCCCAGCCTGAGCGAGCGGGCCAAGGACCGTGCCGCCTGCTGCTGGAGAAGCACCTGCCTAGCAGGGGGGAGCACAGATCGGGCCACACGCTCCATGCTCTCAGCGATGTTCTCCATTGCTGCCCCCTGCTGTTCGGAATTGGCAGTCATGTCTTGCTCCCACTCAGTATACTGCGGTTGCGCGCGGCAACCGCGTTGCTGGGCTTGACCCCTGCGGGACCCAAGGACTGGGTGTCCTTGCTGTGTTGGCACCGCCCACGGCTGCACGACTACATGCCCCCATCGACATGATGTCCCAGGCACATCAGTGACTGGTGTGGAGGGTGACCCTGCGTCCCGATCCACCACATGCGTAGGTACCAAGACTGTCTGACCCCTCAGTGCAGGTGTCACGGACAGAGGAGTGTTTACATCAGAATCACTTACCTCTGACACATGGACTTGATGCTCATCCAACTCAACATGGACGTCAGAGTCGTCATCAGGGCTGGACTCATAGGCAGCCAGAGACAAGATGGACTGTAGCACTTGGGGGTTTTAGTGGCCTACCACCCCATGACCCCCACTTGTGCCGGGTTGATGTAGTGGTAACAACCCTGTGTCTGGCATGACAACACCATCCTCCGGCTCCATTGCGTCATCATCTGAAAAATATAGAGAAAAAAGGTCACTACACATGTCAGAAGCAAACAACACACACACACACCGACAACAAACACATCAGGCAGACATGTGACACACAAAATAGAACCTGGCATGCATGCTGGGTCAACTTTGAATTGCTTCTGTGATCAGACCTGTTGAAACGTGGCAGTTTGCATAGAAGTGGGTCTATGCAGTGCAGCAAATGTGTAGGTCACTCACTACCTACATGTACAAGGACTTCATGGTGTGTGTCAGGAAATGTGAAGGCAGTGCAAGGTCAAATTCAGGCATCACGTGCAATGTGCATTCAATGGGTAGCATATCTACGAGCAAAGCACCCCTCCACCCAAGTGCAAAAGCAGGGATGCCTAGCATGGTATCAATAGGCTGACCACAGACCTGTGTATTGACAGGCAGTGTTGACTGGCATCAACAGCTTTATGTGATTCAAGTGACAACACTGCAAATGATGATGGGACATTAAGCAGGACACATGATGAAAACTCTGGAGGCCGCCCACGTGTGAAGAAGACACGACAACAGTCGGACAGAGTCATTGGCCATTAAACAGGCTGAGGCCTGTGAGCCACATAGATTGTCAGACCCTAAACATGTGTGCAACGCAGTACTGAGCCACAGTTGACATGGGAAGGCTGATGAGATGCCATGCAATGTATGTCACCCAGGACTTGTATTACAGTGATCATCCAGTCAAGGACACATGGGGGCATGCGTGCAATGCACATGGTGCATGAATGGGCACTCATGTCCCTGCGGGGCATCTGACCTATGCACAGTACAAGTGAGATACCCTGCATCAAGTCCTAAGGCTGTACCACACAGCGTATGTCTGGCAGATTGTCCGCTGGAAGTTAGCATGTACACAGGGCGCATGAACAGGAAAGTACCCAATGGCAAGATTGAAGCAGACCAGTGCAAAGGTGAAACTGGGGTACAGAGTGGCGGAGGAGGGGCAAGGGAGCATGCCTACATGGAGTACCCGCATGCAGGCAGAGGACACATGCACGTCAGTCATGCTATGACATTGTGCCTGGGCTGAGAGGAAGGTCACCCCATGCCACATGCAGAAGGGCCAGTGAGCTGGAACATGGACCGGAGGGGTATACTGGTAACCAGCATGTGAGTAGGGTGCAATAGTGGTGATGCGGACAGTCCCCGTCTGCTCCACATGTCCACCATCCAGCAGAGCAGACATGCATCATGGAAGCATTGCATTACTTGCACATCAGAACCATGTACACATCACATGTAGTGGCAATCATGCACAACACATCCCACAAGTTAAACACACACGTCCTCAACAAACACGCATCAACACTCACTGGACTGGGCATCAAAGTCCAGCATCTCTCCCACTCCTTCAACCAATTCAGGTGGTATGAACTCCACAACGAGTGACTCATGCAGAGTGAGCTCTTCCTTCTCTGGTGCAGGCCCACCGCCAGTCACCAGAGTCAAGTTGTAATTTGAGACACGCTTAGCCTTAGCGCTGCGTTTGAGGTCATTCCAACGCTTTTTGCACTCTTGCGCCATGCGCACCTCATGGCCGAATGAACTGACATGTTCCGCAACTTGCTTCCAGTGGGTGTCATGGTGGGCAGCCGTAGTGTGACTATTGGCACCCACTAGCATGTCACGGCTGTGGCCCTGCACGTAGTCCACGAGGAAGTCCAGTTCCTGCTTGCAGAAAGGCTTCTTCCTCGACGTGCAGGAGGTCGTGGCTGTGTGTGGGGTCCCAGCCTGTGCTGCAGGTGCAACCTTCCTCCTCTTGGACTGTGGCGCAGACCCTGGCTGGCTAATGCCGCCCTGACCAGTATGGCCAGTGGGTTCGGGGAATTGAGCCAAGGGAGCGGCAATTGGAGGGACGACCAAAGGCCTGACTTGTGTCAGTGGCAGCTGGGTGCCCTCTAATGGACCATGCGCAGCAACATCCGCTGTGGCAGGGTCATTGACCGCAACGGTCCTGGTTGGCAGACTCACAACCGGGGTGTTGTTGGCTGCATCTGCCCCTGTACTTGCCAACACCTGGCTGTTCGGGGCAGCAGTTGACATAACTGCCCCAGGGACACATGTCTTGGTCAGAGCAGCCCTGCTTACCCCTACGGTTTCCCTCCTGGCTTGTTGGAAATCTTCCAAGGGCTCCTCAAGTGCCAACGCAGCTTGCGCTGGCAGACCCTGAGCCTGGGTGGCGGTGTCCACAGCTGCACCTGCAGCTACTACTACCCTTGGGCCCGTGGCAGTCGATGGAACGGACTGCCGGGTCACACGGGCACCAGTGCCAGATGCAGAAGCTGCATTTCCCGGAACCACAGGGGGTGGTGGCATGACTGCAGCGACACATGGCACAACATTGTGCTCAAGTGGCTCACCCCTTCCTCTTCCCCCTCTTTGGCCGCCCTGGACACCCTGGAGTCCCCCTACTCCCTGGTCACCACGGCCACGTCACCGACCATGCCCGTCACGAGGAGTACGCCCAGCTGAGGCGCCCCTCACCTTTGCTGGCCTCCCAACCATGGCACAGATGTAGTAGTGTCGGCACAGATGGAGTAGTGCCAGTGGGAGGTGTACAGCACAATTGACCTGGGCAATTGGGGTGAAGGGGGTGGGAAGCAAGATGTTAACAGCCCCCCTGCACCTGCAAGGCTGTATGTGACCCCGGTGATGTAGTGACGGGTCACGCAACGCTCAGGCACCCCAAAACTGCAGTAAAACCGTGCAGGCAACCCTGCAGCCTACGTGCGTGGAATCAACCTCCCACAGTACGCGGAGGCACCCAGTAAAACGAATAACGCGTACGCATGGGACACGCAGGCTACCATGACCTCGAAAATGGGTGCGATACACAGGGGCACCCGCAGTGGGAAAAATAGCGTGTGCGACTCACCGTCTGACTAGCGCGATGCAGAAAAACACGCGTAGCAATTACCCCCGCCAAAAGAAGAGATACGTCCTTGATAGCTGTGAAGTTGTGATGGCACGCGAAACAACAGGAAACAGCAACACACGTCGGTCTCCACGAAAGGCACATACAGCGAACTGCTGCCCCTGCTCACCTTTAACCCGTGCTGAGGGAAACGCCTGCACACGTCACGTCTATTTGCTGCCTGCACATCAGCCAGGGCTGCAGTTGCTGTGACCACCCCTGCTGGAACTGAAGACTCCCGACTGGGATACCATCGCTCCACAGCCCAGCCCCAGGACCCAGTTGCCCACCCACACCTGCCTCTGGGGTTGCCATGTTGGGCACTACACCATCTGGCACCACTGTCAATCCCCAGCCAGAGAGGCAGAGGGCCACCAGCTTCACTGCCACCAAAGTTGGTGTCCTCGTGGAGCAAGTCCTGGGGCAGTATGATGCCCTCTTCAGAGCAAATTGCGCCAACAAGGAAGGATGGATTCGGATCTGGACGGACATCGTGACTGCCATCAACGCGGAGGGGGTGGCAGTCCGCGACTTCCAACATGTCAAGGAGCGCTGGGAGGACTTCAGGTCCAGTACCCTCAACAAGGCCCGGCGCCTCTTGAAGGCAGCGGATGCTAAGGGGCGCCGGGGCCACCTGTCGGAACATCAGATGAGGGTCCTGGAACGCATATGCCCTGCGCTTCCTGTCCAGGTCCTTGAGAGGCAGACCCGTCTGGAGTTGAGCGGTAAGTGTACATGCATACTGATTGGAAGCTGTGCGTGTGGTGGTGTGCAAGTCCTTTCATGTGTGAGACACATGGATGGTGTATGTGTGGGTAAGCATGCAAGCCAAATGCAGATGTGTGAGCACAAATGTTTGGATTACTGTGTATGTCAGTTGGCATGGTTGTGGTGTCACACATGGATGTTGGTTCCAGCTGCATGTATCTGCACCGTGTACATGTGCATGAGTGTGTATTTGACAAGGGTGCAACAGTGATGCAACATGGATGCATATGACACTGATATGTGGAAGACTGATTGGCGCAGATGTGACATGGATGCCGATCTCAACACTGCGACAGTTGGCGCAGGTGTACACATGCATGTAACTGTGGTGGCGTGTGTACATGTATAGTGCACTCCCTGTGTTTCATGTGATGTCTGGCTCACCTTTGGCTGCTCATGCTGTTGTATATGTATGGATGGTGCTGGCTGTTGTGATATGGCTGTGGAATAGCTCATGTGTGTGAGTCGAAATGACACGTGTGTTGGGGATTGTGATGCCATGTCTGAAGTTTGACAATGCCACTCATGTACAACTGTCATGTGTGTATGAGTCCATTGTACAGTGCATGCCTGTGTTTTATTTCTCCCTGTCTGCAGCGTCAACTGATGAAGAGGGCGGAGAAGGTGCTGTGGAGCACAGCGGCAGGGATCGCACCACCAGCCGGAGACGCAAGGCCCGGCTCCCCTCCCAGGTTGTCATCTCGTCGGGGAAAGAGGAGTCCAGTGCCGCGTCCCAGGCCGCAGCTGCCGAGGGGAGGTCCAAGAGGCGGAGGTCGGAGTTGGACTCCTCGGCAGCAGAAGGGGCAGCTGAGACCCCACAGGGCCCAACGGAGGAAGATGGCATGAAGTCATCCAGGTTGGTGGGGGGTTTGGTGGAGGAGGAGGCCGTGCAAGGGACAGAGACGGGGTCTGGAGGTGGGGATTCCACTGGTGCTAGTGGTGCAGTGCAGGACCAGGGACAGGAGGCAGCACAGGCCGCCGCGGAGGTGCCTGTGTGGAATCCTGTCCCAGATCCTGTCACTGCATCATCTTGCACCAGCAGGGATGCCTACATCCAGACCCGTTCTCAGGGAGGGGATTGGTTTACACCAACTGGCCTTCCTCTCCCTGCGGATGTGGCTATCCGGCAGCGGGTTGAGCCTGTCCTGGGTGGAGTGGCGTTGCGTCAACATGCCATGCGAGGTGACCTGCAGTCTTTTCATGAGGAGACTGCACGTCTTCTCGCATGGCTCGTTGACCGCGGTGACCCACTGGGACAGCTAACCAGGGCCGGATTCCTCCGTTTCCTGGACCTTGTTCCGACCCCCTCCTCAACTGAACCCCCTTTGCCCCAGTCATCCTCCATGCCATCTTCCCACCCATGTATCACCTGGGTGCCCTGTGGAGCTGCCTCTGACCCTGCGGCCAGGCTGGTGGACAACAGATCCTTGCCACAGTCGGGAGTCGGACGTCCAGCAGGGGTGGCCACCTCAACAACTGCACCCCAGCTGGAGGAGGATGTGCAGGCAGCAGGAGCCAGGGCACAGGCAGCGGCATAGCAGCAGCAGCAACAAGGTGGGAGCCATCTTGGCTCGGGGCCTTCATCATCGGAGGGGCAGGCATCGGCCGGAGGGCAGGAGGACCCTGGACGGGAAGTGTCTTCCGTGTGGCAGCGGTTGGGCCATGCGATAGATGTGGAGCGGCAGCGGGCGTAAGAGGCACGTCTCACGATGGTCAGGGCGGAGAACTCCATGCGTAGGGCCCTGAGGTGGGCTGAGTGCCTCGAGGCCATTCGAAGGGACCTGGAGATCCAGATGTCATCATCCCTGCGAACCCTCGGGGCCATGGAAGAGGACCGCCTCTGGGACATTGAGCAGGAGTTCGATGATGCCCTGGCCCGGGACATCAACATGTGAGCCGTTGGACTTGCCCGCTGCCCTTGTGAATAGTTGGGTAGTGTTAGGTTTCCTTTGGTTTTTTCTTTATTTTGGACCTTTTGGACAATGGACCACATTTTTGTATATAGTTTTTTTATTAGGTAGGAGTTTTTGATAGGTTTCAGTTCTTCAGTTGGGATCATGGACCCTGGATTATTCATCTGTATTTAGTTAACTGTTGGATTCTACTTTTTTTGTTTGGATTTCCTCATGGAGCAATGGTTTTCACTTTTGTTTTTCCCTTGGATTTCATTTTTGGAACTGTGACTTTGGAAACCTTTCCTTTGGATTATGATTTGTTGTTTTTCATTATTTTACAGATATGCAGCTTTTCTTTTTTAATTTCCATTGTCGTTTGTTTGATGTGTGGTATTATCTCATTGTTTTCATGCATGTCATGAAATGGGTTTTGACATTCACTTGCACCCATTGTGTGTGTGTGACGGACATGTGTTCATTTAGATACTTGCCATTGGGGTTGTATCATGTAATTGGCATTTCTATGTGGGTGGATGCAATACTTGGGTGGGTCTTTGGCATGTGGAGGCTGCCCATAAGGGCCAGGGATCTAGATTGTGATGACGTGTTGGCTGGGGGACATGTGTCAGGGCCTGCTGGCAGGTGCCCCGCACTGCTGGGGGTGCAGGGGACATGTGTCGGGGCCTGTTGGCAGGTGCCCCGCACTGATGGGGGGTGGGGGTGCAAGGGGACATTAGTGGGACATGAGTGGGTGCCTGCAGGCAGGTGCCCCGCACTGCTGGGGGGTCGGTGTGCAAGGGGACATGAGCGGGGGCCTGCTGGCAGGTACCCCTCAGTGCTGGGGGGTGGGGGTGCAAGGGGACATGAGTGGGGGCCTGCTGGCAGGTGCCCCTCAGTGCTGGGGGCGCAAGGGGACATGAGTGGGGGCCTGTTGGAAGGTGCCCCACACTGCTGGGGGTGGGTGTGCAAGGGGACATGAGTGGGGGCCTGCTGGCAGGTGCCCTGCACTGCTGGGGGGTGGGGGCGCAGGGGGACATGAGTGGGACATGAGTGGGGGCCTGCTGGCAGGTGCCCCCCACTGCTTGGGGGTGGGGGTGCAAGGGGACATGAGTGGGGGCCTGCAGGCAGGTGCCCCTGACTGCTGGGGGGTGGGGTACTGGGGGACATGAGTGGGGGCCTGCAGGCAGATGCCCTCCACAGCTGGGGGGTGGGGGTACAAGGGGGTAATGCGTTGGTGATCACTAGTGCAAGGTGACATGTGGCTTGGCTGGTGGGGCATGCCCATGGTGGATGGGCTGCCTGCGGGACATGCCCAGGGGTGCAGGGTACTCCCCTGTGGTGTGGTCTGCCTGCAGGGGCCGTGGAGGGTGTAGAGGGACCACCTGGGAGGACCCACACTGCCAATTCACGTGTAGTAATCCCCTGCACCCCCGAAATACACGTACCCAACTCGCACAGGGCCTATCGCGTGCGGAACTTCCCGCGCACCCCAGTAATACACGTACCCGGCTGAAATTGCGTGTTAAACTTCCCCGCACCCCAGAAATACACGTACCCTGCTGAAATCACGTGTGGAACTTCCCACGCACCCCAGAATTACACGTATCCTGCTGAAATCGTGTGTTAAACCTCCCCGCACCCTAGAAATACACGTACCTTGCTGAAATCGCGTGTTAAACTTGCCTGCACCCCAGTAATACATGTACCCTGCTGAAATCGCGTGTTAAACTTCCCCGCACCCCAGAAATACACGTACCCTGCTGAAATCGCATGTTAAACTTTCCCGCACCCCAGTAATACACGTACCCTGCTGAAATCGCGTGTTAGACTTCCCCACACCCCAGTAATACACGTACCCTGCTGAAATCGCGTGTTAGACTTCCCCACACCGCAGGAATACACGTACCCTGCTGAAATCGCGTGTTAAACTTTCCCGCACCCCAAGAATACACGTACCCTGCTGAAATCGTGTGTTAAACTTCCCCGCACCCCAGTTATACACGTACCCTGCTGAAATCGCGTGTTAAACTTGCCCGCACCCCAGAAATACACGTACCCTGCTAAAATCGCGTGTTAGACTTCCCCGCACCCCAGGAATACACGTACCCTGCTGAAATTGCGTGTTAAACTTTCCCGCACCCCAGGAATACACGTACCCTGCTGAAATCGCGTGTTAAACTTCCCCGCACCCCAGTAATACACGTACCCTGCTGAAATCGCGTGTTAAACTTGCCCACACCCCAGTAATACACGTACCCTGCTGAAATCGCGTGTTAAACTTCCCCGCACCCCAGAAATACACGTACCCTGCTGAAATCGCGTGTTAAACTTCCCCGCACCCCAGGAATACACGTACCCTGCTGAATTTGCATGTTAAACTTGCCCGCACCCCAGAAATACACGTACCCTGCTGAAATCGTGTGTGGAACTTACCGCGCACCCCAGAAATACACGCACCCTGCTGCGATCACATGTTAAACTTCCCCGCACCCCAGAAATACACGTACCCTGCTGAAATCGCGTGTTAAACTTTCCCGCACCCCAAGAATACACGTACCCTGCTGAAATTGTGTGTTAAACTTCCCCGCACCCCATTAATACACGTACCCTGCTGAAATCGCGTGTTAAACTTGCCCGCACCCCAGAAATACACGTACCCTGCTAAATTCGCGTGTTAGACTTCCCCGCACCCCAGGAATACACGTACCCTGCTGAAATCGCGTGTTAAACTTTCCCGCACCCCAGGAATACACGTACCCTGCTGAAATCGCGTGTTAAACTTCCCCGCACCCCAGTGAAGAGGGAAAATCGAGACCAAACCCATGCCCCCTCACCCCAGGCGCATATACAGAAGAACAGCAGGAAGAACAAGGAGCGCACTTATCATTTGAACCAGGCCCCAGCGCACCCATGGGTGACAAATATGCTGAAACACACCCACTTCACCAACAGTGCAACTTCCATGCTACATTAGAATCAATGCTGCAATATCAGAATCTACAAACACAAAAATCCCTGTTTGAAGGCTTGCAAATGCCTATATGAATTAACATGGTCTAAATGCACAGTGTAAAGCCATGTTTCAGGAAAATTACAGCCAAGTTCATTTCTCTCACTGAACACTGGCTGCGGGAGCCTTCAGTAATGTTCCTCGCAAAACATCCGACCTGCCAAGGCTGCACATTCAAGATAAGATTTGTTTCTGCCGACAGACATTTTTTAATTATCCACAAATGCGAATAAATCACGGCAACCCAGTGTGCTTTTTTTCTTTCTGGGAAGGAAAGACACTTTCTCAAGGACTAGCACAACATTTGAAACATAAATTGTAACAATAATGGCACAGCCCAGCGCCCAGAGCCCAGGTGCGAACTGCTTGTTCAGCTAAAAAGTTATGGGAACAAGGTCATATTGCAACAAGGTAGAATTAGGTAATGGGGGCTGGCACAGCTAAATCAACCCACTGACGCAAAAGGTTAATATCCAATTGTCAGTCTCCCTATAAGGGCTACATAGGTAACCTACCACTTAGCAGCCAATAGTAGGAGGAGATAGGTTTCTGGGAGCTGATCCAATTCTGTGAGGTCAGCCTGCAGTGTGATTACAAAGCTGGCTTGCAAGCCAGCCCTGGGGGAGACGGCGCCTGAACTCTCAATGTGCACGATGCTCTGCGTGTTTTTTTTCTTTTTTGCTGCCCAGAAATAAACGCAGTTTGGAACATGCTGCTGCCTGCTTGGGACTCTGTTGCATTTCTGGGGGCCATATGGGAGTTGTTGCGGTCTCCCATAGATGGTGAGGGTATGGCTGCTGGCCCCCACTGCCCTGGTGGGGGTTGTAAGGATATTTGGCATGTTACAGCACAGAGTACAGCACTACTGCACAAGTAGCACATTTTTTTTTGCAGCACCACCACAAGGGTGCGGTGCATTGCTATATGGGTTACCAGATTAACAAGGAAAGACAGACTATTCAGTCAAAAACGATTTTAACATATAAGATGCAAATCTATTTTTACAGTTAAAAGCACACGTGCTCATTTAAAAATGCACACTATTTTCACCTGAAATGCCTATGGTGCGAGAGACACATTTGAAAATTAACAGCTAACCTATTAACCATTAACCTGACTAATAAAACCTTATTTAACATAACCCACTAATAAAATGTGTTCTCCACTGCAGAATTAGGCATACTCTGAAAGCCATTTAAATGTGTGTGCAGATTTTTTCTTCTCTTCTCTGCCTGCTTCTCCGTGTTTTTGTGCACAGTAACTGCAGGAAGAAGGAAGTCAGATTTGCAACAATTGCAAATGTATAAGCGAAGCTATTGTTGAGAGTAGGAGGATGAGAGATGATGGATTTCATTGGGACACGTCATACAGAGGGCTGGGATGAAAGTTTTAGTGGGCAGTATCGGGGAAAAAGACAGGCAGACATTTTTCTGCACTACTGGGGAGAAGACCTGGCTGTGGGACTCCTGACTGAATGCAGATTCCTGCGTCCTGCTACAGTCCAGATTTGGCAGAGCTGGGAGGAAGACCTTTTCCTGGTTGGAGGCATTCCTATCTGCAAAAGCTAAGAATTCCAGGCAATGACCCCGGTTTGAAAAGGAAAGGCGATCCTTTTACTGGGGTTAATCTTCAAGGGAACTACATTCCGAAGGAGAACAGCTGAAGAAAACTTTGAACAGATAAGGTAATTACATAAGCGTGGGAGCCGTGTGTGCACGAAAATATGCAGTCAGTGTAGGAAAGGGGATTCCTGTGCGTGTCTTAATCAAATACCAATGTTGCAATTTGAGTTCTGTTCTCCGCCACTCTCTTTGCAGTGTGTCATAGACAATGCTTTTACTGTACCATTTTATTTATTTCTGTAAAGAATGAGATCGTATTTAAATGCAACTTTTATAATACAGAAAAATATTTGAAAACAGACGGGTGGTGTATTTACTATTTACCATTACAATGCCGATGATGTGGGGAGATTTTTAAACAGTGCAATGGTCATTTTAAGACAGATGTGTGCATGTCAGAATCAGTATGAATAATTGTGAGTGACTGTAGCATAGCTTGTTGGAGGTACATGAGCCAACGGGAAGAGAGACTCTCTGAACATAGCTCCCTACCGTATATAAGGTAGTGGAAATTACCACAAGACTACCATATATAGCTCTCTGTCGTAAATAAGTCAGTGAGTTCGCCCATGGTGGCACACCAACACTATCACTGAAAATGTGGTATTCCTAAAATGTAGGTCTGAGGTCTCTCTAGTGATCACATGAAAAATCTAAGCAAAGATAAGGGATTCTGGACATTGGGGCCACAAATAAAACAAGGGAATTATGCTCACCAAATTACCACCAACCACGTATACCAAATATGCTGGTCTGGGTGCTGAAATAATGCATGTCCATTGTATTATTGTTGCACATGGCCAAATCTGAATACAAAGAGTGATTATTGCTAAGTTATTTTTCGGCGGTAATAAAATACCGTCAGGCCCCAAATCTCCACAAAATACCCTACATATTTATGGTGCGTTGCAGGCCGGGAAAGTGATCATAGAGTACCTACTGGGCGTGGCAAGTGTGTCTCACACTGCCATTTGCACATTAAAGGGAACCCATTTTATAATAGCAGTGTGCCACTAAAAACGAATTTCAGAATGTCACAAAGGGAAACCACATTCTCAGATCTAGTGCAATATTTAGAGGCAAAGTTATTTGCACATGGGAATTGGTCTTCGAATAGCACGTTAGAATGGAGTAACCGCATTCAGGGTGAGGTGCAGAAAGAAAAACTAGACAATATTTTTGCAGAAGGCAGCATAATTCAGGTCTGCCTTACAAGATTATTGACTGCAGCCGATAAAAGTGCAGAAAAAGACTGTTTAATACGGCTATGCGGCAAAATATGGTTTATTTTAAACAAGTCCCTGCGAATGCAAGAGAATGATACTCAGCTAATTAACAGGTTAAAGACTGAATTAGAGGGGGCAAGTAAAAATCATGAAATGTTGAGAGCAGAATTGGATGTATGCCTCATGGAGCAATGGTTTTCACTTTTGTTTTTCCCTTGGATTTCATTTTTGGAACTGTGACTTTGGAAACCTTTCCTTTGGATTATGATTTGTTGTTTTTCATTATTTTACAGATATGCAGCTTTTCTTTTTTAATTTCCATTGTCGTTTGTTTGATGTGTGGTATTATCTCATTGTTTTCATGCATGTCATGAAATGGGTTTTGACATTCACTTGCACCCATTGTGTGTGTGTGACGGACATGTGTTCATTTAGATACTTGCCATTGGGGTTGTATCATGTAATTGGCATTTCTATGTGGGTGGATGCAATACTTGGGTGGGTCTTTGGCATGTGGAGGCTGCCCATAAGGGCCAGGGATCTAGATTGTGATGACGTGTTGGCTGGGGGACATGTGTCAGGGCCTGCTGGCAGGTGCCCCGCACTGCTGGGGGTGCAGGGGACATGTGTCGGGGCCTGTTGGCAGGTGCCCCGCACTGATGGGGGGTGGGGGTGCAAGGGGACATTAGTGGGACATGAGTGGGTGCCTGCAGGCAGGTGCCCCGCACTGCTGGGGGGTCGGTGTGCAAGGGGACATGAGCGGGGGCCTGCTGGCAGGTACCCCTCAGTGCTGGGGGGTGGGGGTGCAAGGGGACATGAGTGGGGGCCTGCTGGCAGGTGCCCCTCAGTGCTGGGGGTGCAAGGGGACATGAGTGGGGGCCTGTTGGAAGGTGCCCCACACTGCTGGGGGTGGGTGTGCAAGGGGACATGAGTGGGGGCCTGCTGGCAGGTGCCCTGCACTGCTGGGGGGTGGGGGCGCAGGGGGACATGAGTGGGACATGAGTGGGGGCCTGCTGGCAGGTGCCCCCCACTGCTTGGGGGTGGGGGTGCAAGGGGACATGAGTGGGGGCCTGCAGGCAGGTGCCCCTGACTGCTGGGGGGTGGGGTACTGGGGGACATGAGTGGGGGCCTGCAGGCAGATGCCCTCCACAGCTGGGGGGTGGGGGTCCAAGGGGGTAATGCGTTGGTGATCACTAGTGCAAGGTGACATGTGGCTTGGCTGGTGGGGCATGCCCATGGTGGATGGGCTGCCAGCGGGACATGCCCAGGGGTGCAGGGTACTCCCCTGTGGTGTGGTCTGCCTGCAGGGGCCGTGGAGGGTGTAGAGGGAACACCTGGGAGGACCCACACTGCCAATTCACGTGTAGGAATCCCCTGCACCCCCGAAATACACGTACCCCACTCGCACAGGGCCTATCGCGTGTGGAACTTCCTGCGCACCCCAGTAATACACGTACCCGGCTGAAATTGCGTGTTAAACTTCCCCGCACCCCAGAAATACACGTACCCTGCTGAAATCACGTGTGGAACTTCCCACGCACCCCAGAATTACACGTACCCTGCTGAAATCGTGTGTTAAACCTCCCCGCACCCTAGAAATACACGTACCTTGCTGAAATCGCGTGTTAAACTTGCCTGCACCCCAGTAATACATGTACCCTGCTGAAATCGCGTGTTAAACTTCCCCGCACCCCAGAAATACACGTACCCTGCTGAAATCGCATGTTAAACTTTCCCGCATCCCAGTAATACACGTACCCTGCTGAAATCGCGTGTTAGACTTCCCCACACCCCAGTAATACACGTACCCTGCTGAAATCGCGTGTTAGACTTCCCCACACCGCAGGAATACACGTACCCTGCTGAAATCGCGTGTTAAACTTTCCCGCACCCCAAGAATACACGTACCCTGCTGAAATCGTGTGTTAAACTTCCCCGCACCCCAGTTATACACGTACCCTGCTGAAATCGCGTGTTAAACTTGCCCGCACCCCAGAAATACACGTACCCTGCTAAAATCGCGTGTTAGACTTCCCCGCACCCCAGGAATACACGTACCCTGCTGAAATTGCGTGTTAAACTTTCCCGCACCCCAGGAATACACGTACCCTGCTGAAATCGCGTGTTAAACTTCCCCGCACCCCAGTAATACACGTACCCTGCTGAAATCGCGTGTTAAACTTGCCCACACCCCAGTAATACACGTACCCTGCTGAAATCGCGTGTTAAACTTCCCCGCACCCCAGAAATACACGTACCCTGCTGAAATCGCGTGTTAAACTTCCCCGCACCCCAGGAATACACGTACCCTGCTGAATTTGCATGTTAAACTTGCCCGCACCCCAGAAATACACGTACCCTGCTGAAATCGTGTGTGGAACTTACCGCGCACCCCAGAAATACACGCACCCTGCTGCGATCACATGTTAAACTTCCCCGCACCCCAGAAATACACGTACCCTGCTGAAATCGCGTGTTAAACTTCCCCGCACCCCAGTAATACACGTACCCTGCTGAAATCGCGTGTTAAACTTGCCCGCACCCCAGAAATACACGTACCCTGCTAAATTCGCGTGTTAGACTTCCCCGCACCCCAGGAATACACGTACCCTGCTGAAATCGCGTGTTAAACTTTCCCGCACCCCAGGAATACACGTACCCTGCTGAAATCGCGTGTTAAACTTCCCCGCACCCCAGTGAAGAGGGAAAATCGAGACCAAACCCATGCCCCCTCACCCCAGGCGCATATACAGAAGAACAGCAGGAAGAACAAGGAGCGCACTTATCATTTGAACCAGGCCCCAGCGCACCCATGGGTGACAAATATGCTGAAACACACCCACTTCACCAACAGTGCAACTTCCATGCTACATTAGAATCAATGCTGCAATATCAGAATCTACAAACACAAAAATCCCTGTTTGAAGGCTTGCAAATGCCTATATGAATTAACATGGTCTAAATGCACAGTGTAAAGCCATGTTTCAGGAAAATTACAGCCAAGTTCATTTCTCTCACTGAACACTGGCTGCGGGAGCCTTCAGTAATGTTCCTCGCAAAACATCCGACCTGCCAAGGCTGCACATTCAAGATAAGATTTGTTTCTGCCGACAGACATTTTTTAATTATCCACAAATGCGAATAAATCACGGCAACCCAGTGTGCTTTTTTTCTTTCTGGGAAGGAAAGACACTTTCTCAAGGACTAGCACAACATTTGAAACATAAATTGTAACAAGAATGGCACAGCCCAGCGCCCAGAGCCCAGGTGCGAACTGCTTGTTCAGCTAAAAAGTTATGGGAACAAGGTCATATTGCAACAAGGTAGAATTAGGTAATGGGGGCTGGCACAGCTAAATCAACCCACTGACGCAAAAGGTTAATATCCAATTGTCAGTCTCCCTATAAGGGCTACATAGGTAACCTACCACTTAGCAGCCAATAGTAGGAGGAGATAGGTTTCTGGGAGCTGATCCAATTCTGTGAGGTCAGCCTGCAGTGTGATTACAAAGCTGGCTTGCAAGCCAGCCCTGGGGGAGACGGCGCCTGAACTCTCGATGTGCACGATGCTCTGCGTGTTTTTTTTCTTTTTTGCTGCCCAGAAATAAACGCAGTTTGGAACATGCTGCTGCCTGCTTGGGACTCTGTTGCATTTCTGGGGGCCATATGGGAGTTGTTGCGGTCTCCCATAGATGGTGAGGGTATGGCTGCTGGCCCCCACTGCCCTGGTGGGGGTTGTAAGGATATTTGGCATGTTACAGCACAGAGTACAGCACTACTGCACAAGTAGCACATTTTTTTTTGCAGCACCACCACAAGGGTGCGGTGCATTGCTATATGGGTTACCAGATTAACAAGGAAAGACAGACTATTCAGTCAAAAACGATTTTAACATATAAGATGCAAATCTATTTTTACAGTTAAAAGCACACGTGCTCATTTAAAAATGCACACTATTTTCACCTGAAATGCCTATGGTGCGAGAGACACATTTGAAAATTAACAGCTAACCTATTAACCATTAACCTGACTAATAAAACCTTATTTAACATAACCCACTAATAAAATGTGTTCTCCACTGCAGAATTAGGCATACTCTGAAAGCCATTTAAATGTGTGTGCAGATTTTTTCTTCTCTTCTCTGCCTGCTTCTCCGTGTTTTTGTGCACAGTAACTGCAGGAAGAAGGAAGTCAGATTTGCAACAATTGCAAATGTATAAGCGAAGCTATTGTTGAGAGTAGGAGGATGAGAGATGATGGATTTCATTGGGACACGTCATACAGAGGGCTGGGATGAAAGTTTTAGTGGGCAGTATCGGGGAAAAAGACAGGCAGACATTTTTCTGCACTACTGGGGAGAAGACCTGGCTGTGGGACTCCTGACTGAATGCAGATTCCTGCGTCCTGCTACAGTCCAGATTTGGCAGAGCTGGGAGGAAGACCTTTTCCTGGTTGGAGGCATTCCTATCTGCAAAAGCTAAGAATTCCAGGCAATGACCCCGGTTTGAAAAGGAAAGGCGATCCTTTTACTGGGGTTAATCTTCAAGGGAACTACATTCCGAAGGAGAACAGCTGAAGAAAACTTTGAACAGATAAGGTAATTACATAAGCGTGGGAGCCGTGTGTGCACGAAAATATGCAGTCAGTGTAGGAAAGGGGATTCCTGTGCGTGTCTTAATCAAATACCAATGTTGCAATTTGAGTTCTGTTCTCCGCCACTCTCTTTGCAGTGTGTCATAGACAATGCTTTTACTGTACCATTTTATTTATTTCTGTAAAGAATGAGATCGTATTTAAATGCAACTTTTATAATACAGAAAAATATTTGAAAACAGACGGGTGGTGTATTTACTATTTACCATTACAATGCCGATGATGTGGGGAGATTTTTAAACAGTGCAATGGTCATTTTAAGACAGATGTGTGCATGTCAGAATCAGTATGAATAATTGTGAGTGACTGTAGCATAGCTTGTTGGAGGTACATGAGCCAACGGGAAGAGAGACTCTCTGAACATAGCTCCCTACCGTATATAAGGTAGTGGAAATTACCACAAGACTACCATATATAGCTCTCTGTCGTAAATAAGTCAGTGAGTTCGCCCATGGTGGCACACCAACACTATCACTGAAAATGTGGTATTCCTAAAATGTAGGTCTGAGGTCTCTCTAGTGATCACATGAAAAATCTAAGCAAAGATAAGGGATTCTGGACATTGGGGCCACAAATAAAACAAGGGAATTATGCTCACCAAATTACCACCAACCACGTATACCAAATATGCTGGTCTGGGTGCTGAAATAATGCATGTCCATTGTATTATTGTTGCACATGGCCAAATCTGAATACAAAGAGTGATTATTGCTAAGTTATTTTTCGGCGGTAATAAAATACCGTCAGGCCCCAAATCTCCACAAAATACCCTACATATTTATGGTGCGTTGCAGGCCGGGAAAGTGATCATAGAGTACCTACTGGGCGTGGCAAGTGTGTCTCACACTGCCATTTGCACATTAAAGGGAACCCATTTTATAATAGCAGTGTGCCACTAAAAACGAATTTCAGAATGTCACAAAGGGAAACCACATTCTCAGATCTAGTGCAATATTTAGAGGCAAAGTTATTTGCACATGGGAATTGGTCTTCGAATAGCACGTTAGAATGGAGTAACCGCATTCAGGGTGAGGTGCAGAAAGAAAAACTAGACAATATTTTTGCAGAAGGCAGCATAATTCAGGTCTGCCTTACAAGATTATTGACTGCAGCCGATAAAAGTGCAGAAAAAGACTGTTTAATACGGCTATGCGGCAAAATATGGTTTATTTTAAACAAGTCCCTGCGAATGCAAGAGAATGATACTCAGCTAATTAACAGGTTAAAGACTGAATTAGAGGGGGCAAGTAAAAATCATGAAATGTTGAGAGCAGAATTGGATGTATGCCTCATGGAGCAATGGTTTTCACTTTTGTTTTTCCCTTGGATTTCATTTTTGGAACTGTGACTTTGGAAACCTTTCCTTTGGATTATGATTTGTTGTTTTTCATTATTTTACAGATATGCAGCTTTTCTTTTTTAATTTCCATTGTCGTTTGTTTGATGTGTGGTATTATCTCATTGTTTTCATGCATGTCATGAAATGGGTTTTGACATTCACTTGCACCCATTGTGTGTGTGTGACGGACATGTGTTCATTTAGATACTTGCCATTGGGGTTGTATCATGTAATTGGCATTTCTATGTGGGTGGATGCAATACTTGGGTGGGTCTTTGGCATGTGGAGGCTGCCCATAAGGGCCAGGGATCTAGATTGTGATGACGTGTTGGCTGGGGGACATGTGTCAGGGCCTGCTGGCAGGTGCCCCGCACTGCTGGGGGTGCAGGGGACATGTGTCGGGGCCTGTTGGCAGGTGCCCCGCACTGATGGGGGGTGGGGGTGCAAGGGGACATTAGTGGGACATGAGTGGGTGCCTGCAGGCAGGTGCCCCGCACTGCTGGGGGGTCGGTGTGCAAGGGGACATGAGCGGGGGCCTGCTGGCAGGTACCCCTCAGTGCTGGGGGGTGGGGGTGCAAGGGGACATGAGTGGGGGCCTGTTGGAAGGTGCCCCACACTGCTGGGGGTGGGTGTGCAAGGGGACATGAGTGGGGGCCTGCTGGCAGGTGCCCTGCACTGCTGGGGGGTGGGGGCGCAGGGGGACATGAGTGGGACATGAGTGGGGGCCTGCTGGCAGGTGCCCCCCACTGCTTGGGGGTGGGGGTGCAAGGGGACATGAGTGGGGGCCTGCAGGCAGGTGCCCCTGACTGCTGGGGGGTGGGGTACTGGGGGACATGAGTGGGGGCCTGCAGGCAGATGCCCTCCACAGCTGGGGGGTGGGGGTCCAAGGGGGTAATGCGTTGGTGATCACTAGTGCAAGGTGACATGTGGCTTGGCTGGTGGGGCATGCCCATGGTGGATGGGCTGCCAGCGGGACATGCCCAGGGGTGCAGGGTACTCCCCTGTGGTGTGGTCTGCCTGCAGGGGCCGTGGAGGGTGTAGAGGGAACACCTGGGAGGACCCACACTGCCAATTCACGTGTAGGAATCCCCTGCACCCCCGAAATACACGTACCCCACTCGCACAGGGCCTATCGCGTGTGGAACTTCCCGCGCACCCCAGTAATACACGTACCCGGCTGAAATTGCGTGTTAAACTTCCCCGCACCCCAGAAATACACGTACCCTGCTGAAATCACGTGTGGAACTTCCCACGCACCCCAGAATTACACGTACCCTGCTGAAATCGTGTGTTAAACCTCCCCGCACCCTAGAAATACACGTACCTTGCTGAAATCGCGTGTTAAACTTGCCTGCACCCCAGTAATACATGTACCCTGCTGAAATCGCGTGTTAAACTTCCCCGCACCCCAGAAATACACGTACCCTGCTGAAATCGCATGTTAAACTTTCCCGCATCCCAGTAATACACGTACCCTGCTGAAATCGCGTGTTAGACTTCCCCACACCCCAGTAATACACGTACCCTGCTGAAATCGCGTGTTAGACTTCCCCACACCGCAGGAATACACGTACCCTGCTGAAATCGCGTGTTAAACTTTCCCGCACCCCAAGAATACACGTACCCTGCTGAAATCGTGTGTTAAACTTCCCCGCACCCCAGTTATACACGTACCCTGCTGAAATCGCGTGTTAAACTTGCCCGCACCCCAGAAATACACGTACCCTGCTAAAATCGCGTGTTAGACTTCCCCGCACCCCAGGAATACACGTACCCTGCTGAAATTGCGTGTTAAACTTTCCCGCACCCCAGGAATACACGTACCCTGCTGAAATCGCGTGTTAAACTTCCCCGCACCCCAGTAATACACGTACCCTGCTGAAATCGCGTGTTAAACTTGCCCACACCCCAGTAATACACGTACCCTGCTGAAATCGCGTGTTAAACTTCCCCGCACCCCAGAAATACACGTACCCTGCTGAAATCGCGTGTTAAACTTCCCCGCACCCCAGGAATACACGTACCCTGCTGAATTTGCATGTTAAACTTGCCCGCACCCCAGAAATACACGTACCCTGCTGAAATCGTGTGTGGAACTTACCGCGCACCCCAGAAATACACGCACCCTGCTGCGATCACATGTTAAACTTCCCCGCACCCCAGAAATACACGTACCCTGCTGAAATCGCGTGTTAAACTTCCCCGCACCCCAGTAATACACGTACCCTGCTGAAATCGCGTGTTAAACTTGCCCGCACCCCAGAAATACACGTACCCTGCTAAATTCGCGTGTTAGACTTCCCCGCACCCCAGGAATACACGTACCCTGCTGAAATCGCGTGTTAAACTTTCCCGCACCCCAGGAATACACGTACCCTGCTGAAATCGCGTGTTAAACTTCCCCGCACCCCAGTGAAGAGGGAAAATCGAGACCAAACCCATGCCCCCTCACCCCAGGCGCATATACAGAAGAACAGCAGGAAGAACAAGGAGCGCACTTATCATTTGAACCAGGCCCCAGCGCACCCATGGGTGACAAATATGCTGAAACACACCCACTTCACCAACAGTGCAACTTCCATGCTACATTAGAATCAATGCTGCAATATCAGAATCTACAAACACAAAAATCCCTGTTTGAAGGCTTGCAAATGCCTATATGAATTAACATGGTCTAAATGCACAGTGTAAAGCCATGTTTCAGGAAAATTACAGCCAAGTTCATTTCTCTCACTGAACACTGGCTGCGGGAGCCTTCAGTAATGTTCCTCGCAAAACATCCGACCTGCCAAGGCTGCACATTCAAGATAAGATTTGTTTCTGCCGACAGACATTTTTTAATTATCCACAAATGCGAATAAATCACGGCAACCCAGTGTGCTTTTTTTCTTTCTGGGAAGGAAAGACACTTTCTCAAGGACTAGCACAACATTTGAAACATAAATTGTAACAAGAATGGCACAGCCCAGCGCCCAGAGCCCAGGTGCGAACTGCTTGTTCAGCTAAAAAGTTATGGGAACAAGGTCATATTGCAACAAGGTAGAATTAGGTAATGGGGGCTGGCACAGCTAAATCAACCCACTGACGCAAAAGGTTAATATCCAATTGTCAGTCTCCCTATAAGGGCTACATAGGTAACCTACCACTTAGCAGCCAATAGTAGGAGGAGATAGGTTTCTGGGAGCTGATCCAATTCTGTGAGGTCAGCCTGCAGTGTGATTACAAAGCTGGCTTGCAAGCCAGCCCTGGGGGAGACGGCGCCTGAACTCTCGATGTGCACGATGCTCTGCGTGTTTTTTTTCTTTTTTGCTGCCCAGAAATAAACGCAGTTTGGAACATGCTGCTGCCTGCTTGGGACTCTGTTGCATTTCTGGGGGCCATATGGGAGTTGTTGCGGTCTCCCATAGATGGTGAGGGTATGGCTGCTGGCCCCCACTGCCCTGGTGGGGGTTGTAAGGATATTTGGCATGTTACAGCACAGAGTACAGCACTACTGCACAAGTAGCACATTTTTTTTTGCAGCACCACCACAAGGGTGCGGTGCATTGCTATATGGGTTACCAGATTAACAAGGAAAGACAGACTATTCAGTCAAAAACGATTTTAACATATAAGATGCAAATCTATTTTTACAGTTAAAAGCACACGTGCTCATTTAAAAATGCACACTATTTTCACCTGAAATGCCTATGGTGCGAGAGACACATTTGAAAATTAACAGCTAACCTATTAACCATTAACCTGACTAATAAAACCTTATTTAACATAACCCACTAATAAAATGTGTTCTCCACTGCAGAATTAGGCATACTCTGAAAGCCATTTAAATGTGTGTGCAGATTTTTTCTTCTCTTCTCTGCCTGCTTCTCCGTGTTTTTGTGCACAGTAACTGCAGGAAGAAGGAAGTCAGATTTGCAACAATTGCAAATGTATAAGCGAAGCTATTGTTGAGAGTAGGAGGATGAGAGATGATGGATTTCATTGGGACACGTCATACAGAGGGCTGGGATGAAAGTTTTAGTGGGCAGTATCGGGGAAAAAGACAGGCAGACATTTTTCTGCACTACTGGGGAGAAGACCTGGCTGTGGGACTCCTGACTGAATGCAGATTCCTGCGTCCTGCTACAGTCCAGATTTGGCAGAGCTGGGAGGAAGACCTTTTCCTGGTTGGAGGCATTCCTATCTGCAAAAGCTAAGAATTCCAGGCAATGACCCCGGTTTGAAAAGGAAAGGCGATCCTTTTACTGTTGTTAATCTTCAAGGGAACTACATTCCGAAGGAGAACAGCTGAAGAAAAATTTGAACAGATAAGGTAATTACATAAGCGTGGGAGCCGTGTGTGCACGAAAATATGCAGTCAGTGTAGGAAAGGGGATTCCTGTGCGTGTCTTAATCAAATACCAATGTTGCAATTTGAGTTCTGTTCTCCGCCACTCTCTTTGCAGTGTGTCATAGACAATGCTTTTACTGTACCATTTTATTTATTTCTGTAAAGAATGAGATTGTATTTAAATGCAACTTTTATAATACAGAAAAATATTTGAAAACAGACGGGTGGTGTATTTACTATTTACCATTACAATGCCGATGATGTGGGGAGATTTTTAAACAGTGCAATGGTCATTTTAAGACAGATGTGTGCATGTCAGAATCAGTATGAATAATTGTGAGTGACTGTAGCATAGCTTGTTGGAGGTACATGAGCCAACGGGAAGAGAGACTCTCTGAACATAGCTCCCTACCGTATATAAGGTAGTGGAAATTACCACAAGACTACCATATATAGCTCTCTGTCGTAAATAAGTCAGTGAGTTCGCCCATGGTGGCACACCAACACTATCACTGAAAATGTGGTATTCCTAAAATGTAGGTCTGAGGTCTCTCTAGTGATCACATGAAAAATCTAAGCAAAGATAAGGGATTCTGGACATTGGGGCCACAAATAAAACAAGGGAATTATGCTCACCAAATTACCACCAACCACGTATACCAAATATGCTGGTCTGGGTGCTGAAATAATGCATGTCCATTGTATTATTGTTGCACATGGCCAAATCTGAATACAAAGAGTGATTATTGCTAAGTTATTTTTCGGCGGTAATAAAATACCGTCAGGCCCCAAATCTCCACAAAATACCCTACATATTTATGGTGCGTTGCAGGCCGGGAAAGTGATCATAGAGTACCTACTGGGCGTGGCAAGTGTGTCTCACACTGCCATTTGCACATTAAAGGGAACCCATTTTATAATAGCAGTGTGCCACTAAAAACGAATTTCAGAATGTCACAAAGGGAAACCACATTCTCAGATCTAGTGCAATATTTAGAGGCAAAGTTATTTGCACATGGGAATTGGTCTTCGAATAGCACGTTAGAATGGAGTAACCGCATTCAGGGTGAGGTGCAGAAAGAAAAACTAGACAATATTTTTGCAGAAGGCAGCATAATTCAGGTCTGCCTTACAAGATTATTGAATGCAGCCGATAAAAGTGCAGAGAAAGACTGTTTAATACGGCTATGCGGCAACATATGGTTTATTTTAAACAAGTCCCTGCGAATGCAAGAGAATGATACTCAGCTAATTAACAGGTTAAAGACTGAATTAGAGGGGGCAAGTAAAAATCATGAAATGTTGAGAGCAGAATTGGATGTATGCCAAAAAGACATGCAATTAAAATGCAGAGACTTTGATACTCAGTTATCCAAAAGCAAGAAACAATTTGAAGATAGTGAGCAAGAATTGGCACACTTAAAAGCCTTAGTGGATCACATTAGGCAGGATAAAGATGAGGTTGTTTCAGAAATGCAGATTTTACAAAAAGAACATTGCGAAAAAGAAGGTGATCTCCAGAGTGCAGAACAAGAAATGATTAAAATGATTCAAGAAAGAGACAAGAGAAATAAAGAGTTCAATGAATGCCAAATGCAAATGTGCGATATGCAGGAGGTGATTAATAAAATGAATGATGAAAATAATTATTTGCAAAATTAAGCAACCAGACTCCTTAAAAAGTGTAAGAACTTAGAACAGCAAATGTGCATTCAGAGGTCCCAGGAGAGGCGGCAGGGCACCACATTCAATGGAGTGGAGGTGAATTCTAGCTATGCCCAAAGAGCTAGTGCTACAGTGGCTGGGCCGGTGACTGAACTTGGTTGCAGCGCCCTTGGGGGATTCAATACTCCATTGGGGGCAGCCACCAATCTCATACACCTGAAAACAGGATTGAGTCACAAAATAGTGCAATTCCATGCATTGCAACAAGTAGCCCCATAAAAATAATGAAATCCATTAAAGCCCTGATCAAACCATTTAAAAAGGGAGGTGAATGCTGCATTGAGGATCACTTAGAAGCGGTACATGACATTTTTAAAGCACTCCAGATACCTAGGGAACAGTACAGACAATATTTTCATTTAACTTTAGATGCCCCGACGGCCAGCATCATAAGGGGATTAAATGAACAGCAGAATATGACATGGCTGGAGTTTGAAAAAGAAATTAGGCGTCATTTTTCTCCTTTTCAGTCATTGCAGGAGGCAAAGAAAGTCGCGTACACAATTACTGCTGGACCTAATACATCCCCTCGCCAATTTTTACAAGACTTAAAAAGAGCATTCTCTCGCTTTGATGTATCTTTTGACTCAAATTCCAATGAGTTTAAAACCGCATACTTCTATGGGCTACAGAAAGACATCATATCCCAATTGGTCCATGAATTTGACCGTGACAAGTCCCTTGAATGGATTGTACATCAAAGCACAAAGCTATATGAGGTACTCTATTGTCAGGGTAGAGAAAGTGATAAAATGAAAGATACCAGGCCTAAATCTAAAGAACCCTCAGCCACAGTAATGGAAATCAGGTCAGCCAAAATGTCCCTTGAGTCTGCTCAAAGCCAAGGTAAAAATAATGTGACACCTGAACAAAGGGGTAATCAACAAAGATCGCCATTTCCTGTACCAATGTTCCAAACACATGATCCTAGTAATAGAGAGAGCTACATCAGCCCTAGATATTTAGGGGATAGACCCCGGGTAGGATATCGGCCTGATATGGCATGTATGAACAATAACCAGAGACAAAATCAAGATCAAAGAAATGATGGTCCCTACCAGTCATTGGGGACACAGAGCAGATTTGATCCCAGCACCATGATATATGGTAATCAGGATAGGCCCCGATATGTGGATCGATTTACTGATAATGGAAATCAACATAGGGGCCAGTACCCACAATCTGAGAGACAGGACATGAGGCAAAACGTGAACTACAATCCACGCCAGTACAATG
This sequence comes from Ambystoma mexicanum, assembly GCF_040938575.1. Classification (NCBI taxonomy): domain Eukaryota; kingdom Metazoa; phylum Chordata; class Amphibia; order Caudata; family Ambystomatidae; genus Ambystoma; species Ambystoma mexicanum. Next base: position 199,737,942 of record NC_090921.1, read on the forward strand.
ATTCCCCACCAGGGGACTATAATCAAAGGATGGGTGCAACCCGCTCCCCTCCACAAATGAATCAAGAGTTCAGAAACCATCCCAACCGGCATCAATCACCTGAGAGGTATCAGAATAGATCCAATCAGGGGGAAAACAACCAATATCGACCTAGGCCACAGAAAGAGGATCCTAGAGAGATGGAAAGGTTCCAGTGCCTTGAGGCCCAAGTGAAAATGTTAGCTGAGCAAATAGGAAAGCTCTATACAGCGCAAAAACAACCTTCCAAAGAGGGGGCTGATGGCCATAGCAATGACCGGGGGGCTTACGAAAAGTGACTAAGTACTCATGATAATCGCAGTGCCAAAATGACAGATTGCTCTGATATAATTTTGCATAACGACTCTGAGATGCCTAATGGATTAAAAATGAAAGTACCAGTAAATGAAATTGTGATAGAAAGTGCAAATATTTCTAAAAAAGAGGTACGGTTTAACTTAGAGCTAAATAAAACAGTAAAGATTTGCACAAATGAAAAAGAAACATTAGGAATTCCAAAAGAACAAAGGAACAGATTTAAGAAAAATGACTCATGCATGGGGAATACCAGTGAACAGGGAGTAAGTGGGGATGCCATAGCGCCTTCCCTGGGCAAGCAAAACAATGACCAAACACAGACAGAAAAAGGAAATACTCACAAGGAGGGTACAAGTCAATCACCTGAAGAATTCTTTGAGCCACATATTTTTGAAGAGGCTGAAAGGGCTGGTATTACACTAAATGATCACAAATGCACAGAATTAAAAAATGACAAATTGCTGAATGATGTTGTTACACATGTTCAGTTGGAAGGTTGTAATGTGGTCTCTGATGTTACCCAGATGTATGGGCGAACAGTGGCCACACTCCAAAAAACCTCTGAACATGGAGAAATGAATAAAATATCTCGCACAGAAATGGGTAAAAAGGAGGGAAAAATGTCTTTTCATTTACCAATGTGCTTAGCCAAAAGTGAAAAAGATCTGAGAAAGGTGAGCCCTGAAATCAGTAAGAATTCACATTTCTTATGTGTATTAGAGGAAGTTGAGGACAGATATTATGCACCCATCACTGTAGAAGAAAAATGCCACACCTTCGCTATGATTGACACTGGCGCACAGGCCACAATTATGTCCAAGGAGCTGGTAAAGAGTATCAATGAAGGGAGGCCTCCACAGAGTCAGATCACAGTGAAGGCAAATCAAGGCCCAGTGCATAACTTTAATGGGGAGGAGGTGCCCATCATAGGTGTAACTGAGGTTGACATAAAAATAGGAAAGCACAGAATGAAACAAGAGGTATTGATCACATCTATTTGTGAAATTCCATTTCTGATGGGGACAGATTGCCTGAAAAGATTGTCTCCTCTCATAGATGGGGTGAATGGAGTGCTGTGGTCCTTAACCAAAAAACCATTGAGGCCTAAGAAACTAAAATCACAAAACAGCAATATAAATGAATGTCACACCGTTGCCAAAACAAATGATGCTGTGGAGGTATATCTCCAGAATAGCTGCATACCTAGTGTCACTGTTATATTAATGTGTCAAGACAAAATGCAGAGCGACAATGAAAAACTACCTGTACAAGTATACTTGGACCCAAGGAAAGATTGGCAGACTGCCATAGATGAGCACACATTACGTTTCTATTTAAAAGAGAAAACATGCAAACAGAATATTGCTCCCAAAACAGATTCAGAAAAACACATTACCACTCTGGCAGAAATACACATGGAAGATGAGCAACCATGGGTTCATGTTGGTATAAATGATTATCTTAAAACAATAAAAGCCACTTTAGCACTTGAACATGAAAGGAGTTTCATTAATGAGAAATTGTTGCAAAAAATTATGGAGAGGGAAGAAATCCCGAAATTTAGGATTAAAAACCAATATGTTTCTGGGTTGGACAGTCCAGACTTTGAAAACCGAATTGCAGGCAGATGCATGCTTAAAATTAGCATTGGGCAGAAAACAATTTACCATAATGTATGGATAGTGAGTGGAGCACAAAATGAATTTTACATGGGCAATGACATCATGCACAGAATGTGTATGGTGTTAGATTTACTTAATCAAAAAATATGGTCACGCCTAGGTGGTCCGGCACCTGAATTTGAAGACAAAAGAAGGGCTTATCATTGTGCACAACTGGTTCCTTATGCAGTCGAATTACAAATGAGGAAAAATACTATTATTCCTGCATTTACAAAACAGTTTGCAATAACACTGAAATGCAAAAATGGGCAGCAGATGAAAGGCTCTGATGCATTTGTATGCCTGAATGAATCCATAAAACAGCAAGGCCTGGATTATGAATACATTCCATTGGTAGACATTGGTGAGGGATCTGTAAAAATCATGGTAAATAATAAAGGTTGTCAGGATATTCATTTAGAGGAAAACTCCCCATTAGGAATGGCCATACAAAAATCACATTATACGGCAGATTTAAATAACATGGTGATTGGGAATATTCCTGAAAAATATGTAGATGCCAAGGGCGAGTTGCCAGAACACCTGGACTCTCAGCCCAAAGGAATATTTAAAATTCATTCTGTGTATCCTTATGATTCAAATGAGACAGTGTGCTGCCATCAAGAGGATTGCATAATATTTAATTTAAATGAAAATGAAACAGGAAATCAGCCCATTGAAGTGGAAGCTTATATGCCAAAATATTTAAAAGTGGCAGCTCTACAAAAAGACACAGCCACACAGTTAGAGGAAAGCGCTGAGATTCCTTTACCAGAAGAGTTTCCAGAATTTTCCAGAATGGTAGAAGAGCAGATCTCCTTAGCGGATGCATGTGACAGCGATAAGGATAGAGACGACCAGAGGGAAATATTTATGGAGTTTAAGGATGTATTTGCAAAAGATGCTTATGATTGTGGTTTAACTGATTTACATGTGGCCACACTACCAGAAGGTTGTAGCAGAAATCCAGTGTTTGTACGCCAGTATAGACTACCGCTGGCATATTTAGAATCATTGGCAGAGATTATTAAAAATTTGGAATCACGGGGAATAATCAGGCCCATTCATAGCACATCCAATACGCCTATTTTAGGTGTGTTAAAGCCAAATGGTCAATGGCGGCTGTGAGCAGACTTAAGAGAGTTAAATAAAAGAGTACCAGTATCTAGATGGCCACTACCATTCATTGATCAGGGCCTAGCTCAGATACATGGTTCAAATGTATTTACCACGTTAGATCTCACATCTGGATATTGGTGTGTGCCATTGGCAGAGGAGATACAACACTTATTTTCCTTTACATTTGACAGGACTCAATGTGCCTGGCGTAGAGCTCCGTTCGGGTACATCAATAGTGGGAGTGAATTTGGCATATTTTTGAGAAAGGCCATGCCGGATGCAGCGGAAAGAGGAACAATAGTTTATGTGGATGATGTCCTGATAAAAAATGAAAGCCTGAAAAGCCATTTTGATGAAATAAGACATGTACTTGGCCAATTGCAGAAAGCAGGCGCCAAAGTATCTTTGCAAAAAGCACAATGGTGCAAGAAAAAAGTGAACTTTCTAGGGCATGAAGTGACTGAACGTGGGCTAAATCCACAAAGGAAGAAAATAGAGGCCATACAAAGATTAAAAGATCCTAAAGATGTGAAAGGAGTAAAAAGTTTATTAGGGATGACAGGCTATAACAGAAAGTTCATTGAGAATTATGCAGAAATCACTCAACCATTGAATAAACTGCTTAAACTAAATACTCCCTGGAGATGGGAAAGAGAGCAGTCTGATGCAGTGGCTAGATTGAAGGAATGTCTTGTAAAGGCACCATGTTTAGCATACCCCATAAAGGACAGGGATTTCTTTATAGAAATAGGTTTTTCTGAACATTGTATGTCAGCAGTATTATCACAAAAACACGATTTGAATCACAAAACCATTGCATATGCAAGTAAGGCATTTTCCCAAGTTGAAATGAAATTTAATGAATGTGAAAAGGCCCTATTAACCACTGTGTGGGCGCTACAACATTTCCGCCCCATTGTTCAGGGAGAAAAGGTGATTATTGAAACAAATCATCAACCTTTGCAATTTTTAGAGAGTAAAAGAATTAGATCAGGCAATCTAGCGCAATCCAGAATCACTTCATGGACGCTGGCATTACAAGGTTTTCCCGTGGAAGTGAGATATGGACAAAATAAAAAGAGCCCAATTGCTCAAGGGTTAGCTGACTTACATGATTGTGCAGCTGAACAAATACCAAATGAAATGGAAGTGGAAACTAGTTTGCAGGAATTTGAACAATCATCACACAAAGCTTTTGATGAAAAAACATGCAAGGATTTGCCAACTGTATATGTGGATGGTTGTGCTTTTCACATTGAAAATGACAGTAATAAACAATTAGTGGCAGGAATAGGAAATGTCTGGTTGAAATGTGAAGGCGTCCCCAGTATAGGGATGAGGATTGGGGATAGGAGCAGTCAGGTGGCGGAATTGGCAGCCATCTATAAAGCAATTGCTACTGCAGTTGATAAAAAGTTCAGTGAAATTGTCCTGGTGACTGATTCTGACTATGCACGGAATAGCTTTGTGGAGTATTTGCCTGGTTGGAAAGCAAGAGGCATGGTTACATACAACAAAAAGCCACTTAAACATGGAAAAATGATACAAGCCATAGACAAATTGTTGTCAGAAAATAATTTAACAATATACTGGAGAAAAATTCGTGGGCATTTAAAAACACCAGGAGAGGATAAGGAGGGAAATGATAAGGCAGACCATCTGGCTAAGATTGGGGCTGTGATGGGAGAATTGCTACATATTGATTATTTAATGGGTGAAATACAAATTGATGCAGTGACACGTTTAAAGCAACAAAGGAGGTAGATCAACCGGTGGTGCAGTGGAGTCATGACACGCCAGACCAAGATTTGATTGAGGCACAAAAGAATGATCAAATTTTGGGAATCTATTATAATCATTTGATAGATCCTGAACAAAATCCTTTAACAGAAAATGATTGTATGGGAAAAGAAGAGTTGAGGGTGTTATTAAAGAACAAAACACGAATCAGATTACAGGATGGACTCATGATTAGAGAGTCCATAACAGGACAAATACAGTGGGTAGTACCCCTTTCATTCAGAGGACTGATGCTACACCATGCACATGATGCCATAACTGCAGGCCATAGAGGTTCACAAAAAACATTAGAAATATTAAAAGATTATGCTTACTGGCCACATATGTCCCAAGATGTGGAATTATATACTAGAGGATGTCTAGTATGCGCCCAATTTAAACCTGCTTCACCAATGCATAGAGCACCATTGATGAAAAGAGGCCTAACTCTCCCATGGTCAGATTTGCAAATAAAAAGGTCGAGCAGGGGACACTGTTATATTTTGAGTGTGGTATGTTTGATGTCAAAGTGGATTGAATGCATTCCTGCACCAGATTGTAGTGAGCAAACAGCAGCCACATTGCTGTTGAACCATGTGTTCTCAAGGTTTGGGTTGCCACAAAGAATTGAGTCAGACAGAGGAAGTCATTTCACAAGTACTCTAATGAGTAAAGTATGGCAAATACTAGGTGTGAAAAGGAAACTACATATCGCATATCGGGCGGCGTCTTCAGGTACAGTTGAAAGAAGCAATAGGTCTGTTGTGGATATTTTAAAGAAATTTGTGGCAGAAGCAGGTTCCAGCTGGGATTTACGTTTACCGTTGGTTCTGATGGCAATCAGGTCGACTCCTGCCAAAGCAACAGGTGTTAGCCCCCATGAGGTCTTGACAGGTAGGAAAATGGTGTTACCACAACACCTACTATACAGAACACATGAGCAAACTCTAGTGAGTGCATCCACAGTTCATGAATATATTGATGAACTGAGGAGGCATTTGCAACATGCATTTGCTTTTGTGCAGAGAAATCTGGAAAGAGCTGCTGACCGTGCAAAGTCATATTATGATAAAAAGACATCAGCAAAGGAATACAGTGTAGGGGATCAGGTGTACAAGTTTCATTTTGGAAAAAGTAAACAGAAAAATTCTAAATTTCTAGCAGCCTGGCAGGGGCCATTTCGGATTATAGATAAGGTCTCTCCTGTAGTGTATAAAATTTTGAAAAATGAAGGTGAAACTGCAATAGAGCAGTTTGTCCATGTAAATCAAATCAAACCATGCCATCCCAGACATGAGATCAGGCGGCTTGAGCATGTAGAAACAGATAAAATCCCTTGAACACAAAAAGAGAAAATAAATGGGTACAATCAGGAGGCAGTGACAAAGAAGTTAAAAAGTTGATTGTTATGAAGGCACATAAACACTGTAGTATATGTAAAATATAATATAAAATAAATATAAATAAATAAATAAATAAATGCACATATAATGGAAGCTCATGGTTGGTGTGCAGAGAGAAAGTGTGTTAAATATTGAATATCTGCTTATTTTCTTTTAACTTGTATTTAATTTCAGAAAAAAAAAATGAAATATTTTTACCAAGCATGTTTTATTTTTGGCAAAAGGATGAAGTTAGTATTGTGCTATGTACTTAATTTGTTTATTTTCTATTTTGATTTAGAAAATTAACATTATTTGGTCGGAGGTTCTGGGATCAGAGCCCACGGGAGACGATGGAGTCCTGGAGCCCACGAGGACGGATTCCGGGAAAGCCCCAAAGAGGGGTGAAGACCAAGGCTACAAAGCGATCAGCATTGAAGATGATACCGATGATCTGGTTGATGATGATGATATTTGGAGGGATCTTCAAGAATTCAGAAGCACAGGTTGTCATTGAACCTGGACCAGCATCTGGTATCGCGGTGGAAGAGGCACCAGGATTCATCATGAGTGATAGAAGGATGATTTTCCAAAATATATACATTCCGTTAAATCCTGAGATTTTGATTGAAAAACACTTGAACAATACCGGAATTAAGATTGAACAGACTAAAGAGTGGCTGGAAATAAGAAAAGAGGACACTAAGCAGTCAATAAGAGATATATTAATGCAATTGGAAAAAACATTTGTGAATTCAGCAGACATTAAGAAGAAGAGAGGAAAGAGAGGTGCGGTGATGCTCGCGATATCAATGGTAATATCTATAATTGGAGCAATAATAGGTACCACAATATCAACAGCCAATTCTATTTCGGTAGGAACACTGAGTACTAAAGCACAACAACTGAGTATTGACCTAGAAATAATACAAAAGACATTAGATGGAATTAGAGGGGGACTGGATGAACAAGTAAGATTCATAAATGAAACTGCAATCATTCTAAATGAACAAGCGGATGTGATGCAACGGGCGACTAAAATAATACTTAAGCATGACAGAACTTTAAATGAAATATTGAACATAATGAGTCCTGTTGATAGACTGTTAACGAATTATATGAGAGAAGTTCAAACTGCAGTTTCACAATTGATTCAAGGACATATTCCCTTGTATTTTGTTTCGCAGGATATCATTCGTCAAATGATAGAAAGATTGACCAGGAGGGAAATTGACCTTATACAGGTAAAAATTGCATTCGAAATGGGGAATGCAATGCCGTTATATGTGGACTTGGAAAGACTAGAGATCGGATTTTTGCTATGCATCCCATTTGTAGCCCCTGAACTTATTTATCAAACGAAGTGGGTACACAACGTGGGATTTTGGCAAGAGGACAAATTCATTAAGATTAAGACTCCAGAAGTGGTGGCATTTCAGTCATGGGAACCTGAAGTTTATTTAATACCAAACCTGGAAACATGTGTAACATTTAAAGAACAAAATTATATGTGTCCAGGTAAACCGTTTGTTCCTGATGCCACAGATGCTATTTGTGGGTTGAAATCTGACCCAAGTATATCAGAGGGATGTGAAGTGATTATTAGTAATATGGGGAGTGAAGAAATGGCACAGGCTAAGATGGTCAGAGGTAAATGGTTGGTCAGCACCTGCTTAAAGAACATGACGGTAGTACATTTAAACCATGGAACATACGTGGTTAAACAGGCCAAATATAATGTTTTTTATTTACAGGTTCCAAAGGATGCAATTGTGTCAATTGGGGGATTAACATTGTTTCATGTAACAAATGATGTTTGGGAAAGCCAAGTGGAAAATATCGATTTTTTTCAAAGGGATACTTTTCCAATAGATCCGGATGTGGAATATTTATTGAATCACAAAGAAAGACATGTTATAAAAATGAATTTGAGAAAAAACAATATTACAATTAGTAATCTGGGCATAATAGAAGTGGAAAGATTTAATTGGGGAACCTGGGGGGAACGCTCAATAGTGGGTTTGGCTATCCTGGTGCTAATCATGGGTGGATGGTTGATTGTGCTATCAGTAGAAATGAAAATGTTACTGATTTTACTGACTACGTCAGGAAGAGAAAGATATCCCAATACACATGCATTTTAAAAGAAAAAGAAAGAACAAGTTGTTTTTAGGAATTGGCTTGGATTATAGCCAAGTTCTAAAAACAAAAGGAGGGTATATGTAAGGATATTTGGCATGTTACAGCACAGAGTACAGCACTACTGCACAAGTAGCACATTTTTTTTTGCAGCACCACCACAAGGGTGCGGTGCATTGCTATATGGGTTACCAGATTAACAAGGAAAGACAGACTATTCAGTCAAAAACGATTTTAACATATAAGATGCAAATTTATTTTTACAGTTAAAAGCACACGTGCTCATTTAAAAATGCACACTATTTTCACCTGAAATGCCTATGGTGTGAGAGACACATTTGAAAATTAACAGCTAACCTATTAACCATTAACCTGACTAATAAAACCTTATTTAACATAACCCACTAATAAAATGTGTTCTCCACTGCAGAATTAGGCATACTCTGAAAGCCATTTAAATGTGTGTGCAGATTTTTTCTCTCTTCTCTGCCTGCTTCTCCGTGTTTTTGTGCACAGTAACTGCAGGAAGAAGGAAGTCAGATTTGCAACAATTGCAAATGTATAAGCGAAGCTATTGTTGAGAGTAGGAGGATGAGAGATGATGGATTTCATTGGGACACGTCATACAGAGGGCTGGGATGAAAGTTTTAGTGGGCAGTATCGGGGAAAAAGACAGGCAGACATTTTTCTGCACTACTGGGGAGAAGACCTGGCTGTGGGACTCCTGACTGAATGCAGATTCCTGCGTCCTGCTACAGTCCAGATTTGGCAGAGCTGGGAGGAAGACCTTTTCCTGGTTGGAGGCATTCCTATCTGCAAAAGCTAAGAATTCCAGGCAATGACCCCGGTTTGAAAAGGAAAGGCGATCCTTTTACTGGGGTTAATCTTCAAGGGAACCACATTCCGAAGGAGAACAGCTGAAGAAAACTTTGAACAGATAAGGTAATTACATAAGCGTGGGAGCAGTCAGTGTAGGAAAGGGGATTCCTGTGCGTGTCTTAATCAAATACCAATGTTGCAATTTGAGTTCTGTTCTCCGCCACTCTCTTTGCAGTGTGTCATAGACAATGCTTTTACTGTACCATTTTATTTATTTCTGTAAAGAATGAGATCGTGTTTAAATGCAACTTTTATAATACAGAAAAATATTTGAAAACAGACGGGTGGTGTATTTACTATTTACCATTACAATGCCGATGATGTGGGGAGATTTTTAAACAGTGCTATGGTCATTTTAAGACAGATGTGTGCATGTCAGAATCAGTATGAATAATTGTGAGTGATTGTAGCATAGCTTGTTGGAGGTACATGAGCCAACGGGAAGAGAGACTCTCTGAACATAGCTCCCTACCGTATATAAGGTAGTGGAAATTACCACAAGACTACCATATATAGCTCTCTGTCGTAAATAAGTCAGTGAGTTCGCCCATGGTGGCACACCAACACTATCACTGAAAATGTGGTATTCCTAAAATGTAGGTCTGAGGTCTCTCTAGTGATCACACGAAAAATCTAAGCAAAGATAAGGGATTCTGGACATTGGGGCCACAAATAAAACAAGGGAATTATGCTCACCAAAATACCACCAACCACGTATACCAAATATGCAGGTCTGGGTGCTGAAATAATGCATGTCCATTGTATTATTGTTGCACATGGCCAAATGTGAATACAAAGAGTGATTATTGCTAAGTTATTTTTCGGCGGTAATAAAATACCGTCAGGCCCCAAATCTCCACAAAATACCCTACAGGGTCCAGCTTCTCCGCAACACCAGTAATACACGTACCCTGCTGAAATCGCGTGTTAAACTTTCCCGCACCCCAGGAATACACGTACCCTGCTGAAATCGCGTGTTAAACTTCCCCGCACCCCAGTAATACACGTACCCTGCTGAAATTGCGTGTTAAACTTGCCCACACCCCAGTAATACACGTACCCTGCTGAAATCGCATGTTAAACTTGCCCACACCCCAGAAATACACGTAACCTGCTGAAATTGCGTGTGGAACTTCCCACGCACCCCAGAAATACACGTACCCTGCTGAGATCGCATGTTAAACTTCCCCGCACCCCAGAAATACACGTACCCTGCTGAAATCGCGTGTTAGACTTCCCCGCACCCCAGGAATACACGTACCCTGCTGAAATCGCGGGTGAAATTTCCCGCGAATCCCAGTAATACACGTTCCCTGCTTGCCGTATGCTGTGTGGCGGCCCTGTATACTGGTCCAGGGTTAGCGCAGCCCTTTGTGCTGGTTTGGGGATTTTGATGGATTTTCCTTGCGCGAGGGGCGTTCTTGGGGGCGTTACTGGCGCTGCTGCAGGGTCGCTGCGCCACTCTGCGCCGCGGCTGCTTTTGGTGGCTAAAATCCATGAATACGCTGTGCACCGAAATGGATTTTGGCGCATGCGGCTGGCGCAGACTATTGCACGCGCACATTGTGCGCCAGCCGCGTGCGCCACTTGTGCGCTTAATTCTATGAATTACCCCGGTAATGTCTGTGACTGTTGATAAGAGCTAACTACCTCTTGTTTATGCAATCTTCTATTACCCAAAAAAGGTAGAGCTTCCACTACGGTGGAGCCTTTGGGTTCCCCCCTTAATAGTTTAGTGTATACATTTGTAAAGTGCATACCCAAGAGGGACCCGGCAGAAACATTCATCTGGGCGTAGATGATGATCAAACAAAAATCATGCAGAATTGAAGGAGCTTGCTAGAGAATGGTTTATAGTAACAACCAGGTCTTCAGTTGTTTCCTAAACATGCTCAGTGACTTCATTTGTTGTAAACTATCTGGTCTTGAGTTCCATGTACGGGGGCCTTTGCAGGAGAAATGCCTGTCACCCCATGTAGAGGTTGTAGAAGAGGGAACCACCAAAAAACCTCGTCCAACAGATGGTTGGCACAGTATCTAGTAATCCTGTATGATAGGTAAACTGGGGCCAGATCATGGACACTCCAAAAGACCATGCATAGGATCTCGAGCACGATCCTCTGCTGCACCGGGAGCCAAAGAACGTTCCTTCGAAAGGGAGAGATGCCCATTTTTCTAGACAGATTGAAAATCAATCAGACCACCACATTTTGGGCTACTTACAGTCTTTGAAGTTGGTATTTAGGAATGCCAGCCAAGAGGGCATTGCAGTAGTCTATCCTGGCATTGACTAATGTTCCCACTACTATCGGACGGTCTTTCTCCGAAATAAGAGGCAGCAGTGGTTTCAATAGTTTGAGCTGAATGTAAACTGACTTCACTGTCCAATTAACCTGTAAATTTCATTTCAGACTGGTCTTCCAGATGGATCCTAGGTTTATGATGTTCTGAGAATATTTGGTAGGTCCTCCAAATAGGGTGGGACAGCAAATGTTTTTTAGCACATTTTCCACTTTAGTTTTTGAACCAAACATGATAATCTCTGTTTTTGTGGATTTAGTTGAGTTTGTTCACCAACATCTAATTTTGGATGTTGTCAGCACAAGATATGATTCAGTCCAGCGAATCCAGAGGATGTTTTACCCTGACATAAACCTGTGTATCGTCAGCATAGGAGTGATAACAGAGATTAAATTGCAAAATAATGTCGAGCAGAAGGCAAATGTATAAATTACACAGACCAGCAATGGAGGGATATTTGGATAGAATTGTATAGTCCAGAGTTGGCTTTTTTAGTAGAGGGGTGAGGTAGGACTTCTTCAATTCTGGCGGTACACAGCCTTGAGTTAGTGAAGCATTAATCAAAATATGAACTTTTTGACTAAGCACCATTGCATGTTGTTTCGGAAGAAAGGCAGGGATCGGATCGTATGAATAGTTAGTGGGATTCAGATTACTTATTAAGTTAGTCATAATCTCCAAACTGACCGGTGAAAAGGCAAATTTAGATAGTGACTTCTGATTTCCAGGTTGTGCCACCTTGGAAGTTATATACGAGTGTGGACTTACACATTGAGCATTAGTAGTCATCCTGATAGACTCAAATCTCTCTGTAAAGAAAATATTGAAGTTGTTGACCACTTTTTGAGACTTTTGGTATTGATAGTAAGGATTGATAAGAATGTGTAATGACACTGATCAGAGCTTTAGGTCTGTTATCAACCAGGTTTATCTGGCCCTGAAGACATACAGACTTGGCCTTAAGAATCGAGGCCTTGTATGTCATCAAGGCAGCTTTCACCTCCATGTGATCGTTACAATTCCTACTCTATGCTTATGATAAAGTGAATCATGCATGAAACACATCTCGTGTAAATAATGTAAAACATGCAATGACTAATGATATGATATGATATGATATGATATGATATGGCATTTGTAACGCGCCTATACACAAGTGTTTCAAGGCGTGACGAGGCAGGGGGAGGAACAAGGGGAGACAGATAACGATCCTACTAGGCCAGGTGTCATTCAGATTGGGCAAGGGTAGAGGGGAATGGGGAAAGGTGCAAGGGGAAGGGGAGAGGGGAAGTGCAGTACATGGTTAGTAGAATACAAGATAAATAATAGGGCCAGCTGGTGGCAAGTGCAAGGTAAGTGCCGGGAGAAGGGGCTGTAGGAAACAGAGACAGTCCCGTAGTGCAGGGAGGCAGTGCAGGGAAGAGTGGCTGGGCCAGGACACGAGATCGGTGAGTGGCCCAGTTGCAGATTCAGTGCAGGTTCAGTGATTTTAGCAGGGGAGAGAGGGAGCGAAAGCGGAGCCAAAGAGGAAGGTTTTGAGGTGCTTCCGGAACCGGAGATGGTTCTCTTCTTATTTTAGGGAGGCAGGAAGGCTGTTCCAGAGGGAGGCCCCTCCTGCGGAGAGAGATCTACCCCAACTAGTTGCTTGGAGAAGCGGCTGACCCTGAGGTAGTTGGAGGTGGATGAGCGAAGAGCTCGCGAAGGAAGATATTTAGGAAGAGAGTTGAAGGTATTTTGGCCCAAGGCCCCAGAAGGCCTTGTGGACAATGCAGAGGGTTTCGAACTTAATCCTCGCAGCCACTGGGAGCCAGAGTAGTGATTTCAGTCCTGGAGAGATACGGTCCCTGGGCTTGAGGCCAAGGACAAGTCTCGCAGTCCTGTTCTGGATGAGTTGCAAAGGGCGGAGAGTAGAGGCAGGAAGATTTAGATAGAGGCTGTTACAGTAGTCCAGCTTCGAGAGAACCAAGGCTCTGGAGACAGTGAGCTTCTAGGGGAAGGAGAGGAAAGGGAGGATACCTCTGCGGAGGTGTAGCTGGTAGTGTGACTTCTTAGAGACGTCAGAGATGTGAGGAGAGAAAGAGAGTGTGGAGTCGAAGATGACCCCGAAGTTTTTTGCCTTGAAGGTAGTAGCAGGAAGAGGGCCAAGGGAGGCCAGCCAGAGAGCTGCAGGGAAGGAGGGAGTGAGTGTGCCGATGAGTAGAATCTCAGTCTTACCGGCATTAAGGCAGAGGTTGTTGGCGGCACACCATTCCTGGATAGCAGAAAGACAGTCAGAGATGAGGGAAGGGGAAGAGGAGGCCCAGGGTAGCCTGAAAATGAGCTGGGTATCATCCGCGTAGTACTGAAAGTTGGGACAACGAGCAGCGATGCGGTGAGCAAGAAGTGCCAGATACTGGTTGAACAACCAGGGGGAGAGGTTAGATCCCTGGGGGACACCACAGGTAGAGAAAAAGATGTCAGAGAGGAAGGAACCCAGTTGGACCTGGGAGGGTCGATTGGAGAGGAATGAGGTCAGCCACGCCAGAGCCTGACCAGTGATACCCAGGTTATCACGGAGACGGTTGAGCACGATGGTGTGGTTGACAGTGTCAAAGGCAGAAGAGAGATCGAGCAAAATGAGAACACAAGGAGTGTTAGAGTCAAGGTTTGAGAGCAGGTCCTCACGGACGTTCAGGAGATGTGGGCTGTGTTATACATACAAAATAAATCCCAATCAGTGGATGTGCATTTATTACACAAATTTGTATATGAGGATTTGAGGTTTGAAACCGTAAGGCTTAATCTGATTGGCATCCGAGTTCTACAAAATGAACATAAATAAATTGGGTACTAATGAAATATGCTACACCATTCCAGTAAACTCATGCAAGGAGTTTTCAGATCCAGCAATTCTCTCATAGTAACATATTCACCAGATAATGCATGGCATCCTTGAATGTTAAGGTGAATGCACATATTTACCTTGGCAATATTTGAAACTATTTACTTACCGTGTTATACTGCATGCTAATTACAGTATATTGTTGCTGCCTTCCTGTAATCTCCCGCTTAATACCCCGTTATTGCGCCCTAATATGTATGTAGGTCATTGCCTTTTCAATTCTTTATATACTATGTACGCTAATCTGTCATAGGCTAATCCTTGATGTAGCTCCACGCAACAAGAGGCAAGATTTCCCTAGTATGCCTCCTATACACCCATCATGTTGCTTTTGTACTCTGATGAAGCTCCTTGTAACAAGAGGTGATCTTTCCTAAGTACGTATTCTATGCATGTACTATGTCCTTTATATACTCTGACGTAGTTCCCCACAACAAGAGGTGAGCTTTCCCAAGTATGTAGTGTATGCACCTATTATGATGTCCTTTATGTACTCTGACGTAGTTCCCCGCATCAAGAGGTGAGCTTTCCTAGGTATGTATTCTATGCACCTGTTATACCCCTTATGGACTCTGATGTAGCTCCCGTAACAAGAGGTGAGCTTTCCTAAGTATGTATTGTATGCACCTATTTTGTCCTCTGTGTACCCTGACGTAGTACCCCACAACAAGAGGTGAGCTTTCCTAAGTATGACTTCTATGCACCTATTATTATGTCCTTTATGTACTCTGACGTATTTCCCGGCAACAAGAGGTGAGCTTTCTTAAGTATGCATTCTATGCACGTATTATTATGGCCTTTATGTATGCTGACATAGCTCCCCACAGCAAGAGCCGAGCTTTCCAAAGTATGTACTTATTTACGCAGTACCCATCCCTATTGTAAGCCGGTCTTGTATCTATTGTAATTGGTCTGTCTCCAGCACTAATTGTAACCCTATCCTTAAGTTAAAGTGCCTTGATGCCTCTGGGCTTTGCCCGCTATATAAATAAATAAACAAATAAACAAACACACAGTCTTCTCAAATCTTTACACTGACCAGTACATGGTAGCAGGTTGCATGATCTAGATGTCACAAAAAGCCTTCTGTCACTCAGTTCTGTAGAGACATTGGTGTTACAATGCAGGCGACTGGAGGGAAGTCTCAGGATCCAAATCTTAAGTTAATACATTTGTGTATAATGCATGTAATACCAGAGACCTGTCTCTAAACGCATCGCTCTGCGTTGTCTTGCTTCCAAGACAAACACGTTGCCCCTGAGCTATCCTCCTGTCCCGGGATCAGAAAGACCTCCCAGTAGATGGGTTCTAGAGGATCAGTGTTCATTAGTTTCAAGGTAGATCTTTGAATCTCCTGGTGTTACAGTACCATTGTGTAGTCTCTGATTTACCTTTGAAAATACCATTGTGTGGCCTATGTATATTGTTCCAGTTTGCTCTTCCCAAAGATCTGGTTTCATGAAGTTACTTCGCAAACATAACGACCAGATCATGTTTATTTGAAGAATAGGATTTCGTCTGGGGAGGATAGCTCAGGGGCAATGCGCTCACCTTGGAAGCAAGACAAAGCTCGATCCCCGGGTCCGCATTATAGATAACCAATTATAATATTACAATAGTATTAATTCATTGTGAACTGTACCGAAAATAGTAAGTACACATCCGGTGTGCTATGCTTGCTCACCATCATCATACCAATACACATTTTGCAATATATGTCTTGAGGCGACCAACATATAACAAAGACCTCTGGTTCACTTCTTTGTGGAGAAGCCAGAAAGAGTATTTGCCTCTGTGCAGCCTGGGAGTCTTAAAGGACAGGAACAGAACATGTTGAAGTTCTCTTGGGCGGAGAGCTGCAAAGGGATGGTGGGACCATATGATATGATATGATATCATATGGCATTTATAACGTGCCTGTACTTAAGTGTTTCAAGTGACTATAGGTTGACTTTTCACAGTGTTGCATAGGTTCAGGGATAATATGAAGCACTTAGATCTCCTGAGCTCCTCTGAAAGCATTGGCACATCATGTACTACTTACACACCCAAGGACTTATTAAATAGGGTGGCATGTTCCTTATTCCCGAATTCCTTGTATGACACTGTGTTTGTGGGTACAACGCTGTCCCCCTGAGATCTATTTTGAAATGTAGACTTCCCTCCCTTGTATTATCCATTTTAAAGTGACAACGTGTTTCCATGAGCACTGTTTTCTGTTTTGTGTTTATCATTCACACACTTTTCAGCAACTGCTACGTAAGTAAAAGTGACCTTTTCTTCTGAAAATAGTGGATTGAGGACTGCACCCACAAATCAGAACAATGATCGCGTTAAAAAGGCAGCTGGTTGCCATGAGACCCCCAACATGCCTGTCTCTTCTCACTAGCACTTCCAGCGCAACCCATTTTCGAAAGGAAAACATGAGCCAATTCATCAATGTCTGTTAAAATGAAGTGCTTCCTTTTATCATCCCTCCACCCACTCTCCACTATAGATTCCAACCTTGCAGTTCTAAGATATACACTGTGTCTGATGCTGAACAGCGTGGTAGGAAATACTGTGCCAGAAAACGATGAGTAGCTATGTTTCTCCCTAATGGTAGCCTTCCCTTTCCCAAACTCTCAATTGAATGAATTGTGAGCTCGGAAAATGGAAAATCCTGTTTTCTAAGCAGCAGATGTGGACTGCCTGATAAGTTTTATTCAAGATATTTTCACATTAGAAGGAAGTACTAAAAAAATAAGAGTTACGAAGTGTGGTTGTTTTAGATATAGGAAAGTAGTGAGTTAGGCAAGGGGCATTTTCTTCTCTACCCCCTTCCTTAGATAAGCGGCACTTCAGTGCCAACTAGGGAAAGACAAACCATCGAGGGCCAGTTAGACTTCCCGATAGGGAAATGTGGTAAGCTGTAGGCCACTATAGAAGTAGTGAATACAATCTCGAATAACTTTTTCTGTGTTGTGTTAAGAAATTTGAGCATCAGGCAGAAGTTGCTGCTCGTATGCCCTTGGTTATGATCTCCCTACTGATAAACATGTCTGCTGTCATGAATGCAGCAGTTCCTGCCCACTGTCTAATTGGAAGATACATCTGGAAACCTTCTTCCCTCTGTCTCTCGCCAACTGAGATGTCCCACAAGAGACAATCATCATAATGCCTCCTAAATTAAGCCATTCCCTGAGTCCCTATTGACTCAAGGAAGCTGTCTATAAATGCCTGGAGTTCTCTGTGCTAGTTTCGTCCATCTGGTCGGACTATGCTGGCAGAGAATTATATCACGAAGCTTTTAGTGAAGGGTTTTGAGATTGGATTCCACAGCCCCCCGAGAACGCACAAGAAATGCTGATGAAGCATTCTAGATGTGGGATACATTTGCAAATACATGAGCTTGGATTCAGCATGCATACACTCCACTTCTGAAGCCCCTTGGACACTGTATGCAATCTTGTCCATTTAACTATATATCCTTGAGCCTAAATTACTCAGCTAGAAATCCAGACTTTTTAGGATTTGCATTTGCCACCGGTCAAGTGGGTTTTTTAGGTCGGAAAAAAAGTCTGCCATTTCTAATCCCTGGAACTACAACACACGCCTATTCCCATCCCCACAAAGTATGATCTTGCAAAATGGCGTCCCTCTTCTCTCTCGGATGTCTCTGCTTCTGTTGCTGATGTCCTGCATGATGCCCGTTACTGCTTCCCAAAAGATGGCGCCTGGCTGCTCTATTCGGATACCCAAGGCACCAGGATATTCAAGGTCGGGGGATATCCTAATTGGCGCCACATTCCCCGTTCACACGCAGAAAGTGTATCCCCACAACACGTTCCAGGAGGAACCTTCTCCAATCACCTGTCATACGTGAGATATCCCAATATATGGAAAGTGTCTCTGTATGGTTCTCGACATACCTGAAAAATGCATTACGCATCAACGCCCAATAATTCCCTCGCTTGAGCATGTATGCAGTCATGTGGTGTGCATGCTATGTGATTCTTATACAATTAAAATAGCTAGTAACCTGAAAAAGGGGTGGGTATATAATGCAGACATCAATGTTGAGATACTACCTACCACTGCGAGGGTAATCCAACTATTCTGCTCATGCAGTATTATTTAAATACTATGTGCCAGGCTTTTTGCAAATTCTAAACATTGATTGCCTCTCCAGCTGAGGGCCGAACATGCATATGGGACAGCAGCAAGTAGGTAGAAGAAAAACATCACATACAGTACTGACTGTTCTGTGGATTGTGGATCTCCATGCAGGATGTGTTGACCATGTGAGCGTCACGGGTTGCCCATGCTGACCCCCTATTGTTTCCTTTTTCCTTTTTTATATGGTGTATTTTTGGTTAGCACATGACACCATATTCATGCTGCATTTACTGCAATATTGTAAGTTGTGCATGCAGTAAACCGTACACGCATTAACAGCCCATACTGTAGTTTGCATGTGCACCATTTATTTGAAAGATCTTGAACTGTGACTACAAGAGTTTTACCTACAGTCATATTGGCAGTAATGGCAGTCACATTGCAGGGACCTTACCAGTGGATAATGTGTTGAAGTTGAAGTTACGTAAACCTGTTGGTGAAGAGGAAGGAGGTGAGCATATACTTATCAGTTGTTATGTGCACATGTAAGTGTGGAGACTGAGTGGTGCATCATAGGTGAGGGATGACACCACCTTGTGGCACAGGTGTTGAGGTGATTCTTGATTGTGAGCTTTAACCACGTACAATCCAGGATCATTTTGATTTCTGGAAGGAGATAATTCTGGTAATGTGGAGTTCGGATGTTTATTGTGTAAAAGAAGGTGGCAGAACATTCTGGAAAATGGACTGTACCTTTAAGGAAGGCTTGGGATCCAGTCATTTGGATGGATGAATAGCAGGTGATACTCTATGGAGTCCGACATGGGGTTGTCCATCAATGGACTGTAATATGACATTGAAGAGGGAATGATTATGGCTGGAAAGTTGCACCACGTGGCGGCAGCGCGCAGAGGAGTATGCAGAGCACTAGAGGCAAACCAGCAGGTTGTGCAGAAAGTTTAGTCGTTTTGGTAGGGACACACGTGAGGAAGTATAAGGAGGCAGATTTATCCAAACAACTGAAGGCTAGAGTGAGCATCAGAGTTTCTGGTATAATGAAATAGTAGATGAGTTTTAGAAGAGAGGCAGCGAAGAGTGTGACGAAGAGGGCACCCAGGACAGACATGTAAGGAATTGCTTCCGATAACGGGGTTGTGTAAGAGGTAACAGTTCTCCTGAATCTGGACAAAGAATGATTGCCAAGGTAAAATCATGTGACAAATGCAGGGCTGTGTTCTTAATATGGTTGCAAAGTATTTAGGAGGAAAGAGTGATGATCAGCCATGTCAAGGGAAAGGAAGAGAAACATTGAAATGGGAATAGATTATCAAGGAAGGGGGAGTTGTGGGGGGAGTGCTGTATCCACTACTATATTGGTGGGGATCACTCAGTCATTTAGCCACGCCAAAACCTTGCAATAGTGTGAGGGATGGGAGCTAGGTTGCTTTGATGTATGTGGTATAATTTAGTTTAGTTTATTATTTGTATAGCGCCGCCTAGCCCTGGGGCATCCAGGCGCTTGAATTGATTACAACATAACAATATAATACAGCATGGTCCGTAGGTGGACACCACAGAAAGTTTAGAGCATTACTAAACAGTTACAGGTAATGTACAAGGTATTGCAAACAAGGCAGAATTTACACGGGTTGCAGGCAGTAGGTGCGATAATAGGGTAGAGATGGGCGTTCTAGGCTTCTTTGGTCAGTAACCAGGTTTTGGCACTGTGCACTGTATGGAGTTCTTACACTGTTTACTGTTTACTACGAGACAAGAAAGAGAGGGAGATAGAGAGCGAGAGTGTGGCATTCAGCTAAGGATTGGAGGCAACGAGAGAAAGCATTGACCAACTTGACCAGGAATCATGGTTAACTAGTGAGGGTAGGTGTAAAGAATCGAGTCGTACAGGGATTGGTCACTGAGCTTTGAATGCAATAAAAACGTCTGGTGGCTTGCCTCATATTTTCCAACACAACTCTGTGGAGCGAGCTTTGAAAAGGTGCACAATCAATGTTTGATTCTACTCCAGGCTGTGACTCCAAGGTTCTGCTGGTAGATTCTCTGAAGATTTTACCAGTGATCAAAAAGAAGTTCCTCGTGGTGCGCTTAGCACTAAAGCATTGTTGAAAAGTATCAGTAAAAAAATCGAAAATTTCAAAAAGCCGAAAATGTTGAACAAATATCCCATTTCGTGCCATTATAGTAAACAAAGAGAGTGGAATTTGCGGGGGTGGCCTAGCTAGTGACTGGAAAGAAGAAATGCAGTGTTTGGTAGATGTGATTCTGGGAAGAATAAGGCATTAGAAACAGACCAGGTTTATGTAATTTATATATTTTTATGATATAAAATGAAGATGGTTCCCTCATTGCAGGTAAGAGACAACCATCTGGTGGCATAGCCAGTTCTGTATTATTAAATCTTGATCTGTATATAGGTGCATTCTCTTTTTTAGTATAGCCATTGCATTTCTATTAGGTGCACTTTTGAGTATAGCCCTTGTATTGAATTTATTTGCATAATTTCGTAAAGCCACTGTATACAACTTTAACAGCAATGTTAAACGCAGCCACTCTGTTGAATTTAGCACCTCCTCTGAGAATTGCCTCTGCAGAATTCCAGCTGCATGCCTTAGGTATAGCCACCATATTGGACCAGGTGCACATTGAGTAAAGCCAATGTAGTAAATGTACCTGCATACCTGAGAATGGACTATATATATATATATATATATATATATATATATATATATATATATATATATATATATATATATCAGCTGCTTCTTGTGTGGAATGTAGCTGCATTGAATTTCAGCTGCATGTTAAATCCAACACTGCATTATCTCTAGGTGCTCTTGGGTATAGCCACCTGCACTGAAATTAGCTGCAATTGGAGGCAGCTCCTGTTTTTTTTTTTTTTTCTAGTGGTGCTTGATCCCTACTATGTGCAGTCTCTGTTTTCCTTGAGCTGTGCCTGAACTCCTCCAGCAGTCTCACTCTAGTAGTGTTTCATAGTTTGCCACAGTGTTATATCTAGTTTCCTGCTGAAAATAACTATGGTATCAAATCTCACAGTAGCCACAAACCTGATTACATCAGCGCCTCCTGCCCTATTCTGGAGTCGCTATCCTTCTAGCCGACAGAGCAGACGCAACAGGCAATCCACCATGCCGGCCTACTCTCAGATCATAGGGGCAGTTAGGCACACCAGAAACACAGCCAATTCCTTGTAGGAATGGGCCTTTGATTACTGTAACCTAAACCAGGCCCACCCTTAAAGAGTAAGGGCACACTTGTCCATAAATCAAGGTTAATGTACAAACAGCCGGGAGGGTTTATATGACCTCAAAGAGTCAAACTAACCTGCCTCCCTGAACCACACAAAGAACACGCATTTTATAGAATTTGTCACAGGTAAAACACTCCCAGAGGTTTTGTTACAAAGTCAACCCCCACACATGATTGGATAAACTGATACTATGTAACCATATTCCCTTCAATTCCCACAATTCTTATTGGATACATTCATGTAAGCGCCATCCTTTTTAAATTAAAATTGCATGTTTCATATTTACTCTACACCCCTCTCTGGGGCCCTTCCATATTTGGACATAGCCCCATCTCCTAGTTACACATATTACACAACTTACAAACAATTTCAATTATCACAGGTTCCATCTGGTTGGAAACCTTTACCCATTAATTGTGACACACACGGCTATCCTATGGAAATTCCATTGATGTGAAGAGGAGGGGGACAAACACATTTCTTTTTGATCTATTGTTGCTCGTTTTATCGCCCAAAGTGTTGGTGTCCACATTTAATTCGAAACTATGCGACTTACCAACCCAGCCCACATGGTCCCAACATACGCCTTGACAACTCGATTGAAAAACCATGACCTATCAGTGTACATTTCCCTGCAAGCAATGATTGCATTGGGTTTCGATTCTCTGGCCCTAAAATCCAGCCCTACCAGTTGGCGGAAATCTCTCCATCATTCACTAACAGACTCCCACATTCTTAGAGAGATTTCATCTTCCCATCACAATGCACCAGGCCATAAAGGGGCCTGCCCGAAACTGACCATCTGATATTCATCACAACTGCTGCAGCCTTTCCCCAGCCTGCCTTGTAAAACTAGTTTCTCAGTCACACAGAGTTCAATTTCCCAACCCAGCTATTCAGTCAGCACAATTCCTAGCTTATCAGAAAATTCTGCGGCAAAGCAGATCTGGATATTCATACTGGCCAAAACCTATTTCCCTAACAACCCACATCTATGTGTATCTATACATGTATGTTCAGATCTAAAGCATACTCTCACACTGATTTTCGCATTTCAAATATCCTACCTTGAATGCACACATGGAGCTCATCGCTGTCCGATTGTTAGGTGCTATGTGGCACGACACACCTATATTGCGTTTATATTGTATCAGCAGTTTTTACATGTATCTTGCTGCGCACATGTAATTAAAAAATGTATCAACTAAAACAACACAAATAATAACACATATCTTATTCCCATTAGCTACACTGGATTCATACTAAATTTTCAACATCATGTCAACATTGCTGTCACCCTAGCCACCAATGTTGCAAGCACAATTAAAATTTCTATTTACTTGTGGGACCCTTATAAACCACCCTGCGCCCTCCACACAACCAGCCCCCAGGGGGAGTACTCAGCCCCTCTGACATCTCCCACTACTCCCCCACTGATTCTCCTCCTAATCTTCCCTCCCTGCCCTCTCTCACCCCGATAATCTCCCTCCCCCAACCATTCACGCCTCTGATTTTGCATCCCTTAGCTCTGCTTGGGCTTTCCTCTCCAATACCCCTTCCTCGGCCTCCCCGCAAACCCTCACACACACTCCACAGGTATTCAAGAACCCCCTCAAGCACAGAATCTACAACATATGGACCCTCTCATCTCTGCACTCCTCACCATATCTATCCCATATCCCTGTCTTCACCGCTCAAATACACCATTCTGACATCGCTGTGAGATCCCACTTCAGCACAAGATATCGGGGGTAAATCCCTCCTACTCTTCCCCTAAATGGTTCACCCCTTCTCTCAAAACCTTCAACACCCTAGAACGCAGATGGTGGCCCAATCTATCTCACCTCAATTCAACTGCCTACGCTCATCAGATTCATGTCTACAAGATGGAAATCCAGAAGGCCTAAAAATCTTTCTTTTCAAATAGAATCTCAAACACTCCTAATGAACCCATGCCATACTTTGAGTTATTCATTGGCATCTGACAGGCAGGCTAGGGCAGCTATGAACCTGCAAATAATATGATACCGAACGACATAGAAATAAAACTCCTGCTGACCACAGGACAGAATCCACGCCACATTTATGAAACCGAGAAACCAGTCAGAACATAGGGGTACGTATCGCCCTCCATGCTTGCTGAAGTACTCTCGAACACATACCCTGCTAAACTCACTTACGTCTAACTGTCATGTCATGCAACCTTAAATGTAACAACGCCTTGATACCTTTGGGTTTAGTGCACGATATAAATGTAAACAAATAAAATGCTCATGGAAGATAGCGAATGGCAAGGCCACCCATCTGAACACATCTATCACCAGACACCACTCTTGAGACACATTGCACAACAGCTCTGCCATACATTTGCAGCTATCGATCAGGACCAAAATGCAGTCATGCTGGATACATAATGAGTCTCCAGACGATCTCACAGCACCCATCCACATGCCAGCTCGATATGGATAGCTAATGGGGACACCCCTAAACTCCTTTGTATTGGCTATACTGCACACAAACATTCTAAACTCCTCCTACAAATTTCTCATTCCTTGGACTTCGGTCCACAGTGGGTGTTCACCTACAGCAGTAATTGGTTAATTAGTAATTGTATAATGTAACAATATGCTATACTCAACTAATAAGAGACAAGATAGGGCATATTTTTGTATGAACTATTGTATGACACAGAAAATTACTTCCTGGAAAAGAATCATGGTTTCTTATGTAATATTGTAGGTGCAAGTGCCACAATAAGATCAGAAGAAAGTAACGTATTACCTACAAAGGCTTTGGGTATGATGTGAATGTGGATGCCTAAATAAAGATTGTTATGGTTGTAGGAAGATGAGGCAGGACCGATGCACAACGTAGTGATCCGCAAGAGCCTACACAATATGCTTTTCCAGCATGCCGCTAACTATTTTCACCTACACTTACGAATGTGCTAAAACATTTCTAAGAAATTCACATGCTCGTGTCAGCTATCGTGCTAAATTACGTTGTGTGTGAGCGTAGGTTAATGAAAAGCACCCAAGCATAACATATGTGATGTTATGTTGTGTTAATATGCAGGAAAGTTGGGCCTGATAGACGTGGTCAAATCTGCTCCAAACAAAATCCCAAAGCCCAAGAAAGGATTGCGAAGGGGGTGACAAGGGAGCAGTCTGCAGTACGTGCCGGGTAAACTGCTGCTGTGTTTCTTTGCTTGCCATTGTTTTGGAGGCGTGCGCCTGG
Source organism: Ambystoma mexicanum (assembly GCF_040938575.1). Lineage (NCBI taxonomy): Eukaryota > Metazoa > Chordata > Amphibia > Caudata > Ambystomatidae > Ambystoma > Ambystoma mexicanum. The sequence continues at coordinate 199,763,043 of NC_090921.1, forward strand.
AGGCGTGTGCTATTCTGGCTGTGAACATTTAACCATTCTCGCCCGCGAAGCGGACCGCGAAGGGAGTGACAAGTGAGCAGTCTGCAGTACCTGCCGGGTAAACTGCTGCAGTGTTTCTTTGCTTGCCATCGTTTCGAGGCATGCGCCTGGAGGCGTGTGCTATTCTGGCTGTGAACATTTAATCATTCTCCCCCGCAAAGTGGACCGCAAAGGGAGTGATAAGGGGCAGTCTTCAGTCCGCGGGACCGTGGGACGTGCTATGCGGCTGGAATTCTCAGTTACCGTTTACTATGACCGATTTATCGTGAGGATTAGCCTACCCTTGCCCCGAACAAACATTCAGCGGATTCTAATCTACTTACCCAAGGGAGCAGTCTGCAAGTCCCCATGAGCGTGGGCCGTGCCGTGCTGACGGGCTTTTCAGGAACCGTGTTCTCTGATTTGTTCTGCCTTGATTGAGGACTAGCCCGCCCCCGTCCTGAACAGTCACTTGTTGGTTTCTCTTTCACTTGGCCTCTTAACACCTCTTGGGTTCAGCCGTAAGACTGCGGGGTTCGCCCTTTGATCACGGCTGCACCTCTGAATCTAAGTTCGCTATTGCGTAGCCTATTATCAGCAGCTTCAAGGGCGGGACCTCATACACAACTTCCTTACGGTTAGGGTAAGGAACTTTTGAAACTACAAATTGACCGCGCCTATTTAATTGCGCAAGGTATATGCCGTTTTACAGGCAAGGACCGCAATCGAACTATAACCTTCAGAAACGTAATAGCAACTTCCCAGAAACTGGAAGAAACAGTAGAATGGCCAAAGCTAAACTAAAAAGGAAAGAACCCCCTGTGAAAGGGGCTATCACAGACTTTTTTCCACCTAACGTCCTTCCTGAAGTAAACTCCATCGCTACGGAAGTAGAGGAACCGGTGAACAATCCCACTGCGGCACCTCATGAAGTAACTAATTATGACGACATAGATAACAATTCACTTCTTGATCTCTGCCTATCAATGCAGCGGGCTATGACTCCAGCACACCCGCGCCAGTTATGTGACATCTCACAGAATCCCCTACCAAGTGCACCATTTTCACAGAGGGATCACGTTGAAAGACTATCTACATCTTCCAATTTGGTTCCGTTTCAGGAGCCCTCTGTATAGGGAACCAACACCGAATCCAGCCGAGTGTCTACTACGAACACTCCCGCCTTGGCTGAATTGCAATCCTCAGTGGCTTCCTTGCAGTTCGCCCTAAAAACCCTTCTGAAATTGTGTGGGTGTATCCTAGAGACCACTTTCACTATCGCAGTAAGAGAAGGAGGCAAAGGTACCCCTGGAGTAGAAGAAAATCCGGTCCCTAGGCTTATGGACAGCGACCCTGTATGTCCTCCTTCTGACCCCATACCTGCACTTGAACCTTCAGAGGAGTCAGAAGTATATTTCTCTCGCAAACAAAGAAGGCAGGCTAGAAGAGCAGCCATGAAAAAAAAGCTGTGTGTAATAGCCTCTCCTCTGCCCACGACCGCTCCGCTGGGGAAACTGTCAAAAAAGGCCAAAAAGAGAGCAACTAGGGCGTCGAAACATAAAGCAAAGGGCCCAGGCTTTCTCACAAGCTGGCTTATTCCAGACATTGCGTTTGAGTCTATATGTACAGAAGAAAATCTATTCAATCTCAAATCATCTCAATTGAACAACGACTTGGAAAAGATCTCCTCCACTCCTAACAAAAGCCCAATCATGGCTCCTTTGGCAATAAGTATCTCTAATCCACCTACCATCAATGAGCCCCCACAAACTGACTATTCTAATAATCGCATTTGTATTATCAAACATTTGTATCAGCAACACGAACGAAACTGGCTCACCCGGTCGGCCCTCATGACCAGGCTCCACTCATTGCCTCAACTTAGTGTTCTCAGTTCTGCAGACTTTGAATACGTGGAGCCTCTCCATGTTACCAACCCTAATGTCTCTGCAGTCCACTGCAAATTCTTAGCCACAGCTCAATTGATGCGAAGCTTCAAACAAAACCTGTTAGTTGTAGACAATGAGATTGATGCCGACCCTGAAATGGAAGACCTCAGCTGCCCACGTAAGGTGGTTTCTCTGCCGGAAAAATCTCCCACGACTTCAGATCTATCTAAGGTGGACAACGGTCAGATGGCGGACGTACAGAAAGTTCTAAGTTGGCGGGTTGAATCCCTCCCTCTAATCATAAATAAACAATGAGACCATACCATTGTCTCATGGAATTGTAGAGGTTTTAACCATTTACTATCCTCGCAAGGAACAGCAGATATCCTAACAGACCACTTGTGCATTTGTTTACAGGAAACATGGCTGGTCTCTCCGGTGATCCTCACTGGATATACATTATATCAGTCTTTTGCCAAGAAAGGCCCCAGGGGTAGACCATTTGGAGGGTTGATTGTGGGTGTGAGGCACTCTGTCCAATCTCGCCGAATTAACACCAGCCAACCTGATAACATCTTAGCTGTGGAAATTGTAGTCCCTTATGAAGACACCTCTGAAAGAATTCTACTCATAACCTCATACAACCCTCCAGGAGCTGTATGCAAAGAATCATTAGAAGAGTCTGCCCATGAGCTACTTAGCGAATGGACTACGATACCGGGGAGTAATTCAGTTATATTCGCAGGCGATTTTAACTGCCATATAAAGGGTAAAAAAGGCACTACACTCAATCCCCTATTACACCCCAAGGGGTGTATGCTTCACAACGTAGAAGATTCTGAAGGCTTAAATTGGCTACACTTTTTTTCTGATTGGAACTTGGAACTCATTAATGGGAGAATGCAAAGTGACTATCCCGGTAAACATACTTGGTGTAACGCCACTGTAAATAGTACCCTGGATTACATATTTGTGAGTCCGAACATAGTCAGCAGAACTAAAGACATGAAGATCACCTCGAACAATTGGAGCGATCACAGCCTTCTAACCTTGACTTTTGCAGCTGAGTGGTCAAGACCGAGCCCCAGCTCTATGGGTAACTTGATGACTTATCAAGCTGGCACCTTTATATGTTGGCACCCAAAAAATATCAAAAACGCGGCTCGTTCAACTCATGCTCTCCCGCTCTATGATATCCAAGCCTTTACCAAATTCACTGCTAACGATATTGAATCATGGATTGTGGCCTTTTCATCATCACATGCCACAACAACTTCTAGCATGATGATCCAAGATGGAAGAAAGACCATACCCTTTGATAAAACCATCCGTGACGCTAAACGAGCACTAATGGCTTCTATTCAAAAAGCAAGAACTGCTACAGTTACACTCGAATCCTTTGTAACCCAGCATAGAACCCTTAAGAACAAATATCGTGCCTGGATTAAGACCAAGAGAATAGCAGAGAAGTTAAGTCACTGGCAACAAATGGTACCTTGGTATGCTCCAAAAATACAAGAAACATCTGGGGTGTATTAAATGAAATGAGGGGTTCTACTCAGCACACCATGGTTAACCCGATAGGTGCCCAGCAATGGTCTGAATTCTTGTCTACACGCAATGCTACAATAACATCAGTCCAGCACAGCAGCTGTGAATTGGTCCCTCTTGAAAAACCCTTTATAGTGACTAACGAACAACTCTTCGCCAAAATTAAATCATTAAAACCATCTAGAGCGCCAGGACCCAACGGCCTAGCCAATGCTGTATTGAAAAGCAATCCCGATTTCTGGCCCAGCCTGATTAAGATCCAATTTGACAACATATTGGAAACTGGTAACATACCGACCTCATGGCAAACCTCCATACTGATCCCAGTCTTCAAGAGAAGAAACAGACTTGAACCAGGAAACTACAGACTACTGTCCATGTTGGACTATACAGGGAAGTTATTTGCATCGATGCTTCTAGATAAACTGGAGACATGGGCAGATAGAACTGGAATATTCAATCAATTCCAAAGTGGATTCAGGAAAGGCTATACAACCAACATGAACCTGACGATCATCGATCTACTGAGGACTGGAGCTAAGACCAGTGGAAAACCTCCTCTATATGCACTCTTTATAGACTTTTGAGTGGCTTTTGACACAGTTCCCCGTGATAAACTCTGGTCAAAGTTGAAACTATTAGGTTGTCCCAAAGAACTCCTCTATTACTTGAGAGCCTTACATCGAAACACCATGGCTAAACTCCAAGGCCATATGAGCCCTCCAGTTCCACAGAATTGCAGAGTGAAACAAGGCTGTGTCACAGCTCCTTTCCTATATAATGTATTTACATACGATCTTCCCATAGCGGTATGTGCAGTAAACAATTGCCCTCCACGGATCGGATCCGAGCACTGTCCTGTGCTCGCCTAAGCTGATGATCTGATCATCATGGACCACACCTTCAGCGGCCTATCTAGATCGGCAAACGCGCTCTGGGAGTATGCCCTTAAAAACGATCTGGTTATCAATAGTGAAAAAACCCAAATAACGGTATTTTCGGCAAAAATTGCCAGACCCAAGCTAGTCATGCAGGGGACTGAGATAAAATACACCACCACAAACAAATATCTGGAGATGGAGGTTGATGTCACAGGAGAATACACTAAGTGCATACAAACTCGAATCACCAGAGCTGCCCAACTAACCGCATTAATACACCGCTTTGCAATAAAAAATTGTGGTTATACTATGTAGGGTGTGCGCCAGCTCTACTTGCAGATCTTGGTCCCCATGGTCACTTATGGATTGGAGGCACTACTACACATCAACTTAGGCTGGCTCCAAGTCATAGAGGGCAAATTTTGGAGGCGGATATTGGGCCTCCCCCAATGTATTCCAATGGCGATACTAAGACTGGAACTGGGGCTAACTTCCCTTAAAGCTACTGTACTTAAAAGAAGAGCTGAGATCTATTCTAAGATGACCAACCAACCACTGAACCCCTTGCTAAGATCATTGCAACGATAAATCTCTAGGGAGGCGACTCTCTATCACCTAAAAGCCCATATGGAAAACCTGTATAAGGAGATTGTTTGTATCCCAGCATTGAGGGACACAAGTGATGCATCGAAGAAGGCTCTTTCTAAATGAATAGATCTTTGGGATTGGCTCGAGAACTACGATCATCTGAGCAAACTTACGAAGTATCAATTCGTACAGTATAGACTTTACACCTATCTTTAACCACAGCTGTACTTTAATCTGAGTCCCTCCAGTAAACTTAGATGCTTCCTTCTTTTGCTGCGTCTTGACTGCTTACTGGTAACAGCCAACAAGTGGATAGATAACCATCTACTCTTGCATGAAAGACATTGTCGTATGTGCAAGAACACCTCCATTAATGAAACAGCTATACACCTTCTAACAGCCTGTCCGATCATGCTCAAAACCTATGAACTATGCTCGGGGGAAGTGGTCCATAATCTGGAGCACATAGAAGAACCATGGTTCTGGTACCATAGCCTGAACTCGACTTCTATAAAAACCCACATAGCTATGTATAGCATATGGCTGAATATTGAGAAATCCCTGGCTATTACCATCTAGCCCATCCAACATTTCAATTTTATCACAGTATACTGGGCTAACAGTTACGCCCTCTACCATATGATATGTAGAGTTCATTATCATCTTTGAAGGTTACTGGGGTACGATGCCTGAACCTGTGAAATTAACTTAATGTATTTACAGCTACACTGATTGGGGGAAGGGAAGGCTTAGATCCCAGAGGAAAAAACATAATGAAGTGTATTTACATGATGCACGGTATAGGACTACTAATGGTACCTACTGCCTTTCTGTTTTTCGTTGCAGTGGCATCACAATATTATTGATATGTAGATTGACTCTTCATCCTTGGAAATTTCATGTCAAGAATAATCAGTTTTAAATGAGGTCTTTGCCTTCCCAATTTTGTCTGATCTTTCCTGATTTTGTTTCTCTTTATATAGTTTAATTCTTTCTATTTTCACTTTATTCTCATCTCTTTTTATATTCTCTTTGTATTGCTTGTTTAATATTCTATTCTTTTATTAGTATACATATGTGTAAAGTTTATATTTAAACTGTCTCACATTATTAAATAAATAAATAAGTAAAAAATCAAAGCGTTAAAATCAATGCATAAAAACACTGCCAAAAGTATTCCAGCTCCCAAAGAGCACAGGACATTACCATGTTCGTTCTCTGAATGATCCCTAGTGACTGTTGAGGAGCTATTGAAGCAAATTTCTTATATACACAGGTGAATCTGGCTCTCCAAACTCGATTACCTGAATCTATTCGAATCTAGAAGTCGGCACATTTGGAATACAGTGGATATTTGTGTGATCCAGGGTTTGGCAGAACTTATTCAGCCAAACATAGCTAATGACAGGTATAGAGAGGGCTCAGTTCAATCTCTGTGGGTCCTAGAAGAATTACCCCTCTTCCAGCTGACCTACAACACTATTTTATTTATTGTGATGGTTATTGTGTTATGGTCTGTATCAAAACGTACACAAACATAACATTTTTTACAGTTGATTAAATAACAATGAAATGCACGCAGTACAATCCTTTACATAGATAATATACAATATAAAGAAATTGTGAACATTCATTTGGTGTAACATTATATAAAGACATAATAAAAACAGGGCAAATAAGTAATGTGATGGAAAGGGATAACAGCTGGGATATGTCAGTCAGGTACTTTAGAGTACACGATTAAAGCCACTTGCCTCCCCCCCCCACCCACTCATCAACAATTCATAACCAAAAACTGAACCGGGAATTAAAACTTAATCAAGTCATAAAATCCTTAAAATATTTCCCCATTCTCTCATAAATCTTTGGACATTCAAAGAGCAAATTATTCTAGTGTTTTTTATAACCTCAGTGACCAGACAAAAATGACATGCAGGACTTCTCGTGCCTACAGCTTCGTAGGTATAGCTATATGTGTGTCTCTGAGCAGTCCCTCCACATGAGGATCAGTTTTTCAGGACACTGCCTAGATAATTAGGATGTGGTTATCCAGCCCCAGTCCTCACTCTCCTTGCTCGTATGTAATCATGGTTCCATTGCCATGGCAATGCATGAATAGCAACATAGGTTATAGATGGTGCTATACACCCTGCTTCTATTCCTCACCATTTTCTTGACATGGACTTTTGAGGTTTGATCTGTATTTGGTATTTTTTATACATTCTTACTAATCATGTTTATACTACCAAAAGACCCCTATGGGGAGGATGGGTGGAGTAATTTGCTATTTCTTTTTAATTTTATTTATTGTGTATTAGTCCAAATCATAGAGTTTTCACAAAATACATTAAGCCATACACTCTAATCCATATAATGTAAAGCATCTCAATCAGAAAATCAGGAAAAGAATAAGAAAAAATGAAAGAAGAAAATAAAAGAAAAACAACAGAATAGCAATAAAAACAAATCTAACATTGCACAGTTCAATCATAATTAAAAAGAAACAAGCAAAAAAAAAATCTACTCAACGGAATTAAATTGAAGTAAAACGTCATAAGAAATCATTCATCAGTAAAAGCAAACACAAGAAGAGACTGATGACATTCATAAACTTCTTCCATAATCAAATCAGCAGATTCATGATGAGGACCAAGCAACTTCCAGTCCCTCAATAGCCTAACATGTTTCACTGTAGTGATTTATTATAATTTGGATCATATACACGTTCCAAAATTAAGCAGAATGGCTGCATCTCGCAGGAGGTTTCTTGGAAAAAAATGCAACTTGATTATAAGGGACAGGCAGGAACGGGGTCATGAAGACTTGTGTTGCTTGCAGTTGTCCTTTGAAGAAGCAAGTGCTGAAAACATTGATACAGCACTGAGCCAAACACTTTTCTGGTGGTGCTGTGCCAATAGGGCCCAGACACACTCAGAGCAGTGCGTGTAGTACATTAAAGAGTGATGCATTGGCACCTGTGAGATAGTCGTAGAACTCTTAGTGTAAACAGGCTGCAAGTCTACATTGTGGTTCATCAGTAAAGCTTTATCTGCATGTCTTATGAATTGAGTAGTGTGGCGTGATGCAAGTCAGGTTTGAGGAACACTGTCATGTGTAAGTGTGGGTCCTGCGGGGTAGTTTTTGGTACAATGGAAGACGTATGAGCAGGTTTGCCTTAGCACAGGGAAAGCAAGATATGCAATGGGCCAGTGCTAAGCAGCATTGCCCATGGATCTACATGCACGTTATCAAAGTTGATGGAATCTCCGAATCGGTTGCATGCATTGTGACCCTTGGACTTTGTCACTGAAATGTGTATGGATTGTGTGTGTTTTAGATTTGGATTTCTGGACTACCAGTGGCTACAGGGTATGACCTTCGCCATTGAGGAGATCAACAGTAACCCTGACCTGCTGCCAAATACAACCCTGGGATTCTGGATGTATGACTCCTGCAGGGTCTTCCAGAAAGTGATGGAGGGAACCCTGTGGATGCTGACAGGTCGAGATGAGGCTGTAGCAAATTACCGGTGCCTGCAGGAACTGCCGCTGGCGGGCATCATTGGGGACTCAGGATCCACGCCCTCCATTCTCATGGCAAGAGTGCTCGGACTGTACAGAATCCCTCAGGTGAGTGACTTAAAACACACAGCGAATGGGGCCATTGGAAAGGAGACGTCCAGATGTTCACACAATATGCATGCATTAGTGGTAACTCTTTACATCCCACATTCTTTAAAGACTCCGATTGACTAGGCTGCCACGTGGCTTCAGCAGAGACCCTTCGATGTACAGATGCTCCCTCGGTTTCCTGTGGCTGACAAACCATCACATTTATTGTAGCATTTCTGCGTGATAGAGAGTATTGGAGCTCTGGAAATAGCCAGAAGGCTGCAGGTTAGTTCTTTCTTTATGGATCCCCTAACCAAAATGAACAAACAAAAGGGGTATCCATTAAGCTCCAGCAAACCATCCTATCCAGGTGGATGCGTCAGTAAGACCATTCCAAGAAGCGGCATAAGGAGCACCATGAAATGCCTGTCCTGTACGCCTCCCATCACCTTTCAAAACCCGCCACTGCCCTCCTCTGCTGCTCCTACAGAGAAATCAATGTCTTTCTGGTTTGAACTACTTTCATAAATAAATATTAAAGTGAGTTCACCTTTTTCAAAATAACACCTCGTTATTTTCTTTTATTCATTAGTATATTATTTATTTTAAGTACATATGTTCATGGTTTTATGTTGTTGTGTTTCAGTCTGGTGTTTTTATTTGCAATGACCTGAATTGGTCAGTATGTTGCCTCTGTGTTGAGTTATCTTTACTGAGTGCTCATGCTTTGGTAATTTGGAAAGTGCTCCAGAAGTACATTTTTATTTGCCTATATTATAATTCAGAGTTGTGCATGGCTCTTGATTCGGTTGCCACCTAAACAGATAGTAGTGTGCCCCTATAGACAACTGGAAGGTTCAATATCTCTGCCTTTTGCGTATCACCAAGTTATTGCGAAGAAGAATCTGAGGGTATTAAGATTAAGAATTGCATGTCAAGAAATTGCAATACAACATATACTCCAACGCACCTTCAATGTGACAGGCAACTTGTGGTGAATTAAATACCCACTAGCAACGTGAAATAGTTGAAAGTCGCCTCCTATTTGGCTTTTGGTCACTTTGCAGAAATTATAGCACACCACCTATTTTGTGCACCAAGCTCTCTGTATGGAATCAGACGTTTTGGGTGGTTTCACTTTGTCCCCGTGCAAATGCTTCGCAATTGCCTGTCTTTGGGCAAATACGCACCATGAAGTCTGCTTTTACGTGGGTTTTACGGAACCTTAATTGTTCTTAGTTAAAAGATTGGGGAGTTGTCAAACCTTGTGGGTTTTCACATAGCTGCTTTGGCCTGATGACTCTGGGTCAGAGAGATTTTGATTAACCTATGGCATTTTAAGTATGTGAGGTTGCACAGGTATTCAGCTAGCGTGGACCCTGGAAGAAAGGGGTTGATGAGCGACTGTACAGGGAGGGATCACAGTAGAATACTCATGCAGGCAGACGGATAAGAATTGCAAGCCTAAGTAGTTATTTTCTTTCTGACTGAATTGTGGGCTTATGATAGGGAGCTCAAGGGTATTTCTCGTGTACCTTATCCCTTGCATAACATCTCTTTTGATAATATCATGGTATGGCACAGTGTTGGGAATATCCTTCGTAAACATGCAATGTGTGTGTTTGTGTGTCCCCTCCTATCACTGTACAATTTGCTCTTGGATTCTGCAGTTCTGGCGTCTTATATTTGCGTTGCCTCTTCAGCATTGTAAATGACATTTGTTGTAGACATGTGTGCAGACTTATGTTTGTGACACCACTCATATCATTGTTATACAGTACAAGGGGCCAAGAGGTATATTTTGTAAGAAAGCCTCTCTGGTGCTAATAGCAATTCTTAAGATGCTTTTCAGGTAGAATAATCAAGTAGGATAGCCACCAGCATACGCTATATGGCCAACCACCCTTGCTTTCGCCAATATCAACAAAACAGATGGTGCTTCAGAGGACTTGCATTGACCATCCTAGGCACCAGCAATGGCACTTTCACCTGGGCTTCACCATGGCCAACAAAAAGCAGACGCAAAGGAGACAGATGTCAAACAAGTGAGCTTGCTGAACAGAACAGCAATAGTCAGAACTGGGGACGAGGAGAACTTCCTGTTGAGAGTTCTGCGTAGAGTTTTGCCCATCCTGCCGAGCATTTGCGACCACGGGTGGTGGCTTCTATTGTCACCAGTCAGATCGATTATTGCAGCGCACTCTATTTAGCGCAGCCTCTTGGGCTGATACATCGGTTGCAACTGCTGCAAAATCTGGCAGCGAAGGTGGCTATGGCCTCCCCCTTAGGGCACATATAAATCATGTGCTCCGTTCTTTGCATTGGCTCCCAGTGGCACAGAGGATTAAGTGTAGGGCTCTGTGCCTGGTGCATCGTGCTTTTTCTAGGCAGGGACGGTGATTTTTGCAGGAAAAATTCCCCCTTATATTCCTGGCAGGGTTCTCCGTTCCATTGAGGCCACATTAGTGGTCATCACTAAAATCTGTCTGGCGGGCGTGCTTTTTCTTACGCAGCTAATAGACTGTGGAATGCGCTCCCTACTTGCCTTAGAGGCCTGAGGCATCATTTCGAATTTAGAAGGGTGCTGAACACTTTTCTGTTTTAAGGTCACTGTCAGGGCCAGTATCTCATCTTATCCTCGCGCCAAGAGCCCTTTGGGTGACTGTGCGCACTACAAGTTTGCATAACGTAACATAACATGAGGAAGACTATCATGCTGAGTCTCCATGGCAGCGGTTCCATGTCTTAAAATTGCGGCAAAAATGGCAGTGATTACAAAATATCGCCGCAAAAATGCTGTGGTTTTGCCGCAACAATCATGTAAAGGATGCGGCACATTATACCATTTAAGGGAAGCGGGGGACACCCCCGCAACCCCTGCAGCCCCCGCTCCCTTTAAATGGTATAATGGGGTACACCTTTACCGGGTCAAACCACAGCATTTTTTCTGCGATTTATTTTTTTGCCGGTGACATTTTTTCCCCGATTTTATTACCTCATACCATTGCAGCCTGCTGCCACTGGCTGACAAGGAAAAAGCAAACACTCATTGGACAGAGGTTTATGACATCTTTGGTACTACATGCTCTAAACACAACCACATGCCTGTACCTCTCTGGCACCAGCTCCACAGCCACAAACTGAATGCATCCATCAAATCATCTCATCCCACACAAAGGCTGCAGTGCAGGAACACTTCACTGTTGACAAAGTATGGACATGAAGTGGCAGTTTTCTTCCTTCATAAAAAGAAGGAGGGGGAAGAGTCAAATTAGGTCCCCTTCTTGGTACAACACATGAACAACCACAACAAGTTAATATAGTTCCAAGCCGGCAGGAAGAGTGACAGCACCAGTGGACTGCTAGCACAGAAACAGACAGTGCAGGCTGTGGCAGTGCTAATGCACCTGAGTGGAGGGAATATGCAAGAAGCTGACACTAACAGAGGCATTGTATAAGCCAAAACCCATGAATGAAAACATCCAATTGCTTAACAAGTTGAGACACTGACCACGAAGATAGATCTTGCTGTTGTTTCCTTTTGTTGAAAACGTTGGCATCCTCGAACCGAACGTGTACATGGCACCAAGGAGGCTGATTCTGAATCTTCACTATTTCTGAAGGATTGCAGGCAATGAGCTGAATCAAAAGGCCAATCAAGGGCCACAGAAAGCACTCCAAGAATTGTAGTCAGAGAAGGAGCATTGAACCATGGTTCTGTGGAAGTCTGCAACGATCTCTCTAGGGATGCGATCACTCCAGGGGCCAGATTCTCAAAATGTAGCACTAATGAAAGGAGCAGGGAGAAGGCGCTCATTTCATTTGTGCTACTTTCAGAAATGCTCAGGTCACCTTATTCTCAATGGTGACTTGTGCCTTCCTGTAGGGGCTAGACAGTGGTGCACAGATGCTCTGTCCAGTCCCCTTGTATATGTTATTATTGGGAGCACGTTCCCGGCGTTTCACAGAGATGGGGATTTAAAGGAGAAAGAAAAGCATCCACATATTTGAGTGTGCAGAATATATGCCTCTTTGGGGCCAGGTTTTCGGGCAACAAGTTGTGAGGTGAGCATGAAGCACACAATGTGTGTTCAAATATTCTTGGGTACATTGGTATTTATTTCCACCTGCTCCCTACTCACCCAAAGGGACCAGAAGACATAAGAGACGTTTTAAAAATAAAATGTGTGTGTGTGTGTTTGTGCATGCAAGAGTTTTGAGTTAGTCTGTGCTTGTATGTAGTTGTCTTTGTGTGTGTTTGCGAGCATGTGTGCAGATGTTTGCCTGACTCAGTGCATGGGTGTCTGGGTATGAGTGTGAACATGAATGCAATGGACTTGGGTGTGTGTATGGAGTGGGTGGGGTGGGTGTTGTAGTAATCAATGTTGAAACGTATTGTGGCCTCACTTCGTTAAAGGGATTTACAGTTACCATTACTGGAACAGATAGATTGCTGCCACTGCTTCACAAAAGTGATTTACAGTGACCATTAGAAACATAGATTGATGTTGAACACAGCTTCATGAAAGTCATTTACACAAGATTAATCACTTTCATAAAGCTACAGCCACAATCTAGTCGGATTCTGTTTACAATTATGTTGTGACAGATGGTGTCGAAATCAACTGTGATGTCCAGGAGTACGAGTCCTCTCTTTAGTTCTCATCAGCATCATTCTTCAGAGCGTTGCAGATATTCTGTGCCCTCTGATGTCATGAAGTTGTGTTGAGCCTCATCTAAGAGAGTATTTGTTTCAATGAAGTTCTTGAGTTTACCATACATGTTTGTTTCCCAGTGCTTTGTCAATTCAAGGTGTGTTTGAGATAGGGTGGTAGCTATCAGGGCCATTTGCTTTGAAAGTAGATTTTCTGAGCAGTTGTCTGGTGAAAGCAGAATTCAATAGAGGTGAGACACCTCCCAGGCTTATGGAATCATTAAGGATGAGTAGCAATACACCAGTCAGTCAGTTTGGGATGTTTTATATTGGATGTGTATACATTTGAGGGAAAGGATTCTCTGGAAATACTGTAGGGTAGGGTTGCAAGAGTCAATAGTCACAGCAAGGCGCTCAGCAGAGAAAAGGCAGAAGGAGGATAAAGAGGGGCATAATGGAGACATGAGTAAGTTGTCATTTGTGAGGTGTGACGGTGTGCATCATGTATTATGTATGTGCTCTTGGATTTAGAGAATATTTTTGTTGTGGGTTGAAATAAAATGGAAGAGTTCTTGAGTTGGTGTTAGGATTATGTACCATGCTGTCAGGTTTTTGAACTCTCTGATGATCTTAAACATTTCCATCTGGCTGAATAGTTTTTTACGGGTTGGGAATAATGGTCCTTCTTGGCATTGTTTACTTCTGCCTTGAAGAAATGTAGCTGCTGATGGTGAGCAAATGTGTTAGTTTGGCAGTTTTTTTTTTCTCAAGATTTCTCCCATTTTTGATTTTCCTTTTTGGTGTTTCAGTTTGACTGTGAACCATTTTGACACTTTTTTGGGGGGAGTTTTTTAAAAAGGTTTCTTTGTAGCAATGTTGTCCACGGTCGAAGTGATTCTCTATGTTGTATGAATGTTACACAGTGTCTTATCTCGTGTCGTTGTTAATCTCTCTGAAGTGAATGCTATAATTTGTTTGCTTCTAGCCTTCTAGCCTTTCCAGTAAAGTTCTTTATTTGATGTTTATCGTGGATCTGGTCATAGTTGGGGCACCTTTCGATAGTTCCATGGGTAGCGGTGCCTTAGGGAATGCTGTGAATGGTATAAGTGAGTGTTTGTCTCACAATGATGTATTGTGGCTTTTGCTTCCATAAACAGATTGTGACTGCAGACTCATGCAATTGACTTTCAATGTGTTTAGATGATAGAAACATGTGCTGGACACTCCACTTATTTGACGATTGAGTGAAATGGAGATCCGAACAGAACCCCCAATCCCTCACTGTGTGAGAAATACTAGGTCAAGGACTAAGAGTGTTGTGGCAGAAATCTTTTACCTCAAAACTAACACCAGCAAACGTGGACGTGAGCGTTGAGCCTATCATAATTTCAGTTGTTTTAATATTCCATTTTAGATGATTCATTTTCATCCATGTAATGACTATCTTTTGTCTGACTGGATACCACTACCAAATGACGGTCTGATAGGAATCAATGATATCTGTAAAAGGTCTCATAAAAAGAATTGAACAGCAACGTAATCAGTGGAGAACCCTGTGGAACTCCACTTTACTGGAATTTTAGCAGATCTGAAAGGGGGTAGCGCATCTGATTGAAAACCACCTGTTAGAAATGGAGAAAACCAGGCCATGATCTTCTCCCTTGTGCCATGATTATGAAGGCAAGAGAGTATAATGGAATGGCATGGAAAGCTGCCTGTAGATCCAGCAGGATCAGGACCAACTTACTGCCAGCATCTATTATATGTTGCAAGTTGTCCAATGCAGCCACCACTACCAATTCAATACTATGTCCTGGCCAGAAACCTGCCTTCACATCATATAACAACCCATGATTTGATATATTGTGGTTTTGCCTCATGAAAGCAATTTACTGAGTCCATGAACGCATTGATATACTGTTGCTACAGCCGTTGAAAGTGATTTGCAATTACCGTGACTGGTATACATTCTGGCTGCCGCTTCATGCAAGTGATTTAACAAGTCTAGTTTGTACTGCTGGTGATAAGCCTAAGCTAACTTTCTCAAAAAGTGATATGTAGGGTTCTGTGCATCTCCTAGTGAGATTCAATTAGATTAGCACATACCCACTGTTTTGTCTCGCAGTTCGAAGCTGCCAGATTCTCCTTTAACAGCCAAACGTTTTTAGGAAGCTTAGTGAGAAGTTTGGGAAAGTTAAGGTAGTGGAACGCAAGACTCTGGTGAAGCTGAGTGGGGGTGAATGGGGATTTTGCAAGATTAAATGGAGCCCTGTGCATCTGTGAATGGCATCCAAGTAGGACAACACATTCACCGCAGCAGTAACTTGTCTAAGTCAATTAATGGAAATACTGCATAGATGTATGTGTAACTTTCAGGTCCTAGGTTTGATTAGGGATATGACGCCTTCAGAATGTAATCCTTCTGAAGTTGTTTAATACGGTCATTTTATGTTTGTATTACTTTTTGTGAATGTATAAAATAATGTTTTTTTAAAGATTACACATTTGTTTGTCAACTGCAAATAAAAAGGGAATTTCGATTTCTATAATAAAGAAAATGCAGATGCAAGCCATTAGTCATTTAGACCCTGTGTTTTCTTTGGGCATCACTGACAGGAAGGATTCTGAACGTCTGACCCATTCTATTAACATTTTACTTTGATTGCGTTTAATGTGTACAGGCAGGAAAACATGTGACCTCTTCAAATCCCATGTTTATAGCAACACATCATCAGCATGAACTGTCATAAGCTTAACCTGGATCTGTCATCGGAATCCATCCCAAACCAGAATCATCCGAATACAGTGAAACCTCAGGTGATTCAGGGTTCCGCAGAATAATTTAGCACTGGATTATCGGTGACATGACATATCCTGTTTTATTTGAATATGTTACCCTGGAGAACCAATTGTAAATCGTATGGCTTTTTTCTACATTGTTTTCGAGGAGAACACCCCAAAACCTGTTACATCCTCAGTATGCTCAGTTACTCACAGTCAGGGGCGTTGCTAGGGGGGCGCTAAGGGGGCTATAGCCCCTGATCTTTTGGTTGTAGCCCCTGATAGAATCTCAGGTGCTACAGCCAAAAGGCTAGCTAGCCCCCAGTCCCAACAGTTCCGACATCAGCTTAGCCCCGGGTCTTTTCCAGACCTAGCAACTCCCCTGCTCACAGTTTGGCAATATGCTTACAGCCTACCTCTGAAAATATTCACCAGCCTTGACTCACATTTAATCATTTAGAATCCTGGGACATCTCAGGTGATGGATGGCCTGTTACCCCAACATCAAAACCTGTCTCTAAAGCTAAAATGGGTCCTCATGCACACAAAATTACAGCAGATCTGCCAGCACACAAATCGGACATACAATGCTCTGCTTGCAGAGTTATGACCACATGCACACCAAGCAACACATATTTGCTCTAAACTTGAACTGGTGACCACAAGGCCACATGTTTTGGTCATATAATCAACCCCATTGTTGCATTTATGATGCTGTCTGCTTCTACTTCTACATGGCTCATGATGAATTGTCCCACTTCCAAGACACGCACCCCCTAAAATATCCCCAGGGTGAGTTGAGAGAAATGGGGCCTCAGTTAAATCCTGCAATTCATTTTCCTTCTGGTGACATGCCTTTACAACATGCATCATAGAAACTCAGGATGAGTGCAAGATGATTAAGAAGAGAACAAAGAACTACAGATCTTATATGGAGAAATGCTCATGTGTTTGAAGGCAGACCCACGAATCTGTGCACTCAAGGACAGTAACATTCCAATTCTCAATTCGTATGGGACTCTCTAGCAGTTTGTGGTGAAGATCAGAGCCCACAGAAAGAACTAAAAATATTGGTGATGAAATAACAGGACAATTTAAAGGAGGCAGACATTAGAGATAGAGCAGCCACTTCATTGCTGATATGATCTGCGCCCAGAAGGATATGATCCACAACTCTCAGACTAAGCAAAATCCTTAGGCTTCACCATTGACAGCAGCCTGTCCTTCCAGAAACGCATAGTAAAGAAGGCCCAAATAACCTTGACTCAGAATCTCTACGCTTAGAAAAATCAAACGCTTCATCCCGCTGCAGGACTTCCTGATCGTATTGCAGGCCCTTGTCGTCTCGCATATAGATGGGGGCAATGCTTTCCTGATAGGACACCCAGCTGCTTACTTGGCTCCCCTAAAAGCAGTCCACCATACTGCAGCACGTTTTATTACAGCAGCACAGTTATTTGACTTAATGACCCCCATCCTATGCGTACTACATGGGCTTGGAGTGGAAAACAAACTGCTAGCATGCTCTTAGAAATAACACACTTTAGAAAGAGATCTACACTGGAATGGGGGAAATGAACAAGAGGTTGCAAGCACCAGTAAAGCAAAATCCAATTGGTTATTGGGGGTAGACTGAGCATAAAAAAGAGGGAGAGAGAGACAAAAACAGAGAGGGTGGGAGACAGAGAAAGGGAGAGAGGGGGGATATCCTGAGTGTCTCAGAGAGAGAAAACATAACTTTTTGGGGTTTGTGAGTCACCAAGAAAACTCAACTGTCTTCTTCCAGTGTTCTCCAATACAATCACATAACCCACTATTGCCACCTCCTTACCCCAGGAAAGTACAATGTTTTTGTGTATTTTGCAAAATCATTGTTTTCGCAACTCCCTTTGCGCTTGGCTCTTCATTCAAAAGGAGTTGCAAAAAGGATCCCTTTGCTCCCGCTCGTCCCCCAACACCTCATCCCACCTAGACTCTCCAGGGGACACACCCCATCCCTCCTCTCCCCTGCCAAGGGAGGTGAAGGAAAAGAGTCACTCAGTTAAGGACATTCTCCAGTGAGATCGAGAGAGAGCAAGAGAGCAGAAGTGAGTGAGAGAGTGAGAGAGAATGGGAGAGATTGTGAGGGGGAGAGAGAGAGAGAGAGCGCGAGCGAGAGAGTAGAGTAGAGTATGACAAACAGGGATACCCCTGTGATGATGAGTTCTGTTCTCCATGCTGGGTAACCTACGCCATCTCCTCCGCTTCAGCCCCTTCAAAGTGTTTGTCGGTGTCTTCTCACTGATGTCCTTCTCATTTTGTCTTTCATTCTATTACTGCACTAGGCAGTGTTCTAATCTATTCCCTGTGGATAGCCCACATGCTGCCAAGCACCATCTTACCCCATCATACCAGTAATCCACACACCAGCATTGTACGACCAGGGAGCCAAGGAAAGATTTGCAGACCTTCAGTGATTCTTCTGGGTTTCCTCACCCCTGGTACCTTATAAGCCAGTTTCAGTGGCATGCTGGTCATCACTACGCGGGTTTACAGGCTCCTCGCTGATGCACCATGAGAAGTGCTGGCGGCAGTCTTTATTCTCGGTGGGTGCTGTGCTGATGGTGGTCACTCTGCCGGTGGTGGCTGATACATCTCCTGTAGTCGCCCAGCTGGTAATGGTTGCATTGCTGGTGGTGGATGATGCTCGGGCGCTACCATGCTTTGACAGAGGCACAGGTGCAGGGCCAGGGCTGATTTGTCCCGCAAATATTAACTAGAGAGTACACCCTTCCAGATATCCAGGGAGCATCGACTACAGATAATGGTAGGTTATGGTCTGATGTCTGCATCTGCTGGTCTGCTGGCAGCACCTACTAGTCTGATGGCAAGAGAAGGTGTGAATGGGGAGGGGTAAAGCTCACTTACATAGCCTACGCATCACAATCCAGTCTATCAGTTCACTTCATGGCTTTCCTCTTTCTTCATCACAAGTGATGGGCAAAATCTTTTCCAGCAGAACAATGTCATGCAATGCGCATGTGAGAACATGGGAGCATGCTTTGCTTCACCTGAATCAATTGACCTACCGTGCATGTACAAGAGAAGCAGATTTTTTTCTTTGCCTGAAGCGATGAATGAGGTCATGCCTATGCACAGGAAGGGATCCCAACTTCCGATCACCCAAGTTGTTTGGCCAAAGTGGATCATGGCACATGAGGCTGTTTTGATTCACCTGAACTGATTGGGCCAAGTGAAGTGTGATATTCACTGCATGCACGGTTCACGGTTCCCCTGATTGCTTGAGGTGAAGTACGTTTTAATATCATTGTGTCTGCATGACTTTCTACTAATGCGCAGTCGGGGCAGTAGGGTGGGGGAATTTTTCATAGCCAAGTCACTGATGCTTGTATGATGGGATACAAAACAAAATGGTGGAGCGTGGCGTACATTTTGATTTTGGGTGTGAATTTGGAGGAGTGAAATTAGTTAATGTCGCGTACCCTTACAGGCAACATCCAATTTTATGTATGAAAGTGAAAGCTAATTATGGCACATCTCTTAAAGGAAAACCATTCAGTCCTACATTACATGTTTCCAGTTCCAGCAAATGTTTGATTAAAATGTTTACCTCATAAAGGAATCCGACTTACATATTACAAATTAAAACCACATCTTACTAACACGTTCATTGAACTTTATTTGCTCAATAATCTACATGTGTATGTCTATATTGTAACTCGAAACACCTATATCGCTATTACCACTGTGTGTTGGTAGCCTTGTAGCACTCATGTAAGGTCATTATCACTTGGGATAGCAAATTGTTCAAAGTCATGAACCGAGGTGCACTTCCGATCCGTCAATTTGGTTTTGAGGGGGCTACTAATGACTGACCTGCTAATTCTAATGGGTTGTTCTTGAAAACGTTAGTCTCTGCTGAAGTCAGTTAGAAATGATTCTGACATCTAAGCTATTCCGTTGATTATGAATAAAGTGGCATCAGAGTCATCCATGTTTTATTTGTGTAGCCTGTCGGGGCATTAAAGACGGTAATGTGGGTGGAGAAGCGAACAGATTAGGGTGTGCCAAACAATGATCAACCCCCTTACTGTCCAGTTTATGTTACTTGCGGTGCATATCTGGTGTTTTGTCTAATACAGTTTGTTTACTTTATTCACAGATCAGCTATTTTTCGACAAACCCAATTCTCAGTGACCGCAAACAGTTCCCTTCCTTTTTCCGGACCATCCCCACTGATGACTATCAGTCCAGAGGGCTTGCCCAACTGGTGATTCACTTTGGTTGGACCTGGGTGGGCCTCCTGGCCGAGGACAGTGACTACGGTCAACAGGGTATCCAAATAGTGAAGCAGGAGGTGATTAACGCTGGGGTGTGCGTTGCTTTCTCTGAGAATGTTATCCTGAGCCGAACTGACAGGAACGCTTTCCACGTTGTCCAGGTTATCAAGAATTCTACCGCCAAAGCCATTGTGGTCTTCTGCCTTGATGCAGACCTGGCTCCTGTTCTGGATGAGATGGTGTGGCAGAATGTGACCGGGAAGATTTGGATTGCCAGTGAGGCTTGGTCCACTTCCAAACTTCTATCTGAGCGGAAGTACTGGGACATCCTCGCTGGTACCATTGGCTTTGCCATCCACAGTGGAGCGATGCCAGGGTTCGATCAGTATCTCAACAACATCAACCCTACAAAATATCCAGAGGATAACTTCACTAGAGAGTTCTGGGAAGAAGCGTTTGTCTGTACGTGGTCAGACCCAAACATTTCCTCTGGACTTACGAATAACAACAGGAAACCCTGCATGGGAGATGAGAAGTTGGACAGCCTGCCTAATCTTTATGATGGCACCAATCTCAGAGTCACGTACAACACCTATCTCGCAGTGTATGCCATCGCCATTTCTTTACAAGATATGTTGTCTTGCAGACAGAATAGAGGACCCTTCATTCATGGGTCCTGTGCAGATTCTCTGGATTTCCATCCTTGGCAAGTAAGAGACAGTGCCCCCTTCATAGTCATTAAAGAGCATTCTATCAAAGTGGTCATTTAAGGAAATATAGGGTGTAATGTGCTCTATGGTCCAGAACACACGTAATTACAATACACTGCATATCAAACCAAAATGCATGTCTATCAATACTCTAAGGCAATGATCTATGCAAGTTGGTCATGTATAGAAGTATGGTGCAGGATAAAATGGGGTGTGTAGTAGAGTAGGGGAAGAGGAGACATGGTTGGCTGGTGTCAAGCGATATTAGGTTATTTAAGCTGTGAGCTAGGTATAATTCACGGTAACTTAATAAAATAACAATCATTACAAATAGTTCAAGCATCCATGTATTCAGTCCTAAGTGGAATCTTTATAGTCTCTTGCAGGATGAACTCCAACACAGACTGGATCCCCAGTAGAACCATCCTCCAAATCAGAGAGAAAGCAACCACAGGGAGAGTTGCTCTCTCATTAATGCTCATTCTGGGTCCACTCCTTTAGGGCAGCACACGTTTACTCTTTGTTCTAATTGATTAATTGATAAAATTTAGTCAACCTCACCAGCAAGAGGAGGAAGAAGAACCACCCTCCTAGAAAGATTACCTCGACAATGACATTGCCACCCAATTATGAATGGCGCCTGCATTTCATGTCATGGTTACCAGAAGGATGTTATACTTGACCAGGCCCTAAGCCTGTGCTTTTGTGCACTCAAAGCCTCTCTTTGGCTAAACAGTAGTCAGATTTGTGAGCCTTCCACAGTGTCATGGTGAGCCTCGGCATGTTGAAGCCATGCCCAAAACAAAACAATGCCAAAGCCCTTCTATTGACTTCCCTAGACCCCTAACAATATTTGGAAGGGTGTGTGTGTCGTAAATTCGATTTTGCCAAGTTTGGAAACCATCCCACCATCCCTGAAAAGTGAGCAAAACAACATTTATTTTTGTTTTCTAATGTATGCCATGTTTCCAGTAGGATTCTTTTTTTTATTTCACCAAACCCTAGGCTTGTGCTTCTGGATAAAGTGCTTAAAGGGGAAGTTCACTCAAACATCTTATTGTCTCAGAACATGGGCCATATTAAAAAATATATACAAACAATATTTTTAAAGAAAGTTTCTATATAAAATTTTGAGCAAACAGGGTTCAAAGTAAATAATTTCAAGCACTAGGAGGCATCCATTTTGTGAAAAGAATGAGCCTCCTCTGTTCATGTTAAGCTCTGTTCTGGCAAATCAAGCAAAAGCCCTCTACTGAGAGCTTTTGCTTACTGCTGCCAGAGCAGAGCTTAACATCAAGAGAGGAGGCTGCCTTGACTTTTATTTTATGTTTTCTGCACTCCCCTAGCCCGGGGAAGCACAGAAACCATAAAATGAAAGGCACAGCAATTATAAATACTTTGCAGGCTGCCGGTGAAGTACTCATAAGTGCGTGGACTTTGTTTTTAAGTCTACCAGGCCTTAAAAACAAAGCCACAGCACGGTTGGATTTATAATTGCTGGCACTTTTGCTTTAGCTCTCCTGGACTCGGGGGAGCTTGGGAGACTTGAAATGAAAGCCACAGTGATCATAAATACAACATTGTTGTATTTATAATTGCCGGTACATTCTTTTTAAGTCTCCCAGGCTAGCCCGAGCCGGGGGAGTCCAGGAGAGCTAAAGCAAAAAAAAAAAGAATCTAAAAAAGAATCTAAAAAAAAAAGAGTCTAAAAAAGAATGTACCGGCAATTATCAATACAACGCAGATGTATTGATAATTGCCAGAACTTTTGCTTTAAGTCTCCTGGGCTCCCCCTGCTCAGGGGAGCTTGTGTGACTTGAAACGAAAGCCACAGTGATCATAAATACAACAATGTTGTATTTATAATTGCCTGGACTTTCGCTTTAAGTTTCCCCAGCTTCCCCTGGTCATAGGAGCCGGGAAAAAAGGAAAACATAACAATGAAGCACTCACCAGCAGCGCAGGGGATTAAGGACCCTGGCAACATTCACTGTTCTCCAGTTCTAATAAGCAAAAGCTACCAGCAGGTGGCTTTTGCTTCATTATTTCCACGAGAGCAGAGCTTAACACCAGCACAGGAGGCTCATTCATTTCACAAAATGGATGCCTCTAAGTGCTTTAAATTGTTTTACTTTGAGCCCCATTTGCTCAAAATTGTACATAGGAACTCTCTTTAAAAATATTTTTTATTATGGCCCATCTTTTCAGAGAATAACATTTTTGAGTGAACTTCCCCTTTAAGGACAACAATACAGTCTTTTTCTCAGCCGTGGTCAGGCTTGTGAGCCTTACACACGGTCATGGTGTGCCAGGACATGCTGAAACCATGAAACCATGCCCAAGAGAACACAGAGTTCAAAATCCATCAACTTACTCCCATATGCCCCCAACAACATTTTGGAGGGGTTGTATGGCAGGAATCCAAATGTGGTAAGTTTCTAAAAGCTACCTCAAAATTAAAAAAACAACCAATTTCTTTGTTTCCTCATTTATGTTATGTTATGTCATGTTTTCTTGCATTTGTATAGTGCCTCCTGCCATAGGTTATGGCATTGATGTACATTACCTGTCAGGAGTTATAAAATTGCGGCAAAAATGTCACCTTTACAAAAAATCGGTGGTTTAACCCAGTAAAGGTGTACCCCATTTTACCATTTAAAGTGTGCAGGGGTTGCAGGGGTGTCCCCTGCTCCACTTAAATGGTATATTGGTTCTGGGGGTCACAGGAGTGTCCCCTGCATCCTTTACATGGATTGCGGCTGCAAAACCGCTGCCTTTTTGCCGCAATGTTTTGTGTAAAGGGCCATTTTTGCCGCGATTTTAACACATGGAACCCCGTGAGAGAGGCAAAGATAAAATATGATAGGACATGCAGTAGTGGTAGGGAGGAGAAAAGTCAGGTAGATAGTTGGGATGGGATCGGAGGATAGACTAGATGCACAGGTAGGCATGCAAAGGGAAAGGTGGAAGAGGTATGTGCACAACTGAACCAAATGTATCATTGGACACAACTGTATTTGATGAGGCACACCACCAAATGGAGAGATAGCTGGAGGGCAGTGTTTGCCATGCCTGGGGTATGTCTGGGATTTACTCATCCCATTAAGCTTGTATGTTATGTTATCCAATATTTATATGCGCTGATCACCACCATAGGGGTCTTATGGCGCCTGGCCGTAGGGTCTTACAGCACCTAGCCTTGTCTGAAAGGTGGCATATTGTGACCCTGCCAGGTTGACTGCAGAACTTAGTCTGTGGAAGGAAAGGGGTGGTTTGGGGAGGTAATGATAGAAATAAAACTATTCAAAGGAAGGAACAACCTCAGAGAGGAAAATGAATTGTGATAAGTGGGATGGACAATGGTTCTCAAAGCAGGGATGCTTGTTTGTCAAATGCAAAATATATTGGTAAGCATGAGTGTTTTACTTAGGTCACTTAGCTCACTTTAGAGCAGAGTTGTTTTGTGATGGCAATATCTAGAACAGAAAACGCATCTTTGATGAGCATTGGGAGACTGAGAGTGAAGGCTAGACGGGTGAGCCATTGCTGGCAGTGGGGTAGTACCTAGGCCCTTGATGGCAATGGCTGGAAAATGGGTATGTGCCTGAGCACTTGATGGCAACCCATGGACATTCACTTAGTAGGTAGACAGTCGATGGCAATCCTAGGTGATGTTGCCAGTGGCTGCACAGTTCTTGGAAAAACTTGGCAACGGGGCAAGCAAGAAGCTTCCGTGCATTCCGTGTACGTCCTTGCCATTGGAGCAAGCAGCTGTGGAATTGGTGGCAATTGTTCACACTTAGGCAAATAGCCAGGAGTGTATTGACAATCTTTGCAAAGTGGCAAGGCGACCATCTTTCTGCACCCATTTTGGCAGCCACCACATTCTCTCTACCGGGGACTTTGGACAAGTCCACCATGGACACAGTCGATGGCTGGAAAAAAAAAGCCAAACTGTTGCCTTTGCCTATGCATATGTAATAAGGGCAAAGCTTGTTGAAATGTGTTATGACACTGTCTAGCTTTCTCGGGTGTCGTAATATATGTCTGGCGCTGTACTGCTCCCGCCCTTTTCTGCTGCAGCTTCTTCACTATGTAAAGAACGTGCATTTCAAGACTAAAGCTGGTGCTGAGTTTGATTTCGACATCAACGGGCGATACGATATTGTAAACTGGCAAATGAATGCTGTCGGTGCCATCCATCATGTGAAGGTGGGAAACTATGACTCTTCTGCTACTGAGAACCTCAAACTCAACACTAGCACAATCCAGTGGGCAGCTGGCAACAATCAGGTAAGGTGACTGGAGCTTGTTGCATCTGCTCCCAGCAACAATCTTATAAGTGGGTTGGTGTTATCGGGGCATCACAGAGATATATGGTTCTGTTGGGTTAAGAATTTAGGGGTGGGTGTACCTAAAATACAATTTGTTTCAAATGCATGGTTTTAGCGCAGACTGGTTACAAATACAAAGTGGTATGCTTCTCGGAATCGGCTGCTTTTTCTAACAGCTCATCATGTGTTCAAAATGACGATGCAGTGTGAATGTATTTTGTTTTATTTTATTTAATTACTTTTCTTTTTTGAGATGCCTGCATAGTATAGCTAGAGAGTGTTTGTCTTGCCAAGGGGTTTATGAAAGAGGAGCAGAAAGGTGTATCATTGTGACAAGTGGACTTCTGCCCTTCGAGGCAGTGTTACAGAATTATTTTTTGTTGTTTTTGTCTTAGTTGCATATTTATAACACGCTTCAATACCCAGAGGTTTCTATGCACCGACCTGGGGATTGAACCTGTGTTGCTTCGTGTAGTCTTGCTTCCAAGGCAAGCACGTTGCCACTGAGCTATCCTCCCGGGACTTTGAGTAGTGGTGCCGTGACAGTGACCTTTTTATTGGAACTAGATTCTGACATTTCTTCTTACAATGTTACACTCTGCTCCCCAATGCACTGCCTCCGGGCCACCCCTTGCACTGGGGTCTGTATCTGTACCCATACACCCCCCCCTTTTTTCTTCCTGCACTTATCAGACATATCCAGCCTGCTGCCTTAAACCCAGCACTTGCCACTTGCTGGCTGCACTCCCACTGTTTGTTGCCTTTTTATTTATTAATTTATTATTATTTATGGGTTTTTTTCCTCCTCGCTCTGCACCATCCTTTTGTTCCCTCTTCCATGCACTTCTCCCCCTCCCCCACTACCATCCATTTGCGCGTTCTCAATCTCTTGGCCTAGTAAAATCGTTGTTTTTGTTCTCCCCTATTCCCCTTCCCTTGCCTTGTCGTGCTCTGAAACACTTGTGCATGAGCACGATAGAAATAAAATATCAATCAATCAATCAATGGGACCTTGCTTTGGATCCCCCAAATCAGGTACAAGCCGCGATTATTGCTTTAATGTGCAGCTAGGTGGGAGCTGGCAGCCCCTCAGTATTATGCTCCCCTCAAAGACACTCCATACTGTGCATAGGAGGCAGACACAGTATCTCATCCCCTTCAGAGGCGCTCTATGCTGTTCATGGAAAACATCTCCTAGTGCTGTGCTGCCTATGCATGGATGGATCAACTTGGGGCCCGTCCCCCTTCATAAGTGCTCCATAATGTGCCACAGGAGGCAGATACTGAGTGTTCTCCCTCTCTTCAGTAGCACCCTCTATTGTTTATATAAGGCAGCACTTCAGTGCCTCTTTCCCTTCTGAGGCAGTCTATGCTGTGCGGGGATGCATAACCTCATACCTACAACCTTCTGAGGAGCTCTATATTGTCATAGGAGGCAGAACCTCAGTCCTGCTCCCTTACTTTTCATGCAACAACCACATGTATTTTCTTTCCATTGCATGGCATAATTTGGCCTTGAACGTCTGCTTACATACACAGTAATTTGGGTAATATGGGCCTCTACACACTGATATTAAAGTTATTACATACAGGGATCCATTCTTCTATGAAATGTATATCATATTACAGTGATATCATATCTATATTTTTCTTAGTGTACTGAGGAACAATGCTATGTGATGCCACTTGCTGTTATGTCAAGGGGTGAAAGGTTGTGTGCCATCACTCCTCGTGGTGTCACTTAGGGGTGGGGTCAAATGACAACACTTCCTGTGATGTTATCAGAGGTCAACTGTTATGTGATGTCACTTCCGCTACTCCTGACATTTTGGTGGAACGTCATCCCTGTATAAAAGGAGATGTTACTTACCTGTAGGCCTGGACAAACATTTGGAAAATGGCCCCATGAATGGACACATTCTCCCTACTGTGAGTTTTGGATAGGTCATTAGATACTGATTAAGCACTGACAAACACATGGAAGGCTTCTGGGTCTCAGCAATGATTTTTCGTCCAATCTGGAGTGGTACATTGCTTGACAAATGGCATGTTTATTTGTCAGATTTGCGTAGCCAATAAGAGACATCTCAGGTGATTTGTTGTCTTTGTCTGAGCGTGTACAGCTAATGGAATGTCATATTTCTTATTTTATTTCCGCGAAAAAATGCTGTAAAAAAAGCATATCATTCAAACAATACAACAAATACAAATTAAAAAAACATTTTCATCAAACACAATCGAAGGATCCATAACAGCAGATAAAGCGCATACCTTC
This sequence comes from Ambystoma mexicanum, assembly GCF_040938575.1. Lineage (NCBI taxonomy): Eukaryota > Metazoa > Chordata > Amphibia > Caudata > Ambystomatidae > Ambystoma > Ambystoma mexicanum. The sequence goes on from NC_090921.1 coordinate 199,790,615, forward strand.
CAATAAAATAGAAGATGCCAATTGCGCCAGTTGTTATAAACAATGCGCCATGAGACAGCATATGGAGTACCAATTACAGCTTACTTTAAGAGAATCCTTCTTTTCTTAAAAGCAAATTAAAAAAAAAAAGGTTAACACTGCCACAATAACTGCATGAGCAGGACATTGTTTAAGAGCAGCATAGATAGTTCTTACGTTAGACTGGATTCACATTGGTTTTAGTCAAAGGAACATCTCAAATAAATATGTGGGACAGTGAAAAATAAAACGCAGCTCATCTTCAATCTTAGTGGGACAAAAGAGGCAGCAAGGAGAAAGGTTGTTATCCCAATTGGCAGTAAAATGAGTAAGTGGCAAGATTCCTAAGCGAAATTTGGCGAAAATGCTTTTCAACTTGAAACTTACGTGATAATCAAGATACAGTCCTGCGCCCCAATTTGTATTAACTAACAAATAATTAGTTGTCATCTTTCCTTCATAGCAAATGTCAATCATCTTTCCACATGCCCAACAATTAAAATGATTCATGGTACTACATTTGTATATGATGCCAAACTTAATGTATACCAACATGGTTTTCTCCTGCCTAAACCACTGCACTGGCTTTCCTCCTGGACCATGCAACACCGCCCACATTCCTGCTCTCTGCAACGCAAGTGCCTTTGAGTTCCAAATGTTAAGCCAGTACAAAACTGATTGGAGCATGTTAGAGAGATTAATCATGCCTATGCTTCATTTGCTCTGACTTTGGGAACACTGTTCTTTGTGTTTTAACTTTCTCATGGACTCTGATTTCCTCCATTTCCCTTTTAAGGCATCTCTGTTTTACTTTTGCAGCCCACAGCGCCCTATGTGTAGTGTTGCTGGTTCCTCCTTTGAGATTCTGTAACTATCCTCGAGTAACTACAGTTCTTAAGGATAGACGGATACATGGGATTCTTCCTAAAACGTTATACTATGAGAGATTAGCACACACCACCCCATGTGGAGTGCTAAGGGAATACCTAGTACTCTCTGCTTCTGTGACGTTTTAGTTACATAGACATCCTTCTAGCTAATACTGTAGTAGTGGAAGCCTTCTAGTAAATATGGTGCTAATTTTTACCGCAGACTTTTCACAGTCCCGGTTGTGCACGACAGGGTCATCTACGTACTAACTTGGTTGCTCCTATCTTTTTTGCTATTTGTAGCCTGGTTGTTCTTAGTTAGCCCTTCTACTACCATTCTGGGAAGGGGGTGGGGGGGTCTTGAGGGTCCCTACCTAGGCTCCAGTGTGTCTGGGCAGGCAGGAAGTAAGGGAGGTTCATTTTACTCTCTGCCCTTTGTCTACCTGAGTGCTTGAATGGAACCACTGCCCACTGGAGGGCTGGTTGTCCTGACTGAACAGTCACCAGTCCCTTTTTGTAAACTGCTGAGAGAGATTTCAGAGGAGTGTGTGCTGAAAATGGATAATAGGTGATGTTCCTGAGGTAAGAGGCAAGTCGACCACTTTGAAACCCTGTGAAGTGCTGTCCTGACCCCATTTTCTATGTGACAGAAGAACTCTGAAGAGGACGACTCCTTCTGGTTAGCTGAAGAGACTAACCAATAGATTGACCGGGTGAATCATGTCCTTTGTTGGAGATGCAGAAAAAATGCAGAAATGGCACAAAAACCACAGACTGACCAGAGAAGTTGCAGAAATATGTGCCAGAGGTCCTCTCTCTCGAGACTGCTGTGAGACATCCCCTTCAGTGTCCTGCCTTTCGTCACCAGACCAAGGAATCCACAGAGTGTGTTGATCACTGCTGCATCCAGCCACAACACACTCTGTGGATTCCTTGGTCTGGAGGAAAATCCAGCCACAAACATTTCTTCTAACCTAAGGTACTGTGGGGTGAAAAGGCATTGCTTACCCTAAGCAGAGATGCCGCTCCAGAGCATTGGATTCTACAAAGAGGTGTCCAGGGAGTCCACTCTTACCTCTGACTCAAGCTGCCATCTTATGTCCCTTTTATGAGTCCTTTAACAGAGTCTCCAACATTATGTTTTTCTTCTGGCATCCTTCTCTAGAGAATGAAAGTATCCATAGCAACCTTTGCTGCTCGGTTGCTTCATAAGTCTTTGAGCGATCTTTTGCATAGAGTCAGGGATCTGACTTTAAAAGCATCAGCTTGCTCTGAATCTGCCTCATGCACCTTAAGCTCTGCTAATGTTTGACTAACCAACTGTTTTCCTTTACAAAAGACATTATTTTATGTGGTTTTGCTAACTAAATTCAATGACCATATATCATTGGCTGTGCGTGGAATTACCAATAGTACGGCAGAACTGTCATTAGTGTCAAACGCTGTAACAAATGTAACCCCAAGCAACTATAAACTATGCAGCGGCCTTTGAAAAGTATTTACAAGTAATCCTATGTTTGTTGGTTTAATGAACTTAGTAGTTCAAGACATTCCTTGTGTAAATATAATAAATATATATATTTTTGTTATAACATTATCTGTGTAAGGGTGTCTTTGGACTACTGTACTAACTGGGTTCTGTGGGATGTTTTTATCCACGCATCCAAGCCCTACCTCAAAACTGTGCAGTACTGACATGGAAAACATCATGATGGCCAGAGCTTCCCAGAAAATGCACAGGGAAATGCATGAAGAATAGGCTGCCACTCATTTTTGCCGATGTTATGGGCACAGAAGGACACTGCCTAAAACCACCATTGGACTACCCACACAGTAGTCTGAAACCATTGGGAATGGCAATGCTGATTGCCAAAAGCAAACCCATAACTGTTGGGAATTCATTTTCTTAAATCCCAAAAAGGGGTGCAGTACCAGTACTCACCACTATCAAAAAGCCGGCGTTTTAAAACAACACCAGATTTTACTTTCTTTGTGTAAAACTGAATAAATGAACCCAAAGCAAGCCAAAGAAAGACTTACTGAGAGGTGGATCCAATGTAAAGTTATATTCTGAAGTGACTTGAAGGTTTATAACAAGACTGGCTGAGCTGTGGATTTCAGCAGTTTAAGTAAATTTGGACTGAAAGACACTAAAAATCTAAATGTTTAAAAGAAATGAGTGGCCTACTTTGAGTGTCACATAGGTTGCAATTGTTTAAATGTCATAGTTTTAAACTTAGAATCAGCATTCTAGCTGCATATGTAAACATTGTCTTGACTTAAACTGGGTAACAAAAAGTGACATTTTATCTGAAACCTGGCTTAAGGAACTGAATTCTGCCCACCAGCTACCCCCCATCAGGAGTGAAACTTGAGTCACAGCTGTGTTCCCAGGCCTATCTGCCTTTTGCTGGCCACACTAAGGATATGCCATCTCTCTGATAATTGAATTAAGGGGAGCCCCCACAGAATACAGGAGCTCTGAACAAAGCCCTGTCCTGACTCAGGCAAATGTTTTATTGGCGGGAGTCATAAATGGAGCTTCCTCCTGGAAGGACAGGGGAGGGGCACTGCCTGTGAGAGCAAGCTGGCTTGGCAGAACTGGAAAAAACAGAAATTCAACCTTGTGCTGGGGGGAAACCACACCCCTTTGGGGCCAGAACATAACTCTAAAAAGATGAATAACTCATAGTACGGACTTGTGAAAATTATTTAAATGACACCATAATTCTTGTGATTTTTCTGCCCACATTTGAAGACGTGTTAGGACCCGGTGGTATGTTCAGGGGGGTTTTAGCGGAAAAGAGGATATTACTCAAAATGTGTGCATGTGAAAAATCTGACACTTCATCAACTAATGTCCATGCTCCTTGCGCACATGTGTGTAAATTTGGGTTAATGTCCGAAATTGCAAAATCAGTTAAAAAGTGCAAATGTTGCCATTTCTGAATGCAAGCCCCCAGGAAGAGCAGATTTGGACAGGGTATACCTCCTGTGATATGTGATGGGTGCGTGTAATTTTAAACAAATGTGTACCTGTGCAAATATGTTTTTTTTTATCAAATATAGATTGTGTGCAATTTGACAGGGGAGTGTCCTCTCTGCAAGCCATAAAATGACATCACTCTGACTCAAAGTTCCTTCCCCAATCATGGGAGAGGGGAGAATTGGGCCAATGGCAAGTGGAGAGGGGTAGGGTCTAGTGATGCTGCACACACACCCATTTTCAAAACAGATAAAAGCAGACAGACAGGACAGATAGGGACCTTCAAATCCATTTGCAGCTGGAAGCTCTGCCGGGAAAATCCATACTTTACCTCCATCAACCTTCAGAGAGCCAACATAGAGACTTCAAATCTATCAAATTTCCAGAACCAGAGAGAGAGCAGAGCTGACCCAGATCACTGTGAAGAGACCCAGACCAGACCGGAGTCCAGTCCAAAACCTGACCAGATCCGTGGCGAGATATATTTTAAAATATATTGTGAGTACCTAGTAAAACTGTGCAGAACCAATCTCTTAGTTAAAATAATATAATTCAATCTATTTTAATCTAAGTAGAACTGCCTCCTAACTGTCACCTGTCATTTGTAAAGCTGTCACCTGCCATTTTCTAGTTGCAAGCTGCACTTGTCTTTTTGAACTTTAAAATTTCAAATCTGAAAAACGACCTTTATTTAATCGCTCATATCTCCGTGACCGTTTGTGCTAGAGACTTGCAGTAACTTTCATCTGGAAGCTGAGATCCTAGGCTGTCCTAGGACCCCAAAACGATAGTGATAGTCCTTGTAGTTCCTCTGTAATCGCGCCCGGTGCACGCGCGAATTTTACCAAGATTTGCCGATTTCTCCACGTGTAAAAATCTGCTGCTGCTTGCCTTCAGTTAAAGAAAAAATTTGTTTAACCTGCCAATCATTCCTGAATCATTGCTAGGGTGAGCCTGGACTAATATTAACTAGATACCACTCACCCTGAACCTCTAGAGGGAATTAAAAGCATTTTAGCATATTTTTCACTTCATTGACAGCACATATAAAAGCATTTTGGGCCTGTGTTTAAAACTCCGATCTGTAATCTAAGCTTGCTGGGGTGAACTGAATTACATTTGATTGCATTTCTGAGAACTGTGTGCTTTCCTTCAATTTCCTTGCATTGCATAAAGGGGGGGGGGGATTGCCAGAGAAAAGTGATTACATTGTTTTGTTGAACGCATATTGAGTATTTTCTGTACTTCATTTTCCTTCCACCTTGCATCCATTTGAAACCATAAAAGTATTGTTGCTATCTTATCCATCCTATAACCACTCATCATTGATTATAAAGAAATGTGCTAGTGCCAGACTATCCATTATTGATTACTGATCAGATTAAGTGTGATATTCAATTATTAATTTATCATAAAGTGTGATATATATCTCTACTGTTTAAATTATCAAATAAACCTTTTAAACTTGCAAAACAGAACTACTTCTTGGCTCAGTGTGGTCAGGAGGATTCCAAGAGAGGGGTGTTATATAGGGGTAGTCATCCAGAACGCATGAACTGGACATAAAGATATATCAATAAGGGTTTTCATTCAGTATTCTAGACTAGGCGTTGACTTAGCTGTAGTGCTGAATTGAATCCTCTTACAAATTGGGGGCTCGTGCCGGACGTTTGGATTAGATCTATCACTTGTGCAGATTAATACAGCGTGCCAGCTGACCAGATACACATATCCGGTCGGATCACACGCTGTGTTACGCTGTAAAGCACTCCTCAAAGGAACGCTCTAAGAAAAAGGTCTGTTTTGCAAAAATAAAATACTAATTTCTGTAAGTCAGGACAGAGACCAATCTCTAGAATGACGACCTTAGTAGACATGAAAATAGCCAGAGAGCACTTCTTACATAAGTTATTTGTGAGAGGTGAGTGGACTCACCAGGACCGCATGGTCTGGTTGCAGGCCATCACGCAACAGGTCACGGAAACAGGGTCAGATAAATGGAGAGATCAGGGTCCCTTACATGTGGCCCTGAGTGAACTATGCATGGCTCCTAAAGCTAAGGATGAACAAGACAAGATGGTTAGGATAGCGGCATACCTGTACCTATATATGGGAGACATGCAGGATAAATGTACTGAAAGCCAAGATCTGGCAAATCAGCGACAGATGGCGTTAGAGAAGGTCCAATCTGACCTGGTCTCTTCTGAGCAGAGGCTGCAGGGGAGCCAGGAGTCAGAAAATGATAGTAGACAGCACATCATTAAAATAAAGAAGGATATGGACATCCTGCAACAGGAAAAGGCTGACCAGGATACCAGATTTCTGGCCTTGCAGAAGGAGTACCAAGAAGGTTTGGACTCCCTACTGCAGAGCCAGAAAAAGCTGGAGCAACGTTAGACTTCAATATGGCATGTGCTGAGCAGGTAGTCACCCTGCAAAGCCACCTAGATAGGGAGAAGGCAGAGAGCAATAAACTGATTTTGAAAGACCTGGATACCCAGGCAGAGTTTGACTAGGAGCGCCAGAAAGCTGGTGCCTTCCAAAGGCAAAGGGACGACCTGGCGGCACAGATGCAGGCTCTTAGTCAGGAAAGGGATACCTTAGGCCAGGAAGTCTGCCACTTAAAAAGGAAATTGGAAGAAAATCACCTGGCCCACCAGGGACTGGGTGACCTCCAAAAAGAACACCAGGACTTGCTAGAGCACACCAGGAGGGTGGAGGATGCTCTGGCAAGACAGGAGCAGGCCAATAGGGACACAGCTCAGGAGGTAACCCTCCGGCAGCAAAGACTGGCCCAGTGCTCCAGGACCAATCATGAAACGCAGAGAGAGAATGAGGCTCTCTGCCAGCACAATGATAGGCTCCAACAACAGGTAGCGATGCAGGAGAGACTGATGGAGTCTAGTAAGGCCTTAACTGAGGAACTGAAGGCGCAGGCTCTTGCATTGCAACAGGGAGCAGGGGCGAATAGAGATGAGGTTCGCTGGGAAAGAGAAACTCCTGAGCATAACCCCAGGAGCCCTAGTACCAGAGGCCTTTATTTCTCTCAGTCCCTGGACTCTGCCACCCCCATGTCCCCTGGCGCACATGAGCACAGGGCCACAGGGATGGCAGATTACTATCCAGCAAGAAGCATGGGGCTCATAGGCCAGTACCACCCAGGAATGGAGGGGCGGGCATCCGGGTATGGGCACCCAAGCACAGTGCAATTTGATGGGGAACCCCAGGAGAGTAGGCCCATTAAGGGCATCCTGAAAACCTCTGCCCAGTTAGGTCAGTGGGGGGGGTACCCATCAAATCCTGGCAGCAAGGAGGGATCTGAAGACTCCTCTGAGCGGTACAGGACACAGGAGACCAGGTCCCCACATTCTGCCAGCCATTCCCAGGCTTGCAGAATCCGGGAAAACCTGGAAGAACAGACGGGAACCTCTGGGAGCAGTGCCTCTGAGTCAGAGGATGAATGGACCAGGGTTACCCGGACCAAAACGGCCAATAAGGCAAAAAGGGCCTTGCTTAAGGACCCATTGAAGCAGATTAAGGCAATCAGGAGTGTCATCACGCCTTATCATAAGAACGCCAAGTACTCTGTTTGGGAACACTTGGAGCTCTATGAGCAAATGATGGAGACTTTCCATTTGAAGGACAGCAGTAGCTGCATCCAGTACGTCAAATGGACATTCTCCCCAGAATACTCCAGTTTCTTTGCGGGGCTGGAGGACCAAAATCATTTAAGATGGTCCACCTATAAGGCGGCCATCTTGAAACATTTCTCTGTGCACCGAAATCCTCAAGAGGCTCGCAAGGCAGCCTACAATTTGCAGTGTGGGGAGGATCAGGCCCCACAAGAGTTTGTGCAAGAACTGAAACGTGCCTTTGCGCAGACCACTAGAAGGGTGCGCACAGACAGCAGAGAATTTATTAATACGTTTTTTCATGCCTTGCCCAAATACATAATGACCCAGCTCGTGAGAGATTTTCATGAGAAAAGATCTTTAGAATGGGTCATTGAACAAGCCACCCGCATCTACGAGGTGCAGAAACCGGTAGATAGCAAAAGTAATGCCCAGAAAAACCCCAAAGCCAACAACACCCCTGCTGCTGCCAAGGTGGCAGAGGTAAAGGTCACCCCCGTTTTAGAGTTGGAGATGGGGGGGCCTAAAAACCTACCTGCACCTAATAATGCAAGGCCCAGAAGGTCCTCGGGCCAGTCACAGATAGGGAGCCAGGGAGGCAGCCCCACAAATGGGGTCCCTCGCTCTCCTGATTATGTAAGTCCCCGTTACAAGGGAAACAGACCCATCCTGGGTTATGTGTGGACTCCTCCAGCCCAAGGGGGGGGATCCAGCCAAGCACCTAACCCAGGGAACTTCCCTCCTAACTTCCCACCGGAGGGCAGAAACTCACCAAACCCTGGGCAGAACTTCTTCCCCAGGTATCCACCCAATTTCCAGCCCCAAAATCCTCCACCCTTCTTTCCCCAATTCCCTGAGCCCAGACAACCTAATCCGGGAGAGGGGAGGCCAAGGGTGGAGGGGTATCCAAATGTTCCCAACCTGGGGTACTACCAAAGAAGGGATAGCTACCCTTCCCGGGATCAGCCCAGGGGAGAAAACAGGGCCCCGTATCAGCCTGAGCGGGTTTCCCAGTTAGAGCGCCAGGTTCAAAACATGGCGCGGGATCTGGGTCACATACTGAGGGCTCAGCAGAACCCTCAGATCGGCATGCCGGCACAGAACGCACCCAACTCTGGACCTGGTGCTCCAGAACAATGACGGGGCAGCACCCCGATAACTCACCGGTTCCCGGGGAGGAGGCACAAAGGGAAGGGGGGTGTAAAGCCTTGGAGGAAGCTTCCTTCCTCACATGTAAACAGCCCCTGGAAACCCAGGAACCGGAAACAAAATCTCTTGCCCCTGAAAGTCTGCCTCCTAAGGAGCAGAGGGGGGGTAGGATAAACAAAAGACCCAAACAGACTCAGTTTGAGGAGGAGGTACAGATCTTCCAATTTGAGGGAGAGGGATCCTCAGAGGATCCTGGGAAAAGGATCTTCTCCTTCAGAGAGGGGGGAACTCCTCCCAAAGAAAAATGGGTCCCTAGGGATGCAAATCCAGGCTGGGGAGATGTGGAGACTGAGCTACCGCCGCCCACCATCTCATCCCAGAACCAACAGCAAGAAAATCCCCTGGTTCAAACCCATCCTGGTGACTGCCTCCAAAAAGGGGGGGGCGGCCCAGAACCGGAGCCAGGGGAACCCACAATGGCTCTGGTCTCCAGTTGCCAACTTTTTCTTTCAGATTCCCAAGGCTCTCCAAAGAATTCTGCCCAAATCGCTTCGCTAGAAATGTCCAAAACCAGAAAGTTAGCCCACCAGTTGTCCAAAAATGTGCATTACCTGTGCCCCCTTGAGGAGAAGGAGGGAAGATACTATGCCCCGGTACAAGTACAGGGGCAGGGTACAGTTTTGGCACTGGTGGACACTGGATCTCAAGCTACCCTTCTGTCCAGAAGGGCCTTTGACGAACTGAATGCAGGAAGGGGAGGGAATTACCAAATTCCTCTCACCTCACTTCCTGGACAACTCCAGAACTTTGACAGGAAGGAAATTCCCGTTGAGGGGACTGCAGACTTGGACATTAAAATTGGGCGACACAAGTTGAAACACCCAGTCATAGTTGTGACTCCAGAGGGCACCCCTTGTTTACTAGGGAATGACCTCCTGAGAAGGTTGTCACCCCTAATAGATTGCGTAAACAAGGTCCTCTGGACCCAGACTAGCCGACCCATAAAATTAAAACAGAGTGTCAACCATGTTAGTTCAAACGGCACCTGCCACATGGTTGAACAAAAACCTGACCAAGTAGAATTTCACTTCCAGAATAGCCAAATTCCAGACGTGACAGTAATAGCAGTAGGACAACAGACTGGTGATGGAGGGTCCTCTCTATTTCTGAAAATCAACCTTCCTTCCAGTCTAAAGTGGTACTCCACGCTGGAAGGAAACACTCTGAGATTCTATACTAATCCACAATCAGAAACTCCCACTCCTATAGTCCAGAAAGATGTGAAATCAGCTCAGAGCCTGGCTGATATTCAGCAAATTGGAGAGCAGTTGTTCATCTCTGTCCAGTTAAATGATGGGAAGGACTCTGTTCTCGCTCGAGTGTGTGTGAACAACGGTAAGAGCTTCATCAGCGAAGCCATGTTCCGCCAACTCCCAAAAGATCCAGCCATTCCCACATTCAAACTGATAGACAAATGGGAAATGGACCTGGAAGCACCTAATTCCAAACATCTCCTGCCAAGCAGGTGTATGCTCAAAATCTCCATTGGCAACAAGAGCATAGTCCACAATTGTTGGGTCGTGCGAGACGTCCCTGCCGCCTTTTACTTAGGCAGTGACCTTCTCAATCGCTTTGCCACTAGTTTGGACCTAATAAACTTCAAAGCTTGGTCCCGATTAGCGGATAATCCCATGGGCTTTGATGATCCAGAAAAAGCATTTAGGTCAGCTCAATTGCTACCTTATGCAGTTGAAATTCAGATCAAAGAGGAAGTCACCATCCCAGAAAGGACCCGACAACTCTCCCTGGAAGTGAAAGTTAAAAGAGGACAATATTTGCAAAACCTTGATGCTTACATACATCTAAATGCTTCTCTCCAACAGCAAGGGTTGGGGGTAAACCCAACTCCATTAGTCAACATAGAACATGACACCATTCCAATAGAGGTGGATAACAGCGACTTAAAGAGTATTACTCTAGCCGCAGGCACCATTATTGGAATGGCGGTTGATGACCGACATTTTTCCATCGATTTAGGCAATGAACTGTTAGGGCCAATCCCCAAGGACTGCTTTGATAGTGACAGTGATGACAATACAACACCAGACAGGATATTTACCCGGCATGGGGGGAACTTCCTGGTGTACTCTTCTTGCCGTTATGGTAAGGAAGATGTGACTTGTGACTTCAGAGGGGATGAGGTGATTTTCCAGGTCCATGAGGGCTGCCTTTCCCACCTGAAGCCTCCGGTCCAAATCAGCACTCTGACCAGGGACTTCTCCACCCAGCTGGAGGAGGCCGCGGAGATAGCCAAACCAGAAGTCTTTCCAGGCTTCAGGCAGATGGTGGAAGAGAGAGTCAATCTAGCTGATGCCTGTGTGACTCTGGAACAAAAGCAAAAGTTGAAACAAGTTTTCTTGGATTCCCAAGATCTCTTTGCGGTAGACTCATATGACTGTGGTCGCACTGACATCCACACAACAACAATCCCCACGGACCCTGGCATGACTCCTGTGTTTGTGAAGCAATATTGTTTGCCTCTCGCATCCATGGAGTCCCTTACTGAAATAATTAAGAACCTTGAGTCCCGGGGAATAATCCGTCCAGTCCACAGCACCTTCAATAATCCGGTGCTGGGAATATTGAAGCCAAACGGCCAGTGGAGACTCTGCGCCAGGGCTTTAAGTGGGCTGGGGCCTGCCGGGGCTGGGCCCCGCCAGGCTCTGAAATTTCGTTTTGAGGCGGGGCCCTGCCGGGGCCCACTAATCTCCCCTGGCAGCCCCAGCCACTACACAAAAAGTCATTTTTTCTACAGCCTGAAGCTCTCGCTCGTGTGCGAGAGCTTCAGGCTTCAGAAAAAATGCCTTTCAGCCATAATGGTGGCGCCGCACCTGCGATGCATCCCTTTAATCAAGAGATGCACGTGGGCCGGCGCCACCATTATGGAGAAAACATGAGGCCGCTGGAAGCAGAGGCCTTGCTTTCTAAATACTGAAGCTCCCGCGGATTCGCGGGAGTTTCAGTCTTTAGGAAAAAGGCCTCTGCTTCCAGTGGCCTCACCCTTTCAGCCTTAATGGTGACGCTGCCCCTCCCCAGCTGGCGAGGGGCAGCACCACCATTAAGGCTGAATAGGCGAGCACTGTCCCTTGCCAGGCAAGCCTATACAAAATAGATGCAGAGATCAGCACCCTCTCCCCTATAGGGTAGAGGGTGCTAATCTCTACAAAAGGCTGCCTGGCAGGGATGCCAGTAGCCCAATGAGCCGGGGCTTGTCAAGGGGGCGTGGCCTAACGGGCCATCAAGACCCCCGTTGTTAGGCCACGCCCCCTCGAGGAGCCCCGGCTCGATTTATAGTGCCACTTAAGGCACTGCTCTGCGCCGACCTCAGGGAGCTCAACAAACGGGTTCATACTTCCCGATGGCCTCTGCCCTACATTGACCAAGGGCTGGCCCAGATCCAGGGGTCACAGGTATTCACTGCAATAGACCTGACCAATGGATACCGGACTGTGCCTGTCAGTAGGGAGGACCAATACAAACTGGCTTTTACCTTTGGGGGCCAGCAATATACATGGACCCGGACTCCCTTCGGATACCTCAACTCCGGCAATGAATTCAACATTTTCCTACATAAGGCCATGCCCGACCTGGGTGCGAGGGGTAACCTGGCTTATGTAGATGATGTCCTCATCAAAAGTTCATCTGTGGAGGAACACATAGCGGAGATCCGTTATGTTCTGACGCAGTTGAGGGCCGCCGGAGCAAAACTTTCCTTTCAGAAAGCACAGTGGTGTAGAACCCGTGTTAATTTCTTGGGGCATGAGATTACTCCTCAGGGTCTCTGTCCCCAGGAAAAGAAAGTGGAAGCACTTCAGAAACTGAAAGACCCCACAACTCTGCGGGAACTAAGGAGTCTCCTTGGACTGACTAATTACAGCAGAAAGTTCATTGAGGGCTACGCAGAGATCACCAGACCCCTGATTCATCTCCTGAAGGGGGGGGTCAAGTGGGAATGGGGTCCAGAACAAGCCGAGGCAGTAAAACAACTCAAAAGAAGCCTCTCACAAGCGCCTTGCCTAGCTTACCCTGTCAGAAACAAGGAGTTCTTCCTGGAGACAGGGTTCTCTAATACGTGCTTGACGGCCGTATTATACCAAAAGCATGACAAGGTCAATAAAGTAATCTCCTATGCGAGCAAAACGTTATCCTCTGTGGAGGAAAAATTCAACGATTGTGAGAAGGCACTCCTGGCAACGGTGTGGGCATTGAAGAATTACCGCCCTTTTATCCAGGGGGAACACATCATAGTGGAAACTCCACACCAGCCTCTGCAATATCTCCAAAGTGACAGAATCCGAGCCGGGAATGTGAGTAATTCCCGAATTACTTCCTGGATTCTGTCAATGCAAGGCTTTCCTGTGGAGGTCAGATATGGCCAAAACAAGAAGAGTCCCCTCGCGCAAGGTCTGGCTGACTTGCATGATTGTGCCAGAGAAAACTGTCTCGAGGACGAAAGTCTAAAAATCAAGGACAACATGGAGGCATACCTTAATTCCCCACACAAAGTCTTTGAAGAGGACAAGTGTGAGGGAATGCCCACTGTCTATGTGGATGGATGCTCTTACCATGTTGACAACAACGGGGAAAAAGAACTGGTGGCTGGCGTAGGGAATGCATGGGTTAATGAGTCCCCAGAACCCTCCGCTGGATACAAAATTGGTCCCCGAAGTAGTCAGGTGGCAGAATTGATGGCTGTGCATCAGGCCATCCTCACTGCTGTCCAGCATCAACTCCACGAACTGGTCATAATCACAGATTCGGATTATGTACGGAACGGGTTCGTGGAGCACCTGGTTAATTGGAAAACCAGAGGCATGTTATGTGCTAACAACAAACCCTTGAAACATGGGAAGTTGATCCAAAACATTGATGATCTGGTCACCTCGAATGAGATGACCATCTATTGGAAGAAGATCAGGGTCATTCCAAAGTAGAGGGACCAGACAAAACTGGAAATGACTTAGCTGATCAGCTGGCCAAAACTGGGGCCATCCAAGGGGATCTAATTGAGATTGAGTCCCTGTTGGGGGAAATCCAGGTCACCGCTATCACTAGGTCCCAGACAAATGCTCACAATGATCTTTCAATTGCACAATGGAGCAAGGAGACCCCTGATGCTGATTTGATTACCGCTCAGAAGGGGGATCCAATAATTGGTAAGTTTTACCAACACGTTGAGGACCCTGAGAAATTTCCCCTGACGGATACCGATTACATTGGGAAAGAGGACCTAAGAGTGTTGATGAAATGTCCAAAAATGTTCCGAATCCAAGACGGGTTGCTGGTAAGGAAATCCAAAGCTGGCCACGATCAGTGGGTGGTTCCTACCTCATTCCGAAGCCTGATGTTAAGTCACGCCCATGATGTGGCCACCGCCGGTCATAGGGGGTTTCACACAACATTGGAAATCTTAAGAGAGGTTGCATACTGGCCACACATGGGGCAGGACCTTGACCAATACTTGAAGGGGTGTCTTGTGTGTGCACAATTTCAGCCATCATTCCTCACACACCGTGCGCCTCTCCAAAAGAGGGGGATGACACTGCCATGGTCAGATTTACAAATCGACTTTGTAGGCCCCGTGATTCGCTCTGCTAGGGGGAATAAGTACATGTTGACTGTGACATGCTTGTTTACCAAGTGGGTGGAATGTCTCCCAGCCCCAAACTGCAAGGCAGAAACGGCAGCTGCCTTGATGATTAACCACATCTTTTCCCGTTTTGGTCTACCTCAAAGGATTGAGTCAGACAGAGGTAGCCACTTCACCAGTGAAGTAATGACAAAGATGTGGGAGATACTGGGGGTCAAAAGGAAGTTGCATATTGCTTACAGGCCAGCTTCTTCTGGAGCAGTGGAACGCTACAACTGGACAATTGTGAGCATCTTAAAAAAGTTTGTGGCAGATTCTGGGCCAAGTTGGGATATCCGATTACCTCTGGTCCTAATGGGCATCAGATCTACCCCTTCATCTGCAACCAAAATGTCACCATTTGAGTTGATGACTGGACGCAAGATGGTGCTTCCTCAGCATTTGCTCTACAGGACCCAAGAGCAGACACTGATAAATGCCTCCACTACTCATGAGTATGTGGTGAATTTAAGGAAACACCTCCAACATGCTTTTGCTTATGCTCAGCGGAATCTAGAAAGATCAGCTGATAGCATGAAGACCCACTATGACCTGAAAACTTCCAGGAAGGAATATCAGGTGGGGGTCCGGGTCTATCTATACAACTTCCAAAGAAACCAGGCCAAGCAGCGCAAATTTTTGCCTACATGGAAGGGACCCTTTGAGATCATCGACAAGATCTCCCCTGTGGCCTACAAAATCCACATCCCCAAAGGTCCTTTGGCAGTGGGGGAAGACAAGTGGGTCCACATAAACCAGTTGAAATGTTGCCATCCCAGGCACACTCTGCAACAACTGGAGGAATCCTCTGGAATCCTAGCGGGTACTGTCTCAGACTAATTCAGTTCCAACCATAAAACATACCACATCTAGTCTCTAAAATATTGTGATTTGCATGAAACTGTCTCTTAGTTATACTGTTTTTTTTTCAAAATAAGAATGTAATGTTTTGTTATGATGAAATGCATATGCTGCCCCACTATCTCAACAGTGGTGGAAAAATGTCTATGAATAGGTATTGCCGCTCTTCCTTTGTCGTCCTAGGAGAAAGAAAACCTGGAGACGGGACAAGGAGGACGATCCGGAGACCGGGAGCAGAGACGCAACGGGCCCGGGGTACCGCCCAATATTCCCATCAGGACCGGCGAGGAGAACCGATCGATCAGTACCGGATGGAGAAAAAGATGCTGAACTGTGCCATCTATTGGAAGAAGATGAGGAAACATCCCAGGTCTTGCGAGTCCCATTAGTGAAATAGAATGGCCATCGCAAGAGGGGGGCTTGTGGGATGTTTTTATCCACGCATCCAAGCCCTACCTCAAAACTGTGCAGTACTGACATGGAAAACATCATGATGGCCAGAGCTTCCCAGAAAATGCACAGGGAAATGCATGAAGAATAGGCTGCCACTCATTTTTGCCGATGTTATGGGCACAGAAGGACACTGCCTAAAACCACCATTGGACTACCCACACAGTAGTCTGAAACCATTGGGAATGGCAATGCTGATTGCCAAAAGCAAACCCATAACTGTTGGGAATTCATTTTCTTAAATCCCAAAAAGGGGTGCAGTACCAGTACTCACCACTATCAAAAAGCCGGCGTTTTAAAACAACACCAGATTTTACTTTATTTGTGTAAAACTGAATAAATGAACCCAAAGCAAGCCAAAGAAAGACTTACTGAGAGGTGGATCCAATGTAAAGTTATATTCTGAAGTGACTTGAAGGTTTATAACAAGACTGGCTGAGCTGTGGATTTCAGCAGTTTAAGTAAATTTGGACTGAAAGACACTAAAAATCTAAATGTTTAAAAGAAATGAGTGGCCTACTTTGAGTGTCACATAGGTTGCAATTGTTTAAATGTCATAGTTTTAAACTTAGAATCAGCATTCTAGCTGCATATGTAAACATTGTCTTGACTTAAACTGGGTAACAAAAAGTGACATTTTATCTGAAACCTGGCTTAAGGAACTGAATTCTGCCCACCAGCTACCCCCCATCAGGAGTGAAACTTGAGTCACAGCTGTGTTCCCAGGCCTATCTGCCTTTTGCTGGCCACACTAAGGATATGCCATCTCTCTGATAATTGAATTAAGGGGAGCCCCCACAGAATACAGGAGCTCTGAACAAAGCCCTGTCCTGACTCAGGCAAATGTTTTATTGGCGGGAGTCATAAATGGAGCTTCCTCCTGGAAGGACAGGGGAGGGGCACTGCCTGTGAGAGCAAGCTGGCTTGGCAGAACTGGAAAAACCAGAAATTCAACCTTGTGCTGGGGGAAACCACACCCCTTTGGGGCCAGAACATAACTCTAAAAAGATGAATAACTCATAGTACGGACTTGTGAAAATTATTTAAATGACACCATAATTCTTGTGATTTTTCTGCCCACATTTGAAGACGTGTTAGGACCCGGTGGTATGTTCAGGGGGGTTTTAGCGGAAAAGAGGATATTACTCAAAATGTGTGCATGTGAAAAATCTGACACTTCATCAACTAATGTCCATACTCCTTGCGCACATGTGTGTAAATTTGGGTTAATGTCCGAAATTGCAAAATCAGTTAAAAAGTGCAAATGTTGCCATTTCTGAATGCAAGCCCCCAGGAAGAGCAGATTTGGACAGGGTATACCTCCTGTGATATGTGATGGGTGCGTGTAATTTTAAACAAATGTGTACCTGTGCAAATATGTTTTTTTTTATCAAATATAGATTGTGTGCAATTTGACAGGGGAGTGTCCTCTCTGCAAGCCATAAAATGACATCACTCTGACTCACAGTTCCTTCCCCAATCATGGGAGAGGGGAGAATTGGGCCAATGGCAAGTGGAGAGGGGTAGGGTCTAGTGATGCTGCACACACACCCATTTTCAAAACAGATAAAAGCAGACAGACAGGACAGATAGGGACCTTCAAATCCATTTGCAGCTGGAAGCTCTGCCGGGAAAATCCATACTTTACCTCCATCAACCTTCAGAGAGCCAACATAGAGACTTCAAATCTATCAAATTTCCAGAACCAGAGAGAGAGCAGAGCTGACCCAGATCACTGTGAAGAGACCCAGACCAGACCGGAGTCCAGTCCAAAACCTGACCAGATCCGTGGCGAGATATATTTTAAAATATATTGTGAGTACCTAGTAAAACTGTGCAGAACCAATCTCTTAGTTAAAATAATATAATTCAATCTATTTAAATCTAAGTAGAACTGCCTCCTAACTGTCACCTGTCATTTGTAAAGCTGTCACCTGCCATTTTCTAGTTGCAAGCTGCACTTGTCTTTTTGAACTTTAAAATTTCAAATCTGAAAAACGACCTTTTTTTAATCGCTCATATCTCCGTGACCGTTTGTGCTAGAGACTTGCAGTAACTTTCATCTGGAAGCTGAGATCCTAGGCTGTCCTAGGACCCCAAAACGATAGTGATACTCCTTGTAGTTCCTCTGTAATCGCGCCCGGCGCACCCGCGAATTTTACCGCGATTTGCCAATTTCTCCACGTGTAAAAATCTGCTGCTGCTTGCCTTCCGTTATAGAAAAAAATTGTTTAACCTGCCAATCATTCCTGAATCATTGCTAGGGTGAGCCTGGACTAATATTAACTAGATACCACTCACCCTGAACCTCTAGAGGGAATTAAAAGCATTTTAGCATATTTTTCACTTCATTGCCAGCACACATAAAAGCATTTTGGGCCTGTGTTTAAAACTCCGATCTGTAATCTAAGCTTGCTGGGGTGAACTAAATTACATTTGATTGCATTTCTGAGAACTGTGTGCTTTCCTTCAATTTCCTTGCATTGCATAAAGGGGGGGGGTTGCCAGAGAAAAGTGATTACATTGTTTTGTTGAACGCATATTGAGTATTTTCTGTACTGCATTTTCCTTCCACCTTGCATCCATTTGAAACCATAAAAGTATTGTTGCTATCGTATCCATCCTATAACCACTCATCATTGATTATAAAGAAATGTGCTAGTGCCAGACTATCCATTATTGATTACTGATCAGATTAAGTGTGATATTCAATTATTAATTTATCATAAAGTGTGATATATATCTCTATTGTTTAAATTATCAAATAAACCTTTTAAACTTGCAAAACAGAACTACTTCTTGGCTCAGTGGGGTCAGGAGGATTCCAAGAGAGGGGTGTTATATAGGGGTAGTCATCCAGAACGCATGAACTGGACATAAAGATATATCAATAAGGGTTTTCATTCAGTATTCTAGACTAGGCGTTGACTTAGCTGTAGTGCTGAATTGAATCCTCTTACAGTTCAGTGTACTTATCTACAGCTCACATCTTCCTCTCATGAGAAACCTGACTGCTCTGCCACTACACCAAGTTTCCTTGAGTAGTACAGACTGATACGAAGAGTTGGGGACCTGTATATAATTGGGATAGTTTGATGAAGTCTTAACTCAAGAAGACTTTAGGAAAGTTCCCCTAACACTGGTGTTACATTGAATCCTGGTTGTATTGTGTTCAAAGAATCCATCCAAGGTTACTTACTATATTATAACGTAAATCAAAGGGGGGTCTTTGAGTCTCTCTACCAGCATATACACAGCCCAATGACCTGGTCTTGCGTGGATGGCCCCTGGGAGAGACTCTTCCAAGTCTTTAGCTCACTGTCCCTTTCACAGAGAAGATATTTCCTTGCATATCAGTCTTTGTCTTGCCCAGGGGCAGTCCAGCACCGAAATGCTAGGCAATTCTCCTCTGAACAAGAGTACCAACAGCAACCCCATACACGTGTTTCAGCCTTGTTGGGCATTATCAGTGAGGTGGAGCTGTGCCTCTCTAAGAACAGTGAGCAAGGGGTCCACGTCGGGATCGCCCTGGTAATTTAGGGTGAGACCCAAAGTTAATTTATGCAAAACAAAGGGGGGTCTGTTAGTCTCTCTATCAGCACAAAAACAGCCCAATGACCTGTTCTTGTGTGGATGGCCCCTGGGAGAGACTATACCAAGTCTTTAGCTCACTGTGCCTTTCACAGAGGAGACATTTCCCTGCATATAAGTCTTATTCCTGCCCAGGGGCACTCCAGCACCAAAATGCTAAACAATTTTCCGCTGAGCAAGAGTACCAACAGCAACCCCATACATGTGTTTCAGCCTTGTTGGGCATCATCGGTGAGGTGGAGCTGTGCCTCTCTAAGAACAGTAAGCAAGGGCTCCATGTCTGATTCGCCCTGGTAACTTAGGGTGAGACCCAAAGTTAATTCATGCAAAACAAAGGGGGGTCTGCGAGTCTCTCTACCAGCACAAACACAGCCCAACAACCGTTTCTTGGGTGGATGGCCCCTGGGAGAGACCCTAGCAAGTCTTTAGCTCACTGTCCCTTTCACAGACGAAAATTGTCCCTGCATAACAGTCTTTGTCCTGCCCAGGGGCAGTCCAGCAACAAAATGCTAGGCAATTCTCCTCTGAACAAGAGTACCAACAGCAACCCAATACTATAAAGTACTCAACCATGTCCACTATGGAAAATTATAAGGCAGAAGCAGTTATTAATCTTACTGTTGGTAACGTAAAACGATATGTGTAAAGACAAATGCCTTAGTGCTAAAGGGAAGCATGCTGAGTTATTTCAAAGCTTGGTGGATTACCAAACTGTTTATAGGCATGTAATGCCTACTCCCAGAATTGATCTGGATAATAATGATGATTATAGTATGACTCTCAACCCTCCTCTTCCAGTATGATATGAAAAAGTTGTCTTATGACTCCCCTTCAGATTTGGAGTCTTCTATGTCTGACAACTCCAGGTACAGGAAGCCTCGTATCCCCAAGGATTTGTTGAGTGCATGTGATGCTAAAACTGATATTCTGGATTGGCTGGATACATTTGAGTTTACATGCAAAGTACAAGGTATATGTGAAAGGGAGTTTGCTCCATGGGTAATCTCTTGGCTCCCCCAGAATGGCTGTGATGCTGTGATGGAGTCCAATGATGCTTATAGACACGATTACCAGTTCATAAAAACTGCTTTCATAGCCAGGTTTGGGAAGACCCGTTCCCAATAACTAAAAATGTGTAGGTATCGCAATAAGAGAGATGGTAACATGTGGGCCACCTGGGTGTGTGAAAGCCTGAAAAAACTTAGATGGGTGAAATATGGGCTACAAGGTCAGCCCTTATGATGCTATAAGATATCTAGTCATGCTAGAAAGTATTTGTGATGCATGCTCCTTAGAGCTGAGACAGCACCTTGCTGACTCTAAGGAACTGGACCCCAAGAAGTTAGCACTGGCTGTTGACTTATGAGTAGGCAACAGGGCTATTAAGAAGGATTCTGGGGCTACTTGCAAGAACGTGCATGGGAAGAAGCATAAGAAAGATGAGAAGAATGGTTCCAAAAATCCCCCACCAAAAAAGGACCACAAACATAAAAAGGGTAAATAGCCCCCTAAACAACCTTATAGGGTTAGTGAAACCTCTGTGCCCAAACCAGAGAGAGGTTACCAGCAACCGCATTCCAAAAGACATTTGGGAAATGTGTGGTTTGTTGGGGTGGTGACTATGTGAAAGGAGATCCCAGATGTAAGGGTAAACTTTCAGGGATCGCATCTGTCAGCTTAGCCTTCACACATGATGTGAATGTACCATTGACAGGTACTAGCTTTTGCACTCCAACTGAAGAACCCATTGTTGTTCAAACTGGAGATTCTTTAGTATCTCTGGGATTGTGGGAACAATAGAATATTGAAGTATATAAATCCATTCTTGAGAATACTTAAGAGTATTTATAAAGACATTGTGCTTGCTAATGGTCAGGACACCCCTGCCATTATAGATACTGGGGTGAGCATAACTGTGGTAGATGAAAGTTTATTTCATCATGAGGAAGTTGCTAAGGCTCCCAAAAGGCTAGTTAGCAGTAGGTCCAGTCCAAATGTGTCCAATACTGCCAGCTATCATGAAATGTAATGGTATGACTGTAATAATAACTCTAAGTGTTCAGTCTGAAGTGCCTGGCAGGGAACATTTAGGCAATGACTTCATCATCATTTTATTATTATTTTATTTTTATTTATTTGGTTTTTTATAACGCGCTTAACACCGGGATAAGGTTTCTAAGCATGGATCCAGGATTCAAACCTCTGTTGCTCTGCCAGCACACTGCCCCTGTGCTATCCTCCATTCATCATCAAATACCTTTATTTGTCCGTCAAGCCATCAAAGTACATCCTAACAATGAATCAAGTTTAACATTACACCATGTCAGTATAACATAGATTGTGACCCCCGAGTCCTGCTAATCGCACTGGCACACAATAGTTTAAAGAAAGGAGGGCTCCGGCTCAATTTCACAATGGATGACATTTTTCATTTTCCCCCGGGGTATGAGATTTGCACTGTATAAAACAGAGGTGGATGGACCATTACTGAGTGGGCCAGAGTTGCTAAAGTAAGGGTAGGGTCTTATTACAATTCTACTGTTCGTAGTCCGGTGGTTACCCCATTTGATCTGCCCAAAACACTGTTGGCCACTCTTTGGTCCCGGAATTCAAGCTTGACTGAGTCACCTTCTTTATACACTATATAGGAGCTTGCTATGGCTTCCCTAGTCACATAAGCACAGCCCCTAGCAGTGTGAAGCCAATGCAGGCCTTTATTTAAAAGAGCATCCCTTGGTTCTTAATGGTTCAGCGGTAATTTGGGTACCCCATGTAAAAATACTGTGCCATTCCTTGCCCCCCCAACCCCCCCGGACGTTATCACTTTTCTTAGATTCCCTAGTCCGGTGTCTGCATACTCGCACTGGGTCCGTGGTTTACCACAGTAGTAATATCCCGGACCTCCCATGTAGTATGAGTTGTGCTAACAGTAAGGGCCCTATTGACTCTGCTGTGCTGCAGGAAGGATTGTTCATCTTGATAGGGTATCACATAGATGTGCACTTTAGACTCACAATCGGTTGTGGCCGGCGCTTGTTTCATAGTATCATATTTGTTGGAATCAAACTTGTCTTCATCAATCAAGGGTCCATTTATAACTAACTCACAGTGTGTTTCCATGGGTCAGTTATACGACCCCAATGGGCCGGCAAAGAGCCCCCATAAGATCCTCTCCACTGAATTTCTATCAAAACCAATAATAGATTTTTTTAACATATGCGGGTTCAGAGAACACCTGAGAACAGTTACATCCTTGAGCGGAGCAGACCTCTGTGGCAGATAAATCAGCAATGGGCCGAATACATTGATTGATTTGCTTTGAACCCCTAAGCAGGGTTACACAAAGAAAGGCAGTCTTCCCTGAGCACATGGTCATCATATTCTCACTGCAGGCACTACTGGGAGTGAAAGTCTGTTATCAAGCACATCCTTGGCCTCCAAGTCGATTAGGGTTGTCTCCTCCAGGGGAATTAGATTCTCTACAGGTATAGGCAGAATATTGGGCACTTCCATCAAACCAGACACAGACGGAATCTCAGGGACCAGGCAGTTGTTTGGTATAGAGTACTTAATTGGCAACACCTCCAAACCCCCTGTATCCAAGAGGGACGGTTGCCTGTAAAAGCGGCTGATGTGATATCTTCCATCACTGGTGCTGATATTAGTTGTCGCTATTATAGGGGACCAGAATAGTTGTGGACGGTTTATAATACAAGGGAATTTCAGCCACAGTTGTTGAGAAAGAGCCATTTCCACTGCCAAGTCTTTGCCCATATCTTTGTCAGTGCAGGTATAGGAAGCTATTGTGATGAACGGGCCCTCATTCATTAATGGCGCAGCTTGGGCTTTATCAGAGGAGCTTTCTACTGGGCACACACCAGTTACGTCCCCCAAGCTGCTAGTTGACTCTGGTCTGTGAGGGATTCCTGTTTTATTTCCTATCTCCCCAGAAACATCCAGATTAATTTCATTGATGAATTTCATTTATCAGAAAATAGGCCTCTCTTGTAAGCCTAATGGGACTGCAAACTTTTCCCTCAGAAACAGTGTCAGTATCAGTGTTACACTCTGCACCATGTCAAAATGGGTGAGTTCCAAATTTACGGTTTACAGGCAGGATCTTGCGCTTAGACTCTGGGCAATCCTGCATTATTATATGGGGATATACTGTACATGGTGAGAGTGTATATGGGGAGAAAAAAAAGGAGCTATTAAATATTGCCCACACAGCGATTGGATCAAGCAATAACCACACTATAGCCCCCTGACTCAACCCAGCCTTTTCCCACTCTCACCTCACAATCCAGTTCCATGAAAATGCCTCTGTTGCAGTGCCAGTGCATGGGGTTCAGATGTATAGTTTCCACCTTGGCAGATCACTGCTCACCCTGCTGCTGTCGCGGAGCACCCCTGCTGGAGCACAAGAGCCCGCGCTCTTGGACCCTGGCAGGCTTCGGCCCTGGCGGGGTATGCGGCTCATGAAAGAAGGAAGGGGGCGTGGCCTGCAGCCCGAACCTGCAGAGTATGGAGGCCGTCCAGGGCCAGACAAAAGTTGGACCATGACACCCCACACGCTTGGTCACCAGCAGGCTTGTAGGGTACTTTTAGGCAATAACTTGAAGGCTCTGGGTGTAGTTTCCAACACACTAATGCCTCCTTCTAAAAAGAGAAGGGAGCTAACCAGAAAAGCAAGGCAGGCAACCTTAAGAGACCTTCCAACAGAGACCAACGGGAAACCCAGAGTCTCCAAAGGAAAGAAGTGCCCCAACCCCAAAACTTCCCCTGCAACCGAACCCACAGAGATTCGTAATTCACCCACTCCAATTTAGTGAAATAATCAGACAGTGCTGTGTAATCAGTGCCACCCGTAAATCTACTTCTATTAATAGGTCCCAGTCACTCACTACCTCAGCCTACCTTCTTTCTACAACTACTCTAAATTTCCTTTGCTTTCCCAAAATATGCTATGTCTGCCACCAGCAATGATCTCCTACCTTGATGAAAGCTGTGCAAGACTGTACTGAAGCTTCAGCCACATGTGTCCGTGTAAACAAGGTATATTCATTTTTCAAATGGTTTGTTTGTCATTCTTGACAAAAAAAACAAAATTCAGGGAATTTGTGTTCGCTGCCGGAACATTCTTCCAGAGCTAGATGTAAAAATAATTCTTCAACACGGGTGCCCTTCACAGATTACCTCTTCATCGTGCCACCTTCTGACGGAGGAGAAGAAAGGCTGAATCTGATAATAGCAGTGTTATGAAAAACCATTGTCGTAAACCAATCACTAACTGGGGTTTTTTGTAATTTTTCATAACACTTAATATAGGGTCAGAGGAACACCAGTGCATTGTCAGAATGAAAACAATGGAAAGCATGTTAAGAATGTGTTCTGCTTTCTTTCACGATCCCATGCAATTATGATACTTACAGTTCATTATTATTTCGAATCCTATGCATAAAATGCAATATTTGTATAATAGCCATTATTTTTTATTTCTTTCTCGAGGTCCCTAGATCTGTGTGTACCATGAGCTGTTCTCCGGGCTATTATAAAGTTACCATGCCAAGTAAACCAGCCTGCTGTTTCCAATGTGTTCAATGCTCTCAGGGGGATATGTCCAACCAAACTGGTAAGTGGATATGAACATCTTAATGCATATCGTTGTTAGGGAGAATTCTCCAGAATGGCTAATTTCCCTTACCTACTGAGTCCCTCAGCAGCTTTGCTGGATTTCTAGGATTCACTTTTTTCACCTGGTAAGAGTGTGAGCCTTTTTTCCCACTCTTACATGTGTTTTGCTGCGTGTGTTTAACATTGTTTTGTGGAGCCTCAGCTACTCCATAGGCATCATCTTTTTGCCATGTCTTACACAGCACCTTTACTGCAGTGACAAAGGGTTGCTTTTTGCAGACTTCCCACTTTAAACTCTATATTCTGGGACTTACTCTTGTTCTCAGAACATGTAAAGTTGCCATTGACTTTATTAGTCTTTTTAAATTCACAGAGCCAGTACAACTTATCTTACTTAGAGTACTGGAAAGGGCTAATAGTCATCCCTTTTTGTCTGTCTCTCATGGAACATTGTTTCGATCCCTTTTCATTAAGGTTTGGCTGGTGGCAGTGGTATCTACCATATTTTTCCTACCGCGGTTTATTTAAATAGCTTTGGTACTGTTTTAGGCTATCTTGGTAGCCTCAAACTTAAACCCGCTGGGCCACATTTACTTTAATTTGGTTCTGGCTGGGTTTATTCGCCATTTCTTTTTGTAAAGGTCTTTCTCGTGTTTTACTCTGCGCGCCAGTCCAGGTTCGGTTCCTTTGTTCATGGTCCTTTGGAGGGCTTCTGCACAGATGCCCACCTTAGGCGCCCGCATGTCTGGGTAGGCAGAATGTGAGGTTAGGGTTTTAGAACCCCTGCCATGGCTTCCCTTGGTAACCCAAGTCGCACTCCAGTTTGATTGGCTAGGTGACTGTCCTGCCAGGACAGCCAACCTGCTGTGTGATTGACAGCCAGGCTGTGTGAATGGGGGAAAACTGCATAAAAAGCAGGTCTCTGGGACTAGGAGGGCAGAGTCACCACTGGATCGAGAGAACCGAAGAGAAGCTGACAGAAGAGGACCTCTACCACGACTGAACCTCCCGGTGAAGCCCTGCTGCAAGTCCGAATCTCCAAACTTCGACAACAGAGAAGATCTGCAAGGAATCTTCTTCCCCTGAGCTGGTAGGACCAACCAGTTTGCTAAACACCAAGCAAGGCCTCCCTCTCCTGGTTGAATTTGCTGTGCACTGCTACAGTGAACCGGATAGCCAAGAGGCTCAGACCCTGTTTGGGTTTTAAGGAACGCACCTTTTCTTTGTTGCTGTGCTGCTGATTTGTTCCCTGGCCAGTGCAGGACCCTCCAGTCTTCCTCCTTCGTGTCAATCCGACAGTCGCTTCAGGAACCGTGAGCCTGCAGGATCTGCCAGGAACGTCTGCCTCAGTTACAGCCTCCTTCTTCATTCAAGGTGCTGTTTAAATGTGGTCTTTCGTTCCGTCCGACCGCAGTAAAAGTATTTGAAATCTTTTGTCAATCCGGGGGCTTGTCCTTCTCTACTCTTTTGAATAACTTTTCTGCCAACCAACTTCGTTTTGAACTCTTGACAAAGACTTAACCGAGAACTACCATGAACTGTGTGATCCTGAGCAAAGACTGTGACACACTAACATTGCCCCTGGCCTAATGATTTCAATCCTCATGGTAGAAAGCCTTTTCCTTGCCTACTTACTTGTTGGTCCTGCTTAATTTTGTATAACCTTGTCTTTCCCTCCCTTTTAATTGCTGGAGTGCCATTTTGCTTACACTTCATTTTGAGCTTAACTTGTCCAGAATTCATTGGGTGTTGTGTAGTATATTAAGAGTGTGATTTTCCTGCTGCTTTACTTAGTGAACTGTTTTACAACTGATGTATAAATAAATGTATATTCTTTTACTAAGAAACCTTGAGTCAGTGTTTGCTTGAAGCATATTCATTGCTGTCCTTTGTGTAACTCTTGATAAACTCACTTTACTCTTTAGATACATCTGGCTGCTCAGCCATCACTACCACTTTACTGTGTAGTACAGGCTTGTACCAAAGGTGAATTTGTATTTGCACTCGTTGTCTTAATTGTATGTGGTGTTCCCAAAGGGTACTGCATATGATTCTGCCTAACAATCGTTCCCTGGTCAATCTATAAAACTCTAATTTGCTTTTACTTTCAGATTCGATAGAATGCATTAAGTGCCCATTGGAATTTTGGCCTGCTGGCAAACAAGACCGTTGCATCCCAAAAATTACAGAGTTTCTTTCCTCTGAAGAATATTTAGGAATTGTTCTGACAGCTACTGGTATTTTATTCTCATCAATTCCGTCTGTTATTTTGGGACTTTTCATCCATTTCAGGAATACTCCAATTGTGAAAGCAAACAACCGCTCTCTCAGCTACCTCCTGCTTCTGTCTCTCACTTTGTGCTTTCTCTCCTCATTGACCTTCATTGGATATCCAACGCAAGAGAAATGCCTCCTCCGTCAGGCCGCCTTTGGAATAAGCTTTGCTCTTTGTGTTTCTTGCATCTTGGCTAAGACAACCATGGTGGTAATCGCATTCAATGCCACCAAACCCAACAGTGACTTAAGGAGATGGATTGGACCTCAAATGTCTTATTTGGTCGTCTGCATCTCTACACTCATTCAAGTGCTTCTCTGCATCTTATGGCTGTCTCTGTCTCCTCCTTTCTGTGAAAAGAATACCCAAACAGAGCCTGGAAAGATAATCATTCAATGTAATGAGGGGTCTCTCATAGCATTCTGGTGCATGCTGGGATATCTAGGACTCCTGGCCTTTATCAGTTTCATAGTTGCATTCTTAGCCCGGAAACTACCTGACAGTTTCAATGAGGCCCAGTTCATCACCTTCAGCATGCTGGCCTTCCTCAGCGTCTGGCTTTCCTTTATTCCAGCCTATCTGAGCACCCGGGGCAAGTACATGGTGGCCATGGAGATCTTCGCCATTCAGTCCTCCAGTTCAGCTTTGCTTTCATGTATCTTTTTTCCAAAGTGTTACATCATCCTGGTAAAGCCAGAGCTAAACACAAAAGAACATTTAATGGGACGCGATCCAGCAAACATAGTGCATTAAAGGTCCATTTCTTGTTTTTCGGTGCTCAATATCAAAATTAAGAATGTTATTCTAGACTGCATACAGTGCATGTCAGTATAGACCAGCACATGTTCAGCGTACGGAAGAAACAGGTACTTTTCAGTAAGAAGGTTTCCTTTCCTTTTTGAGTGCCATTGTTTGCATGATCTAGCCTTTGCTGCTTCAGATATGTGGTTTTTGCCATTGGCCCCACTCCTATGTTTGGTGGTTATGCTGCTTCCTGCTTGCTCATTCCCACCCCCATGTTCTGCTCAGACCCTCTTCCCCTTTGTGCTGGGGGGGTTCTGTCTTGCTCGAGTTTATTTGAGAGCAGCCATAGTTCCAGACATGTCTCTGGGCCTCATTACAAGTACGGCGATGCAGTAAAAACAGCAGTAACATAGAAGTAATTTGGTTATGCGTGCCGTTTTAAAGATTTAGAATTGAGATGGAGGATTTTCCTCTAGCAAAAGGCTGAAGGTAAACCAAAACTTTACTGCTAAAAAAATCCAGTGGACTCCAAAAAATGTGGATTTAGACTGCCCACCACCACTTGTAATCCAACAGTAAATCTGCCAGACCAAGTGGTGCTAACACTATTTCTGTTTAGGTATTGTGGCTGAATTAGTGCCGGAATACCACCAAACTTGTATTGAGGCGCCCTGTCTTGACTCTGAGCTACTCTCCTGCCAGTGCTCTGTTTTGATTGCCTATCTATAGAGCCACAGGACAATCTCATCCACCGCTTGAGATCTGACATGGATTATACAAAAGACAGTGAATCCCACCCCCAATAGCCTAACTGAAGATTGTAAAAAGAAGACGTGTACAGAGAGTGCAGTTCGATAGCTCCATCATTTTAAGAAAACAGAATGTTGAAAGGGTCTACATACAATAATATGTATGCCAAAAGTAACTAAGGGAAAGGTAAAAACGAAAACTGATTGTGTCTACAATATAATGCAAACATTAATGATAAAGACATTTACAATAAAGAAAGTAAAATCACCCTTTTAACATTTTTTATTTCCTGTAATGTTTTCACAAATAAAAGGTTAGCAAATATATGCATGGTGTTTTAAAAAGAATTTCTATTTGTTATTGAGTCAGTTGTACACTAGAAATTCCACAGACCTTCCATTTCTACTCACAGGTTCTTCCTTAGCATTTGCCTAGTTCCCTGTGTGGAGGTGTACTTTCAAAAGTAGGAGACCTCTCTATCACCCCGCACCTTCTCACTCCATATCTCCTGACCAAAAGAGTTTCTTTTCGTTTTGACTGTTTTTCCTCGTTTTTGTTGATCCAGTTTTCTGTGCACGTTTTTGAATTACAATGAAGCTCATGTTAGTGACATTAATAATAACCACTCTAGCTGAGGCCTGGTTGATTGGAAGAACTCCAGCATTTGTTTTGGCATCAACATGAAACTTGTTAGAGATTCGGAAGAAATCTAGAAATCTAGAACAGCAAGGACAGAACAGAACTGTGGGGACAGAATCTTCTTCCCGTTAAACAGATGGACTGTCGTTGCAGCAGATCACAAAAGGTGTATCAGAATCGGCCAGTGCAGCTGGTGAACATTTTAATTGGAGGAGACAGTGACCGAGCATAGCAAATCTCTGGGTAATAACGGTTTGAAAAGGCACATTTTACAGTACACTTTCAGTGAACCATTTGGTAAAAAGCCATACAATGTACAATTCATTTTGCAGGGAACAAGTGAAGAAAAAAATCCAATTGATGCCAGATCACAAAGAGTACACAGGAACATTTACCAATGCATTTGTCCACAATGTACGCCAGCATCACAAAAGTCCATGCTGGCTCTACCAATATATGACATTGTTGGCATGTGTTTTGAAAGATCACTCTTGTTGGCTTTGTCAGAATTCCAGTAATGTCAATGAAGACTCTTCTATGATGTCTGTGTCAATATATTCCAGAATTGCCATGCAAGAATTCTCATGCTGGCTTTGCACATAGTGCCAACTAAAACATGGCTGCATAAACTGTGCTACTAGCTGAAGCTGCCCATCCACATTAACAGCGGTATTTCTATAATGGAACTCCATGGCCTTCATTACGACCCTGGCGTTGGACCATGGTGCCAATAGCACCATGGTCCATGCCGGTAACTTACAGACTCCGCCATGGTGGAATGGGGAATTACCGCCCCATTCCGAGGTTGGCGGGGCGGTAATTCCCCATGCCGCCATGGCCCTTCCCCATTCCCATTTTTGCCCCATAGGGCTCAATGGGAATGGGGAAGGCGCTAAGTACGGTGCCGCAAATTGCGGCACCGTACTTAGCACCAAGGTCCCTTTGCGGGTTGGTTTTTAACGCCTGCAAAAAGCAGGCGTTAAAGTCTCCAACCCGCAAAGGGACCTTGTAATCAGGCGTTAAGGGTTTAACGGCGCCGCCACCTTTTACGGCGCCGTTAACCCCTTAACGCCTGGGTTGTAATGAGGGCCCATGTGTGGAAGTGCTTTATGTGAATTGTAAATGTGTGGTTAATTGTCCTGTATTCCCTTTGAACAAGAAGGATGCTGCTAAAATCGAATGGAAAAGGAACTTCCAACGGAGGTCCTGTGTTAAGCCTTGCATGCCATTTTTGTTCCTATCAAATGTCTTCTCGCCCAGGTCTTGGGTGCCTGTTTGATATAATGATTGTTGTACAGTGCTTGGTTGGCATGCTGGGAGAGCTCAAAAGCAAGGGATGTGTGTTGTGTAGTGCTTGGATGGATGCAAGGAACTTATGATGTAAGATAGAATGTTGTGAGAATGTTGCTGTAAGGGTGAAAGAGTGTTATGGGTGATGGTTCTATACTCAGGCAGTTGGAGGGATCAAGCTTGGGTGATGGGTGCCGTTGGGCTCCTAAGAAGTAACTTGATGTAATCTAAAATAACTACAATAAACAAACTTGCCTGTAACTTATCTCTAGTGCCTGCCGGCCTGATTTATTTCACTGGCGATGAGCTTTAAGAGCCAAGGCATGCAGAAACTGAAAAGAAGAGAAAAACAGGAGAAAAGTGAGCTGTTGCGTGTGGTGCAGCAAGCAGAGAGTAGGACCTGCTACCCCTAAAGTGTGCAGCCCATCACCCAGGGTGAAGGACGAAGATTCAGGGCAAAAGAAGAAGACCCAGGGTGAAGGAAGAAGGCCCAGGGCAAAGAAGCCAAAGTAAGACGCAGGGCAAAGAACCAGAAGTAAGATACCAGTCAGAAAAGACCCAGGGTAATGAATAAGTGAGACCAAGGGTGCAGAAAAATAAATAAAAACCCGGGCAAAGAAGATAAAGTAAAAGGAAAGAAAGCCACCGGGGGAAGGAAGGTGAAGAAAACGCTCAAGGCCAAGAAGTAGTGAGCCAGCACCCAGGGAGAAGCAGCAGGCTGTTGTGCATCACCTAGGGCAGCTCAAAGAAGAGGGTGACTTCCGTGCAGACGTAACTGGCATAAACGGGCTGTGCTATGCAAGAAGGTCTAACACAGTGAGAAGTAGGAGAAAAGGGCTGGTCGTGGTGCACATGGGCTGGCTAGGTGTCCAGTACACGTTAGCTTCAGTCAAAGAAATGATGAGCGAAAAGAGGAGAGGAACCGATTTTGTGGTGTAGCTCTACTGGCATACCTAGGACAGGCATTGGGTGTCGGAGTAGAGATCTGTGCTATTCCTGTGTGGATAGGAGAGTGATTTGAAGAAAGGACCTAGTGGTGTCTGTTTAGCGGAAGAAGGACAGACAGTGGAAGGGCTGTGTGCTTGTGTCCTATGAGGACAGGCTGGGCTCTGGTTGCAAAAGCAGCAGAGGAGGACGACAGTGTGACGAACAAGTGGCACAAGGGAGGGGCTGCCATTACGAGGCTGTTTGATAACGGGGGAAGGATGTGATCTTCTGGAGGATGGCTGATCCACGGGAGGCCTAGGTAGTGAGAAAAAGAAAAAGAACTGCTATCAAGAAAACAAACTCACGAGAAACAGCCAAGTGATGGGAATTGCCTGTGAATGGCAATGATGATAGCTTTAGAAGTTATTTGTGTGCATTTCCAGCTCTTGATATGTCTGGCAATGGCGAAGGATTGTAGCGTGGTATGGCCACTGTATAATGGATGTTGTTTACTATGGTGTGGGGCCAACATACATGTAAATGTGTATAATGTAATGTTAACAGTTTTACAGGATTCCCAAGTTGGCTAGAGCTGCTAATCTCAGCATCGACTCTTAAGCATATCATCTGCCATCAGAGGGCGCTAGAGAGCCAACCAAGATGGCCACTCTCCTGTGATCTCCCGTGTGGCTCTTCATGAATCATGTTTCATCGCTGATGCTTCGGTGGTTAATCAGCCTCATCCATCACCCTTGAGCAAAGCTAAGGGCTGACGTTTACATTTCACCCATTTTGCAGAGTTCTGAGCCTCCAGTGAACGTAATCCCGCCCTGTTGGGAGACTCTGTGAGTGACGGGCGGCTGGGCCCCCAATACGCTGCTGCCGCCTGGAAGACTTCCAGCGCAGGCACAAACGAAGCCCCCGACGAGAGACGGTGTGTTGCAGAGCGTTTTAGAGGTCGTTTTAGAGGTGGCGTTGCAGCGACTGTGCCTGCTCCACCAAGAGCCCCACTGGCTGCACTCTGAACAAAGGGACATTTTTACATATCTCCCTGGTGGTGTCTCGTGGACGGACCCGCTGTGGCCTGCCCGCCCTGGTGGTTGCTCGGAGGGCCCGGGGCCAGGATATGCCAGGTGTGATCCCTGTGAAGTGGGAACAAGGCAGTGAAACCCAGCCCGACTTCGGAGCCGTGCCCCCCACACCTGTCGCTCTACGCCACAGGATTCGACGCAGGCCCACCCGAGGCCCACCAGCAAATGCCCGACTGCAGAGTCGGCCCCCCGGCATGGGCGGCTGCAGGAGCCTTCAGTGTGGGCCTGGTCCCCTCACTCCGTGTCAGGTCCCAGTCAGAGTGGTAACAAAGGAGGTACTTCACCCTAGATCCATCATTGAGAAGGGAGGGTGCTCCCCCCTACATCCTAGACCAGCAGAGCCGCCACCTGTGACAACCGCGGATGAAATCACCCCCCAGATCAGTGCACCGCGAAGCGGGGAGAAGATCCGGAGTCCCTTACGCATCGCGGCCCCTGGGGTTCGCACAAAGCCCGCTCGCATTGGAAGGAAGGCTAACGTGTTGTAATCCTGCAACAACAAAAAAACATACAACGTTTCTTTACAATGGACGAAGAGGATCACGGCGACTACAGTGGCGGCCAACGCCCGTGCAAAAGGTACTGTGCCCTAAACGTACTACACCATCAGCGATTTCTGCTAGGCTGGGAGCTGCGATCCATACTTCCCGGTGCCAATCTCCTCTATAGATATTTTCCCCGGCATCATTGGTTGAACGTTGTTTAAGGGTACATACCACATAGTAATCAGTCCGCCCCCCCTGGCACGACCACACCGGATGAACGGCAGAGATTGTCCGGGCAATGCTCGATCTGAAGACAGCTGGGCACACGGTCTTTCCTGTCAAGCCCTCAAGAAACACAAATTAGGAAACATGCAGACATCCAATAGCACAGGCAAGGACTGCAGTTAACCGGTCACCACCAGCCTACATTTAAAAGCAGCCTTGTGTGACCCTCACAGCACCAGCCTTGACTTTTACTGGAACCGCGCATAATCAAGAGACTTCGCTTAATGCATAAAATAGCCCATTACTCCTAAAGAGCGATTTAAGTCAAGGTCACCCTGGCAGCTTGACTTCCCCCTGGCACCCATGTGAACAAGTGGAAATATCTAGGCACTTCACATACTACAGCTCCTGGTGGCCCTGTGACATTCACCCACATTGAAACAAAGACAACCAATTTGTACGCCTGCAGAAAACCCACATGAGGGGTTACTACAACGAACAAGAAAGCATACCGCGACTAAAGTACTGACTACCATCAGTACGTAATACTCCTGGGACTCCCCAACCCTACTTGGTCTGCGTAGGTGACAAGACAACAACTCTTAGGCCAATCCGGACCAGATTTGTCTTACCGGCCAAACACCTCCTTTGTACTCAGGGGATCGGGTCCAGGGGGACTTCCAGAGATCCACCCAGCATCAAAGGTAAGAGGAGACACCCCACTTCTATCACTAGTCCCTGGTCAACCTCTGACCCGCTCACATGCACCATGGGGAAGTCAGATAAGTCACAACGCAAGCTAAACTTTGAGACCGGGAACACATCTTGAACTCCCTGACCTAACAGTGGACCAGAGTCTTCTACGCAAGACGCATAGCTGAAAGCTGGGATTGGGAATCTCAACCTCAAAATAGATGGACTCTCCTGCTAAGTCGACCAACTGCAACATCGGCTTGACAAGCACTCTGATCGTCTAGACCCAGTGGAACAGCGGGTGTCCAACTTAGATGATGGCACGACAACTTTGACAGCTACGGTGTCGACTCTAGCAGCTCAAATGAAAATTGTGAATGCAAAAAATGAGGACCTAGAGGGGCGCGTCAGGAGAAATAATGTGAGGATAGGCAGGGTCAGAGAACAACAACTACAGTCAAGAATAGAAGACCACATTGAAGGACTATGCACAGAACTCTTCAGATCGGATGCGCTTTCACGTCTTTTTCATGTCTTTTTCTTCACTATCAACAAGATCGGTCCCAGGAGCCCCCCCACCCCCTCGCCCAATCATCACAAAGCTACTAAATTACAAAGATAGGGACATGATGCTGAGACTCGCAAGAGAGAAAGGCGACCTACAGTATGATGGTGATACCATTCATTTATACCCAGATTTCTCGCCGGCCGTCCATGCACAAAGGAGATCCTTTATGAATGTTAAACACTGACTACGGGATAACCAGATACCTTACTCGATGCTCTTCCCTGACAGACTTCGAGTGCAACACAATGGTAGGGCCCAATTCTTCCAGTCACCTGAAGAAGCCAGCACGTATCTCGACCGGGCCGGCTGTAGAGCGTCTAACATCAACCCAGGACTACCACAGAGAGAAAGAGCACGAAGAAATCCGCCATGATCAAACACAAGGTACTGAGGAAGTGACATAAACTCAGCAAAAATACGCCCGGACACAGTAAAAAAGTACTTAAATGAGAGCCAAACTACTTGGGAGGCTCCTAATGCTCCTTGCACAGTTTAGTTATAGTCCACCAGTTGGATGTTAGCTGGGAGGGTAATGACGACGAGCAAGTTGGGGGTTGCTCGCGAGTTAGGGTGGGAAAAAGTAGGCAAGTTAGGGTTACCAAGTTGAGACATGTTAGTTATTTGACACATGCACCGGTCAAGGCCGAGACACCACACGCCCGGCCCCGCTCAAGATTACCTCGTCCATACCTGCCTGCGTGACAGATGACCTTTAATGAATGCATAAGGAAAGAAGACCGCTCTGAACCCATAAACAGGGCAGCCATCAAAATCTCAGCCAAAATAGCGAGTGAAAGTCTGGCATATTCAATCTAGCCACATGGAACATTAAAGACGGCAATCAACCAACCAAAATTAGGAAAATAACCCAGTACCTGCGCCAATACAGAATCAATGTAGCCTTTATCAGGAGACACACCTATGCCCTGCCTCCAAAAACCTTTGGGCCAGAGATTGGGGATGCCACAGGTATTTTGCTTCCTTCTGCTCCTACGCCAGGGGGGTTGACATCTTAATCAATAAAACAACTAACTTTAAGCTGATACTGACTCGAAAAGATGCGCAAGGCAGATCACTAATGGTCCATGGGACTATTAATGGGGTAGAAATTATTCTTATCAGCTCCTACGGCCCAAACACAGACGGCTCCAACAACTTCGACTGGGTGTTGACACACCTTGAATCCAACAGGGAAGTCACAGTCATCTGGGGAGGGGACCTTAACACACCACTAAACCCCCGTAAAGACAAATCGCACAAAACAACGACTCCACCCTCCAAGGCGAGTCTACACATTATCGAAATATGCAAAGCCTACAATCTCAAGGATATCTAGAGATACAAACATCAGGAAACCCGAGAGTACACCTATTAATCTTGGGTCCATAAATCCAGCTCGAGTCTCGACTATCTTCTTGTATCCTCACATTGCAGATTTCAATAGGGAGAATGCTGCATCCTTCCCAGGTCTCTATCGAAATATGCAAAGCCTACAATCTCAAGGATATCTAGAGATACAAACATCAGGAAACCCGAGAGTACACCTATTAATCTTGGGTCCATAAATCCAGCTCGAGTCTCGACTATCTTCTTGTATCCTCACATTGCAGATTTCAATGGGGAGAATGCCGCATCCTTCCCAGGTCTCTATCAGACCACTCAGCAGTCACCCTCGAATGCATCACGTCCTGAGACGGCAACAATAAACCTCCTTGGAGATTCAAGCAAGGAGCCCTCCTAGACCAGGTCTTTGCTGATGAGCTAAGAGCCGAAATATTATCCTTCATCGAAGCAAATCAAGGCTCTGTGTCCTCAGTGGGTACACTTTGGGAGATATTAAAGTGCTTCGTCAGAGCAGTATGCCTAGCGAAAGAAAATGGGATTCTCAGGTTGATAAGGAGAGAATTAGCCTCAAGCGAGACCCGCCTTAAAAAACTCAAACAAAACCATTTGTCCGCAATCAAACCCTGCACTTTAACAGCACTTAAAGAAGAGCTAGAAACCTTTAGAGCAACGACGGAGAGAGAGATTACATTTCTAACTAGCCATCACAAGATCCGTCAGTATGGCGAAGGGCAGAAACCTGGGGCGCTCCTAGCCAGATGTGTTGCAGCAGAGAGGAAACATACAATGGTCGAATCAGTACTCGACCGCACAGGCAGTCCCGTCTACTCTGATGACGACATAGTTGAAACATTCTGCAAATTGTATCTGTAACGCTCACCTGATTCCCGTAGAGGCGCCGGTCTTGATTGGGCGTATACCGTATCGGCAATGGTGATGTGTAACACACGGCTGGCTCTTTGGGCTGGACCTCTGTGCACTGTATGTATGACTTGAAGGGTAAGATGTCTGCAGATAGAAAATATGGGATTAAGGAACTGGGTTATTGAATGTCTCTCTCTTCTTCCCTTTCTCTTCTCCTGTAGAACCCCAAAGGTTAACACTCTCACCTTAGGTAAGGGAACGCTGTGCTCTCCATCTGCCTCGGGGCAGGGTGCTGTAACCAGTTTCTTCACTGGATAAGGGGAGCAGGCCTCTTGACTTCAGAGGACTGCTGTCCGTCGTTTACTGCACGAACGGTAAGTTTTGAGTAATTCTAATGTCTTTAAAGTCTTTAGTAATGATGTTTCTTGTTTTGCAGGGTTCCGGCGATGGCGGATGACGGGCTGAAGTGAGTTGAAGATGGAGCCCGTGTGATGAATAGAAGCGCCTGGAAGCACGTAAGTAAGCGCTTGTTGCCTGCTTCACGATGCCCTCTAACTGTCTTTTTATTTTGCAGGTACAAGTTCGGAGCGGCTGCAGGGTGCCGGAATACCCACTGGGTTAGATGTGGAAAGGAGTAATGGCACGTGAGTATTAAAGTTCCCCAATGTCTTTAAACGCACCTTGTTTTGTCTTTCAGATGCGGGATGCAGCGCTGAAGGCCTCCGGAGCGTGCGAAGAGTTGGTAAGCTTTTGTCTTTCAGATGCCGGAATGCAGTGTGAAGACCTCCGGAGCGCACGAAGAGTAGGTAAGCCTTTGTCTTTCAGATGCCGGAATGCAGCGCGAGGCGTTGGTGACAGCCGATGGACCAGGTAAGTGAAGAGCTGTCACTGAAGACCGTAATGCTAACCTGTTCTTTCTTGTCTTTATAGGTGTTGCTGAAGACTGGATTCAGGATGGTAAGCCTTTTTCCTTAGGCCCAGGATCCGATGCAGAAGACACGATGAGCGTTCTGCTGCAGAGGATGCAGAATAACGCAAAGCAAGATTCATCCATCGGGTGTGGTTTAAATAGCCTCCTGTAGTACTTAGGTGTCTCCTTCCACAGCCACGCCTAGGTAAGAAAAGAGTTCCTGCTTTCCAGAAGAGTTCCAGTGTTCTGAATCTAGGGAGTGGCTCCTGCCCCACCCAACAGGAAAAGTAGTTCCAAACAGAAGAGGATCAGAGGCTCAACTGGCAGGCAAGTAAGCAGCATGGTCTGCTGCAGGTAAGTCCACCCAAGCATTATGAGCCCGGCGCTTCCAGCGCTGGGACTGGGCATATTTATGAGCCTGGTGCCACTGGCACCAGGACTGGGTCCAAAAGGTCCCAATTGGGACTGGTTGGCACTCGGAACCTGGGTTATGGATCTGCTTCCAAGGGAGTTGGGAAAACCCTGACCTTTTGGAAGCAGAGATCATGACAGTACCCCCCCTCAAGGCCCCTCCCAAACCGGGCTTCTCCGGGGGTTTTGGCTTGTCAGGAAATGTTCGGTGAAATCTTTTGATTAGGTGAGGAGAGTGGACATATTCAGCAGGTTCCCAGGATCTCTCTTGGGGGGCCGTAGCCTTTCCAGTTTATTAGGTAAAATAGTTTAGATTTGGAGATCTTGGAGTCCAGAATGCTTTTGACTTCAAACTCGAGTTCTCCATCAACTAGGATAGGTTTTGGAGATTTAGTTAGTCGGGTTTGAGTTTGCACGGGTTTTAATAGAGAGACGTGGAAGACCGGATGTATCTTCATGTGCGGGGGGCAAGTCCAACTTGACCGCTACTGGGTTTACTATGGTAGTGATGGAATAGGGACCAAGGTATCTTGGGTTGAATGTGCGTGGCCCTTTTAGAGGTAGATATTTGGTGGATAACCAGACTTGATCCCCTACTTGATATTGAGGGGCTTCCTTCCGATGTTGATCTGCTCCTTTCTTGTATTGTTCTTTAGCCCTTTGAAGGTGAGAAACAGCTTCCTTAAAGGCTTGGGTGATTGTAGAATGCAGGTAGTCTACTGCTGGTGTTTCAAGATCTTGGAGGGGATCCAACTCCGAGGTTCGAGGGTGACTGCCGTACAAAAGAAAAAACGGGGTTTTCCCAGTTCCCGAATGGACAGAGTTATTGTAGGCATATTCGGCTATCCAAAGGATGTCTTTCCAAGTTTTTTCAGTTTGTTGCAGCATGCAGCATAAATACTGTTCCAGAGTTTGATTGGTCCTCTCGGTTTGTCCGTCGGTCTGAGGGTGGTGACTGGTCGATAGTCTCACATCAATTTGAGCCGACCGACAGCAACTTCGCCAAAAATGAGAAATAAATTGACTACCTCGATCCGAAATTAGAACCGAAGGAAAACCGTGCAGTCGGAGTTGCTGCTGTTGGCAAGCCTTTGAGCGGAATGAAATGCGCCATCTTTGAGAATAAGTCCACGATTACTAGAATCGTATTGTATCCAGAGCATGGAGGTAGATCGGTGATGAAGTCCATAGAAAGCGTATGCCAAGGGCGAGGTGGGATGTCAATAGGGCGTAAGAGGCCTGCTGGTCTTTCCTTTTGACTCTTGTTTTGGGCGCATACTCCACAGGACATTATAAAGTCTCTGATATCTTTTTTCCAAGACGGCCACCAGAAATATCGCTTGATCTTTTCTGAGGTCTTGGCCATACCGGGATGTCCTTCCATTAAAGAATCGTGATAACAAGAGATTACTTTTTTCTGTAAATCTGTGCTGGGTAGGTATAATCGTTCTTGGAAATACAATAAGTTGTCCTTTACTGCAAAGTCCTTTCCCTGCAGATGCCAATTCTGTATGTCTGCTGGAGTTACAAGTTGCCTGGCCTTATCCTTAACTTCCTCTATGGATTCTGTGGCGATTACACCCAGAATTCTTTGTTCGGGAATGATTGGTACAGGTTTAGGGTTGATCAAGTGTTCTTCCACTCCCATCCGAGAAAGGGCATCAGCTTTACCGTTCTTTGTACCAGGTCGATAGGTAATTATGAAGTCAAACTCGGCAAAGAATAATGCCCAACGGAGTTGTCTAGAGGATTGGGCTTTTGCGGTTTTCAAATATTGCAGGTTTCGGTGATCCGTAATCACAGTACCGGTGTGTCGGGCCCCCAGCAGATAATGCCGCCAAGCCTTAAAAGCAGACTTGATAGCCAGAAGTTCCTTGTCAGTAATCGTATAATTGATTTCAGGAGGCGAGAATTTGCGGGACCAAAATGCCACGGGATGCAACTGATTGGTTACCGGGTCCTTTTGTGATAGAACTGCCCCCATGGCAAGGCTTGAAGCATCAGTTTCCACGATGTAGGGGAGTTTGGGGCGAGGGTGTTTTAAGATTGGTGCAGAGATAAATTTAGTCTTCAAATCCTGGAAAGCTTGTTCCGCCTCGGTAGACCATTCAAAACGTTTGTTTTTCTTTAACAAGGCAGTGATGGGCTGGACTATTCGAGAGAATTCGGGGATAAACCTGCGGTAAAAGTTAGCGAAGCCTAACATGCTTTGCACACCTTTTACGGAGGATGGTGATGGCCATTTGAGAACTGCATCGGCCTTCTTTGAATCCATACGCACTCCGCCAGGTGATAATATGAATCCCAAGAATTCAACTTCAGTCACGTTGAAAACACATTTTTCCAACTTAGCGAAAAGTTTGTGTTGACGCAATCTTTCGAGGACCATTTTCACGTGTTTCCGATGTTCAGATTCCGATGAAGAATAAACGAGGATGTCGTCAATGTAAACAACAACACACACATCTATGAGCTCTCTGAGGACATCGTTCATAAAATATTGAAAGGCGGCCGGGGCATTGCAAAGTCCGAAGGGCATGACCTGATATTCAAATAGTCCATACTTGGTGCGGAAGGCCGTCTTCCATTCATCGCCCTCTTTTACTCGTACCAAGTGGTAAGCTCCTCTAAGATC
Source organism: Ambystoma mexicanum (assembly GCF_040938575.1). Taxonomy (NCBI): domain Eukaryota; kingdom Metazoa; phylum Chordata; class Amphibia; order Caudata; family Ambystomatidae; genus Ambystoma; species Ambystoma mexicanum. The sequence continues at coordinate 199,831,345 of NC_090921.1, forward strand.
CAGCTTTGTATATATGCATGCTTTTCTGACTTGGTCCAGGAGTTCAGGGATCAAAGGTAACGGATATCTATTCTTAACGGTGATCTGGTTCAGGGAGCGATAATCTATACAAGTTCTAAGGTCTCCTTCCTTTTTTGGAACGAAGAACAAAGCTGAAGAAGCAGGGGACTTGGAAGGACGAATAAACCCATTTGCCAGGTATTGATCCAGGTATTGTCGAAGGTGAAGGTTCTCAGGCTCGGTGAGGGCATAAATTCTACTACAAGGAGGAGTAGATCCAGGTATCAGGTCTATCTGGCAGTCACAAGATCTATGAGGAGGTAGAGAGTTAGCCTGATCCTTCCGGAAAACATCTTGGTATTCTAGGTATTCGGGAGGTAACTGGGGAGTCTCTGAAGAAATTGCTGCCAGTGCAACACCAGGTGGAGGGTGACAAGTAGAGACACATTCTGGAAACTGGACCGTTCTTGCTCGCCAATCGATCAGAGGATTGTGTTTCTCTAACCAAGGTATTCCTAGAATAATCTGAAACTGAGGGGCCTTGATCACATCGAACACGATCTTCTCATGGTGTCCATCTTGACTTACTAGCGTCACCTCTTGAGTGGTATGCGTTACTGGCCCGGAGGTTATCTCCGTACCGTCCACCGTAGTAATGACGTCCTTTACAGCCTTGGGACAAAGAGTTAGATTCATCCTCAAAACCATTTCATGATCCACATAATTGCCGATGGCACCGCTGTCGACGTAAGCTTCAATTGCATGTAATCGATCCGGATTATCAGGGCTAATGAGGACCATAGGTATCACGAAATGCGAGGTCACGGAACTGGTTTTCACGCTCGGCAAGAGGACCTCTATTCTTGTCGGGCGAGGTCGTTTCCCTGCTCAGAGTTTGTAACTTTGGTAACTGCAGCTCCTACTGCCTTCTTGGCAGGTTTCACAGGACAGTCTCGAAGAAAGTGCCCTGAGTTTCCGCAATAGAGGCATAATTGCAACTGTTTTCTCCTTTCCCGCTCCTTTTGTGTTAGAGGACCTTTCAGACCCCCTATTTGCATGGGTTCCCCGGGGTCTACTCCTTTGGAAGGAGTTGGCGGTTTGGAAAATACTCGAGCATCAAACTTGGAACGATCGGCCTTCCTGTTCTGCAGTCTTTGATCTATTTGAACGACTAAGTCTATATAGTCCGAACAATCTTGTGGGGGATTCACTACTTGGGCTAACACATCTTTGAGCTCTCCACGTAGACCTCTATAAAACAGCGTAATCCTTTTGTCCTCAGGCCATTGAGTTTCCACTATCAGTCTGTTGAAAGACGCAATATAAGCCAAAGGTCTTGATTACCTTGTCGCAACGAAAGAAGCTCATTGTCCAAGGCCTGCCCCTGTGAATGTCTTGCGAACAGTTTTTCCATACTGAGCTGAAAAGCTTGAAAATCATGGAGGACCGGATCATCTTGATTTACTAGAGGGATCGACCAGTCTGCCGCATTGCCACTAAGGTACGAAAGCACGAAAGCTACTTTAGCTTGATCAGTTGGAAAGGCTGCTGGCCGGCATAAGAAATGCAACCGGCACTGATTGATAAATACTGCAAACCTCTTTGGGTCACCAGAAAATCGTTCGGGCGGAGCCAGAGGTACATTCCCAGGTAGGTTGATCTGCACTGGATTCATAGAGGATGTAGAAGGAAGATTTCCCCCAGATGTGGGTAACGGGGTCTGTCCGGCTTGTGACTGTAGCAATTGTCTAGCGAGATCATCTGTTCGCTCCTTGGAAACAATCAGTTCCCTTCTTAGAGCGTTCGTTTCCTGACGGGCTGCATGCACTTCTGCCCTTAGTTCCCCAAGTAACTGGGCTAGCTGGTCGGTATCCAAGGTTTCCATAGCGCCTGGACGGGAGTTTTGTGGTAGGCTTTGCGTTCTGTAACGCTCACCTGATTCCCGTAGAGGCGCCGGTCTTGATTGGGCGTATACCGTATCTGCAAAGGTGATGTGTAACACACGGCTGGCTCTTTGGGCTGGACCTCTGTGCACTGTATGTCTGACTTGAAGGGTAAGATGTCTGCAGATAGAAAATATGGGATTAAGGAACTGGGTTATTGAATGTCTCTCTCTTCTTCCCTTTCTCTTCTCCTGTAGAACCCCAAAGGTTAACGCTCTCACCTTAGGTAAGGGAACGCCGTGCTCTCCATCTGCCTCGGGGCAGGGTGCTGTAACCAGTTTCTTCACTGGATAAGGGGAGCAGGCCTCTTGACTTCAGAGGACTGCTGTCCGTCGTTTACTGCACGAACGGTAAGTTTCGAGTAATTCTAATGTCTTTAAAGTCTTTAGTAATGATGTTTCTTGTTTTGCAGGGTTCCGGCGATGGCGGATGACGGGCTGAAGTGAGTTGAAGATGGAGCCCGTGTGATGAATAGAAGCGCCTGGAAGCACGTAAGTAAGCGCTTGTTGCCTGCTTCACGATGCGCTCTAACCGTCTTTTTATTTTGCAGGTACAAGTTCGGAGCGGCTGCAGGGTGCCGGAATACCCACTGGGTTAGATGTGGAAAGGAGTAATGGCACGTGAGTATTAAAGTTCCCCAATGTCTTTAAACGCACCTTGTTTTGTCTTTCAGATGCGGGATGCAGCGCTGAAGGCCTCCGGAGCGTGCGAAGAGTAGGTAAGCCTTTGTCTTTCAGATGCCGGAATGCAGCGCGAGGCGTTGGTGACAGCCGATGGACCAGGTAAGTGAAGAGCTGTCACTGAAGACCGTAATGCTAACCTGTTCTTTCTTGTCTTTATAGGTGTTGCTGAAGACTGGATTCAGGATGGTAAGCCTTTTTCCTTAGGCCCAGGATCAGATGCAGAAGACACGATGAGCGTTCTGCTGCAGAGGATGCAGAATAACGCAAAGCAAGATTCATCCATCGGGTGTGGTTTAAATAGCCTCCTGTAGTACTTAGGTGTCTCCTTCCACAGCCACGCCTAGGTAAGAAAAGAGTTCCTGCTTTCCAGAAGAGTTCCAGTGTTCTGAATCTAGGGAGTGGCTCCTGCCCCACCCAACAGGAAAAGTAGTTCCAAACAGAAGAGGATCAGAGGCTCAACTGGCAGGCAAGTAAGCAGCATGGTCTGCTGCAGGTAAGTCCACCCAAGCATTATGAGCCCAGCGCTTCCAGCGCTGGGACTGGGCATATTTATGAGCCTGGTGCCACTGGCGCCAGGACTGGGTCCAAAAGGTCCCAATTGGGACTGGTTGGCACTCGGAACCTGGGTTATGGATCTGCTTCCAAGGGAGTTGGGAAAACCCTGACCTTTTGGAAGCAGAGATCATGACAGTATCAAAACCTATATGACTCTCATTACACCACAGATCCTAATGAGCTGGCGCAATACCTGGACGCAGTCAAACTCTATTTCACAAGTGCCGAACTCTGTGAACAATTGAATGAACCTATCACTACAGAAGAGATTCTTAAAGCAAATAAGGAACTACCGAACACAAAGCCTCCCGGCCCAGACGGCCTAACGGGCAAATTCTACAAATTCTTCTCGGACCTCCTGACTCCGCATCTGCTGCAAGTCTATGATGAGGCCATGGCCAACGACCAACTACCACCTACACTTTACATGCCCAATATTATTCTTCTTCACAAGCCCGGCAAATCGAAAGAAGACTGTGCTTCATACAGACCTATATCTCTGATCAACCTGGACAACAACATTTTTGCAGAAATCCTTACTAAAAGGCTGTTGCCACTGATGCCCGCCATTGTATTGGCTGACAAAGCCGGTTTTGTCCCAGGCAGAAACACATAATTCGGCCTGAGAAGGATGTTCGGCGTTATGGGAGCCCTCAACCCAGAAAGCCAAGCAATGGTGGTTCTATTGGATGCCGAAAAAGCATTTGATTCTGTTGAATGGCCCTTCTTATATGCAGTACTGGAACAAATGGACCTTGGCAAACGGTATATACAACTGATTGCCCTCCAGAAAAAAATGACGAACATCCAATATTACGCTAGGTAACACACGCTCAGCCGAAATATACCTACTACAAGGGACGAGACAAGGCTGTGCGCTGTCGGCATTGCTATTTGCCCTGGTTATGGAGCCTCTAGAATCGGAACTCAGGCTCTACCATTACACAGAGGCCTTTCCCCAGGGCCACACAAAATGATCGTATCCCTGTACACAGACGTCACACTTATTCTTCATGATCCCAAAGAAAACCTAAACCCTGTGATGCAAGCAGTGCTCAAGTTTGGCAACTTCTCTGGGCTGAAACGCAAAATCTCTAATCTTTCCCCTCACTGCTTCCACCAAGGAATTCTCAGACGACTTTGGCTTCAAATGGCAACACTCAAAAGTTAGGTATTTAGGCATCCTTATGTCCAGATCCAGCAGCAACATTATACAGGACAATTATGAGAGTGCAAAGGACGCAATCCAAAAGAAAGTGAACAGTTGGAAATGGCTCCCGCTCACGCTTTGGGGAAGAGTATCCCTGGTCAAAATGGTTATCCTCCCGAAACTGTTATATCTTTTCACAAACACCCCCTTAATATTGACACAGCGGTTCCTACACCGAATCAGGAGCATGATCCTCGACCTGGTATGGGCGGGCAAGGTTGCAATAGTAGCCAACACCACTCTATCTCTTCCAGTGACACATTGAGGACTCGCCCTCCCAGATATAGAGCATTACTAGTGGGTGGCTCAGGCTCAATTTCTCAGTCACTGGTACGCCGTACACTTCATTAGACCCCATGTTCAGATTGAGAGAGCCCTGGCGACACCCCATCTCCTTCAGGCTGTGATCTTTGGCCAACTACAAGCACATCGAATGCTGATGAACATTGTATTCACAACATTCACAATCTGGAAAAGAATAGATACACGAAGCGGAATCCAAACCAGATTCTCCCCTCTCCTCCCAGTGAGAAATATACCAGGATTCCCAATTACCTCAGAAAAGGGTCTTCCAACAATGGACTGAAAAGCTACAAGTGAAAACTCTAGGCAACCTATTTCCGGAAGGCATGTTTTCGCCTCGCAACAGGCTTGCGATATGGGGTGCAGTAACGCTTTGGATACGTTCATCTATTACAGGCTCCAACACACTCTTCAGGCCATTATTTCTACCTTCCCACGTCCACCTCCCACTTGGCCACTGTTGAATGGTGTAATTCATGCTCAAGGAGCGGGCCGCCTGGTGGCAAACATCTAGAAAGCACTCCTGGCCGAAAAACCCCTACTGAACTCAAAACCCAGAGGAAGATGGGAGAGAGCACTGAACATCACAATATCAGATGAAGACTGGTAATATATTCTCAGACTCACTAAAAAAATTGCGATCAACACGAGATATAAGCAGATTCACTTTAATTGCATCCACCAGGTGTACCGTACCCCTGCAAAATTCCACGCCCAGCGTGCTACCATATCCGCAGCATGTAACAGATGTGGATTTCCTGAAGCAGACTTCGTACACCTCTCATGGTCATGTCCCGTGGTGGCGGCGTTCTGGAACTCTGTGTTGGAGAAAACGTCAGCAATAATTGGAAAACAACTGAACCCTTACCCTACACTGACACTGCTGGGCCTAACCAAACAATTGCCAGATTCTGTTCAGAAACTGATGAATCTTCTGCTTGTCCTAGCACATAGAAGAATCGCAAGCAGCTTGTTAAAAGGACCACCACCAAGTCTGCGGCACTGGCTGCGAGATGTCATGTATTGCCAAGATGTAGAATCCAATTTCATTAAGACACTTCGCCTGCATGCCCGTCCTCCAGACACCTGGGGCCTATACATAGCTTACCTGATATTAACTGAAGGTGAACTGGCTCCACGGACTCCGTCCCCAACACACAGTCAACGGTTGCCGCCACAGAGTGCTGCCACACTCCCAGATGTCCCGTAACGTTAACTTTTGTTTCGAACTGTTCGATCAGCCAGTGTGCATGATGGGGGAGAACCCCGGGAAGGAAGGGGGGAAGGGTCTATGGGGAGACTTGGTTTATGAGGGCCGGTGCATGGCCTCTGTTTTTTCGTTGTTTAATTTTGTGAAAAACTCAATAAAGTAAAAAAAAAAGAAAAAAGCATATCATCGGCCATAGTTGTTTGGGGGAAATGATGTCTAATGTTAAAATTGTTCTTATTAAGGAAGGCTAGTTTGACTTGCTGTGATGCTGACCTCCAGTACACAAGAATAAGCACATCAGAGAGCATGATTGTGCTTAATATATTAGGAAAGTGAAGAGGTAACTATTGTGAAGATGTGCATGTATAGAGTGACAACTATGAAAATCTATGGCTATGTCAAGGTGTTAACATGTCATTGTGTGTGTATTTTATGAAAATATTGAGAACATTTTAAGAGATGTGTTTGAGAAGTGACACGTATTGATAAAGTGTATGCAACTGCAAAAGACCTCTGTGTTTGTATCAGTGAAGCGACACTGTGCTCGTTAACTGAGCCATCAGTATGGTGAATGCATGGGATTACTGCTTCCGATGTTTGGTGTAGTCAATGGAAAAGGTGTGGAATTTGTCTCTCTTGCGTGCGAGTTGGAAAGTGTTTTCAGAGCAGCACTGCTTCAAAATAGGATGCAAGAGAGGAGTGGAGAGCATGTATGTGGGTTGTATGGGCACAGTTTGTGTGTTAGTGAGTGGCTTGATTAGCATGTGGTGAGAGCTTGGAAAGGAAGGTAGATGTGTTGCATAGTGCTTGACTGGCATGTGTGAGGAGGCAAATGTGTTGTATAGTGCTTGGTTGGCATGTGGTGAGGAAAGGAGATGTGTTGTATAGTGTTTGAATGGATTCATGGAAGTTGGGCCCTTAAGAAGTAACTTGATGTAACCTCAAGTGACTACAATACAGGACTTATCTGTAATTTACCTGAAGGGCCTGTCGACCTGCCTTATTTCAATAACCATACCACTTTCATGCTGGCTTCCTAATAACCTTTTAAGGCATAATTCGAGTGGCCCTAGAAGTTGACATTTTCTTTGAATTATGGCTGGTATCTCAAAATATATGTGGGACTGTAAGTCATATATTTATTTTGCCTGCCTCAGTAGCAATACACACTTTTGGGAAGGAGCTAGTGCTTTTCTTCATTCCCAAGCTTCCCAATCACTTTAGAATTAGGCAAGACTTCTGTTAACTGTTTTCTAAGCACTACAAGAGTACATGGGGGAGGAGGATCACTAAATGAAGATAGTTAAGATTTAAATATAAGGTGTTTGTAAAACTGTTAAGTTGAAGTTAGCTTTTTTCAAAGCACAGTGAATGCAGCCTGTGCTAAAAATAGACTACAGGCATTGCCTGGTGTTGCCTAAGGCTGGCAGATCAAAAGAGGTAACTCAGCAGCTGTTCCCTGTCTATCAAAACACACAGTCAGGCTGGGGCTCATCTACACAATGTAACAGTATGGGAAAATAGGGTTTTTAGGAGAATTACTGGACCAGATGAAATATACGAATATCGAAGTGTTGAGAGTGTGGCGGGAAGGTGTGTTTATATATAAATGTGCATAATATAGTACAATGATGAAAAAATAAGCGACAATGTATTTTTGCATAGGTTATCATTGTGTTAAGTAGCCTGTCCCAAACATAAGCCCAGCCTTGCAAGAATGAAGATGGCAGCCCTGCTTATAAGGGCAGGATGACAGTTTTGGAGGGAGCCATGCCAGTATCCAGTAACCAAGTCACGAGTATTTGAGCTCCCTGCCCAGCACCAGTCTTCAGGACCTGGGAGCGGTTGAGGGACAGAATAAACTGATTTGGAGCAGAGTCCTTTGCCCATCCTCACTTCTGTACAGATTATATGTGTTATCCTTTGCAAGATAGACTATTTACCTTAATTCCCTAGAGGGGTGCATTTATTCTGGTGTGCGAGTGATCAGGGGTACCCCAATATATTTAAGGGGTGCCCCTGTAAGTTTGGTTTCACTTTCAGTGGTGACGACCCAATGTGATACTTAGTTTCTTGCCCCCGTACTTTTGCGAAGCCCCACGCCAGTCAGCCACGCCCATCTGTAGTGTTCAGACTCCTAAATCAAAAAACCCATATATCCTGAGTGACTTTAGTAGAAGCCATTTTAAAAGGAATCCTTTCTGCTCACTGAAGCAGACCGTGGCTCCAGACAGACAGGCCAGCATGGGGACTTTGTAATGGAGGAAAAACTCAAGTGAACAACGCCTATGTGAGTATACTCTTGCAAGTGATAACACAATGGGTAGATTTATGTATAATATGGTGATGTGAATGATAGTATGGTGATGTGGAGGATGTACGAGGTCAATGGAATAGATGGAATAGGACTTGGTGACGTATTATGGAATAGGACTTTTGGTGATGTAGTAAGGAATAGGACTTTTGGTGACAAGGAATAGATTGGATAGGATAGATTGGATTGGATTTCAGGTGATGTGTTAAGGAGTAGATTGGATAGGAAGTGGGTTATGTTTTGAAATTGTCACATATTTCTGTTTTTCTAATTTTTATAATGGAATAGAAACATCAGCATATAAAAGACTGAGATGAAAGGGATCCTCAGCATATAAAAGACTCAGATGAAAGCGATCCCCAGCTTCTAAGGACTGGAGGTAAGGGATCCTCAGCCATAACAGGCTGGGAAGATAGTACCACACATTATTCTTTTATGATGATAAAAGCAATAGGTTGTAATATAGAGGATATAAGTTAAAAAAGTTGTGGCTCGGTATAAAGGAATGGGCCTGGATTTTAGTCAATTATTTATTGTATATTTTCTCTTGTTGTCTTTAGTGGTAAAAAAGGAAGGTAGGTGGATGAGCCACGGTGTGTATGTGTGTGTATGTGTGAAATCAAGGTGGAGAAAGTGTAAAGGGGTGGGGGGAATGTGGGTTGATCTGCATTGTTGTGTAAAAAGCTGAAGCATGCAATCGGGTCTAAGTGAAGCATTAGGGACGCACGCAACATTATGGAAGAAGAAACTCCAAAAAAACACATGCATAGGGTTCTGCCACTGTGTTGTGATAGAATAAATAAACAATGGATAGTAGAAAAAAAGGAAGGGGGAACGTCCTGCTCCTGGCCAGAGTAGGGCTCCCATAACAGAAACATGCCAGAAAAAATGTCCATCTTTGTAGCAGCAAAATATGAAGGGAACAAGCCCTAAAAAAGAAAAGAGATTCTAGATCTCTGACAATTAGTTGAGGATATGGAAGATCAGGAAGGTGAAAAAGAGATCAAATATAAGGGGATATACCCTGTAATGCCTAAACCTTCAGTAAGGTATACACACCCAGTCTATAAGCCACCAGTGGTAGAGAGAGCGTCAACATGATTATCAGGATTAGCAACTAGGGGGAGAAGAAGTAGAACAAATAAGGGATAATGGAGGGGAAGATCAAGGTAGTAGAAATAATGAAGAGGCAGGGCAAGAAGGAGATCAAGGAGAGGAGGTGGCAAGAAACCCACCCCTGCCACAAGAAGAAGTGAGGAGGTACAGACCAAGGAATAGACCAGATTCAATCACGGCAGTACAAGATCAGAAGAATACTAAAAGGGTAGAAAACAAAATAAAGATGTATTTGCCTCTAATACATAGAGGTGTAGGGATAACGCAGCATGCGCCATGGCCTTAAATGGACAAAAATAATGTGATTAAAGCTCTCCACAGGAGAGGAGGAGGAGGAGGATTGGGAACATCACAGTGCTGGTATTGCTGGAAATGGGGGCATTTCGCAAGAGAGTGCGGGAACAGGTCTGGATGAGATTTAATTATGGGTCATCACCTCCAGGGAAGGTATTCCCAGGGCCCTAAGGAAGGAGACAACAGCAATTTGGGCGAGGGGGCTGACAGGCAAGGACTACAGTAGGCAGCAACTACAGTAGGGTGAGGTGACACCGTTTAACAGAATGGCAGGAGGTACAGACGCCCCATTCCAAGGAGTTAAAATGACAGGGGCGACCCTTTTTTATTCCCTTTGACAAATATTCTGATTAGGACATTGTGTTTGAAGAGTTAGAACTTGACACAGTAGCCGTTTCACGTTAAAGACTGATCATTCTCCTCAAAGGTTTATTCTCTTTTGGGAACACATTTGGCTACCGCATTTTGCAAGTGTGTTCTTACTCAAATCCATTGAAAAGGATTACTAATATAAGCGGCTGATATCCGGCTGGATGTGATTGTATTATTGGCGACATTGGATCCTTGGAATACACAGATCCCAAGATTGCATTAAGGATCAAGTTCAGATCCATGCCCACCAGGACTGGAGGGGACGATCACTGTAGAATTTTAAGAAGAGCTACGATGAATGTCAGACATCTAAGAGTCAACAGACAGAAACATGTTGGGTTATATATAGATTGCAACAAATTAATTTTTCACTGATATTTGTATGGTAAATGTAGTTTTTTTAGTTAATGTGGTATGGTTATTTTTTTATTTTTACATTGATGTTGTGTATGTAATCTTCCTGTTTTTGGATAACCTGGTTTTAGGGTTGTTCCTTAATCTGTGTATTATTTAACACAGTTTTAATGAGAATTATGTCTTTTTTCTATAATAAAATATTTTTCTTTATGATATAGCTTTTGTGTGTTACACCTTTCCTTCCCATTAAAATGTGAATTTGAACTGTTTTCTTCTATACTATAAAATATTGTCTTGGGGTCCCCAGACAGTGAAAACAGTAGGTCTATGTAACGGACCTTGCTGTGGGGATTGTGTTTGTTTTGATTTGACCTCATTTGTACTGCCTCCCTATACTGCACCATGATATCACAGAGGAAGCAGATTCCCAAAATAATCTCCCCATGTTGCTCACTGTCCTCAAATAACTCCTCATCAGTCATTTTCTTTAATTGTAACGTCGGGTATATAAATAATATTGGGTGCCACTCTATATTTCAGCGTTTGTGTGTTACACCTTTCCTTCCCATTAAAATGTGAATTTGAACTGTTTTCTTCTATACTATGCAGTATAGGGAGGTACAGTGCCCCCTGATGGCAGTGGTGACCCAGTTGTTTTTATTTTTTGAGGAGGACATGCAATATGTGCCAGCATAATTATGGGCTGTTATTCCACATGATGATGGGTTGCTGAGATATGGGACCCTTGCACAGATTACATTGAAGTAAGGTGTTTAACAAGAACATCCAGAATGTGGATAATTGGTTGTTACGTAGTGAAATTGAACATCAGTGCCGGAGGGATAGTGTTGCATTATTGTAATTGCTGGCTCATAAAGGGTACAAGCAGATACAAAGAAGCTATAATACAGCCAAAAGGTGGGACTATACTAGGGGCAACTCATTTTTGTAATGGGGAAAAAGTGATCTGTTATGCATATGAACATTTGTATACCTCTGTTAGGCACTCTGTTGTGTATGTGTATTGTAGTATACCTCTGCAAAGTGGTCTGTTGCTTCTCAAATCGAGGTCCGTGCTCAATATACACCATAATAAGAATACATCAAAAGAAAAAGTGTATGTAGGGTTACCTCACAACAACCAGACAAAGAATGAACAAACAACTAGGTGCACCCTTTTTCAAGCAGAACAAGAGCTTTATTTTGAATACATAATGAAAAATGGGAGCAGGTTATTATAAGGCCACTGCCACGGTGCTCTTTGTCTTCATCAAAGCAAACATCACATTATAAACTTAGAAAGCGTCATACATGACTCATTCAGTATAAAGTGTTCACGCCGACCCTCATTGACTACCTCCTATTTACATGCCAAAATTCACATATAGGTCCCTCTCCCATTTACTGTATCATCTTCTCCGTCATGTTCTCACACATGGGAAACAGCCTCTTCACCTCCGGTTATTTTGTAATGGTTGGTTAGACTTTACAATGCACCACCCTACCATGAGACCTAACTAAATGCGGTTCACCTGGCCATCAATAGAAGATCAGAAGATAACTTCGAGGTCAGCCTGGCCCTGGCAAAGCAATCCACTATTACCTCTTCCAAGACCCGCAGGCGCCCCCACCATGCCTCGCACCTGCAATCTTATAGGCATTGGCATCACCTGTTGCCCTCTATGGTACAAATCACAGATCTTGTTCTCTGCTCCCCCTTTATCAGATACTCCTCCATACATGTCCAAATAATCCAATAATCCATCCAGTTCAAGAAGGAATTAGGCGTCTTATTCCTGGACATCTGGTAGTTGAAATGGAATGACCATTATTCTAGTGGGCGCTTGTCTCCTAAATCTCAGCTCGTATTTTGGCAGCTCAGGACCTCAGCCCTGGCTCCCATGAGCGTGGATTTTGTACTGGGCTGCAGCCCTTCTCCCATTTGGCTGCTCACATTCCTACTTAATTGCACAAAATTGTAGCTGGATATATTTGTATGTGGGTGTAGGTGCGTGTCCCTGCAGTTCCTGGGAATTGGAATGTAATAAACAAGCAATAGAAGGGCACGCGTAGTTCTGTGTTTCCAACACGGCCTTCAAGGATTCAGACATAATCTCAAATACAGTGTTAGTTCATGTTATAGATATCATGCGCATGCAATGTATTCTACATGACACTATTGCAAAGCAAATGGTTAGTTTCCCTTGAATATATATATAAACTTCAATATTACATTTATCTCCCGCCAGTCACCTCTACATGTTCCCCACGTGTTGACATGGTGTCCGCAATCTAAATCGTTTAGGAGGGGCTGGGATCTGAACGTGGATCTCAACATGTTCTGTAGAGGTGCACTCTATAGTCAACTTCTTCATAACCCGATTAGCAGTACTACCATGCGTGCTACCATTCTCCAGCTTTTTCACTTTGTTTTATATTATTAAAATGTGTGATTTGCAAAATGGCCCAAAAATCGCATGTCTGTCTTTCATCCACTATAAAGTGGTAAAATAAGTGTCAGTATGGATGGTTGTAGCACCTCTTGGGAAATCAAACATTATCTGCCTACTACAGTGATTCTATAAAGCATTGCATAGAATGCTGGTAAACAGTAGCCTAAAAGCCCTACCAAAACATGGGGGGCTGTGCAGTTTAAAAAACTCACCTAGGGAAAGAGAACACATCAGTTATAATCCATCCCAATAAGAAAACCATGCATATCAATGTGCCTGCTGCAGATCATTTTCTGTCATTTAATGATTGCAGGCTCACATCAGTTGGAATTGGGATACAAGTGCAATTTCCCGTGCAGGCGATTTAGATTTAGATTGTGCAAGACATATTAGCAGGCAGCATAGTCTTAGCAGTTTGCATTGGACGCGGCAGAATGCACATGTATTCATTTGTAGTAAGTTTTGACACATATTAGAAGCACCCTACAGCCACACAGAAACAGGAACACTGTGTTCACACTGTGGTTGCAGAGGATACAGACAGGTTGAAGTAGCTTGCATTTAGCAGGAGTGTGTGATGTTAGGTTTCAAGGGATGTGTGAAATAGGTAGCTGGCATAGGTAGGCGTTTGAGATCACCTCAGGAAAGTGCTGTGGTAAAGGCGAGGTCCTGGGGCTAAGGTAGCAGGAGTTCCGCCATGCAGGATTCTGGGCCATGTTATGAGATGCGTTTGTAAAAGGATGAAAAACAGGGCTAACATGGAGCTGCCTCTCTGTTTAATTGATTCAGAGATGAGAGGATTCACCCTTCCATCCCCAGGAGAGTGTAATACTGGCAAGATCGTAGGAAGCAGTGCTGTGGCGATTAAAGTTCATTTGGTACATCTGCAGAGCACAGAATCATTGGGCAGGGAATTTTGTGTTGAGGGGAGGAAGGGCAGTGTTGCACCTTTGCAGGTTAAATACATGTGAACAGGGCATGGGGATTTGTGATGCCAAGAGGCCTGATGAAGAAGGGTGGTCATCCTATTTGAACTGCAGGTGCTGCACTCTAGGGAATCAATAAATTAGCACAATTCAGACATAAGAGCGATGACCCAATAGCGTTGTTTTGGGCACCTGGGCTCCCAGAGTGATAAGGGAGGAGACGTGCTAGTGCCGTTCCATGATTCAAGACGGGAGGAGGTGATGCCAATACATTCATTTGTGAGGTCATGGAGGTATCTGTGCGGGTTACAGTGTCTGGTATACTGAGGAGGACCATTGTATTAGCAAAGCAGAGTTGGCCTTGGTATTCACACTTTGTTCAGGCTCCGAAGTGACTGCTGCCGCTCGTTGAATACCAAAGTGGTTAGTAGTTCAAAAGCCTTACTGTACCAACCAGTAATTTAAACAATGTTTGAATCGACCCAAAATAATTAAAAGCCAGAAAGAATACACAGACCAAATATCAGATATTCATAAAAGGTAAAATATTGTTTAACTAATATTTATTCAATGATTAAGAATGTTACATAACATTTCAGAATGTATTTATAAAATTGCACAATTCAACATCCAATACTCAACATTTTGTGCCCGGTATTCTTAGTATATATCTACAGTAAATAAGGTATGCTGTGGAACCCAGTGGAGTGCACATCACATGGTGGTCACAAATGTGTATTTGTCAACTAAATGTGGCAACAATGTACGTTGTAGTTAATAAACTCTTACGGTTCATCGTGACCATGTAGCAGGTCACGTGTTTAGGGGAATGTATTTTAGATTAAATCTGACCAATAGGGTAACAGACTATAGGGGATAGCTGGAATTGTATATAGGTGTTAAATAATGGGTAGTGTGGGATTACATAATTGTTGGGGTTCTCGGAAGATGTAGTTGCACATGTCAACAAGAAATGTTCTCAAATTTGGAGCACCAATGTTTCTAAACTCACCTGGATTAAACTGAAGGAGAATCATGCTAATGTGCAGATATTAACACACTGCTCCTTTTGCTTCAGAGGAAATGGCACTGTATTTGTGGACACAAGGCGGAATATGCACAAGTCAGGCAACCCCGGCCTACCAAGGAATAAGGCTTGGAATGGCCTCACCCGAGGTGCTATAGCAACAATGCTGGGTTGGACTCTCTTGAGAATTATGCACTATAGCCTCTGTCCAATCAGTTCTCTAGCACACCTGACTCGATGGGACTAGGTTGCTGAAATATAATTCCACACTTAAATGTGAGGAATTACCCAGCCACCCACCATAAACCATGACCAGGCACGGTTGCCAGTCATTTGGTCGAAAAAAATTGGTCGACCAGACAAATGGTCGAACCAATTTGATCGAAAACCAAATGGTCGAATTTTTTTTTTTTTTTATTTTAACCCTTTTTTTTTTTTTTTTTGGGGGGTCCCCCCCCCAACCCCCTTTTTTTCTCTAAAAACCCCTTTTTATATTAAACGAAAACCCGAAAAATAAATATATAAATAAAAAAAAAAATTCGACCATTTGGTTTTCGACCAAATTGCGTCGACCAAATTGCAGTCGACCTGTTTTTTTTCGACCAGTTGACTGGACACCACCAGGCACCACAGAAAATGGGCCCTCTGACACCTAAAATAGAGTCTCAAATACAAGGACCCTCCAACCGGGCAAACACAGCATGCTCTGCACCAACCTGAGAATCTCTACTCAATGATCCACTACTGTGAACCACCAGGACAGACACGGCCTGACAGACACGGCCAGCTCATCAGGTTCTGAAAGTAACCAGTAACAGAGGCCTACTACCCATTAGCACAGACACTCACTCCTTCCAATATGTTCACTCTAAACTTTACACCAACAAACAATAGAAAGCAGCTATACCCCTCGATCAATGTCGGCCTAGCTGCACACATACCTATACTACTCCTTGAACACCTCAAAAGTCTGTTAGGACGCAGTTATACTGCATGAAAAAATCGGCCTAGCTGCACACATAAATCTCTTACACATATTTGATTGATTGATTGGTTTTTTATAATACGCTTAATTCCCAGAGGTTTCTAAGAGCGGACCGAACCTGTGTTGATCCATGTCGTCTTGCTTCCAAGGCGAGTATGTTGCCCCTTTGCTATCCTCCCGAGTGTGACAAGCACCAAATGCTACCCTACTCTGTCCACTGACCTGGATTTGGCTCCCCAAGGGCGTTCAACCCACATCGCTTTGAGATTATACCAATGGTATAAAAGGGGCTATACAAATGGACAATAACATAACATAACATTGCAAATGAAAGATGCAATAAGAATGTGTTTATTCACTATCTGACTAATGGCACATCTGCATTGATGGACATGTATTGGGTGTCCAGACAAAATGCATACCTCCACCTCCCCCATTCCTGGATAGGTATCTGCTCATTCACTACTTTGCATTTAGGCATACTCATTCAACATTCAAGGCAGGTCTAGATATTTAGATTCCGCAAGATATTGATCGTCATAGCATACACCAACTGCGCCGACAATACACAAGTCCTAATTCCTCTCACTTGCATCTATGAACAAGATACTGCAACCCTTAAAAACATCTACACTGCCATCCAAACTTGAATGGCAGCCAATCGTCTCTGTCTCAATGGAGACAAAACAGAGATTCTTGTCGTAGGTACCAAAGAAATCTCAACAAACTCTTCCCTCACTACAGCACCTTTACCGTAGACAACACCATCATCAAAGTATCCTCAGCAGTAAAAGCTCTAGGTGTGTACATCGACTCTACCCTCTCCATGACCCACCAGGTCAATGACATAGCCTCCTCCGCTGTACTCACCACTAAAATCATTAATGCAGTTAAACCCTTCTTATCAACAAATAATTGCCTTTATATTGCCAGAGCTACCATCAGCCAAAACTAGACTACTGCAATGCCCTCCTTCTGGGCACCACTGAATAAAATCTACACAAACTACTAGTGACCCAAAACAATGCTCTAAGAGCTGCACTGAGCATTCCTAAGCGCAAACTCATATCCCAGGCTAGGAAAGACGCTCACTGGCTGCCTGTCAAACAGCCAATTCTATTAAAAACACTGGCTATTACACACAAATGCCTGTCACTCAAGGCCCCTCCATACTTATCCAAAAGGATCACCCTGTGCACCTCTTCCAGACCTAAGAGATCCCACCTCACCAACCAGATCTGCGTCCCCTATTCAAAAGAGCCACAGCAGGCGGTGCTAGCTTCCAACACCTGGCACCAAAAAAATGGAATGCGTCTCAGAAATGAAAACTCCTACTCCATCTTCCGCAAAAAGTTGAAAACCAATCTGTTCTATTAATCCTGAACCAACCATCTTTGACAGCATGCACCGCAAATTCTATGTTCCACTGTAACCAAGGAACTTGCACTTCTGTCCTTTACTATTTGTGAATGTTGACCAAGCTCTATTGTGTAAAATGTAATCCTAAGCCTTCTGCAACAAGCGCTACGATGCCTCATAGCCGCTGTGCGCTTATAATTTTAAAGAAATAAACAAATATATTAGCAGGCAGCATTGTATTAGCAGTTTTCATTGGACACGGCAGAAGGTGCATGTATTCATTCGTAGTTAGCTTTGACACAAATTAGAAACACCAAATAGCCACACAGAAAGAACAACAATGTATTCAGGTTGCAGTTTCAGAGGCTATAGATAGGGTGATGTATCTTGAATTTAGCAGAATGATGTGATGTTAGGTTTCAATGGATGTATGAAATAGGTAGCTGGCATATGTAGACATATGAGATGGAGCCAGGAAAGCAATTTTTTAAAGACATGGCCCGGAAGATAATGCAGCAGGCGTTCAGACATGTTGCATTCTAGGGCATGTTATCAGATGCATTTGTGAAAGGATGAAAAATAGACCTAACACTCTGCTGTGGCTTCGGGTAGTTGATTCAGAGATGAGATGAGTCATTCTTCAATTCCCCAGAATGAATTTATGCTGGCACGGTCGCAGGCAGCGGTACTGTGGTGATAACAGTCAATTGGGTCGAGCTGCAGAGCTGACTGGCAAATGGAAGCTAATTTTGGGTAGCGGGGAGGAAGGGCAGGAATGTGCCTTTGAAGGTAAAACTCATTTGAACAGGGCATGAGGTTTTGTGATGCCAAGTATTTAGAGCACTACTGCCCACACCAGAAGGACAGTCATCCTATTTGAACTGCAGGCACTGCACTCCAGGGGATCAATAAATAAGCAAAATTATAACATAAGTGTGGCGCCCCGATTGCATCTTTCATGGGCACCTGGGCTCCCAGAGAGATAAAGGAGGCGACGTGCTAGGCCTGTACCATGATTTGGGATAGGAGGAGCAGAGGTGATGCCAACACATTTATGTACGAAGTCAGGGAGCTGTCTATGCCTACCACAGTGTCTGGTATAATGAGGAGGCCCATTGTATTATCAAAGCAAAGTTGGCCTTGCTATTCACACTTTAATAAGGCTCTGATAGGGGCTGCACATCAGGTGGTCAAGAATGTTTATTCATCAATAAAATATATTATTGGAACAATGTACCTGGTTGTCAATCAACTCTTAAGTTTCATAGTGATGAAGCAGTAGGTCACGTGATTAGGGGAATGTTTTTTAGATAATGTGTGACCAATAGGGTAATGGATTATAGGGGATAACTAGAATTGTATATAGGTGCTAGCCAATGGGTAGTGTGGGATCATGTTGAATTAATTTCCACTTTGAAAGATGTAACTCCTTTGAGTGTGGCAAGCTCTGTGTTAAAATGTTTCAATGAACCATCTGATACTTTTTGCATGTGATAAAATGTTGTTTTCCTTGTTTCACCCTAAATATTCCAGAAGGTTAGCTCAGCTGACAATTGCTTTTAATGCAGAGATGCTCAAGAAGTATGTGCACCATTTCTCGGTGGGCTCTCAGAAGTGTAATCCAGCCCTGCTTTTGAGGTCTTAATGTTCCAGGAGAACATCCTATGCAGAACGCTATCTCTCTGTTATTAATGAGGCCTGACAAGCAAATTACAACATGCAACTGCTGATTTGATAGGGAATACAAATTAGCAAAAAAACACATGTTTGTCAGAGAGAAAATCTTTTTATGATCAAAGCCACTAATCCCTTGTCAGGCGAGTTGTAAGAGACTGATTTTATCTAGAAAGAAAAAGATTTACTAATATGGGAAACCTTAAAAAAGGCTCAACGGTGAGGGATCAGCAGAGTTGTTGGTCCATAATCTCAGATGTGACACCCTGCACATAACCGTGAACTAGAAACTTTGATTACTGAGGATGAATGGTTAGATCACTTTAGCAAGCTACACCAACTTTAGAGAAGAACCACAAATTTGCCTTCCTTTTTAAACTTTTTTTAAAAAAATACCTTACACACAGTCGACTTTGTCCCCTCCAGCTGGCAGAAGGCCGTAATAGTCCTGATCTTTAAGGAAGTAGACCGCCAACATTCAGGGAATTACAGGACGAAAAAGCTTAGTTGATACCATCTCAAAGAATATTTCTCAAAAAGCAAGAAAATTGGGTTATCTGAAAAAACAAAATCTCTGATCTGCAAGCAAGCTTTAGATGGGGCAGAGGTAATGTGAAACGGGCCTTTTGAATCCACCTAATCCTGAGAAATATAGAAATGATCTTTGGAATTACCTTTGCTCCTAATATTTGTCAATCTCCAAACAGCGTCACTTTGGTGGACAGTATCACACTATGGTGCATTCTAACTGACATCAAAACTCCCCCTAAAGTGTATAGCCCAGCCAAGAGACTCTATGATAATAATACAGCAGCTATCAGATTCAGACAAGATGGAGCAACAATCAGGACTTCCTGGTGTCTAGCAGACTGCACCAAGGCATGTGTCCTGGCTCTTCTAGTTTTAGTATTATATATCAACAATCTGGCTGACAGAATATCAAATTTAGAAGTAGATTAATCATTGTTTATTGTTTATTGTTATTGTTATTGTTATTGTTATTGTTATTGTTATATGCTGATAATGCCATGCTGATCACAAAAAGTAGGTTAGGACTGCAAAAAACAGCTAGAGATCATCTTACATTTTTGTAGAGATAGAAATCTGCTTCTAAACTGCCAAAAGGTCATGGCTACACTATAGTCTGTAACCACTCTCACCAAATTAAGGCAACCGTTGAATATGAGGATGAATTATTTAAGGACGTAAACCCTACTTTGACTACTTAGTTATCAGATTCCACCAAGATGCTGAGTGGATCATTAGTGCACAAAAAGTGTACTTATTTTAAAAAGGTGTGCCAGAGTTCGTATTTATTTATTTATTTGTACTTTTAAATAGCGCACTTAACCCTGAGGCATCTGGGCGCAATTCTTGACAGGTGCAAAAAGGTTACAGCAGCAAAAGATTAGAAAGCGCAGTTACATCACAGATAAATGTAGTTACCTAGTAAATACAGGATACGAATACAAGTGTGGTTGAAGAAGGATAATTTTACAGAGCAGTCTAACTATGCAATAAAGGTGATATGTTCAGGTAATGGGGCGGATACAGATAACCGTTAGTGTGCAAAGAGCCATGTTTTCAATCTTTTTCTAAAGGTCCAGAAGGAAGTATCAGCTCATAATGTCAGTGGTTGAGTGTTCCATAGTTTGGCAGCTATGACAGGGAAGATGTTGCCTCCTGCTTTCTGTCATTTTAATCTAGGGATAGTTAGTAGATGTGCCTGGGTAGATCAGATGGGTCTGTTAGTTTGGTGTTTGGTGAACTTGTTAGCAAGATATTTGGGAGCTGAGTTGGACAGGCATTTGTGCATCAAGCCAAGAGCTTTGAAGGAGATTCGATTGTGCACTGGTAGCCAGTGGACGTTGCGTCTTGCTGTGGTAATGTGATTTTTTCTAGGGATGTTGAGGGCCGCTCTTAGAGCATTATTTTGGATCACCTGGAGTTGTATTAGATTGAGACTGTTAGTGCCCGCATGCAAGGATTTGGATATCTTGGCACGCTAAATCGACACCACAGTTGACACTTACAATTAATAGTTTTAGAAGGTTACTATGTGCAAGCTTTACCAGCAGGAGTGATTTATGGAGGACCATCAAATACAATAGAAAATAAATGTATCAAACAAATATTTGGTCTTTTATTAAGCATCCCCACGATCCCGCTATTCACAGAAGCAGGCGCACACCGGGCAGTACCGCTAAGTACAGTTGACTGTTGCGTGGTGCTTTTCAGCTTGGATTCTTTGGTACTGCACTGAGCGGCATTGCCGGCAGTATCCCTGGAGGATTGTTATCACTGCGACACCTGAGTGCTTCTAGCTCTTTAAGAAAAAGGTGATCTTGTGAACTGAAATGAACTGGACTGAATGTTTGTGCTTTCTTTATTTCACTCGAAGTTGAACTGCTAAGTCCTTTTTTTGTTTTTTGTTTTTTGTTTTATGTTTTTGTGTTCTCCAAGGACTTTTCCTGTTTGGTGGCCCCACCTCCGGATCTCAGTCACTCCCATCTACTTCCTATCAGCTCTATTTATACCCATGAAGCAGCGCACCCACGCGCGCACCGGGAAGTACCGCTAAGTACTGTTGACTGTTGCGTGGTGCTTTTCAGCTTGGATTCTTTGGTACTGCACTGAGCGGCGTTGTCGGCAGTATCCCTGGATGATTGTTATCACTGCGACACCTGAGTGCTTCTACCCCTTTAAGAACAAAGGTGATCTTGTGAACTGAATTAAACTTGACTGAATGTTTGTGCTTTCTTTATTTCGCTGGAAGTTGAGTTGCTAAGTCCCTTTTTTGTTTTTTGTTTTTGTGTTCTCCAAGGAATTTTTCTGTTTGGTGGCCCCACCTCCGGATCTCAGTCACTCCCATCTACTTCCTATCAGCTCTATTTATACCCATGAAGCAGCGCAACCGTACGCACACCGGGAAGTACCGCTAAGTACTGTTGACTGTTGCATGGTACGCGGCGTGCAGTGTGCTGGGGCATTGGTAGGTTCTTTGTGCATGTTTGTGTCCTAATCATCAAGGTGTAGTATTAGAGAGGTTTTTAAGCCTCTGAAGCGTTCCCATCCTCTTTATTCTGTCAGTGAGGCACTTCGCCTCGTGTTAACTGGCACACCCTCCCATGAAAATGATGCCATCCACTCTTAAAACTGGCATGCCTTCAAAGCTAGCTCCACTGTCCCTGAGTGTAAGCCCTGCCCGCTCTTCTCGAACCTCAAATCATGAATATTCTACAGCTGTTGGTGGAAAGAGTAATGGTCTTGGTCTTGTTAATGCGGACATCTGCTTGTTTTGCAAAGGCTTGCTGTCAGCCCACAGAGCCAAAAACTCGCTGGAGGTAATTCTGCATGTAATGTTACACACAAGTGTCAGCAATATGCAAATTACCCCCTCATCCACCTTTGTCCCTTTGAAACGTTTGTCACCAGTGTCTATCATAGAGGATTGTGTGGTTCCTGTGCCTCACAACCACACCTAAATAACATGTCCCTAACTGACACTGGCCCTCATTACGACCCTGGCGGAAATCGAAAAACGATGGCGGAAATGCAATACCGCCATCGAATAGCGCTCGGTGCGATTATGACCCGTCACCGTAAAGTACGATGCCATTAGCGACACCGTAGTGAACGCCAACGCTAACTGCACCAAGTATGCGCACGCGCGCCATGCCAAACCGTAATTACCACCATGGCGTAATGGTACGCGAATTCCGATCCAAGCGGACATGTACCTAACGCCATCAAGCATGGCGGAAAGTACCATTCCGCCATGGTGAGAAGTACGGCTTCGCGAATCAACCGTAAACGGCCCTACTGAGTACCTGTACACCACTCCCTGGCCACATTGCACAACTCCTCATAGGTGCAATGAAGACACAAATGCAACCAGTGAAATGTACAAGCCACCCATGCATGCCAACGAACAAATGAATCTAGGGGCTCCAAGTGCCTTGTGAGTGGCCATCCATTTATTCAGATAATCACATCATTCCACCAAGCCACCTGGCTGACCGGCATCTGTTACACAAAAGCAAATCCCCCGCCCATGAGCAGGACATCATTAAAACAGTCACAATGGTAGCCCCTATCCCTGACCACACTGGGCTTCGTAGGCAAACGCGGCGAGTACAGTACCACGCAACTATACTCAGAAGCCGGAACCCAATGCAGATCTTCTCACAAAACATCGCACCACAAATAGGAATATGCTACATTACTTGCAAAGAAGAACGCTACACGGTTAAAATCAGAATAGACATTTAATGCACCACAAAATCACCAAGCCCATACAGCCATTAGGTCATGAACCCCAAAATACATTTCATCATTGTGGGCTGCATCCGCAATAAATGACCAGCTTCTTCTTGTGTGACGCCCTGTTCCTTCATGGTACACAGGGGCTACATTCACGTTCAAAAGGGCAACATGGAAGCGCCTAGAACCGCAGGGCCGTCCCATTAGGTAGGCACTAGTCCAGCTGAAAGCTCGAAATGTTGCTCCTAGCCACTAGTACTGCGTAAGGGCATGTGGCCAATTGGCGATCGTCCCATAAGATCGTAATGGTGCTCCACTGATTAACTCGAAGCAGCAGGTGCCGGGAGTAAAAGCCATCTGCAGGAGTGGCATACAGATGGCAGCGGCAAAAGGGGAGGAGATACCTGTCACCCAAATGAAATGAAAAAGAATAGTAGGCCATCAGAACTTGATTCGTATTACTCACTTCAATGATCACACTAAATCTACAGCCATATGCATGCTAGCCCACTCCAAAGGATTATTCCCACCCAAAAATCACTTGCGAATCATAACTATAAAAATCGAGCTGGAAACACTATTACACACGAGTGCTTGTGTGCATGCGTCTGTCAAAACAGAATCCATTCGATGGGATTAGTAACGTGCATAGACACAAGTGTATGAAGGCGCGTCGAGACAGGGAGGGTACAACAAGGGCAGATAGACGATGGTCCCACTATGGCAGCTCTGCATCACATAGCGCAGGGGAGGTGGATAGATTCCAAAAAGCCCTGTACATGGCAAACTCTCCATTAAATCATCTGTCCATGCATCCATACATCATTTCCTCATCCCGGTATGAAAACGCCTGATTATTTACTCACATCACATGTGAAATTTCCATTGAGTCTGTGCGTAATGCAGTCTGCAAAATCCACTGTGCTCCAGGCCGGGATTCCAGTGTTGTGAAGTAAGATGTATTTGGGAACGTCCTGCCTCATCGTCCACTACGCTATTGCGCATCCCATACTAATTATATCAATCATTGCATTCTCGCCATGGCCCCTGTCCCAAGGACACTAAACAATAGAACGTTATATTTGCAGTCAGACCTGTGGGCGTCTCCTCGCCGCTAGCTGAAGACCGAAAGCGCCGTCCTTCGAATACCTCATTTGCAACATCACGTCGAAAAGGCATCTGTGACCGCTTGAAATCACAAATTCATCCATGTAGTGCGGCATTGTGTGTAAATGCAAACTGGCTTCACTCACAAATGGGACGCCCCGCCCGTCGGTGAACCGCGGTACAGTGCTGCATGAGGGTCCACCGTTAATCGAGTACTACATTCCACTGACCCTTCACAAGTTTGTTCTCGACTGCAAAGATAGTATGTGAAACAATGGGACCATAGCAGAATGAACATATGAACCAATATTTCACTGCCATCGGGATCATATACATGATTGTAATAGCAAGATGCCATGCGTCGAATTGCAGCGTTGTGTGCGGGACGTGCTCACCCAAAGGGGATTGCAGCTTGCACAGGTGGAATGAATCACCACAGGTGGAGGCAATACAGCTTGAAAACACATAAATTGCACACCCAACCCCCTCCCACACCCACACCAAAATGCTACCGGCAGGACTAGCGATGTTGGCCCTGGGGGACCTGATTGCACTGCAAGTACTCCAACTTCAAGAAGAAGACGAACAGCAACTACTACAACAACCGGCCGCACAGAGGAGACGCAGCAGGAGGAGGAGGGCAAGGCAGGGCCAGCAAGGCCCGCCAGCACAGCCACTACCACCAAGCAGGCAGCCCGCAATCCCACGCCTCCGAGCACATCCGTTCAACCTCACGGATGAGCAGATCCACACCCTCTACCGTTTGGACCGGGACACCATAACCGCCATTGTGGATATGACACAGGCTGACCTTGTCAGCATGATAGATAGCCCAACCGCCATTCCACCCCTACTGAAGGTGGTGTCTGTACTCCACTTCCTGGCCACAGGCACCTACCAGCACACAGTCGGACAGTTGCATGGCATTTCACAGCCAGTGTTCTCCCGGACACTATTGCAAGTGCTCGATGCCCTCCTGAAGCACGCAGACGACTACATCTCTATACCACGCTCGGAGCAGGAAATTACGAACACAAAAGTGGGATTCCATGCACTTGGCGGCATACCGGGTTGCATTGGTGCCATCGACTGCACCCATGTGGAATTGGTCGTCCCGCATGCCATGGAGGCCCAGTACCGTAACCGAAAACAATTTCATTCTCTGAATGTACAAATGGTGTGTGACTCCAACAGGATCATTACACATTGTTGTGCACGATTTCCTGGATCAACCCATGATTCTATGGTTTTGAGGAACTCTACAATACCACGCTACATGGAGCGACACGCAGGGAACAGATCCTGGCTACTCGGTGAGTATCATTTCATGCATGATAATGTGGGGTATGTGATGCGGCAATGACCTGGCAGGAAGGGGGGGGGGCGTACGTAGCAATGTCATTCCACAAACATCCTTTACTGTCCACATACAGGTGATGCCGGGTATCCACTGAAGAGATGGCTCCTTACACCACTCCGGAACCCACAGAACCAGCATGAGGAGGACTACAACCATGCCCACTCACGTACCCGTGTAGTCATAGAGCAGGCATTCGGCCTACTGAAGACTCGTTTCCGCTGCCTCAGCACGTCTGCCGGGGCACTCCTGTACCGCCATGTGAAGGTGGCAAAGATGGTCATGGCATGTGTCATGCTACACAACATGTGCGTACGTAGAAATGTGCCCATGCCCCCTGACGCAGAACTGCAAGCACCTGTAGATGGTCATGATGAGGGTGGGGATGTGGCAGCACCTCAAGGAGTCCGCGAGGCACAGGAGGGCCGAGACATTCGTCAGATTCTCATAGATTCATGCTTCTAGCACTCACGCCTGGTGGCTGATACATGGACACGGGACTTGTGGCACTGTGTGTGTCTGGAACATGCACAATATGGACTGTACGCCTATAATGGCCTCGTACACAAAGATCAATGTCCACACATCTCATTGGATGATAGTGAAATGTTTATCGCATATGTGAAATTATGTTACACACCCCATCGACCCGCCACCCAAGTGAGCCCAACACACCCCCTCCACCCTCCTACCTCCCCCCCGAACACCAGTGTCCAAAGATGCTCATTGTCAGTGGGCAGACGCTATTGCAAGCCCCCTCTCCGGGTATCAGGGGCACCCCTGCCTGTGGAGCGGAGGTTCCTCCCAGATCTACGTTGGGGGCTGCCCTGGACGGAACTTGCAACGGATGATGTCTCTGCCTGCTCACGTCCATGCATGTCCCTAAGGGTTTGTGAGAGCTCAGTGAGCACACGGCGCACAGCGGCAAGTTCAGCACATACGTCTTTGGACGTCGCATGCAGTTCCCCCCTCAGGCTCTCGGTGCTTCTCTCCATTTGTACTCTCAGGCTCTCGGTGCTTCTCTCCATTTGTACTCTCAGGCTCTCGGTGCTTCTCTCCATTTGTGCCCTTAGTGTCTCTGTACTTCTCTCCATTTCTGCCCTAAGTGTCTCAGTAGATGTTTCTATGGCTGACTTAGTACCCCCACATTCATCAGCATGGTCCTTGAGGAGCGTGGCCAGTTGCTGCTGTTGCACGATCACCTGGTCGAGGGACTGTTGCCTCTGCTGGGCCATGGCCATTTGCGGTGGTGTCACAGAGGGGCTGGTCACCTCATGTTGCCTTGCCACAGGGCTGTGGGGGATGGCCAGTCGTCGTCTTGTGGGTGCCCCTGCGTGGTATCCTCATGGTGTACGGGATGGAACAAACAGGGGGATTGAGACAGGTCATGGATGGATCTTACTTCGACATCCCCGTTTTCTGTGTCGGAGCATGCTGCCATTAAGGCAGTGTCACCTATGGTGCTGCTGCCACCAGAAGCAGTGCCTTCTGTGGCATCCATTGGGGGGACTTGTGGTGGTGCTGTTGTGGGCATGCTGGCTGCTGGGGTGCCTGTTGAAGTTCCCTCCTGTGTGCTGTCACTTGATTTGTGCTGCTGCCGTGTCTTGATGCGTGCAGCTGAGGTGGAGGGTCTTTGGCCGTTGGTCTTGGCCCTCTTTGCAGGTGTGCTGGTAGGGGTGTCCTGGAGCTCGTCGTTTGAATCGGACCCTGTGGTGGAGTAAAGGAGGGCGAGCGTTATTAATGGGTCTGTTGAAATTGGAATGGCAATGTATCACATGCATTGGGGTGGTACCTGAGGGTGATTTGGGTCGGGGCCTTGGAGGTGGTTTCATTTTTGTGTGGATTGAGGATGCAGTTGTTTTGCAGCCTGCAGTTAGGGTGTGCATGCTGCACGTGTAGAGGGTGTTTTTAGGGTTTTTAATTATTTATGTATTTATTGTGAGTTTTAAAGTGCGCTATCAGGCCAATGTATGTGGACGTTCTCCTGGACATGTGTTACTGTTGCACTATGTGGACACATGGTACTTCACATGATTGGACATTGTGGATTTAGCATTGTTTTATTTGGCCCACCTACCTGATTCTTCGGATGTCTGCACTCCTTTCTCCATCCCTCCGACTCCCTCTATACTCTCCATTCCAATGGTGGAGGCACAGATTTCTTTCCAGGGGGTCAACTTGATGGGTGATTCCGATCCTCCCCCGGTAGCTGTGGCAATGTTTCGGTTGGCAGAAAGTATGCTCCGGACGCGTATCCGCAGGTCGTCCCATCGCTTTCTGCATTGCTGTGGGTTGCGGGGTGCGGTACCCACCGCACTTACCCGCTGTGCCACCAGGGCCCATATGGCCTTCTTGTTCGCAAGTGCCGTCCTGGTCATTTGCGTCGAGAAGACGACGGCAGCATTCTCCTGGAGGGTCTCTGTGAGCACGGTGAGTTCCTCACGGGAGAAGTGGACCTGCCGCTTGTGGTCGCACGCTTTTTTCGCTACTTTTCCCATTGTTATTGTTTTCACTAGGGTGGATGACGGGTTGTGATGTGTCTCAGGGTAGTATTTTTAATGGTTGTGTGGGAATTCTGATTTTATAGGTGTACGGCGTGCTGTTTCCCGTTCCGGGACCATGTTTTTACTTCCGTTTCCGTATATTTACGGTCACCGTACTTTCCGATAGCCGCTCATTACGGTGACCGCTAAGATGGGTGGCGGAATTGCACCTAGGGCGCCGTACGACGGCGGTGGGGGGCGTTTTGGGGACATTTCCGCCATCGCGGACATTGCACTTCCGCCATGGAGTAGTGCTCGTGCCCGATGGGTCGGAATTAGCCGCACTTTGCTCCGTCGTGCAATGGCGGAAACGCTATTTACGCTGTGGCGGTCAGGTCAGTCACTTTCCGCCAGGGTCGTAATGAGGGCCACTGACATTTTAGACACTTTGGAATCGGCTGCCAAAGTCACAGTTTTCATCCCAGAAGTTGCTCTCTCAATCAGTGTCATTGCTGATTCAGAAATGGTTCCCAACGCAACAGCCTTTGTTTCTGGTTCTGCTTTATCCTCTGGTGATGTTGCAATCATTGATCTCGATCCTGATGATTCCGTATTTTCAGACAAGTGTTTGTCTGATAACCTTTCCCGTTCACCAGTAATGTTCTCTGAGGTCTCATGCATTTCTGTCAAGTCTATCAGTATGCCAATGCATTCTCAGCCTGACATCGCTTGTAGTTACTCACACTAATACATCCTTGCATTCACGCAACACTGCTCCTCAGGCTGATGCTACATTAATGGCAATGAACTTTGCTCTCCAAGTTCTGAGTAACTTATAAACTGTCCTTGATCGTAGGTTATTGACTCAAGAAGAAATGTTAAAAAAGATTCTGACCTTGCAAACGGAAGGGGAAGTCAGGAATAAGCAATCGCTAATACCGTGTGTTCATCCTGTCCCCTCCAAAATAATAGTTTCATCTATTGCGTGTCAAACAAATAAGAGATGCTCCAACCAGTCCTTGCTGTGTCCCTCCCAAGCAAGTTCC
Source organism: Ambystoma mexicanum (assembly GCF_040938575.1). Lineage (NCBI taxonomy): Eukaryota > Metazoa > Chordata > Amphibia > Caudata > Ambystomatidae > Ambystoma > Ambystoma mexicanum. The sequence goes on from NC_090921.1 coordinate 199,860,382, forward strand.
AATAGTGCATTGGTGGGTGTCCTCCCTTGCTTTAAAGAGAACATCTATGATAACCCGATTGATTCTCCTTCATTGCCGGCCCCCTTGCTCCTTGCTCCCTCCCCACAGGGCCCTTGTTGGATGTTTTGCCAATCCAGCCTAAAGAATTATATTCAATCTTTACCCAATCCAAAGTTGTGCCTAAAGCCTTGGATGGTCTGCTGCCCCCTGGTAATCCTCGAGGCGGCTTGCATTTGGGCTTGCACAATGCTCTTAAACTACCAAAAAATCAACCTGCTCCTAAGATTGCGGGGAAGGTGGTGGCTAAACAATTTTTCAAAGCAATTTCGTTGCCCAGTAAAACCAAAATCACAGTATTCAAATCCATCAAGAAGAAATATATGCTATTGAATCAGGCCAAATTTAAAAGCAGTCTCACTGGGTTTAGTCCGGTGCAGGCTTTATCATAGCCGCCTTTAGATGAGTTAGTGAGAGAGATCTCACACCCGGTGTCTGTGGAATCTGCTTCTTTGACCAGTGCTCAGACCAGCAAAAAAAAGACAAAAAAAGGCCAGGTGTTTAATAAGAGTCTAAAGGGGACTCGGTGAGTGAAGTGGCGAGACACAGAGTTGAAATACGGAGGGCTTTGGATGAGTACATGGCTGGCCACACTCCTCCTCATAGAGAAATATGTGTTAAACCTACCCTTCTAATGTCGGATCAAATTTTAGCTAACAAGTCCCTCGGTGTAAGCTTGCCTGAACACAGGGAATGAGTTATTTCTCCTGCCCCTTCCTCTGGTTCCTTAGAGACTCCCTTGCCTCCCTTTGAGCCTCGATCTATCACAAGTGGCGTGTCTGAGTCTACTACCCCCTCTTTGATCCCCATTGAGCTTTCCAAAGCTATTGTAACTCTTATTGAAAATGCTCTGCACCCCAAGAAATCTGCTGAATCTCAAATAGAAATGGCAGTTGAGGTGGTCAATCAAAAAAAACTGAGGACGAAAGGGGTTAGCTCGTATGCAAGAAAGAGGCCTGCTTTATGTTCTCTTATTTTAAAGTGTAGGCCTATTCCGAGCACACAATTCGATTTGAATTATAGAGCTGTAATGGCAATATTTTCAGACATCCAGTCACTAGAGGACATAGTGTCTTCTGACTTTGGTAGAGTTTGTTGAAAAGAGAAATCTTAATGCTGTAAGGATGGATGCAATCAAGGGTGGTTCAAAATGTGATATGGCAAGCAAAGGGTTCATTACATGATTTGGGCTTTACATTACATACTGACAATGATGGAATCACTGCATCACTTAGTCCGCAGGCCCAAGTGTAAATTGTATAAAACAGACGACAAGAAGCCAGAGATTCTAAGGGGTCTCAATCATCGGCTAAAACATGTGTTTGTGAGTGCACCCTAAAGTCGAATTAACTAGGATCTCCTCTCTCGCAGCATCTAATATCCCGCTTGAGCTGGAATACAAGAGGCTACAAACATCTCTTGAATAACGATCTGAACATTTTGAACCAATATGACATTGTTCTTTTTCAAGAGACCTGGTTGACACTATCCCCTTTTGGGATGGTCATGAGAACCATTTAAATCCTGCATCGAAAGCCTATTTGGGAAGACCTACCTCTCTTCTCTTAATAGCTGTTAAGATCCAAAATGGGATGTCTTCTAGTTTTTGGGCATCTCTGAATAGGTTCATGCTGTTGATCAAAGTGAGAGATCTAAGGGCCTTTTATGCAATTTTAATGTGTATTGGAACACGGCTGGAATCACTGATGAGTGCTTCTTCAGGGATGTGAACAGTTTATTAGACCTGATATCGCAAGATCAGAGCATCACGTATGTCATCTTGGCCAGTGATCTAAATTTAAATTGTTTTACAAAAAAGGGTAAGCAACTCAGTGAAAGACGTATGCGCTGGAATTGTCTTGTAAAACATAGGAGTCTATATGTGTTGAATGGGGCTTTTTCATCTGATATTCCACCTGCCCCTACATGCCATAAAGGCAAGTCCTCCTCGACAATTCATTATATTTATGTAAATATGGCATTGTGGTCCATAATGCAAACATTTTACATTAGTACCAATGCTGCGAGTGATCACAACACACTTTGTGCCAAATGGCTTGTTAATGGGGTAAATCAACCTGTCCAGCATTTGCATGCACAGGGTTGCTTGGTAGTGAATTCGGGTGGGAATCGGCTCTGATCGACAGAGGATGCTATTATCACAATCAAATGTGAATGATGACAACACAGATCTTGGAATGGGGTTGTTGTATAGTGACGCAATACAATCCATTAGCTGTTGTAACACGACCGCTGGCAATTATGTGAGTCATCTTCACACGTTTGATAAATTTGTTTATCTAAAGAAAAAACTGTACCAAGCTGAGCTTAGAAAGCTCGCAGGGCTTCCTGCTTCCCTTCGAGCAATTCTCACTTGAAAAATTTGAACAGCTCATAAGAACTGGGTAAAGGGCCACAGGGCTTTGCTTTACCAGAGTGATGGAGCCAATATGTTGAAGATCTTAGCAGAGAAAAATATCACCAAAATGTGGACCGTATTGAATAAAGATCTTGGTGTTCATCAAGTAGATCTACAGATTACCCCGGTTGACACCCAACAGTGGGTTTCGTACTTTGAATGTTTGTATTCGCCTCCCTTATGGTTCTAGAGGTTTCGAACCTTCAACACCAACAATAAAGTTTCATCTTGAGTTTGATCAGAGTATAATTTTGAGTTTAATCAAATCAGCTAGTAATTCACGGGCGGTAGGTCTGGATGGTATTTCAAATCACACCATGAAGTCTTACCCTGAGATTTGGACGCCATATTATCAGCTGTTAATCTAGAACAGGAACTGCCGAAAACATGGACCCAATCAATTACGGTCCCAATTTATAAAAAAGGTGACCGTAAACTACCAATAAGTTACCGGCCAATTTCATTACTCGATGCCCCGGGGAAGATTTTCGCAAGGTTAATTCTGAACAAACTCAACACATGGGCAGACGCAAAACATCTAAAAGACCCTCTACAATCAGGCTTGGTAAAGGGATTGGGCACGATACCAAATATTCTCGCACTTCAGATGATACAAGCGCACCAAGCAGCGTGCGGTCAACCGATATACTTGGCCTTTATTGATTTCAAGGCTGCATTCGATTCGATAGACAGGTCCTTATTGTTTGCGAAACTGCGTAGAGATCATTGCCCTTCCCTCTCTGCTAACTTTGATAATATTGCTCCACACTGATACAACTATGCGGGTAAGTACAGATTTCAATTAAAAATTGTCCCCAATAATAACAACTCAAAGAGGATTGAAGCAAGGTGGTGCCTTAGCCTCTTTTCTGTTTCATTGTTTTATTCTCGACATTGGGAACTCGATTAAGAACTGCGTAGGTGATCCTCCACGAATGGGAGGTCTGAGAATTCCATACCTACTATATGCTGACAATCTGATATTGTCCCAAGGGGCTGCAAAATATGCTTGAACGAGTAGGTTCCTAGGCATTGGACAACGATCTAATTATCAACACACAAAAACACAAATTATGGTTTGTGAAAGTAATTGGGTGAGGAAAAATAGAGTCAAATGGCAATTACAACAATGTGAACTTCGAAAGTGTGGATCAATATAAGTACTTGGGTGTAACCATTCAGTATAAGAAAACAATGCAACAACTTACTTGTGAAATCCAAAATAAACTACGATCCCTCATATCCCAATCAAAATATTGCAAATGAAATTTGGGAAGTTCCCGCTAAAACACACCCTAAGCTTTTATAAAATGAAAGTTACACCAATCATCCTTTACGGTGTGGAAGCTTCTCTCCATCAAGGTTTCTGTTCTGGGATCTTATTGAGTCTAAGTATTGGAAAGAATTCTACAACTACCCTGCCGTACACCAACAGCGATATTACGTTACGAACTGGGTGTATCATCATTATCTTCGCAGGTGACTTGGAAGCAATGTGCCTTCCTCTGTAAAATGTTAGAGGGTTTAAGGAAAACGATAATCCTGGAAATATTAGCACATGACTTAATGACTTCCCAGAAAACATTTGCAACGAGGTGCAAGCAGCCGATGCTGCGGTAACTATAGACCTTCTAATCACCAACCCTCTACTGTGGGCAGAAGGGATACTGTAATACCCAAATCCAGGGGCACAGAATGTTTTGGATGAAGCACATGGGTGACCCAAACCACTCAGGCACACACACCCTCACCTGGCACTCAATCAGAACCCCTCACACACACAACATACACATGGATCACACACACATGCATGTGCACTCACCGGACCATGCCTCGTAATCTGGCAGTTCTCCCACACCTTGGATCTGTTCCTCTGTGACGTAGGTCCCAGCAACATACTCATGCAGAGTGAGTTCAATGTCCTCTGCTGGAGACCCACCTCCAGTCACCAAAGTAGCGGCATGACTTGAGGCCAGCTTTTTCTTTGCCCTGCGTTTAAGGTCATTCCAGCGCTTGTAGCAAACATTAGATGCACCGCCACACGTGGCCTAGACTTGCTGACCTGGAAGTCAGCCAGGGAGTCACTCTGTGCCAGGTCAGGTGCCACAATGGGCCGGTCCAACAAGGGCTGAGCAGGGATGGTGTCAGCCACGTTTCCCTCAACCATGGGGGGGGCATGGGTGTCCCTGACTGGCCCTCCACACATGGGGGCTAAGGGTACCCTTCAAATCCTGGCCACGTCCCCTACTGCGCCCACCACGCCCACCTCTTGAGGCTCGGCCACCTTTGCCACCATTACCGCTTGGTCGCCTCCCAACCATGGCACTGGTGTTGCTGTGCGTATGGGATTTGCAATAAACTATTGTCCAGGGCAATTGGGAGTCAAAGGGGTAGGGTACTAGATGGAATTCGTACCCTAGTGCTCTAGAAAGTCTGTATGTGACCCCTGGGGAAAGATGATGGGTCACGCAACACACAGGCACCCCAAAAACAGAAAATAACGTGCACGCAACCCCTCGTAGACCGCATGCATGGAAAAATGAAACCGCACTACGCTGTGGCACCCAGAAACACAAAAATGAACGTACATGTGTGACACGCAGCCTACAATGACCTCTGAAGGGGTACGCGACACACGGGGCAAGCACAGTTGGTCAATACGCGCGCGACTCACCATCTGCCTGGAAAAAGAGCGTGAAAAATACGCGTGTGTGTGCGTTGGCAACACCCCCGCCAAATGAAGAATTGTGCGCTTTCTGAGGAGACAGGACAAAAGAAGAAGTGAACGCTGTTTGAGGAAACAGGCCCAACAGAAAATCAGAAAAAAGCTGTCAGAGGTAACAGGGAGTACGAACTAGAAACGCTGTGAAGTAAATCGCGTGTGAACTGACAAGAAGTACAGAATTCACCTACTCGCTCTCCACGAAAAGCACGTACAAGCAAATGGCATCATACATTTACCTTTTAAACCAGCCCACATGTCCAACGTCACTTCTGCGTGTACGCGCTAAGGGCCTATCCTCCAATTACATGAGCTGACACTCGGACGTGCAGTTTTTGGACGTGTGACATGCACCCCCCGTGTTCAGGGAAACGCCTGCACGCACATCACAGATGCGCTTACGCGCTAAGGGCCTTTGGCCTTTGATCCAATGAAATCGGATACATGTGCTGACGAGCTTACGTGCGCGGGTCTTTCCTCGAATTACACGCAGACGTGCTGGATTTTCACGTGCCAAATCACTCCGTATCAAGCTGGCCACGCGTAAGCACACGGAAGACCACACTCCTGCTCAGAAGGCCGAATTACTGCCCCCCAGATCCCCGAGCACGCTCCCATCTGTCATCTGCTGCTGCCTGCCTGCCTGCTGCCCACGTGCCCTGCTATTTGCAGCCTGCACATCATCCAGGGGTGCAGTTGCTGTGACCACCCCTGCTGGAACTGAAGACTCCCGACGGGGATTCCATCGCTCCACAGCCCAGCCCCAGGACCCAGTTGCCCACCCACTCCTGCCTCTGGGGTTGCCATGTCGGGAACATCTCCATACGGCACCACTGGCAACCCCCAGCCAGAGAGGCAGTGGGCCACCAGCTTCACTGCCACCGATGTTGATGTCCTGGTGGAGCAAGTCCTGGGGCAGTATGATGCCCTCTTCGGAAGTTTGCGCGCCGACAAGGAAGGACAGACCAGCATCTGGAAGGCATCATGACTGCCATCAACGCGGAGGGGGTGGCAGTCTGCCAATTCCATCATGTCAAGAAGCGCTGGGAGGACTTCAGGTCCAGGACCCTCAAGAAGGCCCGGCGCCTCTTGAAGGCAGCGCATGCTAAGGGCGCCGGCGCCACCTGTCGGAAGATTAAATGAGGGTCCTGGAATGCATATCCCCAGCGCTCCACGTCCAGGTCCTTGAGAGGCAGACCCGTCTGGAGTCGAGCGGTAAGTATACTTGCATACTGATTGTAAGCTGTGCATGTGGTGGTGTGCCAGTAGTGTGCAGGTTGCACATGTGGTTTTGTAGGGCCGTGTATGGATATGTGTGTACAAGGCCGTGAGGCTAACACATGGGAGGCCTCCCATGTGTGACACATGGATGGTGCATGTGTGTGTAAGCTTGCATGCCAAATGCAGATGTCTGACCACACATGTTTGAATGACTGTGTATGTAAGTAGGCATGGTTGTGGTGTCACACATGGATGTCCGTTCCAGCTGCATGTATCTGCACCGTGTACATGTGCATGTGTGTGTATTTGTAAGGGTGCAACAGTGATGCAACATGGATGCTTGGGACACTGATATGTAGAAGACTGATTGCCAGATGTAACATGGATGCCGATTTCATCACTGCGACACTTGGTGGAGGTGTACACATGCATGTCAGTGTGGTGGCCTGTGTGCATGTCTAGTGCACTCCCTGTGTCTCATGTGATGTCTGGCTCACCTTTGCCTGCTCATGCTGTTGTATGTGTATGGATGGTGCTGGCTGTTGCGATACGGCTGTGGAATAGCTCATGTGTGTGAGTTGAAATGACATGTGTGTTGGGGATTGTGATGCCATGTCTGAGGTTTGACAATGACACTTGTGTGCAACTGTCATGTGTGTATGAGTCCATTGTACAGTGCCCTGATGCCTGTCTCCTATCTCTCCCTGTCTGTAACGTCAACTGATGAAGAGGGCGTAGAAGGTGCTGTGGAGCACAGCGGCGGGGATCGCACCGCCAGCCGGAGACGCAAGGCCCGGCTCCCCTCCCAGGTTGTCATCTCGTCGGGGAGTGAGGAGTCCGGTGCCACGTCCCAGGTCGCAGGTGCCGAGTGGAGGTCCAAAAGGAGGAGGTCGGAGTTGGATTCCTCGGCAGCAGAAGGGGCAGCTGAGACCCCACAGGGTCCAACAGAGGAAGATGGCACGGAGTCATCCAGGTTGGTGGGGGGTTTAGTGGAGAATGAGGCCGTGCAAGGGACAGAGACGGGGTCTGGAGGTGGGGATTCCACTGGTGCTAGTGGTGCAGTGCAGGGGCACGGACAGGAGGCAGCACAGGCCGCCACGGAGATGCCTGTGTGTAATCCTGTCCCCGATCCTGTGACTGCATCATCCTGCGCCAGCAGGGATACCTACGTCCAGACCCGTTTTCAGGCAGGGGATGAGCTTACGACAACTGCCTGCCTGTGCCTGCGGACGTGGCTATCCGGGACAGGGTTGAGCCTGTCCTGGGTGGTGTGGTGTTGCGTCAACGGGCCATGCGAGGTGACCTGCAGTCTTTTCATGAGGAGACTGCACGTCATCTCGAATGGCTCGTTGACCATGTCAGCCTACTGGGACAGGTCAGCCAGGCCGGATTCCTCCGTTTACTGGGACTTGTTTCGACCCCATCCTCACCTGGACCCCCTATGCGCTAGTCATCCTCCGTGCCATCTTCCCACCCATGTATCACCTGGGTGCCCTGTGGAGCTGCCTCTGCCCATGCGGCCAGGCTGGTGGAGGAAAGATCCCTGCCACAGTCGGGAGTCGGACGTCCAGCAGGGTGGCCACCTCAACAACTGCACCCCAGCCGGAGGAGGATGTTCAGGCAGCAGGAGCCAGTTCACGGGCACAGGCACAGCAGCAGCGGCAACAAGGTGGGAGCCATGATGGCTCGGGGCCTTCGACATCGGAGGGGCCATGCCATAGATGCGGAATGGCAGCGGGCAAAGAGGCACGGCTCACAATGGTCAGGGCAGAGAACTCCATGCGGAGAGCCCTGAGGCGGGCCGAGTGCCTCTAGGCGATTCGCAGGGAGTTGGAGGAGAACATGTCGTCGTCCCTGCGAACCCTCAGGGCCATAGAAGAGGACCGCCACCAGGACCTTGAGCAGGAGTTCGATGATGCCCTGGCCCGGAACATCCAGAAGTGAGCCGCCGGACTAGCCCGCTGCCCCTGTAAATAGTTCTTTAGTGTTAAGTTTCCTTTCGTTTTTTCTTTATTTTGGTTGCACTTGGACAATGCACCACGTTTCTGTATATATTTTTTTAATAGGTAGTATTTTTGATAGGTTTCATTTCTTCAGTTGGGCTCATGGACCCTGGATTGCTGGATTGTTGTATTTTTATTTTTTTTATTGAAAAACTTCAATTTGAATTCAAGAGACAAACTTTTGTTTCAACAGAAAGAGATCAATTCATAAACAAGAAATAGATTCCACCAGTCTTCTAGAACAGACTCTCGCTGGTAATTCTATTTCAGAGAGTCTATTTTCAGAATCAAGTGAAAATAGTTCACGGTCGCACATACAAGTCTTATGTTGCTTCCTGAAATGATCCGCCCCCACCACCTATCCATATCTTCATCCAGAGGTGCAAAATTTCCCAGATGTAATAAGCGTTGTCTGACAGTTTGAGTACATTCGATTAGCAGATGTTTGACTGTTTCAATTGACTGTTTGCAGAATCGGCAGAGATTATCGTCAATAGATTTAACCTTTCTTTGCCAAATAATTCCTTTTGTTTTTAAAGCATTGACTCGAAACCTTAAAAATTGGGTTTGATGATGACGAGATGGACAGTGCAATAAATATCGCGCTGGTTCGTTTAATTTCCTGTGAACGCCTCTCGTTTCTTCTGTTGATTTTAATTTTGACCTTGCTTCATTATTAACGATCCATGCCCAGTTTTCAAATTTCTTTTTTGCAAGCTGTGGGCAATTCAGCAGTTCTTGATTGCTTATTTTTGCAGCTGTAAGGAAAGCCGACAGTTTGCGAAACCATAGATTGAGAAGTTTGCTTTTTTTTTAACTGCCATTGCTGGCAAAGATTTTGTATGCCGGTGCCAGTGAATCGAGGGCCATTTTTCGCATTGTTAAGATTGAGTTCCAGACCACTCTCATATGAAGAGAGTTAGTTGCTAGTTCTTGTCGCAGACTAGTTAGCGGTGTTGCCTGTGGCAGCTGCAGGACTTTCCGCCAAAAGCGTCCTTCCAAAGCATGCTAAGTTTGCACGCTTATGTTCCAAGCCGCCTCAGCCCCAAAGATTATTATTGGGGTTACCTTTTGTAAGTAAAATTTGAGTACGGGTTCCAATGAAAATTTGGATTGCTAACTTCGACATTTTGGATGTTAGTTCTGCAGCCCATTGTTGTTCGCAAACGGAGTTGTTAAATTGTATCCCCAAGTACTTTATTGAATCGACAGATGTTAGGTTAATTTTTTCGATTTTCCAACCTGAAACCTTTATCTTTTTTGCTTCTGATGTTTCCAATGGACATGATCTTAGTTTTTTGTGAGTTTATTTCCAATTGGTTTATGCCCATGTAGGATTTCAAGCCTAGTAAGAGACGTTGTAAACCAATTTGGGTTCTGTCTATCAGAACCAAGTCATCCGCGTAGACTATACAATTAATTGACATTTAATTTATTTTTGGTGAGAAGCATATAACTTTGTTCAGGTATATTGGCAGATCTGCTAGAAATAGTTAGAATAATTCTGCAGCTAGGGGACATCCTTGCTTAACACCCTTGTGGGTAGCTATAGCATTGGATAACAATCCGCTATTGTTTAGCCAGACTTTAATTGAAGTGTTTTCATGTAGAGCAATGATAGGCTCTAAAATGGATGCCGGACATTGCCATTTTGACAATTTTTCCCATAGTAAGCTTTGATTCACACCATCGAATGCTTGTTTCATATCGATGAAAGCTAGGTGAATCTTGCCATTTTTATTTAAGGTTTCCAGCTTTAGAATCGTCAGAATGAGCAGATTTACGTCGACTCCGGTCCCTTTTGTAAATCCAGTTTGCCGTATGTCGTTGATCTGTGACATCTCGGCCCATTTGGCGAGTTTGAGGCGTAAATTCGACCCAAAGATCTTTCCAATGGTGTCGAGCAAGGCAATTGGGCGATAGTTGTTCGGATCGTCCCAACTGCCTCGCTTATGAATTGGCACCACAATCGCGGATGACCAGGATTCAGGCAATTCTTTGGACCGACTGATTTTTATGAATAGCTTACCAATAAAGTCAGCCCATTCATTTGGATGTTTTTTTAGATCAATATTTGAAATCAAGTCAGGTCCAGCAGCATGTGAGATCTTTAGAGCGTTGATAGCACGGACGATTTCATCATGGTCCATCTGCACATCCCATTGAGTATCAACAGAGTGCATTGGTATTGGGACCTCAGATTCCGGTTTTTTAAACACCAGAGAGAAGTGCCTGTTCCAAGCGTCACCTGTTATGGTGTTTGTTGGGATTGAGTTACAATTAGAGAGATCCATATTTAGGATTTTCCAGATTTCACGTGTATTTTTAGTCATAATTAATTCTAGCATGTGCTCTGCGCGATCTTGCTCAATTATGGCTGCATGTGACTTTGCCCAATTTCGGTATATCATGCTTCGTGTCTTTAGTTCTTTTTGGGCGTCCAACTTGGAATTGCGCTTCCTTATCAGTCTCAAATCTTTCAGCAAGGCCTTTTTTGATTCATATAAGACCTTGCAATATATGTGGCGATGAGTCTGACCAAGATTTGATGAGTTTTTTCCAGGAATGGTGAAATCTGTCAACAATGGAATGTAATCAGGTCTTTGATTACCTGGCTCGGTCATTAATTTCTCCCCAAGTTGTTGAATTTGATTGCTATTTAGTCGTAGGCGATTTCCGCGACAGTTTGTTTCTAGTAAAGCTTTGAATGGATTTGTTTGCAAGTTCGTGTCCATCATAATGCGTAGTTGAAGAAGGCTGTGATCACTATAGTTCATTTTCTTTATTTGCAGATCCACTAGCTTGGGCACCTGGTTCCTCGAGATCCAAATATAGTCGAGAATGCTATGTGAAGCATCTCAATACCAAGTTGGTTTGGCAGGCACGTCTCCTTTGACGTTTCCATTTAACATTACAAGATCGCGCACACTCATGGCAGTTTGCCATCTTTTTGCTCTTTCATCGAGCGCCTCATTTTCGAGTTGCTGGTACTGTTGCGACGAATGATTTTGTTGGAACCACGTGCAATTCATATCGCCACAACAGATAACTGTTAGGTTGTTGTAGGCTATCATCGCGTCATCAATTAGTAGTGATATTGCCGAAATTATGCCATCTGTGCTGATCTTTAGTGGGTTCCAATAGATGTTTATAATTAATAAATGGAGTTTCTTTGTGGTATTTTTTTCCAATGTGTGTATGATAGTTCCTTGTACGTACGGATTTGGGTTTAGTTATATCGGAGTTGACCAAGATTGAGTTATTCTTACCAGTGTAATTAAGCCTGAGCTTGGGCGACCTTTAGTGTTTTTGACTGCTGTGTTTAATAGAACGGTGAATCCATCTCAAGTAGGCGGTGTGCATAGCCATGTTTCCTGCAAGCAAATGATGAAGATATTTTCAAGTGGTGTCTCAAAATCATTGAATAGATGCTTATAGCCACGTGTATTCCAGGATAGAAATACCGTCGGCTTTCCCCTTGTAGCTAGTCATGGCTAATGTTGTGTCCTTGTTTGGTTTTGGTTATATTTTTTCGATGTAACATTTCTTTTTGAGGACTGACCTGGACTTGAGGACATAGTGATACTCATTGACTGTCTTAGTGCATCCGAATCAATTGGGTTAGATTGTAGTTTTTTCCCCGTATTTGATCTTTCAACTCGAATAGACTCTTCTTGATCCGGTTTCGGTGAGTTTTCGAACCCAAAGAATAGCAGTTCATCAACAGCCTTTAAGAGTGTGCTACGCACGCTTGCTGAATTGATGTGTAATAAAACCTGATCTGAGTTTTTTTCAGTCACATACTCAACAATGCATATGTCATCTGAAACGATTGTGCGTAACGACAGCACACATTTGAACAGTTTCATAATATTTGTCCTATTGAGGTTGACCTCATAATCATCGCACTGTATATTTTGCAGACTTAGTTTACGACATCCGTGTGAAATTTCAGTATGTGTTTTCTCGTGCACTTTACTTTTAAAGTGGACTCGTTAAGTTTGTTGGTTGGATGTGAATTTTGGATTCAACTGTTGATCCCCGTATGATCCTGAGTGGAATTGGCAGAGCCCCCAAAACTTGGTTGCTTTCCTTGTGACACGGATTTTTCTTGTTTACCTAGCCGTTGTTTTACGGCCTGTGCGGAAGTCAGTCTGGGGGACTCTTCCTTGCCCGGTAACCTGCATTCATCAGGCTGTTCCTCGCCAATCGAATATGTGGACAGATCACATAAATCGATTGAAGTGGATGCGATTGTGGTGGAGCTGGACTCAGAGTCCGAGATGATTCTTCTTCGTTTCAAGGATGGTTTATGAATTCCTTTAGACGAAGACACTGGAATAGCTAAGTTTGAAGCGAAGCAGGATCAGATTTCTTCTTCTTTAAACTGTTATTACGTTTAAACAGACTCAGACGTGGCGGAGTTGATAGGTTTCTTATGAATTCTTTTTTCTTAGAAGAGCCAGCTCTTTTTGCAACGTTAGTTGTTGTCCCACTTTCTTTTTTACCAAGTGATTTAATTACATCTACAGTAGATGTGGTTGCAGTTGTTTTTGCAGAGCCAGAAAAGATACCAAATGAAAAGAAATGACATCCCGGTAGGGCAACTTTCACTTGTGGGTCTTTTTGGTGCGGTACAACGGTGACATCTTTTGTACTATTGTCCATTGATTCGCTTCCATGGGTACCAGTTTGAGTTGTTTTTCCAGGAATAGTCGCTGCGTCCCGACCGATGTTCTGAAACTTTGTTTCTTTTGTCGTTGTTATGTTAGTAACTGTTTGGCGACATCCAGTAGCTTCTGGTTGTGTCGCACTCTCGATCTCCAATATGACTTGACAACGTTTTACGGAGGTTTCATCCAATGTCGTGGTAGAGGTTTTTGTGCACATCGTGCGAGCATTTGAGCTCTCATCCTTACGCATCACATGACTATGACAGTTTTGCATTGTATTCAGGGCATTAATCAGACCATCGACTAGTTTCTCCAATTGAGAGCTGTTGTGAACAGCCAGGTCATGTTGTCTTTGATGCCATGATGTTGATCATGATGTTGATCGTTCGGCCTCAGCCTGTATTTTTTCTTTTAAGTTTATATTGGACTTTTCCATTTCTTCCATTTTCTGAATTAAGTTCGACAGCATGGCACCTTGGTCCTGCAACCGTTCACTTAGGGCTTCATAAAGTTTAATAAATGGAATCATGGCTAAAGAGGATGCCGCCAGAACATTGTGATGTATTTGCATTGCTGCGGCTGACGAGATGCTGGCTTTTGCTGGAGTTTGTCTGATGGTCTCTGCACCGCTTGCTGAGAGGCACGATGCGTCCTTAGCTTGCGCACTCATTTCAGGAGTCAGATCAGCTTTTCGCAATTGGAGGTGTTTCTTGTTGTGGTTTGCGTGTTTATGACAGTGTCTTTGTCTCGACTTAAAGACGTGGGTGCCCTCGGAGCTGTAGCAACTGTGTTTTGTGAAAATGTATCACTTTCCCTCCAGATGGTGCTGACCCCCCATGGGTTGCATGGAATTGTATCTGATGCAAATTTCTCGTGGTGGCATTTATCGAGGCTCATGGGAGATCTTGAGTGCTTCCAATTTCACTACTATTCGCCTCACCCACCTCTGGATTGTTGTTATTCATTTTGACAGGTTGGAGACTTTGCTGGATGTCAATGTCTACATGGACAGTTTGCCACTCGTTTTGTTCGCCAGCTGTAGTTTGGGTTGGCACCGTGTACTCAGACTCTAATGGAATAGGTATGGCATGCTGATCACAAGTAATGCCTTCCTGACAGTCATGCAGTGACATGTGTGCCATGTTAGCTTTTACGCAGCTGATTTGAGTCGAATCAACATGTGCGGCTGCCATCAAGTCGGCATCTGTAAGTTCAAATGGTGAAAAAAATGCCTCTAGCGACATAGGAGAGCAATGTTTCTCATGTGACTCACATGTTGACTGTGAGAGGGATTTTAAATTATTTAGGGCCTCATTACGACCCAGGCGGTAAGTTACCGCCTGGGTCGTACCTTTACCACCATGGCGTAAACTATGTTTACGCCATGGTGGTTGGCGGATTTACCGCCCCATTCCGAGGTTGGCGGGGCGGTAAGTCCCCAATCCCCATTTACCCTTCCCCATTCCAATTTTTGCCCCATAGGGCATAATGGGAGTGGGGAAGGCGTTAATTACGCCACCGTAAATTACGGTGGCGTAATTAACAACAAGGTCCCTTAGCGCCATGGATTTTAACACCTGCTAAAAGCAGGTGTTAAATCCTCCATGGCGCTAAGGGACCTCGGAATCAGGCGGTAAGGGTCGGCGCTGTTTACGCCGCCGTAAACCCCTTACCGCCTGGGTCCTAATGAAGCCCTTAGTGTTAGTAGAATAATTTTTGGGGGCGTTGTCATAGAAGTAGTAGCCGATACATTCATAGGTTGCATCGCTTGTGTCTCTTGCAGGTCCACTTCCGTCTTCGACGAGACAGGTTCTTTGCCGCAGGCTGGGCGGAGCAGGATATCATTGCGATCATGTACGTCGTCAGTTAGTTCAGCTCTGGCTATTGGGCTTTTTTGAGAAGTCAAAAGAGACGTATCAGATATGGTTATGACCCCATTTAAACCTGCAGATGAACTAATGTTTAAGGTTTCAGGCGTCACGTTTGCTGGGGTCTCGCTACGTGATTTTGTCGCTTCTTTCGAGACTCCTTTTTCCCCCATGCCAATAGGTGACTGTAAGTGTACAATGTGTTTGCTTACCTTCCCGTCATGAGGCAACTCCTTGCTCAGGACAGTCCAGGGATTTAGCATGCGGCATTGCTGGAGGGTTTTATTACGAGTCTGAGGCCCTGACTTCTTGCTCGGTGTGTTCGCAGCGTCCGGCATGGAGCGGCTAAGGGCGGTCTTAGCTGCACTTACCAAATTGGTGTGTCTTTTGCGCTGATTCTATATTGAGTGTAGGATGGTTGGGTTTTCTTTCGTGGAGGCTCTCAGGGATTAAAGAGATGGTTTCTCTGCAGTCTCCCCTATACGCATCAGGCGCCACCAGTGCCAAACAGCCGCTCAACAGCCGATGCCCTCTACCCCTGCCGGGCTCAACACCGCGAGGGTGAACGCGGGTGCGTTTTCACTGGTGTGCCGATCACGTGACCCTTCACGTGAGCTCAAACAGGCTCCGCCCCTCCAGGGAACGAAGCAGCGAGCTGCGAGTGTTTTTGCAGCTCGAGCAGAATAAGTTCGCATTGCAGCGTCCAAACGCGTCCAGAAGCACTGGGTTCCAAGCGGGAAAGTCTTTTGCCCAAAGAGCGCACCGCTCGCCTGAACGCAGGAGCGTTTTCACTGGTGTGCCGATCACGTGACCCTTCACGTGAGCTCAAACAGGCTCCGCCCCCTCCAGGGAACGAAGCAGCGAGCTGCAAGTGTTTCTGCAGCTCGAGCAGAATAAGTTCGCCTTGCAGCGTCCAAAAGCGTCCAGAAGCACTGGGTTCCAAGCGGGAAAGTCTTTTGCTCAAAGAGCGCACCGCTCGCCTGAACATGGGTGCGTTTTCACTGGTGTGCCGATCACTTGACCCTTCACATGAGCTCAAACAGGCTCCGCCCCCTCCAGGGAACAAAGCAGCGAGCTGCAAGTGTTTTTACAGCTCGAGCAGAATAAGTTCGCCTTGCAGCGTCCAAAAGCGTCCAGAAGCACTGGGTTCCAAGCGGGAAAGTCTTTTGCCCAAAGAGCGGATTGTTATATATAGTTCACCATTGGATTCCTCTTTCTTTTTTTTAAATTTCACCATGGAGCAATGGTTTTCACTTTGTTTTTTCACTTGGATTTGCTTTGTTGGACTGTGACTTTGGACACCATTTCTTTTGGATTTCTTTGCATTATGACTTCTTTCACGGACATCCAGCAATTCTTTTTTCATTCCCATTGTTGTTTGTTTGATTTTAATTGCATTCAAGTTGTGTTAAATACATTTTTTTCTTCATACTTCGATGTGTGGTATTATCTCATTGGTTTCATGCAGGTCAAGATATGGGTTTTCACATTCACTTGCAACCATTGTGTGTGTGTGACGGACATGTGTTCATTTACATACTTGCCATTGGGGTTGTATCATGTAACTGCCTTTTCTATGTGGGTGGATGCAATACTTGTTTGGGTCTTTGTGCTGGGTAGGATGGCCATAAGGGCCATGCTTGGGATCGTCATGAGCTGGGGGCAGGGGGACATGAGGGGGGGGGCCTGCTGGCAGGTGCCCCTGACTGCTGGGGGGTGGGGGTGCTGGGAGACGTGTGGGGGCCTGCTGGCAGGTGCCACTGACTGCTGGGGGGTGGGGGTGCTGGGAGACATGTGTGGGGGCCTGCTGGCAGGTTCCCCTGACTGCTGGGGGTTGGGGGTGCTGGGAGACCTGTGTGGGGGCCTGCTGGCAGGTGCCCCTGACTGCTGGGGGGTGGGGTGCTGGGAGACATGTGTGGGGGCCTTCTGGCAGGTGCCCCGCACTGCTGGGGGGTGGGGGTGCTGGGAGACATGTGTGGGGGCCTTCTGGCAGGTGCCCCTGACTGCTGGGGGATGGGGGTGCTTGGAGACATGTGTGGGGGCCTGTTGGCAGGTGCCCCGCATTGCTGGGGGGTGGGGGTTCTGGGAGACATGTGTGGGGGCCTGCTGGCAGGTACCCCTGACTGCTGGGGGGTGGGGGTGCAGGGGGACATGAGTGGGACATGAGTGGGGGCCTGCTGGCAGGTGCCCCTGGCTGCTGGGGGTGGGGGTGCTGGGAGACATGTGTGGGGGCCTGCTGGCAGGTGCCGCGCACTGCTGGGGGGTGGGGTGCTGGGAGACATGTGTGGGGGCCTGCTGGCAGGTGCCCCTGACTGCTGGGGGGTGGGGGTGCTGGGAGACATGTGTGGGGGCCTGCTGGCAGGTGCCCCGCACTACTGGGGGGTGGGGGTGCTGGGAGACATGTGTGGGGGCCTGCTGGCAGGTGCCCCTGACTGCTGGGCGGGGTGGGGGTGCAGGGGGACATGAGTGGGACATGAGTGGGGGCCTGCTGGCAGGTGCCCCTGACTGCTGGGGGGTGGGGGTGCTGGGAGACATGTGTGGGGGACTACTGGCAGGTGCCCCTGACGGCTGGGGGGTGGGGGTGCAGGGGGACATGAGTGGGACATGAATGGGGGCATGCTTGCAGGTGCCCCTGACTGCTGGGGGTGGGGGTGCTGGGAGACATGTGTGGGGGCCTGCTGGCAGGTACCCTGCACTGCTGGGGGGTGGGGTTGCTGGGTGACATGTGTGCGGGACTGCTGGCAGGTGCCCCTGACTGCAGGGGGGTGGGGGTGCTGGGAGACATGTGTGGGGGCCTGCTGGCAGGTGCCCCACACTGCTGGGGGGTGGGGGTGCTGGGAGACATGTGTGGGGGCCTGCTGGCAGGTTCCCCTGACTGCTGGGGGTGGGGGTGCTGTGAGACATGTGTGGGGGCCTGCTGGCAGGTGCCCCTGACTGCTGGGGGTGGGGGTGCTGGGAGACATGTGTGGGGGCCTGCTGGCAGGTGCCCCTGACTGCTGGGGGGTGGGGGTGCTGGGAGACATGTGTTGGTGATCATATTGCAACGTGACATGTGGCTTGGCTGGGGGGCATGCCCATGGTGGATGGGCTGCCTGCGGGACATGACCAGGGGTGCAGGGTAGTCCCTTGTGGTGTGGGATGCCTGCAGGGGCCGTGAAGGGTGTGGAGGGGCCACCTGGGAGGACCACACTGCCAATCACGTTTATAACTTCCCGCGCACCCCTGAAATACACGTGCCCAGGCCATTCGCGTGTATAATTTCCCGCGCACCCCTGAAATACACGTACCCAAGCCTATTGCGTGTAATACTTCCCGCACACCCCGGAAATACACGTACCCAGACCATTCGTGTGTATAACTCCCCGCGCACCCCTGAAATACACGTACCCAGGCCAATCGCATGTAATACTTCCCGCGCACCCTGGAAATACACGTACCCAGGCCAATCCTGTGCAAGACTTCCCGCGCACTGAAGGAAAACAGTGCCCCACTTGCACAGGGCCATTTCGCGTGTGAAACTTCCCGCGCACCCCTGGAATACACGTATCCAGGCCATTTGCGTGTACAACTTCCCGCGCACCCCTGAAATACACGTACCCAGGCCAATCATATGTATAAATTCATGCGAACAACAGTTATACACGTACCCCACTCGCACAGGCCCTTTCGCGTGTGGAAGTTACCGCGAAACCCGTAATACACGTTCCCCGCTTGGCGTTTGCTGTTTGGCAGTCCGGTAAACTGGTCCAGGGTTGGCACAGCCCTTTGTGCTGGATTGGGTATTTTGATGGCTTTTCCTTGCGCGAGGGCGTTCTTGGGGGCGTAACTGGTGCTGCTGCAGGGTCGCTGCGCCACTCTACGC
The DNA here is from genome assembly GCF_040938575.1 of Ambystoma mexicanum. NCBI lineage: Eukaryota > Metazoa > Chordata > Amphibia > Caudata > Ambystomatidae > Ambystoma > Ambystoma mexicanum. The sequence goes on from NC_090921.1 coordinate 199,879,207, forward strand.
CACGGCTGCTTTTGGAGGCTAAAATCCATGAATACGCTGTGCGCAGAAATCAGTTTTAGCGCACGCGGCTGGCACAGACATTCGCATGGGAACACTGTGTGCTGGCCGCGTGCGCCACTTTTGTGCGAATTTCTATGAATCACCCCCTGGATATTTTATTATTTTTATGAATTAATACATTTTGTTGCAATGACATTAATAAGTTGGTCTTAAATAATGTATTCTTGTATTTATTCCCTATGTATGCATCCCATCGTATAGAGATTGATGATCTGGTGCTCTTCCTCTTTTATATGCATTCAGCTGCTCTGTATTGTGATGTGAGTTTGCGTCTTTTTGTTAATTAGCGTATTTTCTTTTTTTCTTTTTTTTTCTCTATGTGTTTTATTTTGCATTCCTTTTGTATAAAGAAAAATTCATTTGAAAAGTTGTACATTCAAATAAACAGATTAATAAAAAAAAAGAAGAAGTAGGCCTACAATGAGTTAACTTCACAGCCTATGTTATGAGATGTGATTGATTGCTCTAGGAGCAAACAATAGTCCTGGTATAAACACATTCAAACTTTACTAGGCAATATAGGTTTGCTTTTCTTACTGTTGTTGTGATTACGTAACAAATGATTATACAGAAATATATATGTACCTTACCTGAAAGTCGAAACCCTATCTGGGATGAAAGTGGGGAGTCTTCCACACCCCTCGCCGCTTCCTAAGTGATGGAACCAGAGCCCGGTGGGGGGCCTGGGAAACGCTCCAGGAGAATAAAACCCAATGGGAAGTTCCTGTAGTAGTTCCTTGGTAGGTGTTATCTTTGTAGCACCGAGTCTGATAATTCAGGATTGTCCAGATAAACAAGGAAAGGAGGAAAAAGTAAGAATCAACATGAGACCCTGTGTTATTGGACTGGGTTATTTTAAATGAAAGAATAGTGCTGAAAGGTAATGTACTAACTGATTGGTTCTCAGAGTTCATGGAGAGAGTTGAAGAAAGATGACAAAGCATAATTTGTTGGTAATGCTATGAGTTGCAATATTGGAATGCATAGGAAATACCGGAGTAAACTGAGGGATAATGCGGCGTGACTCGGGGAAGGAGGGTGAGTCACCGGTAGGGGTTTAAATGGAAAAGGCAAATGGAGGAAGATATTGTTGAGAGAAGTGTATGCTTTCTGGGATGTGGGAATGTGTTGCACAAAGAAAGGTCTTGGCAGGCAATGGTGAATGAGTCATGACAGTGTGCCTCCCTCATGCAGAGAGGGTCTGGGTGTCCAGGGTCTAACTCTATGAAAATGTTTCACACATTCAGGTGCGTAAATAGAGGTTGCAGGTTCCCATGTGCGGTCCGAAGGGCAATAATGTTCCAGTCCACAAGGTACTGGAGGCTACACCAATAATATTGGCATTGACATATTCCGGATACTTCATACTCTGGACTTGACTCTGTGTTCACAGGAGGTGGATGTTTGTCTGGGAAGACATTCCAAAGCCAGCCATACCTTGTCTCCTTCTTTCAATGTGGGTTCCTTTGTTCATTTGTAGTCAGTATATTTCGGTCTGTTATTCTCTAGAGGTGGTGAGAGCGGTGAGAGCCTTTTTGTGTCCTTGTATGTTGTCTATCAATTCCTCAATTGATGGACATGTTGAAGTGGATAATGGACATGAAGGTAGGCTCGTTGGATGTTAACCATAGGTATAACAAAAAAAGGACTGTTACCTATAAAACTGTGATGAGTATTATTATTTGCACATTCTGCTAGGGGGAGAAGATCTCTCCAGTTATCTTTTAAAGCAGAAACAAAACATATTAAATAATGTTCAAGCATTGAGTCATTCTTTTTGACCTTTTGTTTGCGGATGGAAGGCAGAACTTAGGGCTTGTTGTATGCCTAAGGTTTTACAAACCAATGTCCAGTATTTGGAGGTATATTGTGGCCCTCTATCGAATATTATGGTATCTGGGAGACTATGTATGGTGAAGATGGATTGTAGAAAGTGTTTGGCATCTGAGAGGATGACGGAACCTGGAGCATAAATACAAAATGTGCTAACATGGTAATTGAATCAACTGTAACCATAATAGTCGTATGACCATTTGACGAGAGAAGATCCACAATAAAGTCTGTCGATATCTGTTGCCACAGTCTGCTGGGTATTTTGGGTTGTACTAATAACCCAAAAGGGCCATATCTGGAGTTTTTGCTTTGCAGGCAAATGGTTCAGGATGTTACGTAATCTTTAATGTCTTGCACAAGATTGGGCCACCAGAAATGTCTAGAAATAAAGGCTTGGGTAGCTTTGATTCCTCGATGTCCAGCTACAACAGTATCATGTGCCATTCGTAGGACTTCCTGTCTTAGTGTTTCAGTGGGGACAAATACTTGTTGCTTATGAAAATAGAGATCCTTTTCGTAGGATAGATTAAAGTTGTTAACTTGATCTTGTATATTGCAAAGATTACGTTTGGTTTCTTTTTTCAGAATTCTGAAAAATCTGCAACCAAAAGAGGAATCAGGAAACATTCTTTCAGTTTGAAATACGGAATGTGCCTGAGTGGGTTTGAGGGAAAGGGTTTCCGCCATGACATTACCTTTCCCTGGGACAAATGTAAAAGTTATCTTATAGGAAGATAGAAAATATGCCCTTCTAGCCCCTCTGCTATTTTGTGTCTCAGTATGTTGTAATACCCTTAGGTTATAATGGTCAGTCCTGACTTCCACAGGAAATTGGGATCCTAATAGTAGATGTTGCCCTTTTTGGAAAGCTCTTACTATTGCCAGTAATTCTTTCTCTAGAACCGTACAGTTAATCTCAGAGGAGGTAAGTGTTTTCGAGAGGTAAGCAATGGGGTATTCTTCCCTGTCCTTCCCGACTTGTCTTAACTCCGAGGGCACTGCAGGATGCATCAAATTCGACAATAAAAGGGCTGTTCTGATCCGTGAGATGTAATACGGTGATCGCTTGTTTTAGGGATTGAAAGGCAGCCTGGGCTTCATCATTCCGTGTACATTTCTTTCCCTTTTTTTGACGGTTGGTAATAGGTAGAATGGATTGTGAAAATGGAGGTATGAATCTAATATATAAAGCTGAATGTATGTATGTGTGTATGTTTGTCCGGCTATTCAAATCCACAACGTTGAACCAACGTCTACCAAATATTGCATGGAAGCCTCTTTCGTCTGGGGCAAGATCATAGTCTATGTTTGGATGCAAAAATCTTACATGCAAATAAATGTTGGGATGTGTGTGTATGTTTGTCTGGCTATACATAACCACACTGTTGAACATACTGCTACCAAGTTTTGCATGGATTCCTCATTTGGCTGAAGCAACATTGTAGTCTATGTTTGGATGCAAAACATTCACTCTGTAGACGCCCCCGTTTACTGATACTCACCCTGATTCACTACAATAGGTACTAGAAGGAGGCAACATTTTGAAAAGTGTCTGAAGCAAAATGTTCGATGTGTTGGTTATTTCTTTGAAATGTATACATTTCGAAATTGTTTATTAAAGCATTTTTAAAGGAAAGAAAAAAAAGAAAAAATGATCATGCCACTTGAAATATGGGAAATGGCAAGGTTACAGGATTTTTCCTTTGCTCAAATGTGCTGAAGCCATTGAGTGACTGAAACATGCCACACACAAAACGAACAAGACTTGGAAAAGCTCCATCTGATGCAAAGCGAAAATCAGTATCAAGAGCTTCTGAAACACAACAACAAACAGCAGCACAACTTGCCGACCAGAGAACAAGAGCAACTATCTCCAGGGCAAATGAGATGCCAGAGCAAACTGAAGCAATACTTGCTGACATGAGGACAAGAGCAACATCCTCTGGGGCACATGAGACACCAGTTGATCAGGAAGCGGGCAACACCAGGTTCCCCAGCTAGAGTCTGATAAAAATTGGAGAATCCTAAAAAACATTGGACTTCTCATACTGTGCGGGGAGCAGGCCATTCCACCACCAGCTTTACTTTGTCAGGATCCATCTGAGTACCTTGAGCCAAAAGGATATGGCGAAAAGGTGATTGGATTGTAATCGTCAAAGGGCTTTTTGCACGTGTACGATATGTTCACTGAGAGATTTAGAAAAAAACAAAATGTCATCAATAAACATGATTACAGTATGGAGCAACAGGTCCAAGACTACATGGTGCATGAATCTCTGTAAAATTGCTGGGGCATTCGAAAGTCCGAAGGGCATCACACAGTATTCGTAATGCCCTAATGGTGTTCTAAAAGCCAATTTTCACTCATCTCCCTTCAGGTTATGAATGACGTGATAAGTACCTCTTAAATCTAACTTTGTGAAAATGGTAACTCCTCTTACCGCTTCCAGGATATGTGGGATAAGTGGCATGGGGTATTGATCTGTGAATGTTATTAATTTTTATTGAGTCCCTTATAATCGATGAGTCCCTTATAATCGAGAAATGGTTTTAATTCAGTTGTATTCTGCTGAGGTATAAAAAATAGCAAAGCACCCGCAGGTGAGTGGGATTCTGTGATTAAGCCATTAAGTGGGTTTCTGTTACGCTCACCTGGTATCTACGGGGACGCCACCCAGCCAGCTGGTCGCTGATGCCCTTCCTGATGGTTCCCCTGTGGTCTCGGTGTCAAGGAAATTCTGCGTGAAAAATGAAGACTATGGCCCTCATTACGACCCTGGCGGAGTGGGTTTACGCCAGCGGTATTCGCGGCGGACCCTTCCGCCCTACTACAAGTTCCCGTAGCGCCATGGAGCGGTTTCCGCCTGGTTTTTCCGGGCGGAGAAATCCATGGCGCTACGGGACCTTGTTGTTAATTACGCCACCGTATTTTACGGTGCCGTAATTAACGCCTTCCCCACTCCCATTATACCCTATGGGGCAAAAATGGGAATGGGGAAGGGTAAAATGGGGAATGGGGATTTACCGCCCCGCCAAGGTCGGAATGGGGCGGTAAATCCGCCAACCCCCATGGCGGTATTGGCAGCTTTCCGCCGTGCTCCATGGTGCATATTGCACCACGATCTCCGCCAGGGTCGTAATGAGGGCCTATGTCAGGACTGGGCGACCAAGGTAAGCAGTTTAATCCCCCACCTCCTTATATTTCCAGCCCCTCTAGGTTCTCTTCTCACCTGGTTGCCGGAATCAGTGGGCTCTCCGTCCTGCTCTCTGGGCATGGGCACGTTGGTTTTGTGGGCGCTGGTGGTCCAGTTACTTCACTGACTGCGGCCCTTGTAGTGTCTTTCAGGTAGGTCTTATTGCAATTAATGGTGTTGTATTTCTTGCATGCCTTTTGTCTGTTCTAATGTCTCTTTTTATCTCCTCTAGGGGCGCAGAGTGTCCACTCGGAGAACGGGATGTGGTGATTCCCACAGGGAGATGATGGCGCACTATAGCGCTATGATGCGGTAAGGAGGCGCTTTGCGTAGCGCAGCGATGCCTTGTCCTCACTGACCTGTGTTTTTTCCCTTTTCGTAGGTTGCGGAGAGTACCCCGCGCAGATGGGGTTTCCAGAGCAGTGCCGGTCGAGAAGTAACCAGCCAGGTAAGTCTTTAAGCGCTTTTATGGTTATAATGTCTCTAGTACCTCCGTTAATAATGTCTTTCTCCTTTTCTCAGGTTCCTCGATCCAGGCGGCAAACTCCTCCAACAGAGATGCCCAGGAGCTGAGAGCAGAGATGGATGAAGATTGCAGGTAAGATTCTGCTGCTAACAATGTTTCTTTTTCTTCAGGTCTGGAATTTGTCGGGTTCGCAAGAAGCTGGACACGGTGAGCATCACGTTGCTAGAAGCAAAGTAACGCAAAGCGTGTGTTCCTGTTCGGGGTGTGGTTTAAATAGCCCCTGTAAAGTAGTCCAGGTAAAGTAGTCCCGAGGCCACCGCAACCAAAGCACTAGACCAGTGGTCTAGGAACCTAGCTATGTGGATGTATCCGTGTTGGCTGAAAGCCTTAATAAAGTAGTTCCTTAAGCAGATGCCTCTCCCAACTGATGAGCCTGGCACCAAAGGCGCCAGGACTGGCCCCAAGATGGCTTGAAAAGTGGAAGTCTGGCCTTATTAAAGATCTAAGCCCTGATTCCACCTGGCTTGTGGGCTTGCCAGTGGGGGTCAGGGCTGAGGGTCGTGACAGTTTCTTTCTAGATACTCTTTGAGTGCGACTTTCTCGGTTTTGGACAGGATATACATCCGGGGATTGGTTTTTCAGGCACTAATTCGATGTTACAATCATCACGTCTATGAGGCGGAAGCTCTTTAAATTCCTGATCAGAAAATACCACATGAACCATGTGGTACTGGCTGGGAATAGTCCTGACGCAATCGACCAGAATCAGTTTAGTAGTCCTAGAAACAATAGAGGAGGGTGAGTGTATGCCAACTGAACCATTAGTAAGACAATGCTGTATGTAATGTTCGGAGCCAAGAACAAGAGAACCAGCTGTTCAATTAATAAATGGATTGTAGGGACACAAACATGAAAGGCCTAATATTATAGGATAACAGACAGCTTTTATCAGATCAAAGTAGATTATCCTGTTTTGAGAGACTAAAGTCATTACTAAGGGATCCATACTTTCCTTTATAGGGCCTAAAGAGAGGGGGGTGCCATTGACTTCCCCAGGAGTGACATTGGGTCAAGCTTTGCACAAAATTGCATGTCTTTGGTCCCAGTCGTCATCCAAAAATAAGCCAGCGGCTCCGCAGTTACTTAGGGCAGGTATGTTTTCTAAGATGAAATCATGGAATTGTATAGTAACACAACCACAACCATCAATGTCAGATTTGGGGAACATAAAGCACCTTCCCGGATTGCAGTTCCCTTTTACGACCTGAAGGGGGTGTTTCCCGCACGACTAGGAGGAGCAATGGCACAGTGATTAATTAAGTGGTTATTAGCTGCACAAAACATGCAAAGACCTAGATTGTGTCATTTTGTTCTCTCTTCTGAGGATAACGGTGCTCTAGCCACTCCTACTTGGGCTTGGGATCATCCTCTTTGATAGTCTTGGGAATTATTCAGGCTCCTTCAGTATTGCATAGAGTCTTTCCCTTTCTTTTCTCTGCATGTTTCTCTTGCAGATGGTACTCTAATTGCATAACTAAAGTAATCATTTCTGATAGATTTTCTGGCTATGTTTGTCTGAATACCTCATCCTTTAGTTCTTCATTGAGTCCACGACAGAATAGAGTTATTAAAGCATCATCAGGCCAAGCTGTTTCATGTGCCAATTGTTTGAATTGGGTTATATACATCAAAGTTTCCATGGATCCTTGCCTGAAGTCATATAGATGCTCTTGGGCGTAAATAATTATTTCTTGCCTTCCAAACATCGACTGTAAACTATTGGAAAAACTTGTGATCGGAATCTAGTATGGCGTCATTAGACATCACCAACAGTGTGGCCCATGCCAAAGCACTTCCTGTTAAATTGGAGATCATATGGCCAATCTTGGCCCTATCTGATGGAAAATATGTGGGTTTAAATGAAAACTGAACAATGCAGGAGTCTAAAAACTTCAGTTTTCTGGGATTACTGTCATATTTACCACAAGGGAGGAAGCTTGGAGGCACATCGAGAGGCACCTGAGGATATGTGACCATCTGTTTTACTACAGAACTGTATGCCTTGAGTGTTTATACCTCAACAGTCAGGTGTTGCATCCAGGCAAGCAATTGTTGGATTTGCAGGTCCTTTATGAGTATAGGTGTTGCTTTCTTTCATGACCACGTAACAAATGATTATACAGAAATATATATGAACCTTACCTGAAAATCAAAACCCTGTCTGGGATGAAAGTGGGGAGTCTTCCACAGCCCTCGCTGGTTCCTGAGGGATGGAACCAGAGCCTGGTGGGGGGCCTGGGAACCCCTACTGTGGAAAAAACCCAATGGGAAGTTCCTAGAGTATTTCCTTGGTAGGTGTTTTCTTTGTAGCACAGAGTCTTATAATGCAGGATTGTCCAGATAAACAAGGAAATGATAACAAAGTAAGAATCAATGTGAGACCCTGGGTTATTGGACTCGGTTTTAAATGAAAGAATAGTGCTGAAAGGTAATGTACTAACTGAGATTGGTTTGCAGAGTGCATGGAGAGTACAAAGCGTAATTCATTGGCAATGCTACGAGCTGCAATACTGGAGTGCGTAGGAAATACCGGGAGTACATTGAGGGATAATGCGGTGTGACTCAGGGAAGGAAAACAAGTCACCGGTAGGGCTTAAAATGAAAAAGGCAGACGGAGGAAGAGATTGTTGAGAAGTTCTCAGGCATGTGGTGAATGCGTTGCACAAAGAAAGGTCTTGGCAGGCAATGGTGAACGAGTCTTGACAGTATGCCTCCCTCACGCAGAGAGGGTCCGGGTTCCCAGGGTCTAACTCTATGAAAATGTTTCACACATTCAGAGACATGAATAGAGGTTGCTGGTTCTCATGTGCTTCTGAAGGGGAAAAACCTTCCAGTCTATGAGGTACTGAAGTCTACCCTGATAATATTGGCAATCACAAATGGAGGAAGAGATTGTTGAGAGAAGTAGAAGTTCTCTGGTATGTGGGGAACGTGTTGCGCAAAGGAAGGTATTGGCAGGCAATGGTGATTGAGTTGCACACTGGAAAAGGAAAGGACAGTTGTGACGTCCCATGAAGGAATCTCGCCAGAGGAAAGGAATAAGCAAAAGAGAAGATAAGATAAGAGAAGATAAAGGCAGATAGCGAGGCAGGTAGGGAGAAAGGGAAGGCAAAGAGAATTTTCAGAAAAGTAAGTTAAGGAGAGAACTCACAGTAGCATCAGGTCAAGGAAGAAGCAACACACCTAGCCTCATGGGGAGATTTTACTTATACTGCTGCTTGAGTGTTTCTGAATGAATGGTAGTTTTGCTGTTGGCAATATTGAAATACACTGGACCACAGTTGACCAATCTCAATTGAGGACCAATCCGGTGCTATCCTGGATGTGGATCTAATCAGTCTGACCAAGGAGCATAACGAGTCATGACAAATGTTGTGAGGGGTCAGAAATGAGAGGCGGCCTTCAATTGACTCTTTAGATCTCCTGGTATACTCTCCTGCCAGGTATCTTTCGCTGGTATGATGTTCATTCATCTGATGTTTTATTCGCAGCACTTTTTGCTGAAAAAGATTGCGGTAAAAAAAAAATCAGAAAATATGGGGGGGCCATATAAGGGGTAGGCTGGGGTTGTGTATAGGAAATAAACTATTGGTGGAGGAGCATTTCGGGGGGACCACCCCCAAATAAAGAAGAAAAAGCAATTCTTTTTTTTCAGCAAACATTTTCCAGCAAAAGGTGCAGCCAAAAAAAGGCTGAGGAATGAACATAGAACCCTTTCGCTGTGTCTGTCTTTGTCATAGGTTGTAGGGATTACCTGGTATATTCGCTTGCCAACAATCCCCCCCCCCCCCATTCTGGTTCTTCTAGATCCCCATGTTACTCCCCTGCCAGGTATCTTCCTCCAAAAGGTTGAGTTTGCCTGATGTGTTTCGCTCACAGTAACACTCTTATACTGTCTATACTTCCTTGACTTTGGATTTGACTTGCCTCAAGCTCCCCATATGGACCGCTCACATATGAAGACTTGTTCAAGTTACACTTATCAGCCTCTTTAACAACACTTATTTGTTTAGGACAATGCTTGCTCCGACTTTCCCCATATGAACTCATAATGCATGGAGACATGTGCAAATCTTACCTTTCAGCTTCTTTGTCATCATTTACTTGCTTATAATTATATTTGTTCCAGCTTTCCTCATATTGACATTTCAGGTATGAGGAATTGTGCAAATACAGTCTTTCAAATGTGCTTGTCTTCAGGATAACCCACCAGTGTTTCCTTGCCTATCTGACCTCCTGCACCCTGCTGGAGTGAGGTTTCAAGGCAAGAATGTTGTCTCCTGCTTGGCAGACCTTTTTTCAGCATTCTTCCAGTTCTCGCATTCACTCGTGGGTAACATAGCCACTTCCTGCCTTTCTTGTGCCCAGTACAGCTTCCCTGTTGCTGCTGATTTCCTTGTGGCTTTTCCCTGGAGCCTGCCACACTCCTCTGAGTCTCTCGCCACGCTGGTACCACAGGATGAAGAATGGCAGCCCGAGAGCAGCTGCCTGCTCCCACGCAGTCTGCTCCAGCATGTCTGCCTTTCCTTGCTGCTTTGCCCTTCGCTTGGACTGCGCCTTCTCTCTCCGATTCCACACACAACGCCTGATTGTCGGTAGAAATCCTCTTTAAATTTCCCATGCAGCTGATTCCTTCTACAACAAGTAGACTGCACGTTGTATTTAGGGATTCTCTCAATCCACATTAACTCCTTGGCCCTCGTCTTCGTCTCAGTACCTGAGACACGATGGGAGTTGTATTTCATATGATTAATAGAGACTTAAAGGAGATTCTTTTTGGGATTCTTGCCTATTACATCATCATGAATAGGAAACATTAGTTGTATTTTGGGTTTTTGTAAGATATGAATAATATCCTATCGAGGGTATTTGTCAAGAAGGGATTTTGGGATTCTACAATTAGAAGGATGTGTATAATAACAATAGGCCATCCGGGATCTTGGAGTTGTAGGGTCTTCCACACACTAGAATACTGCGTCCCTCCTGAGGAAATCAGCACATCTCCCCGACAGCCATCTCCTGCCATGCGATCCTCCGTCATAATACCACCTCCAGGATCAGTTAGCGGCTGCCGTCCACTGGCCACATGGGAGGAGATTTTAGGCTGGGGATCAGTGATGACTCCACAGGATTCATCACACTGCCCAGTGACGTCATCTTATAACCTTTAAAGCAAAGGAAGTGAAAAGCAAGCTTCCTACCATGTATCTAGAAACACTGATATTTGACTCTGTATGTTTATCTAAATTCCCTGGATGTATCACATTCAAAACTATTGAGACCCAGAGAGATACCAGAACGATACTCGTTAACAAAGTACTATACTGAGCACGTAGGCTGTATGTACTCACATTAGCCATGTTTACCTGACAATGGTCTACATCACCTGATAAGTCCTGCCCTTTCTGGCCTTCTCTTGAGCAAACATGTAACCACTTTCTACACGTGTGCACCAAATGCATTGCCTTAAGGTGAAGATGGTTACTACCAATACTTTATAAATACCAAGCAAACTCGTTTCTTGATGCTGTTGTTATCTATAAACTGACAAGCTAACCCAAAGTAGTCTTTGGGGTTTGATCTACATAACGAAAGCCTTGTATTGTGGAACCAAATCACTGGGCGTGTAAACTGTAAAAAGACCAACCTTAAAAAAAAAATCTGAATTTTATCTGTCAATAGAACAATCACGCTTAATATCACCAGGATAACATTTTATACGTGTTTACTTGTATTTTTAGCAATGTTTAAATTCTAATTTATTTTTAAAGTATTTAAGATGTATACTGATTAAATGCGATTTATTGTTTGCTGCACACGTTAGTAAGTACACAAACAATGTGTTTGCCTTGCTGACAGTTGTATTATGCAATGTCCTTTAAATATTAGAAGCATATCATGCATGTCAAAGGCCATCTCACACTGATCACTCACCAATCCAAATTTATTTTTCAAAAAGCTCTGTGTGAATTTCCAGGATGGCTTCCATATTCCCAAAAGTGTTGACAATTTAACATGTTTGGGATATACATGGATAACAGGTATTTCAGCTGTTTTGTAATATAATGCTCTCACATGAATAACACACTATCTGGGATAGAAAAATTGTCTGAAAGAGACTTCCTTGGTGTGGAGTCTAAATACACGTTTCAAATTGAATGAATAATCACAACTTGTTATAAATGCAAATATTCAAGATATCAGTGATGTGAAAGAGGGGATCTTGGATTTGCTACACATGTGTACTGCCATCCTCCGCCAAATACATGCAGTACTAGCGTAATGCTGCCATGCAATTTAAATATAAGATCTAAAATCAATTTCCAACATGGAAATCATTCTTTCTCAAACAAACGGTGCCATATCTTCAGCAGCCTTTCCTAGATGCATTATACCCTGCCAATCATATGCCCCTTTGAGCTCATCTCTGGTCCCATCAGGATGATGTAACTCTTTGGAAAATATATGCAAGAGACCAATGCCTAACTGGAAGACTGGATAGCGAAAACCTCCATGACAACCACGTACATGCCCTTGGTGCTCAGATAAGCTGGAATAAATGAGAGCCAGACACTGAGGAAGGCGAACATGCTGAAGGTGATGAATTTGGCCTCATTGAAGCTGTCTGGCAATTTCCTTGCTAAGAATGCAACTATGAATCTAATTGTGGCCAAAAGTCCAAGATATCCCAGCTTGCACCAGAAAGCAATGGGAGAACCTTCATAACATTCGACTATTATAATTCCTGGTTGTGCATAGATGTTGTTTTGTGAGACAGGAGGGGTGAGACTCAACCAAGAGGCACACAGAAGAAACTGAATTAGTGTACCAATACAGATTACCATGTACGATAGTCGTGGACCAACCCACATTCTTAATGTACTGTTGGGCTTAGTGGCATTGAAGTCAATGACCACTATGATGGTTTTAGCCAAGATACAAGAGACACAAAGAGAAAATGTGATACCAAAGGCTGCTTGTCGGAGGAGGCCTTTGACTGGGTTAGGATAACCAATGAAAGCCAAGGATGATAGAAAGCAAAGAGTGAGGGATAGGAGCAGGATGTAGCTGAGGAAGCGGTTGTTGGCTTTGACAATAGGAGTGTTCCTCTTATGCAAGAAAAGTCCAAGGATGGCTGCTGGTGTCATGGAAAATAAAATGCTGGTAGCAGCCAAAGTAGTTCCTAAATGTTCATCATAGTAGAGGAACTCCACATTTTTTGGGATGCATCCATCGTTTCCTTCATTGGGCCAATGATCCCACAGGCATTTGAAGCATTCTACAGAGTCTGAAACAAGGAAACCATAAGAACTTGCAAACAAATATCTTAGTTATATAGCAAGTCGATTGACGTAGAACTAGTTGGGTTAAATAGACATACCAGTATGATTGGAAATCTCTCCTAAAGGACATGGAAGACACTCAAAGCAGCAGGTGGGCTCTCATTCAATAGCAGCTTTCCAAAATCCTGGCAAGCAGCTGGGACTGCACACAGACACAGGGATCTAAGAAGAAAAACATATTTATGGTAAGATATGTCTCATGATAGCACATTGGTTAAATTACTGCAGTCTATGAATCTGCCATCACTTTTTAGCATTTTTCCATGCTTAGACGTAATATACATTGCTGCATTGCTTTTGCCTTTGTGAATTCATGTGATGTTTCAGTAGATTCCCTACTTCTGCTGGTAAGAGATTGTAGTCTGAGCCCAGATAGAGAAAGATACATAGAACTTAATATTTTGTATTTGTACTTTTTTTTTATTTGTCATCACATCGCAGGAGACCCACTTATGTGTGCACATGAAGTTTACATTCAGTTTGTATCTAGAAGCATTATTGAAAAATAAAGGTTTTGGAACAGTAGAAGGGCAATTGCAGATAACCTTGAGAAAGCTGGTTCCAAAGTTTAGGACACAATACTGAGAATCACATGTTGCCTCAAGAATGGAAGTGAGATCAAAGCACCAATCCATTTTCATGCATATGTAGGGAGGTGTGCTAGGTGTTAGGTAAGATTTTCATAATTATGAAAAATCTTCCTGATCTGTATCAACCCCAGTGGGAATCTTTTGCCCCTCTCACCTAGTTGTTTACTCTTTTTATGGGTGACCTTTTTATGTCTCTCGATAGTGTATGTATAGTTGGTTCCCTATAGCTTATGCTGGTTGGCCCCTGTGGCTTTCCCTGCTAATTTATATTTAATGTACTTTTGTGGAGTGCTTGGGGATCACAATGTATCCCCTTTCATACTTACCTGGCAGAATTTGTGTTACAATTGCAAGTTTACTTGAATGGCTGTTGGCAGTGGTTTTACCTTAGTGACTATTTAGTGGTACTACTCACAGCTGTTAAATCAGCCTCAGTAATGCACAGAAGGGCCACCATTTTGCTAAAACAGTGGGCTCCTTGTTTTTTCGTCCTTTCTCATTTGTTTGTAGTTTCTGAGGTCTTCCTCTGCCATTCTAGGTGAGAACAACCTCAGTGGAAGTTTTGTCTTTGGCAGGAATCCTTTCTGCCCCTTTCTATAAACTGCGGGAATAGATTTTAGAAGTTGTGCTGTGGTTCCTGATAAATACTCAGAACCTGAAAGCTGCTGGCAAGTCGACCACTGGAGATAAAACCAAAGGCAAAGATGAAGAACGGATGTCTGAAGCGATTTCCAGTGACTAGAGAGCCTCAGTGTGACCAGAGCCTGATGTAACCCTTCCTTCCAATTGACCTGGGGGACCCAAATGTGGTGGCTCCTACCTAAGGTCTAGTTAGATCCACTAGTCTCAGGAACGCCTGCAATTTGAGCCATCCCACGACATGCAGTGACCTTGCTGGGCTGTAAACCACCATTACCTTGGAACTTCAAGCCTGAGTGCGGTGTACCTCAACGTTACCTCATTGTATGGTTTTCTTAAGTCTAAGTCTGTCCGAAACTTTGGTTAACTCCTACTGGATCTCAGGAGACACAATTTAAATCCTTAAAGTCCCCTCACCAGAGTGCAGGACCAGATAAGTGAAGAGAATCCGACCAGCGATATTCACTCTTCATCCGGACGCTAAAAAAAAAAGGTGCCAAATCCACAGAACCTTGAGAATCCATGAAGACACCTTGTCTGGATGCATCCTCTGAGGACTGCTGCTTCAAGTATCCATCCAGTGTCCAATTCGTTCAGACCAAGATTCCAAGGACTGGGTCCTGTGCTTCTACATCCTGAAGATATCCACTCCAATGCTCTTCTTTTCTCCTAAGGTACTGTGTGGGCTTTGGTAATCTTTACCTTAAGTCTGGTGTGCATTCTCTGAGGCTGAGTGAGTGATTCGTTTGGTTGGAACGCATATAGGAAGCCTTCTGTGAAGTCCCTGAACCGTTTAACTAACTTTGAAAGTGAATCCTTACTTGTTTAAGAAGATCTCCTATGGAACTTTGACTTTCCTAAAACTGAACCGTATCTCAACTTGCCTACAGGTGACACCTAGACCACTAGGGTTTCTCTTCTGACTTTGAAGGAACTCATGCAGAAGACTAGTGAAGGACTGGATAAGAAAAGGATTCCGCCTTTAAAGAAATACAAGTGTAAATGTACCTACTTGCTAAAGAGGTTAGTGTGGTAAATGTAGCTCTGTGAAAGAAGATGTCACAAAGTATCATTAAGTGTATGCTTACCTTTGAGTTTCTGCACCTCTAAAAAGTGTGCAAGTTGCTTTACTAACTTTGAATGGTGTTTCCCCCCTTTTAAAAATTAATATGTGTTGGTACGGTTGTATCATTGCTTAACTGAATGAGTGTAAAAGCTTACCAACAGGGTTTACCTGCCTTGAATATCATTGTGTCATTCTTAAAGTGTAGGATTGGGTGTTGCTTTCCCTGGTCTGCTTTATACAGGAACGGTCTTAGGGTTTATACCTACCTTTGGGGCTCCTTTGAAAGGTATGTGGGTTTTACTCACCTTGATTAGCTGCTGCTCATCTAAACCTGTAACCCTGGGTTGTGCTTCTCTGAATTGGTTCAGTGCTGTTCTAAAACAGTTTAATAAAGTTAGTACCCTAGAAACTGTATTATATTCTTCTTAAAAGTATACTGGGTATAACTAGCTATTAGATAAACAATAGTTATGTACCAATAGGTCAATCACCTCGAATTACATGTTGTGTCTTTCTTAAAGTGTAATTGGGATTTGCTTTCCTTGAACTGCTTAGGGAAGTCTAAAATACTTATTGTGTGTTCATACTTACCATAGGGTAGTTTAAGGCCCCTCCAGAAAGTATATGGGTTGTTTTACTAGCTCTGAACTGAGTACTAAAATGTGATGTTGCGAGGTGTATACTTATAACAGGGTTGGTTTATTATGTGATTTCATATCTGAGAGTCACTGCATGACTGACAGGGTCTACTACCCTTGAAATACGATTGTATTCTAAAAGTATATCCAACCTTTTCTTATTCCCCAAGAATAGTATACCACTATCCTGAATGTATAACCATAGGTTTGACTCACTTGCTTCTTAATCCTCTAAATAAGGTTATACCTTGGCTTGCATACCACAGGTAATAAGACGGTTTTCATGATTGTGTTCATATGATGTTATAGTACTTACTTACCCAAGAATTATCTTGGACTGCTTGTATTTAAACAAACTCTTTATTTGTACAATACATAGTGTTTCAGTGTTTCTTTGGATCCAATGTATGCTACAATTTCTTTGTACCAAGCTACAGCCCTCTCGCACTCCTCCTAAAATAAGCATGGCTGCTCTGTCCATGCTACCCCCATCCTGAGGTGGTACAGCCGTATAGTAAACGTGGAGCTTATGTACTGCATCAGGTATTGTTTTTATGAAGTCTTGGTAGGACTTTAGAAAATCTGTCCTAACACTAGGTCACACATAGAATTCTTAGTAAGGCAAAGCAGTTTGAAATAGACACTTTGCTGAACAGGCAGCCAGTGAATTTGTCTTCGATAACAAGACACACTAGCAGATTTGAGGATTTTGAAAATAAAATGAAAACAGCATTTGCAATAAAATTATATCTCGTGCAGTAATACTTTTATAAATGCCCACTTAACAGGCACTGGCTTAATCGCAATGGGAATTCGTAAGGGCCCCCACCACAAGATCATGCAATTCTTTGGGAACAAGCTGAAGGGTCTTCCTGAGCATCAGCAACCAAATAAAGGATACTCTAGCTTGTTGACTTAGACTGTGAGAGAAAGGTCTGCATCTGAGAGAAACCCAATATTTTGCACTTTACTGACATAAAAAGTGAGGAGACCAAATAGGATCAAGGGGCAGTGACCAAAGAGGGCCTTTAAATTGCATGTCATCTACATATGAATGGAATTTAAAATGGGTAGACATGCAAGGTTGAAAATAGATATTATACAACAGGGGCGACAAGGGGAAAACCAGCAGCACACCATAATTGATCAGAAATAGGTCAGATGTGTAAGGTCCGACCTTCATGGGCGTACAATAGGGCAATAAGCTTATTGCCATTAGTACCCCGGCCCGATAGACCTTAGACTCATGTTTTTATTTTCGATTGCAAGATGTGTTGTGTTTTGCAGCCACAAAAATAAAATAAAAAAGGCCACTGTGAACCGGGAAACGTAGTCTGTTTTCCATTTCCGTGTCAGCAATAGCAAACAAAGAAAATGGCCAACATGGAAGGGGAGAAGGGACTACAAGTAGTCTCTTCTCCATTTCCATGGCAGCCATTAAAGTAAATTAAAAAAAAAATGTAAACAAAAAAATGGCTGCCATGGAACAGGGAGAAGGGACTACATGTAGTCCCTTCACACCATGGCGGCCACTCCGGGAAGGAACCCAGGGCCACGGTGGAAAAGGATGGGCTTCAGAGCCTTCCCTGCAAAGAAAGGCCCGGCGAGGGCCAATGAGCTTGCTTGTAACAAGCTCATTGACCGTTGCTGGCAACTAATTAAGCAATAAGCCCCGAGCTGCGGGGGCATTAGCAAGTCAGGTAATGCTCCGGGGCCCATAGTCATAGGCCCGAGGGAAGCATTGGGCTGTGCCTGTGTTGCTTGTGCTGTTTAAACACATTATCCAGTAGCTGTCTTTGGTGTCGATGATGTGAGCCTTCAGTTTGCAGTTTTTATAATAATTATACTAGATGGTAAGTTGTTTTGGTAATCCGGAAGGCATTTTGGAGTTAATTTATTTGTTTGCATTTATAAAGCACACAAAACAGCCCAGAGGCATTGTGGTGCTGTTGCACATGGACTTGACTTAGTTACAATTGCACGTATGCGTGTTTAGTTGTGCATGATGCATTATATGGAGGGCGATAGAGATGAACAAGGATACCTAGGGTGTAGCATATCGTTACATAGCAAATTATATATATATCTGTTGTAGTCTGGGTACACATGTGGGTGGTCCTGGGTAACATTACTGGATTTCTTGGGAGGTTTAGGTGAATAGTCTGGTTTTGATCGCTTTGCGAAATGCGAGGTGTGAAGGTTCAGATCTGAGGGCAAGCGAGCGGGAGTTCCATTGCCTGGCAGTGATGAATGGGAAGCTTGCAACCCCTTCTCTGGTATGCTTAACTGTGGGTACAGGGAACATTAATAACTGTATTATCTGTGAAGAATGACCACACCCTCAGCAATTAGTTTTGGGGTGCTGTATCCAGTGGCCTCACCTCCAAGGTGATGTCAATAAAAAATAGCCAAACAACGTTTGGATACGAACATGGACATGATATACCTTGCACTTACCACTGAGGTCTCACTCCGAGCCCCTCCTTAACTAATGCAAGATAATGACTATATGGATCCCTGATTGCCACCGACAACTCAGGAGGAATTATCTTCCTGTGCTGCATCCTAGACATAGAATCGAATGCTGCTTTGAAATCAAGAAAAAGACAGTATAGTGCCACGCACATTCACGTTCATTGGACATGCCGTGGGATGGGCCGGTGAGTTTTGATAAATGGTAACAGAGAACTTGGTAGCCAGGTTCGTATACATGTGTAAATGACCATGAATGGAGATGATGGCCCCATAATCAAAGACTGCTACATCTATGGCTGTACCCAAACCCTGAAGTTGCACTTTACCTTTCCCGCCTCCATAGCCCACTGGATAGCCGCGGCATTAAGATGGAGGGACTTCCCTGGAAGGCCACCGGAGTTATAGCTGCCCACTTTCACGTGGGAGATGGTGCCGTCCCTGCTCTTCTGTCAGTTAATGATATCATACTGAGCAAGAGGATTTCCACTCCTGTCATAATGCACCTCGGCTCCTGCGGTTGTTTTAAAGTGCACGTTCTAGACGTAAGGGAGAACCTGGAGTGTGGAGAAGAGGAAGATCATGCTGAGGTGTCACTTACTGTCCCTTCCATAACAAACATGTCTTACTTGCTACAGCTTACTAAAATTAGCTTTCTGGCATGGTTGCGGTGATAGTGGCATAGCGGCATAGCTCTGAACAGTGTGTTTCCTCTTGCTATCTTTGTCTAGAAGTTTGCTGGTGGTCAAATATTACATACCTTGGACTCTCCTGCCTTAATTCAGACCAGGTAAGGCATTGAGAGGTTTTAGTGCTATTGTTTGTAAAAGTGTGGGTCAAGATTAATAGGACCTGAGGGGAAATACAATGCCTTTCAGCAGGTACTGTGGACCATAGCTCAAATTCTATCCTTGGCTGTTTAGTTATGAGCCCTACATTACACATAGAGCTTTGCAAATTCACAATGCAATAACAGGAACAGGATATCTCGTATTCAAGGCCCTGCGTAGTCATTGAGGAGATGTATCTGTCTGAATTATAAACTGAAGGATGTCTAACCTGCCATGGCTCGAAAATGAAGATGTCTCCACACAGCCCATGCTGGAACGGGCCTTCTCCTTGCCTACAGTTGAGCAGATCTTGTAAAGCCAGTGCAATGGAATACACAGCAGTGTAGACATTGTAGGTGACCCTCAAACTGGAAGCATCATTGTAGTCAATGTGGAGTCTGCTCAGATTCTCTGCCCGCGTGCAGCCTTTTATTCCATAATTCGAAAGACCTGGCCACTGACAGCCAAACACTTCCTCCCAGAAATGCAACAGAAGGGCAGCATCTGGAGACCTCAGTGGTTGGGCACTGTTAAGAAACTCATTAAAACCAGGCATCTCTCCACTGTGGATTGCAAACCCGATGGTGCCAGACAGCATTTTGCAATACCTCTTTTCAGACAGGAGCGAGGACGTTGACCACGACTCACTGGCAATCCAGGTTTTCCCAGTCACGTTCTGCTTTATGATCTCTTCCATTATAGCCACCATTTCTGAGTCTAGTGAGAAGATGACGATGACATGGGCAGTTGAGTTCTTGATCACCTGTACAATGTGAAAAGCATTCTTGTCAGCCCTGCTCAAAATGATGTTCTCAGAGAAGGCCACACAAACCCCAGCAGCGTGAAGCTCATGCTTCAATATTTGAATACCTTGCTGTCCATAGTCACTGTCCTCAGCCAGGAGTCCCACCCAGGTCCATCCAAACTGCATCACGATTTGGGCGAGTCCACGAGACTGGAAGTCATCACTGAGGATAGTCCGGAAAAAAGAAGGGAACTGGTTTCGGTCACTCAGGAGTGGACTTGTTGCAAAATAACTTATCTATTAAAAAAGAAAAAAATATGCCATATATCAGTATCTTTGACATTCCCTAGAAACCAAAGATAAATATTATTAGTTCCTTGAGATTTGGAGATATAGGGCCTCATTACGAGGTTGGAGGTAGCCTTGCCGGCGAAACCGGAAAGGCTACCTCCAAACTCGCATCCGGGTCCAGAACCCGCAAATGGGCAATTACCGGGCTATTCTGGTCCAGCCGGACCCCGTAATTACCCTTTCGCAGGTGCCGGGCCTGGTACATCCTCATTCCCATTTGAGCCCCATAGGGCTCAATAGGAATGGGGACGTCGGATGCACCGGCACCGGTCAGACCTGGCGGGCTGACAGGCACCCACAAGCAGAGCTTGTAGTATGGCGGTACGGTAGCAACGGCAGTGTAATGAGGCCCAGTGTGTTTGTTATAGGTGTCATTTCAACAAAACTATTTCTTTTCCAAATATCATGTTCCACAAATAGGCTCGCATGCATTCATATAAGCCACAAAGATTGTTCACAACAGATGCAATTTTGCATGGTTTTATGCGTGACTTAGGCCATTATTATGAGTTAGGCGGCATTTGGCTAAGTATTTCCATATGCCATAATTCTGTTACTGCATCTGAAAATCTGAAATGTTTTTTTCTGAATTCTGTGACTTCCACTGCTAGGGCTCACATCAAATGAAGCATTTTATTAATACTGCATGTAGTGTTCTGATACCATGTTTGTAAAAGATAATAGTATTGCATGTCCAAGCCTAATTGGGGGGTCGGAATGAATATGAGACATCAGCATTTAACACCAATGGTGTCCCATCAAGAAATATGCATAGAAAGGGCAGTATTGACCCTTCTGTGTATTAAACCGCTGAGATAGTGAGACTGTGAGCTCCTGATTTTCAATCTCTTTGGTAGTCAGCTGGATCTTTTTGCCCTTTATGTGAAAGCAATATGCCAAGACTTCTTCTTTATACATCTATCTCCCGCTCTAAAACCATCTTCCTTCTTGTTTCTTGCTTGTCTCATTCAGTCTCACAAGAACCTTCCAAATCTTCATTCTCTCACCATATTTCTCATTCTTTCTCTTTCCCACCACCATCTTGTTTTTCTCTCCCACTCACTCTTCCACTTTCTCCTAATCTTCATTCTCTACTGTTCTTTCACCGTTTCCATGCCCTTTTACTATTTATGTTTCCTCCCCTATTATTTTTGTTCTCCTCCATTTGTCTCCTTCTTCCTGATTTCCCCTCCTCTCCCACCCATGCTCATTATCATTCACATTCATTATCCTTACCACATTTCCATTCTCCACGTATTTATCCTCCATAATGGTATACACTTCTATGTAACACCTTCTGTCACCCTATTTCTTTCTTGCACTCTCGCACAATGACTTTCCCAATCTATGCCTTCTTAATTTAGCGCTCTCATCTCAGACTTTTCTTTAGGTTTTGCTCTGTATCTCTACCTTTTTCTCTACAGTTGCGCTTTTCACATCAAAACACAAATTTCCATCCTCCGCCATAAGTTTCTAAGACACCGTCAGCGGTCAATCGTAACGTTTTGTGGTTCTTGGCAGTTTGACACAACAAAAACAGGTTTTGAGAGGTTTTGGAAGCAGCAGGAGCCACGTTCGGGTGCAGCGAGTTATTTGATCCAAGTAGCTATCTGGCCTTGAGCTGGGACCAATACGGTGCTCAAGAGTTGTTCAAAGGCAGCATTCAGGTAATGCAGCTTGGAGCACTCATCAGGATAAATGTGGGTTCGGCAAGTGATGCTCCTGTGGTTTGAGTCGATGGTCGCAACAGTTTGAAGCTGTGATCCTGATGTGCTGGTTTGCAGGACAAAGACGTGGCAGTTCGAGGTTGAGCTGAGTAGAGTTGTTTGTGCAACAGCTGGTTGGAGTCAGTGAGTGACACCCCAGCAGTTGGGGATCGGGGTCCAATGATAAGCAGTTGATTCAAGCTGAGCAGGTGACAGGCTCTGTATGGCACAATGCTGCATTGAGCTGGTTTAGGATGCGAGCACGCTGATTTGAAGAGTTTGGTTGAGTGACAAAAGGCAGCACCGGTGGGACCTGCAGTGCAAGATGCAGTGAACCCAGATTGAAAGCAGTTAGAGCAGTTTGAAGCGATGAAAGCAGTGGTACAAGCTGTCTTGGATTTTAGGATGCTTTCAGTCCCAATGCAAGGGTTCAAGGATAAGTGTATTCCTTCGTCCCTGGCTCCCAAAATGATGGAGGCTGACACACAACTGCAGGAGCCCTTCAACAGGATGAGGTCCTGGATGCCATTGTAGGTGGCAGAGAGGCAGGTCTTGTCCCAACAGCAGGTTCCTGGGGATGGTTAAGGGACAGAGCATCCTCCTGCCTTGGACTCTCAGTCTTCACCTCACTGGTGGTGGACTTTGGAAATATCAATTTTCCCAACAGAGATCAAATGAATTCTGCTTTGTATGCTTGTCCCAGAGTCATTCAAAGAAGGAGTGTAAGACCCCTTATTTTAAAGGCAAAACCCCACGGAAGATTGGACTAAAGCTAGTCATCTTTAGGGATACAATCTCTGTTCCTGGAACAAGTGGTCTTTACCCTCTGACATCACAACCAAAGTTATTTGTGCTACAAGAAGTTTTTTTAAATAAATATGCCGCACCCTTGAGTGAATCTACTCAGGTTGTGAATGGATATGCCCTTTGATTCCTGTTAGCAGTACATATTCCTGTGGAGTGTCTGACTGTCTGGGGAGGGTGTCACTCACCTGCCCTCACAGAGAAACAAAGAGAAGCAATACCAAGACTGCATTCCTGCCGTCAGTGGAAAGGTTCAGCCTGTCTGGGGCTAATCTGTATAATCCTTTCACAACTGAGCTGGGCTCACAGGGTTCACACATGTTTGATATCAAATTGCTGTGGCTGTAATAATTATGAGATATACCATCCACCATACCATGACTCAGGTTTGGCTTATATTTGTATATTTGTATAAGTATCTTCCACCAGAATATTACTCATCATTAAAAGGGTTTTGGTACAGTGGCTGATGTCTTACATGCAGTCCCTGTGCTGCATGGACTTGGAGTTGTCACTGCAGCTGTCAAAAGTCCACATGTGACCTCTGAACCTGCTCTGTTTCACTGGTAGAACAGGCACTGTAGCTCAGAATACTGATACAACGGGGCACATGCACATGCTATGCTTTTGGCATGGAGCCCATGAAAAGGCAAATATGCCCCTTTCAGAGATGGGTTTCTCCTCATCATTTTAGGATTTAATAAAAATAAGCAATGGGGGATTGTACCATAATGCA
Organism: Ambystoma mexicanum; assembly: GCF_040938575.1. NCBI lineage: Eukaryota > Metazoa > Chordata > Amphibia > Caudata > Ambystomatidae > Ambystoma > Ambystoma mexicanum. The sequence goes on from NC_090921.1 coordinate 199,902,740, forward strand.
TGCCCTCGGTAAAGTACTCAACACGTGCAATGTCGTGTCTACTCAAATCCACTCACGTCGTTGCAAAGGATGCTGTAGAACAGGTCCCTGCAATCTTTGCCACTTTTTAATACATTATCCAATATTATAATGGGAGTGCCAAAATGTACATGCTGGGACGATAGTCATCAGAAAATAATCCGTTTACTTACTTTTGGTTTCAAAATGTGCATAGTGAGATATGTTTAGTGCTCTTATCATGACTACAGTATATGTGATTTATAAAACACAAAACTATCTGGAAAGCAAGGTACCGTTGTACAAAGGGATCCACACAGGATGTTACAAGTACAGTGCAGTAGTGGTTAGGGTGGGCAGGGGTGTGGCGACCTCTAGTGGGGGGAGAAAAGGGTTGCGTTGTGTGATCAGCGATTGTCAAGAGGTTTTTGAAGAGCAGACCCTTCAGGTCCTTCCTGATGGCAGGTGGAGGGGCACACCTTATCTGCAATGGTAACTTGTTCCAGAGACAGGAAAAGGCAGTCCATGCAATATGACCTGGACGTGATCATTAGAAATTAACAGTGTGCAATTTTCACAAGAGACCATTATAATGTTATATTATTTATATAATTTCCTTGTTTGAATAGAAAAACAGATTGTGGTGCAGCTTCTTAATCAACTTCTTCTGCTAGGCCTGAGAGAAAACCAATTTTAGAAAACACATCACAAGTGTGGCGGTTCGGAAATAAAATGCTGGTAATTCTGTTTACCTGCACTATTTAATACTACCCGATGTAATGCTGGTAACTATGACGCCGGGAACAGCACACATTGTGCAACCGTTGCCGGTAGCATAGACAATGGGCCTCATTACGACCCAGGCGGTAAGGGGTTTACGCCAGCTTTAACAGCGCCGACCCTTACCGCCTGAGTACGAGGTCCCTTAGCGCCATGGCGGATTTAACACCTGCTTTTAGCAGGTGTTAAAATCCATGGCGCTAAGGGACCATGGAGTTAATTACGCCACCGTAATTTACGGTGGCGTAATTAACGCCTTCCCCACTCCCATTATGCCCTATGGGGCAAAAATGGTAATGGGGAAGGGTAAATGGGGATTGGGGACTTACCGCCCCGCCAAGGTCGGAATGGGGCGGTAAGTCCGCCAACCACCATGGCGGAATTGCAACCTTAGCGCCATGGACCATGGTGCTAATAGCACCATGGTCCTCCGCCAAGGTCGTAATGAGGGCCAATGTATATATCGGGACCCACCATAACACGTGTTGGAAACACTGGCATGAGGTGGCAATAAGGTGGCATTCCAAGAATAGTTATGGCAGAAACTCTGGCAAAACAATGCCAGTACTACTGGCAAATTCATGTCGGAAACACTGGCTCTGCAGAGCAGGCGGAAAATGGGTGCAGGTGGGGTAGAACAGACCACAGGTGCACACAATGAACCCAGGTACACCCAATAAGAACCAAAACTTCTGAAATGGACCACACCCACACCACAAACATAGACCAACACAACCATGCCACCACTCATAGTTGCAGAAATGGGCCTGGGCGTGCTGCACGCTGGAGTGTAGATGTATGAACAGGAGCTGCATCAGTGGCAACAGAGGACAGTCAGTGGAGGAAGAGGAGAAGGATTATGAGGGACAATGCCATTCAAGTAGTGACACAGGGGCGTGCAGCAATAGCCCGCACAAGGGTAACACCCTTGGCCCTGACAGATGGCCAGATGCATACGCTGTACAATCTAAACAGGGAAAGTATCCTGGAACTGGCTGAGCTCACCCAGGATGACATAGAGAGCAGCATAAGTATCTGGATGGCTACACTACCCCTGTTGAAGCTGGTATCAGTCCTGCAATTTCTTGCCACAGGCACGCGTCAGCACTCTGAGTGAGCTGCATGGCATCTAGCAGCCTGCATTTTTCAGAGTGCTCGTGCAGGTCCAGGATGCCCTCCTGTGCCATGTGGCCAAGCACATTGCCCTCCCAACCACCCAGGCACAGGTCAACACCAACAAGGCCCACTTGGATGCACTTGCGAGCATGCCAAATGTGTTGGCAGCACTGGACTACACAGATGTTGGGTTTGTGGACCCCACACCACAGAGGAGGTGTACAGGAATCGTAAGCTGTACCACTCAATCAAAATCCAGGTGACATGTGATGCCGACCTCACCATCACTCACTGCTGTACCTGCTTTCCAGGACCAAACCACAACTCAGTGGTCCTAGGGAACAGCACCCTGCTGACGTACATGGTGCATTATTGGGGATGACAGCGGACCTGGCTATTAGGTGAGTAAAAGCAGAACCACACACACATTGCTGCACGGGTAACAGGCTAAGGGGGGTGTGTTGCCTGGCACCAATTCATGTCCCACAGTCACCATGCCAATGCAGGACCATAAATGGCATGCACAATCGAGTGTCCACAACTCACATTAACCATACAAGACATCACTGGTACAGGCCATCCCATTCTGAGCACATATAGACAAGCACATGCAATGAACTACAGGAACCAGAATGCATCATAGCCATTTCATAAATCCCAGCATACCCGTACACAGTCCCACCTAAGTCCATGTAACACATGCGTTGATGAGACTAGGTGCATGCATGGGCACACCACAACTGCGAGTGATCCACAGTAACATTCAAACCCACTGTTGTGCACCATCACCCACACACATCATATGTCAATGTTAAACTGAACGCCAATGCACTCCATGCACTGCACAGTGTTCACTAGTGCATACACAGTGTGCTATGGCGGCACTGCAATATAGCACAGGGCTGGTATCCCAGTGGGAACTGAAGGGAGAGGGGCTACCCATCCATCCAATTTCATGAATAGCCACACTGGGACAAAAGTGGGGATTGGCCTTCCAGGCACTCCATGCATGTGAGCCTAGATGCAATGAACATGCAAGGCAATGACAGTGAAACTTGCATTGTGGGTGCCATGCACTGTGTACAGTCGCAGCCATGGCAGGGGCAGGTCAATGACCAACCTGGACATTGTTGACACACAGGCATATGGGTGACTCACAGTACGGTGGCCAGTCCAGTCCTGCCCACAGGACCCATCCCAGGTGCTTAAAACCCTGTAGAGACAGCATGTCCAGTAGTGGCTATCACAGGGTGCAGCAAGGTGCATGAGGCCGCTAGTACACAGTACCAGATGCATGTGTCGAACACACAGACATTCATTGAGCCAACCTTGTCCAGCCACAGGCCTGTAATGGCTCACCTTGTGTCCCATCCCTTACAGGTGATTCTGGTTATTCACTACTGGCATAGTTAATGACCACTGTGAGAGCCCCACAGACTCAGTGGGAAGTGGCCTGCAATCGTGCACACATTCAAAACCAGACAACTACTGAGCAGACCTTTGCACTATTCAAGACATTGTTTTGATGCCTACATCAGTCATGTATAGGCCAGAGAAGGTGGGGAAGATAGTCCTGGCCTGTGGGATGTTGCACAATATATGCATCAGACAAATGTACCCGTTCCCCCGGATATGGACATGCCACCAGCAGACATTGAAGATGATGGAGATGGGGAGGCAGCTCCAGCCATGCAATGACACGTACACATGGATGTCAGGGATGAGCGTGTATCCCGTCAGGAAGACATTTACAACTTCTCTTGACCACCCATCTACTGCACATGACCCATGCCCCTCACTGCATGTGGCACGCAGCACCAATAAAGCAGACCACACCAATGTCCAGTCATTGATTTATGAGCATAACAATATGCATGTAGTTACTTTGAACAAGGTAAATTCACCATGTGCACCCATCCCTCTCCCCAAACACTCCCTGCCCAAACACTCCAACCCCAAACACTCCCTCTCCAAAATACTCTCTCCCCAAACACACCCTTATCAAACACACCCTCCTGAAACACACCCACGATTCATATAATGTCAGCAATGCTGTGGTTCACAGTTACTTGCTGGGCTTTTTGGATGTCATGGACCTTGACTTGTCTGGGTGACCCGGATAGCCACTGGGAGCGGCACCTTCGGCTTCCCTGCTGTAAGCTTGCTGTTGTGGTGACGGTGGAGAGTGGAGTCTGATCCCCGGTCATCCCTGAAGTCCAGGTCAGCCTGCAGAGCATGGGTGAGGGACTCCGTGAGAGCTGACATGCTCTAGTAGCCCTCCCGGGAACTGCTGTGCTAGCACAACCATTGTGGAGGTAGTGCGGCCAAGGTCACGGGCACAGTGCTGGCTTCTGGCCAGCACACATTCCTGCATCATATAGGACTCCTTAGCTGCTGCTTTACCAGGTCAGCCATCTCTTCATCCCTCTGTTCTTTTCTGTGGATGCATGCATCTATGTCACGTATGGTGGAGGTGGACTATGTAGGTTGGAGGGGCTGAAGGTTTGCCTGTTGTATGGCATGTGGGCCGGGTAGCCGTGTGTGCTGTCCTCAGCTTCATAAACAGCATCTACATCTGCCGATGATCCGGGATGTGATGATTGCTGATGTTGGTTGGGAACTGGCTGTGTTGGCGGTCCAAGGGATGCTCTGCAGGGGTAGGTGACTGGGCCAAACTGACAGTTGGCTGCCCTACAGGGGCAGGTGGCTGGACCACAGTCACAGGGCCTTAGGTCTGCACCGCTGCTGCTGGCATCGGCTGTGATGTGATGCCACAGGGTGTGCTTCTCTTCTTTTGCGTGACTGGCTGGGATGTTGAAGGTCCAGCATGGTCGCTGTCAGAGGATATGCTGGTCAGGAAGAGATGGGCATACAGTTATTCACCTCTGTGTCACCTCAATGGACTTGCAAAACACAGATACATCATTGGGTTTATTCTGCCTGTACATTGTGTCTGTGTTAGGGAGAATTCTCATAAATGTGCCAATTCCTTCTACCTTAGAGCCCTGCAGCTCTTTTGCTAAACTTTGGGACTTAGAACCTTTCATTTCAATATGTTTTCTATGTTTGTTTCTTTTGGTTATGGAGTCTAACCAACTCCATAGGCATCATCTTGTTTATTTGTGTTACACAGCCCCTTCAGTGCAGTGTCACAGGGAAGCCTTTTAGGCTGTCCGAAGGTTTAAATACCTTCCCAGAGAAAGTAAAGTGTAATTGACTTCACTACTATTTTTAAATTCCTAGACTCAGCACACCCTATCTTACAATAGAGTGCTGGAGGGGTTACTTAGTATCCCCTTGGTTCTAGAAACTCATGTAGCAGTTAAATGCTACCTTTTCCTCTCGAAATGGCTGGTGGCAGTGGTTTTACAAGAACTACCATGATTTTTCTCGACCACGAACACCGGTAGGGTTAAATCGTGGGAGCCATGTTTTTCAAGATGGCGTCTGAGCCCCCTTTGTTTAAACAGATCCCGGTCTTCTTTTTTTGCCATTTTGTTTTGGAAAGATCCTTGTAGACTTTGTCTCTGTGCGCTTAACCAGGTTTGGTCCCTTTGTTCCTACGCCTTTGGCAGGCTTCAGGACTGAAGACTTCCTCTGGCGCCCGAGTGTCTGGGGTGGGTAGGAAGTGAGGGAGGTGCCCGAAACTCCCTGTGCTTAGTCTCTTAGGAGAACCAAATGCACTCTGACTTGATTGGCTGGCTGACTGTCCAGCAAGGACAGCCACCCTGCTGGGTGGGTGGCAGCTAGGCTGGAATGAATGGGAGAGAACTGAATAAAAGGCGAGTCTCCTGCCTTGGATGGCAGAGTCGACCACTGGAACGAAAGAACCGAAGACGAGCTTGAAGAGGACGGCTGCTGCAACTCCTGGACCATTGGTTTGCCCGGTGAAGCTCTGCTGCAGATCCTAATCACCACGTTTTCCTCGACAGAGAAGCCACTGCAAGGAGTACTTCTCCCTTTGCGATGGTGGGACCAATCAACTCGACACTAAGCCACGTGGATACCATTCTCGGAGCTGGTTGTATTTTCTTCAGAGTGCTGCAGGAAACCGAAAAACCAGGGAGACAGACACCAGTTTTTGTGCTTGACTACAGCTACCGAAATTGAAGATTTGCCAGTTGCTAGCTTTTTAACCAGTCCCAGTAGTGCAGGAGTCGCCCAACCTCCTCCCTCTTGTCCCCACGACTGGATGGCCATGAACAACAAGATCTACAGGAACTGCCAGGAACAGAAGTCTTCAGCTGCATCTTTTTCTTCGTTGTAAGGTACTGTGAAAACCTGACCGAAAGAACTTACCTCTCACTGTGAAAGTGTGTGAAACTTTTGCAACTTGCAGGCCTAATCAGCTTGTGACCCAACATATGATTCTTTCTTTTACAAACGAATTCTGAGAACATTGGCAAAGACATTTCCATTTAACGACCAGAACTGCTTTATCCTATCCAAGACTTTAGCCCATTGACTTTGGCCTAACCCATTGCATTGAATTGACTCCTCCAGTGAACTCAAAATATTTGCACTGCCTAAGAATATTTGTAATCTTATTTTATTGATGTTTTATTAACCTATACCTTTTTGCTCCTACTTCAAAGTACTCTGAATGCCATTTTTGCTCCTCCTTCTAAGTAGTCTAAGTGCCTGAAGAACTTAAAGTGTAAAGTACTGAAGTATATTTGTGCGTGATATATATTACCTCCTTATAGTGAATCTTTTTTAACTGACTGTGAAATAAATGAATACGTGTTTTTCCAAGAAACCTTGAGTGTAAGAGTTTATTTGAATACTTTTGATTGTAGACCTCTGTGTTACATCATTACAGCTCACCGTCCCCTCTTGAGATAAGCCTGGCTGCTCATTTCTGCTACCAAAAACTATGTAGTACAGACTTACACCAAAGGTTGCTTTTGCTTACAACTGTAGTCATAGTTGTGTGTAGTGGTCCCAGAGGGTACTGCATACAAACTTTGCCGGAGTGTCTGGTTGTCAGGGCTTCTATGATGCATGTGTGCATGTGTGTGTGGTCTGGATGCATGTTGGTTTTAGTGCTGCCACGCTCCCTTGTTCTGGTGTGTGCTATGTGTATGTGCAACTTCTCATGTTGTATTTTTGTGCACATGACCAATACTCATGTGCCCATATGTGTGTGCACATGCATTTCATGTAGTAGTTGTTTTTCAGTGTCATGCACTTGGACCTGACTCCTTGATGCGTGTGGTGCATTTCACAGTCAACCCAGGTTTTGTGTTTTGATGTGGCTCGTATTCACTGCCCTCTGCTTGCGTCCCAGACCTGGCCTCTGCTGTTCCTTCTCCCTCGATCCCTTTCATGTGCAGCACTGCTGGGCTGCATGTCTCCTCCCAGGACATGAGTTTAAGTGTGGATGCCATCACGCCTCTGGTTGCAAGGGATTCCTTGGGGTGGGCAGAGAGCACGTTCCTGACTCTGAGACGGGGGCCATTCTACCTCTTTTGGCAATCTTTAGTGAGGAGGGGGACAGGGCGAACATCCGAGACATTCTGGGCCACCTCCTCTGGTATTGCTGACTTTCCATGTGGGCTGGTTCACCGGTAGTTAGTGGCAAAAGTTAATCCGCATTGCCCACAATTGTATAATTATAATTATTTTTTTATAACGCGCTTAATAGCAAAGAGGTTTCTGAGTGCAGACCCAGGTCCAAGCTATGTTGCTCTGTGTCGTCTTGTTTCCAAGACGAGCATGTTGCCACTGAGCTATACTACCCTTACCTGTCAACACAGTTAGCTCTAGCTCTGACAAGCATGGCTTCCGCTGACAGACACTCAGGGACACATGCCTTGGCTGACCCTGACATGGTGCCAGTGTTTCAGTGAGTGGATGGCTACAGTTAGTGGGCAATTTTATATGGATTGGGTTTTGGAAAAGGTCTGCAAGCGAGCTTCCAGTTCCTGCGATGATGCTGCTTCTGGTCCTGATGATTCCGTTGCCAGTGTTACCATCATCGGTCGCCCCATTGCCAGTCTTTGCGTTGTTTACTCGTTGTTACCTGCATTTCATTTGTTGTTACAGAAACACCGGCATTTGTTGATTTTGACAGTTTTTCCATCATGCTGTTGACACTGATTCCAGCAAGGTGGGTTGCGCGCTCCCGCCGGGTTGTAAAGTGCCAGTGATTCTGTTGTTACATTTGCCGGAAACGGTACTACCAGAATGACAGAATCATCAGCAATTTTGCGCCTGACTCGTAATGAGGGCCAAGTCATCTTTATTCAAGCATGCCTTCCCACTAGACGATGGGGCTTGATCCTTCCCCACTTGCCCCCAGCATGGTGTGTATTCTACCATAACCGACATTATTGCACATTTTGGAACATTATCAAGCTTTCTTCCACCTGACGTGACCTGAGATGTAAATGAAACATTCCCAAATGCAGGCGGCTCCTTCCGTCTTCCAGTAAGCCTCCCGAACCATAATGAGGTGTGTCAGGTAAGCACTTGTCCCTTGTGTGCTGTGTGCCCCACTTCTACTACTGCCCCTTCAGTGTTCTCCCTGTGTTGAAATAGGCGGGCTTGAATTGTTTGTGCCCGCTTTCACTCTGCCAGTCCTCATCTGCCCCATTGCTTGGATCACAAAGCACTTTAAACTTTCCTCACTGGATCTCCCAAGTGAACAGTAGATGGGCCGAACAGCAAAGACCCATTGACTGTTCAAGCACTTCACGCTGGAATCTTTTTCACTAAGATGGAAACTGCAGAACCAAAATGTGTATCTTCGATTAACATCCCCTCACTGCACTTATATGATCTGAATGTCCCAAGCACTAGGTGATACTGCGGCACCACAAAGCAAAGGTCTAAACAGTTATCATATTCGTAATGCCCTACAATAGCTCCAGGTTCAGATCTCTGTCCCTTTGATACTTATTTGCATGGGATCTGCTCTGACCACGTTCTAGACTATGTATTCTATACTGTCCTGGAGACTCCATACATTTCAGCTTCCCGGGGAGGCTCCAAAATGCTTACCGGTTTCAAAAAGGGATCTATAATGGACGCATCCCATTAATGTCCTATCTCCCTTGTAGATTGGCCCAAGGAGATTTTTCAGTAAAGTCTTTTAGATCACCAGCATTCATGATTAAAGGAAAATATCTTAATATCTGCATTCCTGGGAGGGGTTACGTATGGAATATGAATTATTCTTATTGACCAGTTAACAATTTCAAAATATTCCAACACCAAGGGTGATGGCCTCTAGATGACATTCTTTCTGCTGCCTCAGCAATTGGATATGGGCAATATTCCACTTCAATGGCAAGTAAAAAAAAAAAAAAACAATGGTATGGGTCCTTTACTTTTGAGCTTCAAACAGGAGCTAAGGCCTAATAGATGGGCCTTAGTGAGATACAGGTGTATTAGGAAATCCTACTGGTATGACTTCTTTTTAACTTTTACATCGACCAGGAACACCAACCCTAGGCTATGGTTACAGATGTTCCAGCGACAGGGGGGAATTCCTAGCACAGTCCTTATGTTTACATGTGACACAGTTCTTTTGGGGCAAACGTTCGAATATGAGGACACTTCCAAAGGGGCCTGGGGTCATTTTGCAAACACAGGAAAATGGCAATGAATGTTACCACATTGAAGGTCTTGTTGATGGGACTAGCTACCAGGAACTCAGGAACCTTCACACTGGTAGGAGGTAGTCTCTTCAATGTTAGGTCACACAATTACCTTGGCTGAGAGTCTTCTACTGCATTATTGCAAGCAGTCATTGAGGTTCTCTGTTTTGTCAGGAAGCTGAGGCCAGCACCTGCAACCTTTAATTGGCCTGGAGCTATGGTAGCTGGTATCTATCTGACTTGCTGAGGCTTGGAGGATGTGGGAGGTGAGTGCCATAAATGTAGCTTTTATGCAATGCTATTACGTATGGTACCTGGTATCTATCTAACTTGCTGAGGCTTGGAGGATGTGGGAGGTGAGTGCCATGAATGTAGCTTTTATGTAAAGCTATTACGTATGGTTCCACGAAGAAACTCTGCAATGTACATAGTAGAATGTACGTTATAATATTGGATCCCAAAAGACTGATTTACAAATTCACAGAGCCCACTAGCCCACATTTTGCTATTTGGTCTTTTGGGATTTTGGCTATTAGTCCTCAGCACTGTCTATAATATATGTGGAGGACACACCCACAAGCCCCACAGACCATAATACCGAACTGGGGGTGCAGGGGACACCCCGGCAAGTCTGCACCCCTTTTCGGTATTATGGGCTTAGATCTTATCTACTATGCCAAATGCGCACTAAACGTGCATTCGACATTTCAGATACGATCGTTCTGTCCAAACCCACTAAATGTAGCTAAAGCCCCTTTAATGTGGGTCTACACCGGTATATCCAGAGAGGCCTGCTCAATGGTGTTAGCAAGGGGCATAGACACAGCTAGGAGTAAGGACCTGATGTGGTCTACAAAAAGCCCCATGAGGTCAAGTTTAAATGTGGATTCAATGATAAAGCGGGAACAGACATTATAGGAGGAAGGAGATAATGAGATGAAGGAGGTAATGGCCAGAGGGTGTAGGATCAATTTATCAGGTAGACAACAAGATGGAGGAGAGAAGCTAAGGTGAAGCGCAATATAAGGAGGCTGGTTGTGGGCAGAGTCAAGTAGAAATTGGTGAGCCGTATTCATGTTTGAGAAGTTGAAGTCTGGGATGGGTATGGCTGGCATACCAGTGCGGAAGGTATTAGGGAACAGAGAGATCGCCCTGCCCCGCGGCTTGCAGTTAAAAATGATCAGGAGGGGGGGTGTGGCTTAGCGCTGTTTCGGAATGGACGCCTAGATTCCGTCTCCAGTTTCTGCGTTCTTATGATAATCCCTTTGTGTTTTTTAAAATGTAAATATAGCAAGAATTTACTTCATACGCTTGTTCCTGGTTCAAAGAAGCATAAAGTGGTGTGGTGTTTTCCGACGTGCACAGGCGCTCCTGTTTTCTATACGGAGCTTCCTCATTGGAGCCGGAAAGTGCGGCCTTAAGCACTGATGCAGAGTAAATAAAGAAGCTGTTGCATTCTGTTAGCTGGTCAGCAGACGCGACGTGAAGGAGCCGCGCATAGAAAGGGGAACGATTTTATGCACAAGTGAAAGTAAGTCTATCTTCAAAGAGAAAAAGCACTGTTTAAACACTGAAACATAAACGGTTTGCCTATTCATTATTTTAGAGTGTTTTAAAGACTCCTGCAGCAATTTTTTACTAGAAATTGCATTCTTCAAAACACCTTATCTGGATCCATAATGTATTCAACCCTGCTCTTATGTTACTCTGCTCCATCTATCTAATGATGGAAAACAGAGCTTAAAATATGACTTCCTAATTATACATTGGTGGACAACATTGCACAGATATTACACATGTTGCACAGAAACCCATACGGATACCTGAATGCATATTGCAAAAAATAAAAAAGTGACACAACAGACTTCGGTTTGAATAATGGCATTCTGAAGTGCCATATTAAGAAGTTTATTAAAGTGCTGATGTTATTGTTATCTTAAGTAAATACCCCTGTGGTAAAAAGCTGCTTTACAAGCTAGTAGGCACATGGATTAATATGTTTATTATATAGGCTGTATTTCTTAATAAAGTACATCATTTATGTAGTACAGGACTCATAAATTTAGTGTGAAGCTGAAGACTGCTCTCATAGCGCACCATTTACACAACATCAGCATGGCCTAAAAAAATTGCCTTCTCAAGGACTGAGCAACAACTTCCTCCAACAGTGCTCCTAAGAGGCATAAAAGTGACTCTCCTACGCCCAAAGATGACCCACAAGACCCTGTCATGCTAGCTATTCTAGATGAAATCAAATCCCTCAAACCCTACATGGTAGCTACTATGGCCAAGCTGCAAATGCTGGATGATAAATTGTCTACATTTGAAATCAGATTAAATGAAGCCGTAAGAAGGGTGAGCGATGCGGAGGATGTCATAGGAAGAGGGGCAGCTCTAGGAAATTCGGTTTTATACCTCCAAAAGCAAACTGAAAACCTAGAAAAGTGTAGTAGGAGGAACAACTTACGTATTGTTGGCCTTCCGGAAACCATTGAAAATGATAATCCTAGCCACTTCCTATAACATATGCTTTCGATACTTCTGCTCTTCCGTCTTCCATGCAATTAAATATGCAAAGGGCCCATCGTGTGGGTCATAAAAACCCTTCTCGGAGTGCTCCTAGAACTATGATCTTCACCATACTGGACTATACCCATGTCCAAAAAAAAAACAACTTGCGTGGGCAGGCAATAAGATTTTCATATCTCACGTTTCTAATGCCACAGCAGTAAGGAGAAAAGAACTGCTGATGTTTAGACCAGCCCTAAGGCAACTAAATGCCAGATGTGGAATTATGCATCCAGCCTCATTGAAAGTCACTCTCAATGGCCCTCATTCTCATTCCAAGATCCAGCTGATCTACAGTGCTTTATACAAAACCATAGAAGAGAAGAAATGGACACATCAAGACAACCTACTTAAAAAACATCTTACACAGGAAATTATGTCTACCGTTTGATACTACCACCGAAGCAAGATTCTGGATGAGTGCTTCCTGATCTGGCTCTTCAGCCTACTACTTATTGTTTTAACTCTGACATGGTTTGGAGTGGCTGTTTCCAGTTAGCCACTACTTTCAGTATTATTTTTGAGTTCTTATATATATATTACAACATTCCATGTCTGCCTTGTTTGTCTCCCCTTTTTCCTCCTGTCTCCTTCCCATTAGTCTATCTATGCAACTCTTTGCTTATTATGACTATGTGTGTACATTTATCCCTGTGAATGCTCCGTATGAGTCTTAACATAACTTTGTGGAATGTTAAGGGTCTTCGTAACCCTGTTAAATGGAAGAAAATCCTACCTCATTTCAATAGGGCTAAACTATCAGTTGCATGCTTACAAGAGACTCATGTCTAACACCTGCAAGCTGCCAAATTGAAGCATCTATGGAATGGCCAAGTCTTTTCGAGTGCAGTGGAAAGAAAAGTTGAGTTATAACCCTTATTAATAAACACCTCCAGTGCAAATTAATCTCAACAGAATCTGATGAGGTGGGAAGATGGGTTTTAGTTAAGCTCCTTATTCATTCCACTGAATACTCTGTTTTAAATGTATATGGTCCCACTAATGCTTACCTACTTTTTGGATTCAAATAAGAAATCATATGTTTAAATAGTGCCCTAAAAATCTCATTGTGTGTGGAAACTGTAACAAGATTATGGATTCTCTTCTTGACAAAAGATCCAGGGCCTCAACACGAGTTTGGAGGCAGCCATGCTCTTAATACGGGCATGGCTGCCTCCAAACTCGGGGCTGGGTCCGGGCTCCCTGAATGGGGAAATACCAGGCCATTCCGACCTAGGAGGGCCCGTGATTTCCCCATTCAGGGAAACCGGACCTGGACAATCCCCATCCTCATAATAGTGCAGAATGGGTTTAACGGCACCTGCACCATTACCGGCGCCATTAAACCCATTCCGCCCGCATCATAATGAGGCTCCTAGTGTATGCTTTAGAAAATCTACCTCCCATATATAATTCACTAATCTTTTCTCCAAATTAGGCCTTATTGATACACGGCAATATTCTTGTACCAATCTTCTAAAATACAAATCAAAAATCTATCAATTCTCCAATAAATCCAGTAAATCACTTGCCTCATATCTCAAATTTAAAGAAGATAAAGCTAGGATTATGATTATTAAAGATCAAAATGGAAACATAGTCCTTAAGGATAAAGATATCCTTAACTAATTAGACAAGCCTTCACTAATTTCTACCAAAAATTATATACCTCTGAAGTAACACCTAATAGTACTTATGCATCCAATTTCCTTACCAATATACATCACAATTCATATACTAACACTAATTTACAAACATTAAATTCCCCTATACATGTAAATGTAATATATGAAGCTATTAAAGATCTTAAAAAAGGAAAGGCCCCAGGCCCAGATGGCTTCACGATTGATTTTTTGGACCATTTTCAAAATCTTCTCGTACCCAATCTTTATGAACTTTATACTTCCTTTATCTCCAATGACAAATTTAAGGGGTCTTTTTTGGAAGAATGCTTATTATGTTTCCTAAACCCAACAAAGATCCAGAATGAATCCCAAATTGCAGACCCATATCACTAATTAATACCGATTGCAAAATTCTTGCAAAAAATGTAGCCAATAGATCAAATCCCTTTCTTCCAAATTTAATTAAAAATGATCAGGTAGGCTATGCCAAGGGGAGGTTTTCTTCAGCAGATATCAGACTCTTCACAAATATCCTTAATATCATTACAAAATCTACTAGTCCTTTTGCTGCTAAAGTGCTCGATGCGAAAAGCTTTTGATAGGGTAGAGTGGAATTACATGTTTAAAGCTCTTTTAATGGCATGGCATCCCTAACTCTTTTATTTCAATGGTGAAGGTACTTTATTCTAATCAAGTTAAAACTGCTGCCTATGCATACGATATTTTACTTCTATTGAATGTTACTGATTCATGCCTGAATCACTTACTCAATAATATCACACAATTTTCTTTAGCTTCTGGATACAAACTCAACATTGATAAATCAGATGTTTTGCCATTGAACGTGCACTGCTGCAAACATCACTGTTCACATTTTGGAATGAAATGATGTCCCACTGGTATGAAATATCTAGGGGTCTTTATACGATCTTCTAATATAGACACTATACAACAGAATACTGCAAGGGCTTGTCTAAAGTCAAAAGACTTTACTAGTTCATGTTCCCCTTTGTTTTTATCATGGTGGGGAAGGCTGTAATCTATCAAAATGTTGATTGCTCCAATTGTACTGTATCATTTATATATGCTTCCTATATCCCTTCCTGCATTGTTCTTTAAATCCCTTGACTCATATATTCTTAAATTCCTATGGGAAAAAAGAAACATAACATTTTATTATGTAAACTTAAAGCCCATAGAAGAGATGGAGGAGTTGGTTTTCCTGATTTTAAAAAATACCATGTGGCATTTGTTTTGCGCCAGGCTCAGTTGTGGTTTACCCCACTATTCTAAATCCACCAAATTGGCTTTGTTTGAGAGAGCAATGGTTTTCCCCCACATCCTATTGGATTGTCCATATATCAAAGAAACCAAAAGATTCACCACCAGTAACAGTATCATCACCACCATTACTTATCCCAGATCATATTTACTTCCATCTACTCCCATACTAATTCCATTTGTCTCTCAATATATTTGGATGAACCCCCTGATACAGATCAATAAAAAAGCTATATGTTGGAAGCCATGGCTCTCTCTGGGCATTACATTTGTGGGACACTTCTTTGTTAAAGGGATGCCTCTTACTTTTAATAATATGGTAGCCAAATATCATATTCCTATGACTTGTATGCACCAATACCTAACTGTGATTGATGTTATTGTGGTAAATTATTACTTGTTAATACACAATGTTTATACTTATCAAGCTAATAAAGTGCAGCATATTTAACATTTCACTGCTTCAATATTCTATAAAATATGAACACATATTATCAGATGATGAAGTGCCATGGAATATTCAAAATGCCTGGAAACTTGATTGCTCCTTGTCGGACACCCAATTAAATTGGCCTCTTGTATGGAAGATAATTTCTAAAGCTATTGTTTTGGGAGGTTTGCTTCAGACTTTATATGTTTTCCACCATAGGGCCTTTATTACTCTGTTCATTATCTTTAAAGGTGGTCTTTCACAAGATGAAAACGGTTGGAGCTGTTTATGTACAAGAGGTACTTTCAGATATATTGTTTTCAATTGTATCCATGTTAAATCTTTCTGGGAAGTTGCATGGAGTACCCTTAAATCCATTTTTCATATATAACAAGATATTTATTTCTCTTTCCTTTATTTGGGCAGCTCAGCTGTTCAACCTGCTTCAGATAAGTATAACAGAAACCTTCTCGATCTCTCAATTGCAATAGCTATCCAAACTATCACATCTAATTGGAAGGAGTTTTGTCTGCACTTTAGAATTCGGTGGAATTCTGTATGTAACATCCACAGAATGGAGAAATGCAATGCTGTGTCCCCTTTCTCACAAAGTAAACATGAATTGAAATAGAAATCATTAATGGAATATTTAGAAAACGTACAACCTAGTCCTTAAAGTATAACATTAATATGTTGCTGTTTTTTCTGTATACTTTATTGAAAAATAATTTCCGCTTCCCCTTCCCTTCCTTTGGTCTCTGTTTGTCTAGTACATGCTATTTGTTGAATTTTTCATAACATATACTGTTTACACCTATAAGTTTAATTTTAAATTTACATTCTATGCATTAGTATTTAGTTTATAGTCATAGCATATGAGGCCTTTTTGCATTAGTAATTCTTCTGTAGATTAATCACTTTGTTTCTTACCTTGTATCTTATATATAACATGTTCTTGTATCCATCATATCGCCTTATATGCCAATGTATTCTTAATAATAAAATATCTAAACTAAAAAAAAAAGAATGATAGGGAGAGGGCTAGAGACAAGAAGGTAAAAATATAAATATTCAGAGGGAGAGAGGCAAACGTCTGATGGGGAAGTGGGTCAGATGAACTGGTACGTGCAATCATCAGGCAGACCCTAGCACCTTGCTTTGACAGATTGGGAGTGTGTAAGCATTTGACAGAGCCCAAGTGCAAAGCAGCAAGTGTGGAAGTATTGTGAGCGGTGATCCATGTTTCTGTGAGATGAGGTAGACAGATATATTGGGAGGTGACAATCAAAGTGATCACTGGGGAAGGACATTTCATCACAGTGGTAGTGGGCATTATAGACTCCCAGGGTGAGATCAGTGTAGGGAGATGAAGGAGGAAGGAGGCATAAGGGGTAGTTGATGTTGCAGTGAGAGAACTAGTAGTGTCCAGGTATTGTTTTCGGGCAATGAGAACGAGGGGGTACAGTGGAAGGCAAAGAAAGAGTGAAAGTTGAAAATTTGCATAGGGGCATACATAAAGTCCCAAGATGAAGCACAGAAAGAGGATGGCTAGGGAAGGAATACAGGTGTGGGGGAACACAGCTGCAAGGTAGGGGCAGTTAGACTGCAGGTAGGTGGTAATCATGAAAATGCATTTATGAATATGATAGGCCAGAAATGGCCACAAATACAATAGGAATATGTTAGGTCATTAAAAATCACAAATATATAGTGATGGCTCGTTATGACCAAAACAGAGTGAACAGTAGATTTGGCTGGTAGTGACTAAACCAATGTGTACAATAGTTTTGGCTAGAAGCGGTCAAATAAATACATTCAAATGTGTTAGATAGCAGCAAATGAATAGTACAGTATGAAAATGGTTAGGCTGGAACCAACCAACAAAAGACAGTGAATAAACCAGTAGTATTAAATGACTTGTTTGTATAATCATATTTCACTTTATGGACCATTAAACTGTCTCAGCATTACCTATATGGAAGAAAGTGAAGTTGGATGTACTTCTCTGATTAGCTGGGGCATGGTTTTGACTGAAAGGGTTAATGCGTAAATATATGTAAATGATGTAGATGTGTTATTAGTGCATTACAAAATGAGAGAGCATGTCACCCAAGATCGCCATCTTGGACGAGCACATTTCTGAGGCATAGCAGAGGGAAGGGAGCCCAGGCTGGATGACTTTTTTTTTATATTGTGGATTTATACAGAAAAGTAATTTTTTGTTTGCTGTTTTAGGTTTGAACTATGTTCCCCAATGAAACTGAAAGATGGGAACATATTTTGTAAAATAAAACCGCTTCTGAAGGGCAATTATATTGATAGATAAGTGGTGAAAAAGTTGAGATGCATTTAGAAATGCATCTCTGCATTTTATGTTGTTTGTAATCAAACAGTGGTACAGACGGTGACAGTGGAAGTGGGGAGAACAGTTTGACCCTTGAGTGAGTATGCATACCATTGCGCCAGAAATTAAAACTACGTTGCACAAAAAACATACAGTATGTACATGACCATTACTGGAGGACTAGAACCTAGTTAATCATCCTTACCTGTGGCATCTTGTACAGACCCAGGACTTGTGCCATGAGGATTGATCGTGTTGACCCAGCATCCCCCATGATGCCGGCGATGGGTTGTTTCTTTCGGCACAGGTAGTTCGCAACTGGACTCTCTTGCCCGGTCATTATCCTCACGGTGCCCTCCAAGGCCAGTTGCAGGGCAAAACAGCAGTCATAAATCTTGAACCCGAGGGTGACATTGGGTAAGAGGTCAGCATTCATATTGATCTCAGCAATTGCAAATACCATGGCCTGGAGCCACTGATAGTTCTGGAGGCCAAACCTAGAAGGCCAAGTGAAGTCATCAAATTTAAAAGAGACATAATGTCAAGTACTGCGAATCAGAGGGGTGTGGAAGGGGACAGAGAAACTAATACATTTTATTTTAGAGTTTTATAATTCAAAAACCTTAGGGAACAGTCCAGATAAATAGACCCAAGATGCTCAATAATGACCCAGGATGGCCATGCTAAATGCCTTATACTTATTTCTCCTCTCAACTAATGTCCTCTGATACATATTTAGAGACTGTGAAATGCTTAATTATTATTCCCCAGTTATAGATAGCAAATCATGTCTACAAATTCCCAAATCAGACACACACTCGAATTCACTGATATTTCGACAAACCTTTATTTGAACATTTTGATGGATATTGTCATGGGTTGTAAACAGTGCCACAGCTACCAGCTGAGGTAGAAAGAAGTCAGCTAGGTAGTGCTTTATCTGAAGTCAGCTACGGTTTTCTTTTGTTCCTTGCCATCATTCTGCTTCCACCATTTGATGAACAAGGCAATGGAGTTTGAAAAGTCATGCACCAAACTGTCTTAGCATATTATGTTCTATTATCCCAATAAAAGGTTTCAAAGCACTATGTTAGAACATCAACACATCTACTTATATAAACTCATATGTCTCCTACCCTGTCATCTATTCCCTCAGCTTTACAGAATAATAGCATTGAATCCAACACGTAAATATCAATGCAAACACACATTTCTTGAATGCAAAAGAGGATGCCTTACAGACTTCAGCTGATGGTCTACATATTGCCCTATAGGACATAGGCAGACATCTGCCATCCTCTTTTTAGCTCCCTTTCCTTTGGCCACCTGCCATGTATTTTAGTTTCATAACGAAAATGAACCTTAATCTTCACTTCAATCTGCTCCCAATAAAGCAGTGGCCGAAATCCTATCCTCAGGTAAATGTGGTCATATTTCCTTCCAGCTCTCCTACCTTTAGAACCTGGCCATTCTAGGCTTAGGGGAGTAAGTAGAGGTTCTTTGCATGTGTGTTTTCTTGGGCAAGGTTTCCACATGACTTGGCTCACCGTGCCGCTGTGGAAGGCTCAAATGTCTGACCACGGCTAAGCCATAGACAGGCTCCTTGTCCTTGGGCAATCAAGCTTAGGGTTTTGGTAACCATGACATAATCGAGGAAACCTGAAAATATGATGTGTTTATGCTTGCTTTTTAGGAAGCATTTGTTGTTTGGGGTATAGGGAAGTAAATAGAAGGGTGTTGCCAGCTGTGTTTTCTTGGTTATGGCTTCAACTCAACCCAGGCTCACCATGCAGTGAGTAATTTTTAGACATACTTCCCTGTGCCGATTAAACCTCTTCTATCTCTGCTTTTGGTGCTACACCCCCTACAATACAGTGGAGTCCCACAATTAATTTGTTCCAGTTCTACACATAGCTTCACTGCCTTTTCCTTTTCATACCTTCCAAAGAATCTTTTATATCCGTGCCCTCATCCCGAATATCCTGCCGATATTGCTCCTGTCTACCGCTACTGAATGTTGTATCATACTCATACATTGTCTCTCTGACAGGGAAACGCCCTTTCGACGCCATACAAATGTGCTATCGGCACTATACAGAGGCGAGATAGCATAATATAACATAATTTATGGCACCCTTTGCTATTCCAGTGCTGGGGTGGCTCCCTACTCTCTCGATGCTCCTTAATAGCTATACTTCACAGAGGATGAGTCACATTAAACCAAAGGACATACTAACTAAGGTTTTGGGAAGGAAATCTGAACAGAAAAATAGATCATTTTGACAACCAACTTTATTTGGGAAAAGTTGGGAAAACCCTGGTAAGCCTTCATCACAGTAAATATAATCCTTTGAACCAAGCGTTTTGATTTGCCTGTCCAATGCTCTACCGGATAATCCAATACAGGCCACCACACAAGGGATCCTTAGATAACATGTGTATGATTTCCCAGCTGGACTCCACCTCCTAACACAGTGGCCCTAAGTGTCTGTACTCAGATGCAGTCCAGTGCCTCTCAATACCATCCATAGAATGGATCCGACTATAGCTCCAGAGGTGTGAGAACACACTTATGTTAAGAGAAAACTTCAGTGGTACTTCACATTTTTTTAGTCTTGGAACATCCAATCTCATCCACTAGATAGCCCTATTCTCTGGGCTACCACAGCGCAGCAGTCCAATGGAGTGGAGTGGAATAGAATGCATCACCCGCATTTCAAGCCGGCTTCTCCTCTCATGCGCCGAGCATACAATATCAGCTTCAAGGCACATATGGGTTGGAGACCACTGATGGGACAGCCCACAGAAAATTGTCTTTGTGTATGGTTGAGCATGGAAGGATAGGCCAACAGATCAGATGTCAGGGGCCTCCACTGTAAGTCCCCACGCGTTGCCAATCATCAAAAGGGGGGGTTCAAGGGAAAACTCCCTCCGTGTATAACTTCAGGCGACCTCGCTCAAGCATTTTCCAAAGTGCAGCAATTTTCAGCTGCACCCCATTCTGGAATATTCTGCCCGACCTCATGCGAAGACTGTTGCAGTATCCTCCATTAAAGTCAAAGGGGATTAACTCGGCAGCCTTGTTTCTAATCCCCAGCATGGAGAAAGTAAAACAACCAGTCCAGATTTACTCCTATAATTTCTGCATTGGCACATACATTATCAGCACATTATTACCAGTGCATTCACACTATTGCATTGTTTTAATGTTTTTTTGCAGTGGTGTATTTTTATATTAGGCACAACCAATAGTAACCAGGAGCACAAAGCATGTCTTCACAGAGTTTACTTCAAATTTTACGGATGGACAACATCTCACTTTACTTCTGCAATGATAGGTTACACAGAGGTGTGCAGCGGAAAGTATTTACTTAGTGTCTTGAACAGTGGGCCTGGGGATCTCAAATACGCTGCAGCATCAACCACTAATATTCCATTAGTGAAATCCCTGCACACAGCTCTTTCAATGCAAGTCAGCATCATCCCCTGCTAACCCAGTACTAAGACTCACAGGCAGCTCTGCTACTACAACCTTGACGCCAGTTTACATTGCACCATTATTTAATACATCAGTCCTTTGTGTATCAACCCCTGCTATTCCTGACCAGGCACCCAGACACAGCTCTACTAATGCACCTCAATCCTGACCCTCTTTCATGCTCCCTGAATAACACCTATCCCAATCTCGGCTAATGAGTAGAACTCAGACCTGCAAAGCTACATCAACTTATGTTACAGTGTTAGCTCAAACTAAATCTCAGATAAAGCACCTCAATACTGACTTACAGCTTTCCTTGATTTTTACGTACAGGGGCTTACCGACCTGAACCAATGCTCCTCAGTCTCAATTTAAATAAATGACCGAAATCACACGATACCTGATAAGTTAGGAATGTATTCAAGATCAGAACTGTAATATGTCGTGCAGTTTCAATAGCAAGGCATATTCATCCACGTCCCCTTATTCTAGATTTGTTGCTCTCTTCACTCTCTTTTCAGACACCATAAGCACCTATTTTAGTAGGTACATCCAGAAAGTGAGGAGTAACACGTTCAGCAATCCCATTCCTGACACTCTGCACAAAACACTGCAAAGGCACACAAACTCAGACAAGCTACTACGGGACCCCACACTACTTTCCCTCTATCTTTATTTTCCTGGGCAAAGGCATAAAAAGCCCCCAAGTATGGAAAGAAGGGGAAAGAAATGAACATAACAAAAAGGGAAAGGATGGCACATGCTCACCACTATACACTTGGTGACCCATTAAATGTTGTGTGGTGTTGTATAGAAAGGGTTGTAATAGGATTACTGCTACTTTTACTGCACTGCCAAACTTAGACTTTCAAAATAGAGACTTGTTAAAAACCACCTAACTTTGTGTGGATGACATTTCCTCCACACAGAACTATTACCACTTGCAGTAATCTTCAATCTTCAAACATCAATAGAGTCTTATGGGACACCAAAATTGCGAATAACTGAAGTGTCCACGTGACCATAAATCATGCAGTCCCTCCCATTACTATGACTTGAAGACCACAAAAAGGGAGTATTTGGTATTTGACAAAGTGTATCTGTACAATTTCCAGAGACCCCAGACCAAAGAACAGAAATGTCTTCTGTCTTGGTGCAGTAGTTTTGAGATTGTGGACAAAATATTGCCTGTTGTCTATAAGATTAGCACCCCAAAACGAGAATATACGGAAGAGAAATTGATCCCTATCAATCAGTTAAATAGCTGTCATCCCACACTAGCTTTAAGCTTGATTGGGGAGCGCAATGAATTTTGGGCCGAGGAACAATCTGAGAAAGGGAAGGTAAAATCAGAACCCCGGATGGAAACTAAAATATATAAAATGTACATCTAAAACGTTTGATAGAAAAGGAAAGATTATTTTATTGAAAATCTGAAATACAAGCAATGCAATTTATCCTGAAATGTTATCTGGGGAAATAAGATTCAAACAAAAATGCTTAACAATTCTTTTTGCTCCTCTCTTTAGAAAATTAGTTTCCTGGGTTCCGGAAGAAGTGGAGACCTGGGAGGACGCCTGGTACTCTGGAGAGGAATCTGGGGGGAATCATGGGAGGAGTTCCTTTCTGTACCCTTGGAACCTAAAATCAGGAGGTGGAGACCAGATCACAAACTCCCAGAGGAAGAAGAGAGAGCGGGACGTTCCCCATTGAAGAATAGGGCAATATGTATACCATCCCCTGCCTTTCACACTATTTATAACATGATAATAAAGGACAAAAGGAAACTGCGTCTGGCTGAAAATGGCCTAAAAAAGGCAGAAATACTTCCCTGTAATGTGAAAGCACACTGTTGACTGGCAGACTAAATGGCCAACATGGAACGATCAACACTGCCAAATACACCAGCAGTGTTGTCAGAACCAGGAAGACTATAATTATGCATGCCATGTGTGCGAATGACAAGGCTGAAAAGAAATTAGGCCTACCTTCCATTACAGGGTATTGAGACATTGAAATTATTCTTCCCAAAGAGAAAGCTGCCACAGAAATGTATAGAGTTTGCAGTTTGGGTTGAAAGGAACGTTTTAAAGAGGAAACTCCCTGTCCTGAAGCAATGAAATGTGTATTACAGTGTGAAGTTGGACGTTGATGATATGATGCGAGATAATAAAGCAAGCTAATGTGTAAAGGAATTGCATCATTAAAACATTCAAGTTTTCTGGGTATGTATCCAAAAATATATTTTCTCAGGAGATTCCAAGGTTCAGGCACCACACACCTCCCCCACCCTTATCCGAATATCAGGGACTATCTTTGAAGCTCACAGAGCCAAGAAAAGGGATGGAGCTTGTGTCGGACTAAGGTTTTATGTGGTGAACTGATGGCCACTATGAAAACAAAAGACCCAGTTAATGGAAGTCAACCATTAAAAATATATAGAATTAAAAGTTGATTCCTGATGAATTCCAGGATCTAAATGAGAAGTGACAAGTTACTGGAGACTACCACTTGAGTGAGGGGACAGAGTTATACCCCCTGTTCAAGGAAGATAAGGGCAGATGGGCATTGGCCCTGGGAGAAAGACATTTGAAGTTCTTTTATGGCAGTCTTGGGTCAATGAAGGCCAGAGGCCAGGCTTACAGACAGATGTTGGGAACACAAATATGGCAGTTGATTGAAGGAAAACAATATGCATGCCGTTATTTTTGCATAGGATTGTATGGAGGGTCATACTTTGTCTCTTTTCTATAGAACTGTAACTCTCACAGAAATTATTCAGCTATCATGGAAAAACGTATGTGAAAAGACCTATCTGTTGTGACAACTTTGATACAAATTTGCCTTGGGGAATTAATGTTATAGGCTGAAAAGTGATGATGGCTTCCAAGAAGAAAAATCACAAAGTAGAGACTTGGGGAGATGGTCGCATATTAAATGTATATACAATCTTGTGATACTGGCTTTTCCCCTGTTTGAATACATCATGAAAATTCAAAACTGCAACCTTTTGCCAAAATGGGCACACTGTATTGTGTCCAGCATGATTAGACCATTTCGGAAACATATAGTTTGTGACTTATTTGAAAGTAAAAAGAAATTGCTTTGTTTTAGTTTTTATGGTCGTACCTGAAGTGGTCAAAAATGCAATTTCAAAGGGCTGGAGTTATAACTCACAGGGAGGATGCCTAGAACATAAAGGAACCATTAGAAAAGGGGAGGACAACAGATGTCCAACCAGAATAGTCAGCGAATCAGCTGTCACATCCACATTTAGTTAATTTGCGGTGTGATTATTTATGTATTTATTTATTTATTTAACATTTATAAAGCGCTCACACAGCCATCGAGGCGCTGTTACAGGGATTGTTTGTTTTTTCTTAGTTGCGTAATTGTTTTTTTTTTTCTCTTAGTTGCGTATTTATAACGCGCTTAAACACCCAGAGGTTTTTAAGCGCGGACCCGGGGTTCGAACCTGTTGTTGCTTCGTGTCGTCCTGCTTCCAAGACGCGCACGCTGCCGCTGAACTATCCTCCCGGATTTAAAAGGGAATTTAAAAGGGAATGCACAATGGGAAAAAGGGAAGCTGTCTGAAATCATCTGAGTGGGAACTGTTAAAAGAAATAGCTGGAGAACCAACATTGCCTGGAATGTGGAGGAAACGTGGGAAAGATAGAAACTGGCATCCAGACAAGGAGAGGCAAATCAAGTGGCATTGATGCTTGGGGCTAGCCATTGTTAAGTGACTTCAATTCAGCAATCCCACTAAGTCAGTGCCCCGTCTGGGATGCCCAAGGGAAGCTCTTATTTATATATTTTTATGACAAGTTATACTCTGGATGATAAACCCTTATATAACGCCCCTCTCTTTGAATCCCCCTGACCTCACTGAGCCAAGAAGTAGGCTTGTTTTGCACTTTAAAAGGTTTATTGAGAAAGTAAACAATATATATATATATATATATATATATATATATATATATATATATATATATATATATATATATATATATATATATATATATATCACACTTTTATGAATAAATTAATATTTGATAGCACACTTAGGCATATGACAGTGATCAACAATGGATGATGTTACACTAGCACACTGATTTAATTACTTAGGAGTTAGTACAGGGAGGATAAGGTAGCTGAGAATACTTTTATGATTTCAATGAAATTCAATGATGAATAAAAATGCAGTACAGAAATAAACTGATAGGGTTTCACAAGAGATAATATGTTCACTTTTCCCCTTGTGGCAATTCACTCCCTCCCTATGCAATATAAGCAGATGGAAGTAAAGCACGCAGTTTTCAGGATTACAATCACAATACAATACGAATTTCAGTTCCCCCCTAGCAAGCTTAGAGAAACAGGGATGGTTTTAAACTCAGGCAAAACTACTTTTAAATGTGGTATGCAAAAAAGGGAAAAATATGCTAAAAATGATTTTAATTCCCTGTAGGAGGTTCAGGGTAGGTGATAGCTATTTAAGATTAGTTCAAGTCACACTGGCAATGATTCAGGAATGATTATCAGAGGGAAAACGGATTTCAGCAGTTGCGAGCAAAAGACGGCTATTTTTGACAGGAGCTAATTTTTCAATTCGCGGCAAGTTAGTTGCGTGCGTCGAGCGTGATTACAAAATAACTATAAAGAATAGAAAGTCGGTTTTAGGCT
Organism: Ambystoma mexicanum; assembly: GCF_040938575.1. Classification (NCBI taxonomy): domain Eukaryota; kingdom Metazoa; phylum Chordata; class Amphibia; order Caudata; family Ambystomatidae; genus Ambystoma; species Ambystoma mexicanum. Next base: position 199,928,649 of record NC_090921.1, read on the forward strand.
TGTTGGAAAGTTAAATCTCGTTCCTAGCACGTACGTTTCAAAATTTGCGAACGATTTTGTGGAGGTAGTTTCTCGAAAATTAAAGTAAACTTCAGAATGACAAAATGACACTTTTACAGCTTTGAAATGACAGAATGAACACACGATTCCTATGATGCAGTTCTGGACAGGTTAAAATGGTTTGAATCAGATTATTTTAGACTAAGAGATTGGTTCTGGCACAGTTCTAGCTGAGTACTCACACTATAAATTTGAAATAAGCCATCAAGGTCTGGTCAGGTTTGGACTGGACTCCTGCCGGGTGGTTCTGAAGTCACAGCTCTCTGGGTCAGCTCTGCTCTGCTGGTCTGGTCTGGCACTCGGCACTGCATGGCGGTCTGGATCTGTGGTTCTACTGGTCTGGATCAAGTGGATTCTGGATACAGCACTGCTTTCTGGGTACTGGCACAGGGTTCTAGCCAGAATCAAACAGCTCAGGCCGGTTGTTTGAATAATTTGCAAAACATTTTGAGGCCTGCTGAAAAAGGATTCAGCTGGTGGTTCAGGCCTCACTGCTACAAGTTCCGAAGTCTGGATTCTAAGTTCTAGAGATGGTTCTTCTGGATATTGTCTTGTCTTGCAAAGCGCTTCACAAGAAAGGGGAAAGTGAAGTCTCTACCTGGGTTTCAGTGTTCCTTTTATGTCTTTTGAAAATGGGTGTGTGCGTGGGCATAACTAAGCCTGCCCCTCACAACTTATCATTGGCCAAGCTCTCCTCTCTCCCTTGATTGGGGGAAGGAATGGAGTGTCATCAGGCATCAATTTTATGGCATACAGAATGAACACTCCCCTTGTCAATTTGCACACAAATCTATTCTTGATCCAAATACATATTTATGTACCATTTTTCTAATATTATATGTCCAGTTAACATATTTTCTGTAACACCAAACCATCCAATCCCTGTCTTTGTAAGATGTCGTGTCCACTTATGACAGAATTCTGCCCTTTTCATCAAGAACACAACCTCTAAACTTTTCCAGAATTTACACAAACATGCACAAGGAATATGGGCATCAGACGATAAAGTGTCAGAATTTTAACACACAGACATTCGGAGTAATACCTTATTTTCCGCTACTAACCTCCAGGAACATACCACAGTGTCCTAACACCTCTTAAAATGTGCACAGAAAAATCACAAGAATAATATTAATTATATAATTTTGACAAGTCCGTACTATGAATTATCCATCTTTTTAAAATTTTGCTCTGGCCCAGAGGGGTGTGGTTTCCCAAAGCACATGGTGGAATTTCTGGTTTGTCCACTTCCTCCAACTCTTCCAAGAGGAAGCCATTTACGACCCCCCCTAATTTAACATTTGCCTGAGCCAAGGAAAGCTCATTGTTCTGTTTCCCTGCTCCCAGGTGCTCCCCTGATTCAATCAAAGAGGTGTAATCTCCTTTTGGTGGGAACAGCAGAAGGCAGCCAGGCCTGCAAATGCAGCTGCTGGGCAAGTTTCAACTCCTGTCGGGGGTAGTTGCTGGGCACAATTCAATCTCTTCAAGCCAGGCTTCAGCTAAATGTCACTTTTGTTCCAGTTTTCTTTGTTCAAATCAAACTTACAATTTTTACACATGCAGCTAGAACGCTGATTCTAAGTTAAAAACTATGACCTTTAAACAGTTGCAACCTATGTGACGCTCAAAAGTAGGTCACTCATTTATTTTAAACATTTAAATTTTAGTGGTTTTAAATCCAATTTCAGTTAAGCTGCTGACATCCACAGCTTGGCCAGTTTTGTTATAAACATTGTTTTGGGCTCTTCATCTTTCCAGATTTTGTATGCACACAAGACTATATTCTGCCAAATGTCTGCTGGTGTTCAGTGAGATTTTTGAATATCTTTCAATGTTTAAAATAGGCATTTTTAGCTTGCATTTCAAAGAAACAAAGGTGATTTCAAAGCGCTCTTTGAGCTAAAAGGCACTGCTGTTTTTCCTTTGGCACCACGTTTCACTCATGGCGCATTTGGCCCATCACGCTCGCACTGGTGGGTGGCAGGTTAGGCGACCATTTTGGTGTGCGCAAAAACTGCACGGTTTTCCTGGATTCTGGCGCAAAAATGGGCTTTTCGGCCATCTTGGATTTTCTAAGCCCACAGCACCAAATGTTGCAGCATAATAACTTGAATGTGGGTTAAGACACCCAACACCATGACTGAGGTTGGGGTCTGACCAGATCGCTGTCCTTTCCCCATGAGACGATCCAGCAGGTGGTGTATTGTCCTGAGCAAAAAAAAAAGAGATGTTCTATGTAAGTATTGTGTTCAACCCAACCAATCCACACACATCCCTGTCAATGCACCTTACTTCTCCTATGGAGTACTCTTTGCCCAGCAAGCACTCCTTTCTATACACACATCCCTGTCAATGCCCCTTCCTTCTCATATGCAGAGCTCCGCATCTTCAAGCCCTCCAATCCACACACATCCCTGTCAATGCATCTTACTTCTCCTATGCAGTACTCTTCACCCTGCAAGCACTCCTTTCTATACACATATCCATGCCAATGCAACCTCCTTCTCGTATGCAGCACTCCTCATCTTCAAGCCCTCCAATCCACACACATCCCTGTCAATGCATCTTACTTCTCCTATGCAGTACTCTTCACCCTGCAAGCACTCCTTTCTATACACATATCCATGCCAATGCAACCTCCTTCTCGTATGCAGCACTCCTCATCTTCAAACCCTCCAATCCACACACATCCGTCAATGCACATTACTTCTCGTATGCAGCACTCCTCACCTTCAAGCCCTCCAATCTATAACCACATTTGTCAATGCACCTTACTTCTCCTATGCAGTACTCATCACCCAGCAAGCACCCCTTTCTATATACATATCCATGTCAATGCCCCTTCCTTCTCGTATGCAGCACTCCTCATCTTCAAGCCCTCCAATCCACACACATCCCTGTCAGTGCACCATACTTTTCGTATTCATTACTCCTTATCTTCCAGCTCTCATATCTATGCATTTTACTCCTCGTGTGCAGTGTACTTCATCTTCAAGCCCACCTACCCATACACGCATCCCTGTCAATGCACCTTAATACTCACAAGCAGCACTCCTCATGTACAGCCATCCTATCCATGCATACACCTGTAAGTGCACCTCAAACCTCACATGCAGCGTTCCCTACCTCCAATCACTCCTATAGCTGCACAGGTTTGTCACTACGCGGTATTCCTTTTATGCAGCACTCGTTTTCAAGCACACCGCCGCCAGTGCACCAAAATGATCACACTTTTATCTTCACCTATAGTGGCGACTATTGCATCAATATGGGGAACTATGCACCCTTATTCTGTGCCAATATGGTATTGCTCAGTAGCGCCCTCTGCTGTTAATCACGTTTTGTTTTTTTGTAATCATGGACACTGACCCAATGCTGTGATATGGAGACTATGAAATGCGTTTGGTTCCTATAAACAACGTTGCATGCTGCCATCAAGACGCGCAGACCCGAAACAGCAACTTAATATGGAAGCACAGCAGCGTGTAGTCTTACTTCTCACAGGTTATTGGCCCAGGATCTTCTCGGAAAGTGGCGGTGGGGTAGAGCTTCTGCAGGTGGACCGGGAAGATCCCTCCTATCTGAATGTCCCCTTCCTCAGAGGTTCCCGAGACCTGTGATCCTGTAAGCTGTCCCCGGGGTGCCATGCACTGGCTGGCTGCCAGCAGAGACGTTTTTTTGGAAGGGCAAAAGGGGCTCTTGCCCAGGGCCCCCACCTTGGAGAAGTAAGATTTCATTGTTCACTTGTCTTAAATAGCACAAGTCAGAATATTTTATGGGGTGCTGCAGAGGCCCTAAACCCATTTCCTTTCTGTTTTGGCAAGCTCATCTGCCTTGATCAATTCATCATGTATTGCTTTCTGTGTTCACTTTGGTATAGATAGTTTGTGCGTTCCTTATACCACAACTCTGTAGCATTCTTTCCTTCCTGTGGGAATTATGTTGATCATGTGCAATAGGCAATTGTGAAATGCGTATTGATAAATTGAGTGCCACAATGGTTCACATTCCAGCAAGGCTGGCTGAGCCTTTCCTATGTCTGAAGTTTATAAAACTGCCTGCATATGTACTGTAGTATAATTTAGCGTGTTTTGGAATGGAGCGCCACTGCGTGGGATCACATTATTGCTGTAATGTGGTACAGCAAGCCATGTGTTGCCAGTGTAACATATGGACATGTAAATGAAGACAGGCTACAGATTTTAAAAGCACACCATTTTTTTCTCTCACTTGAAATGCCTCACTTACAGGAGACCACATTAGATACCTGATTGACTAACTTAGTTAGCAAAGACTAACACCGATTCTAACTCATTAACATTATAATGTGTTCTCCATGTAGAAAAAAGAGGCAGGCTGAGATTCATTTTCAAACGTGCATTCCAGGAAATCAGTTAGATACAGTTGCCTACTGTAAAAATGAGCTATTGTTGAGGAAGGAGGATATGATATTGTGAATTTGATTGGTGACACGTAAGCCTGGGGGATGTAACAGAGGTTTCTTGGGGTAGCTCTGAGAGAATGAAGGGGAGAAGACATTTTGCGAAGCTGCGGTGAGGTCGCCTTCGTTCTGCTGCTGGGAGGTGTCGTTCCAGCTGCACTGTTGACCTTCAAAGACTGGGGGTTCCTGGTCACTTGGCACCGGCTTGAGAACTGCAGATTGCAGATTGAACTGCATGTTCTCGCTGTGTGCTTTAAAGAAACAAGAAAACCCTGGGTCACTTCTCGGAGGCGACAAGCCAGGAGATTCCGCGTGCGGAAAAGCTACAAACAACTGGTAATTATCATGTAAAATTTGAGGAAGTGTCGTGTGAAAGAAGTCTTTTTCAGGCAGGAAAGATATCGCTGGGGAATCACTGTGTTTAAATGCCACATTATAATGTTGCCATCTAAATACTGTCATATTGATGTACTGTTCTTTTCATTGTTGCAAATATAAAATGAAATGCGTTGTATTATTGCATTTGTTTCTCTTCTGTTTATTTTAGAAAGGAATGCCTCGCAAAGCTGGTAATGTATTATTTTGAAATGAAACTATTATAACACACCGCCTGTGTAAGGGTGTTTTTGCTTCTGTTTTTCTTTGGTGCATTTAAACCATATCAAACAAGAAAAGGGGAGGTTGTTAGGTAATTAATATACATGCCAAATTTCCTATACAGATGAAATAATGTCATTAGCAATTATAAATAGCTGTGTGCGTGATTCCACTAAGGGTATGTGTGTGTGGCTTCTGAGTGGAACATAATACAATAGTCTGCTGAGCGTACATGAATCAGCAGAGAGAGGCCTCTGGAAATATAATCTCACTAATGTCAATAAATTAGTGATAATACCACAGGGGTTTGTGAACGCTATATGTGAAATTGTGGTATCCATAAATGTAGGTCCGAGGCCTCTAGTGATCACACGAACAGACCAAGCAAGAAAAAAGAGGTTTTGTATATTAGGGCCACAAATAGAAAAGAAAATTATGCTTACCACTATACCACGACAAAATGCATACCAACAAAATGTATCTGTGTACTGAAATTATGCATAGTCACTATACCACCATAAAGCCAAACCCAATCTAAATGCAAGGAGTAGTCATTGCTAAATTACCCTTATTTTTGGCGGTAAGGAAATACCACTAGGCCCCAAATTTTCACAAAATACCCTACAGTACTCGGTTTGCAGAACAACATCTGCTATTATCAGCAATGTACCTGTACCAGATAGGAGTTGCTATTGTCTGTTCAGTGAAGGTCTAGAAATTGGTTTGTTCAGATGGGGTGTTGTAAAACCTAGGCAATCACCTCCAACGATGGCATAAACTGTTAGTCCAAGAGGTGAATAAGTATCCAAATTCAAGACTATGAAACAACACGTTCATGTTTGTATCCTGGATTTGCCAGCAGACGATACAGTGATCCTGGTCAAATCATCTAAAATATCTTACGTTACTGTGCTGTCTTCTGTGAGGTTTGCCTTCTTGCATGCTGCTGGTATCGTTTAGCCCATTACTTGATCTTTCTTCTTATGTAGGCCATTTGGCTGGAAAGGTTGGTAGACAGAAGAGAGTGGACCATATGTTGCAGGCCTCAGACAAGCACATTTTAAGGTCTGCTTGTTTGACACAAAAAACGGTTTGCTTTTTGGTAAAAGTCAAAGGTTGTTATGCACGTTTATAAATGAAAATGTCACAAGCCATTGTTTTGGACATTTTTAAAGCTTTAAAGTACGAAAGAGAAACCCAGATTAAATGTGTTAATTCACATAGATTGGTATGCTGGTTCTTATATACTTCCCTTGATGATGGAGAGAATGAAGCTAGAATCATTCCCATTTTGCATAACACCCTTCTATAATATTTTGTTTAAAAATGGTCATGTTTGGTAACGCGATTTGTGTACTTTCCAAGTCAGTTTTATTATAACGTGAGATTGTTTTAGGTTATGGTAAAAACTGGAAAAGAAAGTGTTCAAATGCAGAAATTATAGAGTTGGCACAAATCCCAGCTTCACCCCTTTACCCCTTAACCAATGTGTGATCCTGGGCATCTCATTTAATCTTGTATTGCCTAACCTCTCAATGTTGCCAGTCCCTAAACCTTTCAATATTGTCAGCCCATCCAAGTGATTTACTTCTCATGGTATGATCTTCATAAAACCCTCATTCATGGTTTCACTGTGTTAATAGTGAGCATATTTATATCACACACCACAGACATTTGTTTCTTTGATATCTAATGGCAACACTATTTGAAAATCATACCCCACCTCTAATCTCAGTCTGTCTGGATAAAAACACCTCCCTAGTAGCTTCTAATCTGCCTCCACTATCCATGCTACGGTATGTGTAGCATTCTCCGTCCTTGCAATTGGTGGTCTCTATCCATGCATGAGCACTTTTGCATTCTGTGAGTCAGCTAATGTGAGTTCTCTGTCTGTTATGGGTTTCATGTACCTTTTACATATGGTTCTGCAATAATATTACATCTACCTTCATGGATGTTATTGATCAAAGGTATCCTGTATGTACTAGAACAGTAACCCCTTTACAGACTGCTTATGTTGGTCTTCAAATGCTACTGTATATCATTCTGATTAGAGCAAGAATGAAGAGGGCAAGGGGGCTTAAAGGGAGTAAATGTGCGTATTATGTTGTGAGATAGCATATCAACCTATAGGACGTGAGCACGACGGGTGGGGGGCGCGAGCAGTATCCGTGATCCCATAATTCCTTTGGTTTGGTGGAGGGGGGCCCCAAAGATGTCCGTGCCCAGGGCCCCAAAATTGTTTAAGAGGGCACTGGCGGCCAGGCAGCGCACCAGGAGGACCTGCGCAGCTCTGCGGAGCAGCAGACCGCGCAGATAACGTAACCAGCGCGTGTGAAGACCTCACCCATCTTCCTTACACAAGGATGGCTCCACGTCATCGCTGGCATGTTCACTGCACACACAGGGGAAATTACAATTAGGTTTTAAAACAAGGTTAAGCAAGAGTAAACAACACAGATTGACTCTGGATCTACAATTAAGTTTCAAAAGTATAAGGAGAACATGACTAGCCATTTTACATAAAAAAACTCCACTTCATATATCTCTGTGTATTGTCGTTAATCAGTTAATAATAATTTAGCATTTATATAGCTCTGAGCGCTGCTTATTATTACCCACGGTGTGTGGTGCTCATGTATGGACCTCGGAAGGATAAGGGGCTGAGTTTGGCCCTGTCGGGATTCGAACCTGCATCAGCAGGCTTTGTACAGATGTCAAAGCGAGCGCTCTACTCGCTGTGCTATCGGACTAGCTAGCTCCTTGGATAATTTTGGCAACACCATTATTTGATATATACCACTAACAAGAAAAACACAATACCAACTTCATGCAAGCACGCGCGGGAGGATAGCTCTGTGGCAACCCGCGGCTCGTGGAAGCAAGACCACGCTGAGCAAATACAGGTTCGAATCATGTGCATGGAAGGAAAAAAAAAGAGCACGACCTACGGGTTATGTACGCGGTAAATAAATGCAAAATAAATAAAGGCAAAAATTAATAATGCCCTGAATGGCTGTGTTTTATTGTTGGTGAAATCTACATTAATCAGAAGCAATCAATATTGAGGTGGGAGTGCTGGATACTAGCTAAAGTGCCAGGCGCATTCCATGTCGTGTCTGCAAAGTTGGACCTGCCCTGGTGCCTGCTAGCCTCCTTCGCCAGAACCTCATAGGTGACACTGGCACTGCTTAGTCATGGGTGCTTTTTTATATTTTCATGCCAGGGCACTGGAGCGGGGGAGTGAGGAGGAAGGGGATGAGTGCACACTTGCTCGTTAGGATGATTGTCGTTGCTTTACCAATTAGACATTAGGCCAATTGTGCAGAGAGTGTTCATTTCCAGTCCTGAATCCTGTTGGGACCTTGACAGTATTCTGTGGGGAGGAGTGGGGGCAGGTGTGTTTGCTGCACCGGTTGGGACTGATGAGAGAAGCGTCAAGCTCTTGGATCCCGGCACTGAGTTAGGGGGCAGTAGAGCAAAAAGACACCCTTATCCACCCTGTCCCCCTTTAGGACCATGATGCTGCACTTCACCAGGTCAACAGGCGCCACTGCAGGTCCATGAGGGGCAGGGGTTTGTAACCTGAGGCTCGCCAGATGTTTTGAACTGTGACTCACCGGCACCACGCAGTGCTACAGAGAAGATTTTGAAGTAGTAGTATTTTGCACGCTATTTATTTAAATGATTTTTAGGAAGTAAAAAAGTTAGAACCATTTGATTTGATTTGATTCAGGTATTTATAACGGGCTCGTGACAGACAAAACGTAAAGTGGAGCAGCTGTAATTAACAATCAACCGAAGCAGAGTATAGACTGAGAACAATTTTAGCAGCAGGAGCGGCCACCGTCACATGATGTTACTCTATTGTTTGAACAAAAACGTTTGAATGCTTTAAGGAATTGGTGAAGTGTCTCAAAGGGCCCAGTCTCTCTTGGAATACTGTTCCACAGTTTGGGACAAAAACAGCACATCTTCTATCACTCCTTGACACACAAACAGATGAGGGAACAGTAAAGAGCAACAGATCTTTTCATCGTGAACACCTTTAAGGTTGACAGCGGCTAATCTTATCTCTCAAGTGGGCTGGCGACAATCCATTTAAGCATTTAACGATAAGGCACACCACCTTAGACTTAACACGCTCTTTCACTGCCAGCCAGTGACGTGCTCGACGAGATGGAGATACATGGGCTGATTTACCCAGCCTGCACACCAATCTAACAGCCACATTCTGGGCTTTTTGAAGCTGGTGGAGTTGTTGAGCTGGAATGCCCACCAGCAGGCTGTTACAGTAGTCCAGCTGAGCATTTGTTAAGGAACCCACCACTGTTGCATGGTCTTCTTCCGGGACATATGGTATGACCTGCTGTGCAGTCTCAATGAGTAAAACATTGCCTGTACTTTACCGCCTACCTGGCCCTCGGTACCCAGATTATCCTGCCAGATAAAACCTAAATATTTTACCCTGGAAGCGAACCCCAGCTCCAAGCCCAAAATGTTAGGAACTTACCATTTTTTGAAGGCTGTGAGTAGATGTCTATGTCCAAACAATATAAGCTCTGTTTATTAAGTGTTCAGTTGAAGCTGGTTAGTAGACTCAGTAACTTCCTCCAGGCAGTGTTTAACCCTAGTGAAAGTGAAAGTTGTGATGAATATCTGGGTGTCATCAGTTTAGGAATGATAATTCATCCTGTCATGCCTCAGGATCTCCATCAGAGTTTGTAAATACAGATTAAAGAGTAATGGTGACAGTGACGACCCCTGCGGTACTCCACATTCCATGTTAGTGGGATCTGAGACAAAACCTCCAACTTTGATCTATTGTTGATGGTCAATCAGGAACGATTCAAACCATTTGATAGCATGCTCAGAAACCCTCTCAACCATGTTCAACTGATCAAGCAAAATGAGGTGGTTGACTATATTATAGACTGCAGACAGGTCCAGCATCACTAAAATTGAAAGCTCACCCCTGTCAGCGACCTCTAGAAGGTAGTCCTGAACGGCCAACAAGGCCGTCTCTGTTCCAAACTTAGGTTGAAAACCCAATTGAAAGGGGTCCATAATGAATCTTTTTCCAGAAAATCCTGCAACTGCCAAGTAACAACCTTCTCCAGGATTTTTCCAGGCCCCAGGAGTCCTGCAATTGGTGGATAATTCTGGAGAGTCACGTGATTCAGATTAGGTTTTTTCAATATTAGTACCCAGCAGGGAGTTGGGGTTGGCAGCCTCTCAGCCAATGAGGAGGCCCGGAATGGGGGATTTACCAGCGGTAATCCCCCCTCTCTGAGCCGCTTAGTGGATGGAGGCAGCCATCATCCCCTGCCGGGGAACGAGATAAGTGTGGTCCTCTCTCCCTTCCCTCCATAGACATAATTCCTTCCCCGCCCCTCACCACCACTTACCTTCTTTTTAGTCCATTTCAGGAGCAGACACGCTGGAAACACTTCTGCCAGCGCAACCACTCCCGATCTGTGACAGGCCGTCATGGAAAGGAAGAAGGGACTACATGTAGTCCCTTCTCCTTTCCACGGCAGCCATTTTTTTGTTTACTTTGTTTAATGGGAACCATGGAAAGAGAAAATGGACTACGTGTAGTCCCTTCTCCCATTTACATGGCAGACATTTTTTTGTTTACATTTTACAATGGCCGCCTGGGAAAGTGAAAACTGACTTCATTTTACCTTCCCTGGCAGCCATATTTTTAAATGTTTTCTTTTCTCTTCCAAAATGCTCTTAGTACCCAGGACTTAAGAAGGGTCGGGGTAGTAATAGCAATAAACCCCTTGCAGGGGGGCATTACCACTTCAGGTAATGACCCCCCCTGCTCGGGGCTTACTGCTTAAATGGTGTTAGAATTGTGTTTTTTAGCCTCTGAGGAACTGGGCCCTGATTCAACAATTTATTAATATACTCAGTCAGAAATGGTGTAATTTCCTGAGCCATACGCTTTGCTGCATAAGCAGGCAAGGAAATATAGAGTCGTTTGTAGGTTTCAAACCTTTAAATAGCGAGTATACATAATTCTCAGATACTGGATGAAAATCAAAATGGAAAGTCGAGCTTACTATCTCCAGCGGCGCTATTCCTAGTGGGGACTGACCAGCCACCTGTTCTGGGGAGTTCCGGGATGCAGTCTGGCTTAAGCTACGATGTCTTTCTTAATAATCTCAATTTTCTCCTTAAATAATGTATTAAAAATATTGGCATGTGCCACGGATGGTTCAATAGTAAAAACCTTCCAGCTGGGTTAATAGAACTTAGATACAATAGAAAAAAGTTCTCTTGATTGATTTCTGGCTGCCACTATTTCTTTGTGTAGGATATGTCTTTTAACCTCAAAAATGGCTTTTTATTATAACTGATCAGATCCCTTCTTGCTCTTCCAACCCTCTTAGGGCTTTTGTTCTCTCGCCATTTCCGCCATGTTAGACTACCCAATTTACTCACGGGTACTAGGTTTTGGGTGTACCAAGGTTTGGAGATCCTCTTCTTTTTGGGTTTCAAAGGTACATTACTGGAACACATCAGATCCATGATCCTTGTCCCAGCTGTCAGGAATTCCTCAATTAGTAAAGAGTTATCTACAGAGTCTAATAATTCCTTAACTTCCGCTCATGAAATCTTATCCAGATCTTTACGTTTACAGACTAGTATTGAGGAACTATCTTTAGTGTCTTAATTATTCCCCATAGGAGGGATCAAGGTAAAAAATTGAGCGAAGTGGTCAGACCAGTGAATTGGTAAACTCTCTGATAAGGAGGTATAATTGCCTCTCACTACAAGCACATCCAGACAGTGGCCTTTAACATGGGATGGCAAGGTTCCTAGTGGGCACATCCTGTGGTTTTCTAAAATTCCCTAATGTTCTTTTGAATCTGGCCTTGTGGGGTCATCTAGCCAAACATTCCAGTCACCTGTAAATGATATCTTTCTGTATTTGCCCCCTGTAGTTGTTAAAAAGGAGTCCAGGTTTTCCAGAAAATGTCCTATATGGTCCAGGGGGGTCTATATCTCAACACAATTTTAACAGAAGACTTTGGGGACACTTAGTCATCTGTCTCAACTGCAAATCATCATCCGATTCAAGAATATTTAAATGGGATACTTGTAGTGAAGTCCTATAAATGACTGCAATATCCCCCTCTCTTACACACGTGATTAATAGATTGTATAAGACATCTTCTGGGAAGAAATCATGAAAGAATGCCTGAGAGACATCCAAGATCCACGTTTCAGTAATCAGGAGCATATCTAGATTGTATTCCTCGATGAGCTTGGCCACTTCAGCCCAATGCGCACAAGCAGACAGAGCATTGCTTAAAGCTGCCTTTAGTCCTATTTTATTGGCGCTAGTAGATGTTTTTAGTACTTCCTTCATAGGTCTAAAGATGCCCAAGTCCCTGGTTTTATTTAGAAGGCTGAGTAGTTGCATCATATTTATAGCCACCCATAGTTACTTGTATAACCTGCTCAAGAGCAGTGAAATAGCAGTGGAAGGGTGACCAACCTGATGGAACGGAATACAGTTGAGCACTCACGACCAAGACCCAGGACAGGCCAATGCTCCTTGCCGACGGCCGTCCAGGCCGTATACAGGCCAAAACAGGCTTTGTGTCAGGCTTCCGGCTGACGCTGGCCAGTTAAAGACTGTGCTGCAGCCCAATGCTGTCACTCGGGTGCGCGCCGAAGGTGTTGCTGGAAAATGGAGTATAAACTCCAAGTAAAGAGCTTTGTGCAAATGAAAACACCTCAGTTTAGCAAGAAGGCTCTCAAGCAGTCTACTCTAGATGATCGCACTATAAAACAAGTATTACAATGTAAAACTAAATATAAAAAGCAATGTTCAACCACCCCTATTTTCTTGGTTAAAAGCTACTATAAAATCCCACCAATGATCTAACATTGTTTAAAATTCTAGTCTGCTTCTCAATAGCACGATAACGCCTCAAAAGACAAGAGGACTAGGCAATAGGGTCACGCTGACGCACGGCAGTTAAATCCTGTGGCGCCACCCGATGCCTTCACATGGGTGCGCGCCGCAGGTGTTGCCGGAAAATTGAGTTTAAACTTCAAGTAAATTGCAAATGAAAACGGCTCAGTTCCCAATGGGAATATTTAATAAGGGTAAAGCTGATTTTTTTTTGTATAGATTTTCATTTACACCGAGTTATTCATGCATATTAAAAGATACTTTGGGTATCAGGCAGTAATAAAGCTGGAGTTTTTTCCTAGGGCACTAATGTGTACTATTGGTACAAACATATCCATGGAGTTGTGAAAGCAGGAGGACAGGCTTTTTTGAGTATTTGCCCTTTTTTAGTATCGAAAAGTGGCTGGTACACTCCTTATCTTTAGGACTACCCCCACATTGACTATGCTGGCTAGGACGGATTGGATTTGTAGTCCAAAACATATGGAGAACCAAAGGATGGAGATCAATGATTTATGGGGGCTTCATTAATTAATTAATTAATCATACGCGCTCAACCGGAGACCAATCTCTTAGTGCGGGACCGGAATTGGCTGCGTTCTCCTGCTTCCAAGACAAGCACGCTGCCCTTGAGCTATCCTGACAGTCCCTGGGGATCCTGCACAGCTCTCTTGATTCGACCAATTTGCATTTGGATGAACTTCATCTTCCACAGAAGTCAAGTCTTCTAAGTCAGAATGCAAATAAGGCAACAACTCGCAAATGGAATGTATTTAGTGCAGGGGAGAAACAGAACTGATATTCAAAATGAAGTAAAAGTTCTGTTCAGTAGATGTCACTGCAATCAATGGCCTATACTTTGCTCTATTTTTCCTAGGCCACATTCTTGTTTATCTATTTGCCATTTTATACGGCGTTACATCTATACAAAATGCTCCACAGTAAAGGCATAAAAGTCATGGGTGGAGGTGGAGGCAGAGGGGTGGTGAAGGGGTAGGGTGGAGGGAGCTGATACAAATACATAGTATAACATATACTGCTCCATCCTGATCAAGCGACTCTGTGAGAACCCATCACGTATCAGGCCCTGGAGTGGTTGACCTTCCTCCTCGACCGACCCACCTAGGTCCAACTTGAGTCCTTTCTCTCTACCACCTCTCTCTCTACATGTGGTGTTCCGCATGGCTCTATCCTCTCCCCTTGCTCTTCAATGTCTACTTAGTCCCTTTAGCCCACCTGATCTCTACCTTCTCCTCTAACATTCAGTGTTATGTAGATGACACTCAGCTCTCCTTCAGGCTCCCCTCAGCCTCCTCTCCGCTCTCGCTCAGTCCTCAGTCCTCACTGTCTATCACGATTGGTGCGCCTCCAACGACCTCTTGCTTGATGTCAGTAAGACAGAGATCCTTCTCATAGGCACCCCTGCTCCCATTTTCCCTCTCTTACTCTGGCTGCTCTCCCTGAGGCCTCTTCCTATGCCTTCCAGTGAGGCAAATAACCACGGTGTCATCTTTATCTCCACCCTCTACTTCTCTCCGCACATTACAGACCTTGCCAAGAAGGCCCACTACCAGCTGCACCTCCTCATATGTATCCTTTCTTTTCTAACTTTCCCCCCAGAACCTCGCTGTCTCTAAAGCCCTTGTTCTCTCTAGGCTGGACTACTGCAACAGCCTCTTTCTCAATCTTCCTTCCTCTACTCTCTGCCCTCTGAAATTAATCCAAAATGGGACTGAAAAATGTATCCTTGGCCTCAAGCCCAGGGACCATATTTCTCCAGTCCTAAAATCTCTCCACTGGCTCCCGGTGGCTGCAAGGATCAAGTTCAAAACCCTTTGCATCGTCCACAAGGCTTTCTGGGGCCCGCATTACATCTAACTCTCTCTTCCAAAATACCTTCCTTCTCGAACCCTTTGCTCAGCTACCTCCAACTCTCTGAGGGTCGGATGCTTCTCCATGCAGAGAGCTCAAGACCTTCTTTTTCTGCTCTGCTTTCTCTCTCTCTCCCTCCCCTACTGACCTACCTGTCTGCAGAGCCGACCGGTTGCTTGGCTATCTTTGGAATCTCACTGGGTACTAGGCTCCTCCTTGATCATTCTACCACGCACTTAGGGGCTGTAACTGTAACCTCTTTAGTTCCCTGCCTCTTTGCACTTAACCAGAGCCGCGCTGCCTTGGCTGCACTTACTCAGAGCAATGCTGCCCTGATTGCATTTCCACCTTCCCTCTCCCAGGCACTTCACCCTCTCCCAGGCACTTCACCCTCTCCCTACATCCTGCACTTTGCGTTGTCGTACTTGCATGAACTTAATGATGCAAAGCCTAGTAATATCACTTGTCTTGTACTCCCTCTATCTTCCCTCCCTTTTCTTGTCGCTCCTAGAAACACTTGTGTACAGGCGCATTATAAATTGCATATTATATCATATCTTAACAGGTTAACTCTACTTAGCCTTGTTGAGATGTTTTTGTCTGTCCTCGTCTAGAAAATTCAAAGTTTTATGTGTTAAAGCCAAGTGCTCATCAGCCATAAGGGTGGGAGAAAGGGTCAGTGTGTCCTGGTCTGGACACATGTTGGTAATGCACCCTGCTCAAAGTATTAAGTATTCCTATTTATTATTCCATTCTTAATGTCTATCGTCAGTCCAGCATCCTGATTAAATACATACCCAGCTTGCTGTCAGCAACTTTTCCTGGTGCAGCGATATCCTAGTGTCAACTCTCAGGCCAAACACAAGCAGGGTACCCCTTTCTTCCAGAGAACTGCACTGATAACGCCAGCAGCCCCTTTAACATCATTATGTCAGATTCTTTATAGGAGCACACATTCTATACAGCGTCACATTATTTGAAGGATCATTATTATTGGCTTCAAGAAGGAGGTGTGTGATGAGATTGCGAAATCAAAAAGGAGTTTGGAAGGGGTGCGAAGAGCAGAATATTCTATTAATCTTGAAAGCATTGATGTATAATTCTGAGCTACACATTCTGTGCAGTTTTCAGTAAATCGTTGTATTTTTTAAAGTCGATATCATTTGCGCAAACATGTAAAATCTAAAAGAATTATGGATACACATAGGACTGGAATTACAAAAGCGTTTTCCTATGGGAAAAATTGATTAAAAAAAGCTTTGGGGTCTGCTTTCTTTTCTGTTTAGTTTGGCAGCCTTGGAAACGCATGCAATGGCGCTATACACGCATTGGCTGAATTGACAGACTATTTTGTCAATATATCATTGCAATAACTAGATAATAAATGCACTTAGGGCCTGGTTCGTGGAATTATCGGTGCAGAAAATAGGGTACTTGTGAGCGCAACTGCGCAAATCCGCTTTAGTCGATTCATGGAATCGAATGCGTGGTACTTTTCCTGTACTTGCATGGATTTTACCCTGGTCAGGCAAGTCACTGCGAGTGGAGGAATGCCTTGCGCAAGACTCCGAGCAGAGTGTGAGCCAGGCTTACGCAGCGAGCAAAATAGGGTGCAGATCATGCGAATAAGGAATTACACGTGAAAATAGTGCAAATAAACACAAATTCATGGATTCAAACTCTGAACGTCGGGTCACAAAAAGGTTCACGCAAATCCTGGTACACTCCCGCCACCTGATCGCAGGCGTAAACGTCAACGTGCATCTATAACGTACGGGATACTGTAAGAGGATTCAATTCAACACTACAGCTAAGTCAATGCCTAGTCTGGGATACTGAATGGAAACCCTTATTGATATATCTTTATGTCCAGTTCATGAGTTCTGGATGACTACCCCTATATAACACCCCTCTCTTAGAATCCCCCTGACCCCACTGAGCCAAGAAGTAGTTCTGTTGTGCAAGTTTAAAAGGTTTATTTGAGAATGTAAACAATATATATATATATATCACTTTATAATAAATTAATAATTGAATATCACACTTAATCTGAGCAGTAATCAATAATGGATATTCTGGCACTAGCACACTATAATCAATGATGAGTGGGTATAGGATGGATAGGATAACAACAATACTTTTATGGTTTCAAAGAGATGCAATGTGGAATGAAAATGCAGTACAGAAAATAACTTGATAGGATTTCAGCAAAATACAATGTAATCACTTTCTTGGACAATTCACCCCCCCCTTTTTGCAATGTAAGGAGATGAAGAGGAGAGCACACAGTTCTTAGGAATGTAACCAAATAGAATTCAGTTCAATTCCCCCCAGCAGCTTATACAACAGATAGGAGTTTTGAAACACAGGCAAAATGCTTTGAATATGGTGACAATGCAGTGAAAAATATGCTGAAAATGCTTTTAATTCCCTTTAGGAGGTTCAGGGTGAGTGAGAGATTCTAGGGATGAGTGCAGGCCCACTTTAGCAATGATTCAGAGGTGGTGATTAAGAGGCAGACGAAATTTAGCAGTTCAGGCAAAAGCAGCTATCTTTCTACAAGTAAAGAAATCGGGCTCAATCGCAAATCGCGGCAAAATTCGCAAATGCGTGAATCGTGATTGCGGAGAAAGTATAGGGAGTAGGAAGTCGGTTCTAGGCTTGTTGGAAAGGTAAGATTCTAAGCTTTCAGAGGAAAACCAAGTTCCTAGCCCAAATGGTTATGGAGTTATGAACGATTTTGTGAAGGTTGTTTTTTGGATTTGAAATTTTAAAAGTTCAAAGCGACAGGTTACAGCTTGCAGCTAGAAAATGACAGGTGACAGTTAGGAGGCAGTTCTGGTTAGATTAAAATAGTTTGGATTAGATTATTTTAACTAAGAGATTGGTTCTGCACAGTTCTGCTAGGTACTCACAATATATTTTTGAAATAGGCCTCGCCACGGATCTGGTCAGGTTTTGGACTGGACTCCGGTTCTGGTCTTGGCACTTCACAGTGATCTGGGTCAGCTCTCTGGTTCTGCTAACAGCGGTCTGGGTCACTCTGGATCTCTGGCCTCTGGTTCTGTCCGGCACCAGTTCTGGCACAGTCTGGTCTCTGGGTACAGCACTGCTTCTGGATCTTTCTGGCACAGGGTTTTAGGCCAGAATCAACAGCTGGGTCCGGCTGTGAATAGTCTGCAAATGATTTTTGGGCCTGCTGACAAATACTTTTGCTTGCAGTGGGCCTTCTTGGTTCAAAGTTCTGTAGTCTCTGTTTAGCTTGGAAGTCTAAGTGTAGGATCTCTGGATGTGAAGTTGTCGGTCAGCATGCTCCGCAGCAAATGGAATTGAATGTGTCTACCTGTCCCAGCAGTCTCTTTTTATGTGTTTTGAAAGTGGGTGTGTGCGCAGCATCACTAAGCCAGACCCTCTCTCAATTTATCATTGGTCAAGCTTTCCTTTCTTTCTTGATTGGGGAAAAGAAGTGGAGTGTCAGAGCGATGTCATTATATGGCCTGCAGAAAGGACACTCCCCTGTCAAATTGCACACAAATCTATATTTGATCAAAAAGACATATTTCATAGATACACAGTGGTTTTAAATTACATGCACCCATCACATATCACATGAGGTATACTCCGTTCAAACTCTGCTCTTCCTAAGAGCTCGCATTCAGAAATGGCAACATTTTGCGTTTTTTAACTGGTTTTGCAATATTGGTTTTTCATAAAGAATTATACACATATACACGGCCTGTCCATACATACTCCAGTAAATTCCCATATCTCTAGCTTAAATACAGTGTCTGTGGTGTCAATAAATAGCAGGGTTTTGCCCCAGAACATCACACAAATTGGAGTTTGGGCTTGAATCGAAGGTACATTTTTTAAATTAAGGCTCTCAAAGTTATACATTCCTGTCATTTGATTACAAAGAGTTATCAGTATTTCTGTAAAATATAGATTTTGCTTTCAATTCAGTTCTCAGAGTGTTGGAGTCCGCCTCCAAGACTTGGGTGGGTCAGTGATCACATGTGTCTTCTGCTGGGAGCTCTTTGTGTGCAGTCAACAGTCAACATCAGCATAATCTATTCAAGTGCAAGAGCCTATTGTGTGGTCTCCAGGAGGCTGCCAGCCAGTCTGCCTTCTATCAATCAAGAGGTCATGTGAGATTCTGGCTCCTGGTGTGAATCTCTGGAGGTGAGAGGTTTCCGAGCCTTTGGCCTATTAATTAAATCAGATTGTCTTCTGGGAACAGCATGTGGTTAAGATTTTAATTAACTCCCAGCCTTTGATGTAAAGGCCTCTCCTGCAACTCCTGACATGCAGTTTCCCTGTCAGAGTTTAGACCGCTAGCGCCGCCCTCAGTCAAAAGCGGGTACTGCATGCATTTTTTTTGGATCAGTCTTGAATTCAAGCATTTCAAACAAGAGATATTACATGGAAGTATATTGTCCAGGTTCAACAAATGGCATTGGTGTAGTTCTGCAGTAAAATCATTTTGTGCCCATAAATTAGCCATGTTTGACCTGAAGAAAACGAATTCCCAACAGTTATGGGTTGTTTTTGGCAATCAGCTTTTCCCCTTTTACAATGGTTTTAGGCTCTGTGCTCTTCTGTGCTCACAACATAGGCAAAAATGGGTGGCACCTTGGGTGACCATCTTGGTGTGTGCAACTGCATGGTTCTCCTAGATCCTGGCGTGGATGTGGGCGGCGACAGCTGAACCCCACATCTACCCTGTCTATTGATTTATTTTTATTCCGGGATAGGATAATGGGCAGCGACGGCTTAATCCCCATGTCGATCCAGTCTATTGATTCAGCATGGGTCAAAACCCTGCACAATACACACCAAATGAAACGTATGCAGCCACAATGAATCTAGCATTTGTCGGAGCGATTGTGCATGGACACCGCAGGAGGAGGAGGATTGCCAGGGCAAGCATCTTCAATCCACGCACCACCCTATACGGAATGCGAGATGCTAGGTACATGCCCCCTCCCCCATATTATCCTAGACCTGGTCAGGGAGTGGGAAGTTGGGCTAACATCACCCACCATGTGCTCTCAACCCCTTAGCCCCCTCGAAAAAGTGCTCACTGCCTTACATTTCCTGGCAACTGGATCCTTCCAGCATAACACTGCCATAGTAGGTGGCATCTCCCAGGCCATGCAGTCACGCTGCCTACACCAGGTACTTGCATGTATAACTGCACAAGCTTCTTTGCACCGCCACATTTACATGCCAAGAACACTGGCAGAAAGGCAATTAATCATGTAGGACTTTTATGCTGTGGCACACATCTCACAAGTGCTTGGTGCAATAGATTGCACCTAAGTTGCGCTAAGTCCCCAAGAGCAACTGATCACCTATACTGCAACCGCACACATTGGCACTCAATCAATGATCAGGTTGTGTGAAATGCCATGGGCAACATAACTGAAGTGTATGCCAACTATCTCGGAAGCACAAAGAACAGTCATATCTTCCGGATGTCACCACTACACCGGAACCTGCTAGCTGGCAAGGCTCATTGGTGAGTATGAACAGACACACACCTGCTTGCACATTGCACACTTACCAATAGACACTGGCAACAAATGATAATGACAACCATGTATACATTTACAGGGGACAGTGCCTACCCGCTGAGCACATTCATGATGACGCCCATACGGAATCCGACAACACCACCTGAGGTAAGGTACAATACTGCCCATGTAGCGACTAGGGACATAGTGGGCACACATTCAAAGTGCTTAAGTCACATTTCCGCTCCCTTGACCACTCTGGTGGTGTTTTGCTAGATCATTGTGGCAGCATGAGTGCTGCACCATGTAGCCACATGGTGTGATGTCCCAGTGGACTTGATGGTGGGTCACCGCCCCCACCCACAGGCCCGACCGTGGTGCCTGGCTGGTCAAAGAGCACGTGGAGAGGCTGCACGTACCCAGCTGGTGCAGTCCTACTTTACCTAAAATCCTGCCCCTGTGGAGTGCACACGTTCCAGCCAGATCCCAGGTGCCATACAATGATGACCATGGGCCAATCTACGGCCTCACAAAAACACCCTGAGAATGGGAGAGCAAAATTGTGTGCATCCATTAGACACAAACCAACATGCACCAAGTGTGGCCAACTGAAAGACACGTAAATGGGAGTATACCACCAACACCATGGTAAGCATGGAGTGAAACCACTCATTAGGCACAGAAACATCACTAATGTCCAAAAAATAACTACCCAGAATGTGTGTTGCACAGATACATTCATCAAATTGCCAAATATCAATTATGAGCAGCCAGGCATTAATGGACTACAAAAGTATCCTTTACACCAATCCCCAAAAGACCAATGCAATAGGGTGAGAATGTGCATGACTGGCATAAATGCATTTCTGTTGCTTTGAGCGCAAAAGCATTGGTGTCAGGGTCCACATGTGACATACATGCAGCCAATATGGAGACAATTACCCCCATATAAAAAAGAATACTGAACAGGACACTATTGACAGTTGAGAAAAAGTGGTTGACACACCCAAATGAACATGGGCACAGATGCAGCAAGTAGCATAAACATTCCATTGCAAAATCCACAGTGTGTCATGACCATAAGCAGCATGGCATTGCACCAATCACCAACACAGTCACAGCAACTGCAAATAACAGTGGCCTGGCTAACCTCCTTTCTCACTGAAAAACCCTCCCAGGTCCAACTGGTGTCTTTCCATACTTCAATTTCTCTCTCCACTTGTGGTGTTAACCTGGCTGTGGCTTTTCAACCAATACCTAGCGTTCTTGCCCACTGCAAGGCTTCCTTCAGGTCCAACTTTTAGTGTTATGTGGATGACACCCAGCTTTCATTCAGGCTCCCCTCAGCCACCTCTTCTCCTTCTCTCATTCCAAACTAGCTGATCACAATTCAGGAATGGTGTGCCGCCAATTATCTCTGCCTTAATGCCAGATCCTCCTCACTGGAACACCATCTGCCTCCTTTCCTCTCTCTCTCTCTGGCAGCCCACTCTGGACCCTCTTACTGCTCCTACCTGTGAGGCTAAGAAACTTAGAGTCTTCTTTGACTCCACCCTTTCCTTCCCTTCTCACATCTCTGATGTATCTAAGAAGTGAAACTATCAGCTGCACCTCCTCAGACATAGTCTTCCTTTCCTCACTTTCCCCAGAAGCTCACTGTCTCCAGAGCTCTGGTCCTCTCTAGGCTGGACTACTGCAACAGCCATGTTCTAAATCTCCCTGCCTCTAATCGCTGACCTCTTAAACTTATCCAGAACAGGACTGCAAGACTTGTCCTTGGCCTCAAGCCCAGGGATCGTGTCTTTCCAGTTCTGAAATCTCTTCATTGGCTTTCATTGGCAGCAAAGATCAAGTTGAAGACACTCTGCATCGTCCACAAGGCTTTCTGGGGCCTGGGCCCAAATTACCTCCAACTCTCTCTTCCTAAACATCACCCCTCTCGAGCTCTCTGCTCATCCACTTCCAACTCTCTGAGGGTCAGTCGCTTTTCCAAGCAGAGAGGTGGGGGCAGATCTCTGTCTTCGGCTGGGGCCTCCCTCTGGACCAGCTTCCCTGCCTCTCTCAAACTTGAGAAGAACCACCTCCGGTTCCGGAAGCAACTCAAGAACTTCTTCTTTGCTTCCACTTTCTCTCTTCCTCTCCCCTACTGATGTCCTGACTGCTTCATGCATTGGTCACCTGGCTACCTTCCATACTTGGGTCCAGGCTCCTAATGTCCAGCTGCAATTTGCACTGCCTCCCGGCTCCCCTAGCACTTGTAGTCTGTTTCTGCAACCCTATAGTCCCTGCTCTCTGCAATCTTGAGCGCCCGTTGGCTGCACTTCTTAAACTACCTGCACTGATTCACACGCTGGCTGCACTTTTGAGTTACCTGCACTTCTCCCTCCATCCCCCTCAGCACTGGCCAAACCAACCCCTGACCACAAAAATGCACACAATACCTAGTGACATCAAAATATTAATTTTCAATATTAACAACCAAAGAGCAACAAAGGTGCACTACAAGAGAAATGCACGTTTTACCTGTTTCCTGTGCATGCATATGACTGCAAGTATCCTTTCAATCCCATCAGTCATCACATGATGACAAATGGATCGGCAGAGAAACACAAATCAATGTGAGAACAGCCAACACATCCAGGCACCCAAACACACAGCAATATGTCCCCCCCTGAGTGCATGCACAAACTGCAAACAACTCACATGCTGACCATCAACATGTGTTCTAGCACACATGCATACAGATCTGCACAATGCATGAAAATCAGACACACAAAACACACATATTGACAAACCCCCACCCATAACTCACACACTGCCTGAACCCTCAAATGCAGTGAATATCTATGTCACACCTACCCCGTTATCAAGCTGATTGCACATACTCAACACATGCATCTGGCACCTGTCAGCATGACAATGATCGACCCACAAAAAGTAAATCAGTGAGAACAATAAAAGGCTGAATCACCCTGGCTGTATTTTCCATTCCATGACATGGCATGCCATCATCAGCGTAGCACAGGGACAGTGCACTGAACACTGGAATGGTAGCCGATGATGCGAAGCCCAAGAACGTTTGAACCCAAATACCAATTGCACTGAAGACAGGATATTGCAGAAGGCAGTACTTCACAGAGGCAGATGTCATACCGGAAGGCTGGGCACCGAGGTAACTGGCATGAAACACACAAGCAGAAATGACAAAGCAATTAGAAACATACAAAATAAAAAGCATATAAAACAGAGCCTCCAATTCGAAAGTGATTGGTAATGCAGTCTTCAAATGTGCATTGAATCGAGGGTAGCATTGACATGCACCCAGAAGCTGTCAAAATGCTGCTTTAATCCCAAGGATGCACCATGCATGGCACATGTATGGCAAATAACTAACCTGCTCAATGTATGAAGCCTGATGTCTGTTGACAACATAGCATCCCAAACCTGTGCATCAATGGTGTCATGTGTGTGGATCATTCATAGGACTCCACAACAAGAATGGTGAACCCTGACCAAGAAATGTTAAATAGTGACTTCCATGTACATTATTAGTGAATCATTGTATGGGATGCAATATGTCAGGCAATACAAATGTGAAAAGTGCAAGCAAACACAAACCACCACCACCAAAAAGTGTCACAGCACACAAACAGCTGGCCCTGAAACCCTGCTGACAACTCAACAAGAAAGGCCCTACAGAGATCTACCCCCCACAACTACGATCCCACAACCTGCACAACCGTGAAAAGAGTGTGAAAACAGCATGCACAGACACATGACCATAAGAACACCATGTCACACATGCACCCACAAACTTTGACCCGTGCCTCACAAAACACGTTAACAAAAGTGAATGTACACAATGACACCCTGAGTGCCCTTCACTTACCTGCACAGGGTACCCACCTGGCCTGCATGCACTGCATCTCAGCGGAAACACATTCTCAAATTGTAAAGACATGCATTGCAACAACTTAAAGACAGTGGAGATACATGACAGCCATTTGGGGAATCAGAAAACACACATAGACCACCCAGTGCAGAAGGACCACATGGTGCATGAGGAAGACAGTACAACAGAGAAAGAGAGAGAGAGAGTGTGTGAGAGAGAGAGGCAGAGAGAGAAAGAGAAAGAGAGAGAGAGAGAGAGAAGAGAAGACCATAGCAAGGAGTACACTGACTGGAGTGGAGACAGGGGTTGACATGCCCAACATCACTGTGGATGAGGGCAAATAGAAGTTGCCCTATGAAGGATGATAGTGATATCAATACCTCTGGACGTACCATCATGGCATGTGATCATGGAAGGCACATAGAGGGAAAATATTCACATGTTGAGGCCATGATGGGCAAGACTGGTGGGAGGTGATGGACAGACTGTCAAATAATTGGCACATGTGTAGGGCCAATCTCTAGCCCTATCTCACACAAGCCAAGGCAAAAGCCCACCATAGCATGCATTACACAACAAGAAAGACACATGTACCTCACTTCCACGCAACTAAGGCACTGAAAGCATATACCCGTACCCTACATCAGCCAACATATACCCCTATTAGATAACACAACCAATGGACATGCAGCTGTACTGGCACACCCCAACACACCACACCCCTGAGTGAGACTGCCACAGTAAGTGTGCATGGATTCCATGGCTCACTTGAACCTGACACAGGGACACCAGATAAAGCGTTAGGAAGTGGAGTATGTAAGACATGCAACTACATTGTGGCGATGCAATGTACACCCACAGACTGCGGCAGTAAAAATAGAAGACATGTAATGCACACCAGTGATTATAACCAATAGTATAAAAACATGTACATAAGTCACCATACTGGGTAACGCAGACGCAGTCAGTCCGAGGTACACATGTGCATATCTGTCCAAATCAACATGCATTGTGACAAACATGCCCTGTGGAGTTAATGCATACAAACATACACAACAGAGTCACCAGAGCCCATGTCATCAAGCGCTGCAGTGTAGATTGTGCATACATGTCTATCAATGTGAATGGGACATGGTGACCAGTGGCCTGGCTGGGCGGGACAAATAAGTGAGAAGGAAGTGGATTTAGGATTGGCAACCGTTAAAGAGTAGTGTGCAGAGGGAGAACATCTGCAGGGCATGGTATGCAACATAGGGACTGAGGGAGTAGAAGGGTGGCAGTTAGGAGACATCTCCATGATCAGTGTGCCATGGGTCGGAGAACAGAAACCACCAGAGTGCAGAAGCACCAACAATGCATGTGGCCAAGCAGTATGTGCACCCACACACAATGAAACACTGACCATGAGGAATGTGACAATAGTGCTGCACAATCACTTTCAAATGTGCAATCAACATCATGAGTGCATCCACAGAAACAAGCCACTGGCATAGAAGTGCAAATGCAAATACACACACATGCATGTGTACAGGCACACATCAGCACAGACATACACCGTGATACAAGGTGAACACCACCAGCTGATCCAAATGTGTATGGCATGCAGAAACCATGGGGAACAATAACACTGGCAGAGCATGCAAGACAGTGTTCGGGTGGACCCCTAGGCTAGCAAAGCCTTTGCTAGGTGTCCGTGGGTGACAAACTCATGGAAGGCCTAACTCCTTCTCTTTCCCAAAAGAACTCAAGGTCCAAACAAGTAGCAGGGTACTCTGGGGTTTATTACAGCCAGCAAACCATAGGGATAACATTCACAGAGGGTAGTCCAGGCACATCTTATCACATTCTGGCTCGCAAGCCAGTTTTGGTGACAAGTGGTGTCACAACGTGCGTCACATTCTGGGCCCTTCTCCAAAAGCTAACTCCACTCCGGATAGGTTGCTGAGTGGTAGTTCCCCTGTAGGAGCCCATATAGTTTATTGGACCAGGCTGCGTCGGCTTGGACCATCCCCGAAAACTGATACTATTTGTTACAGTATGCAGACCTCGTGATTGGTCGGTGACCCCATCTACCCACGCCTAGGGCCATGATTTCTGATTGGTTAAGCTGCGGGCCCCCAAGCCTGGGACAACCTCAGTTCCCAGCCCGCTAGACACTTGTTCACAGTGCATGTGCAACTATGTGTTTGTGATGTGCAACAATTTGTCTGTTGCATAATCATGTGTAAACCATTGCTGCCATGAGAGCGCTCCGTTTCCCAACGCAGAACTGTAGCTAGAGTGTAACAAACTTGTTGCAACCGTCGTCTGGTCCGAGGGAAGGTTTGCTCTTCCCATTTACCAAATCTTGGATCCTCATCAGCTCGGCTGCATCACGTGCTTGGAGACCATGTTTGTGAACACAGGAGCTCAAAATTATTCTGTATTTGTCAGAGAACATGCCTCTCCTCCAGCTGGTGTTACTTTGGTACAGAGTGAGGAATGTCATTTGCAACATTGCAACCTTGGCAGTGGTTTTGTTCCCAGCGCAGAGAGTCTGCTTGCACAGCGTTCTGTGTGGCTTAAGGTTTTTCTAGGACGATCATGGCCTACTCAATTTTCTAGGCTTCTACTTTATGCATCTTTCATAGTATCCATATGTTAGTGTGTCATGCCAGTCAGGACCCTTGAGTGCTCCTGACGTACCATGGAGTTATTTGCATGTAAGAATCTGCAAGCATGTATACAAACAAGCTCTTCTTGCTTCTTACGTTCCTGCGTTGCTGCAGCAAGCCTAATGGCAACATAATAAACGTGCAGGCAGTATGTATGTGTCACTGCCGTCTCACTCATAGAGCTGTATGCAAGTGTTATTCGTTTAGTTGGGTGTGTGAGTGTCCAGAATGTGCTGATGGCACGTGTTCTCAGTAGCTATGTTATTGTGATGTCTCTAATGACTTGAAACATAGCTTTTCGTCGCATTAGTCGATTCTGTCCATATAGGTGTCTCCAGCTCCCTCCTGTGCGTCTTTGTCCACTCAGGGTAGTGTTTGTACTGCTGCAGGTTTTTATGGCCTTATAAGAATATATGAGCCAGAAGAAATAGAATCACTTTGATGTGATATGACAAACCAAATGACGTGTTCTGGTTGCACCAAGCAGCTAATGCTACTGCATGGTTGTTGTTGTGTGTGCCTGACGCAAACATACCCACATAAACAGACACAGAGGTAAAACATAGGATCTCTGCCTTTAATGCATGTATAAAAATAACGATAGGCTCTCTTTGGCTGTTTTAGACTAACTATACATTGATAGAGTTTGTTCTATGTTTTTTAGATACCTCGAGGCATTGCACATTTGACTCTGTGACATTCGGTACTTGTGATTACTGTGTCCTGAAGAAAGCCTTACATACACGACTAATCAACCAAAATAAGGAGAAGTCAGTGTGGGATTAAAATATTAAGGCTGGAAACGGATTGGTGCACGTCAACACAAAGATATTGGGGATTGTTTAGCAAATAAAGATCAGGCTAATCTAAAGTCACCCATGTGTTACTAACACCACCACTGATGATTATCAAGCATTATGTGAATGCAACACAAGATCAAATTATAGATCATTTGTCTTTTTTATTTGAGTTTTTTATGTATAATGAATTTTTGCAAATGTGACCAAATTGTCTGTTTTATTAGAAAATATAATAAATTGATGAGTTATTTTTGCTAAAATTGAGCCTGCCATCTCTTTATATTTGTTAAAAGATTGATGACTTATGAATACATGCTTTTGGTGTGAGACCCAGGTGTGTGACCTCCGGTGAGGATATGAAAAGGTAGTTTGTTGGTACCCTCCTTTGTTGGCTCTCCCAGTACCTCTACTCCTCAAGAGCATCTTCTTCCACATTACGTGTCTCAGTATACAGCTCTATGGTTTTGGTGCAGTCATGGGCCCATTCTCCTGGTTGGTAAACATCTGCCATGAATAGTGCTGGGTTTACATTCTAGCATCTTACTATCTTCAAATCTGCTCTATCTATCTCATACCCTGACGCTTTTTAGGTCGTCAACGTGCTATTTGACTTATGCAGTATCGCAAAGAGGTCGTGTTCCACGTAAAGGGTGGTTGTGCACCCCATTGTTATTGTTGAGGCCCTTTCTACTGAGAATGTTGCAGCAGCCAATATTTGTTCACACAGATAATGTCCTCTGATTATTGGGTCAAGTTGTCGACTGTAATAAGCAATTGGCTTATGGCCCATTCTTGTTTTTTGGGTCAGTACTGCTTACATAATGACACTGTCGGCGTGTGAAAACAGGAAGAGTTCCTTTTTGTAATCTAGGGTCCCTAACACTGGAGCTATGCATATTGCTTCATTCAGCTCATTGAAGGCTTCAGTCATTTCTCTTGTCCAGCCCAGTGTCTTTGCCTCTCTCTGTGCTTCCTTGAGGTCAGTTAGGAGTGAACATGTGTAGGTACTGTAGTCAAAGACCCATGTTCTGCAATAGTTGCATAAGCTGACAAACGGTTGTAGTTTTCTCACTGTTTTAGGTTGTGGAGTGTTAGGGTTTTTTGAGCTCTTTTCGGGGCAATGTGTCTGCTATTTTTGGAAATCAACTGTCCATTACAGCACTTCTTATTGAAAGTACTAGAGTTTGGCCTTGTCTACCTTATACCCCTTTTCTGCTAGTACTGTAAGCATACGTAATGAGTGTTTTCTGCATTATTCCTCTGTTTGGCTACAGATGAGGATATCATCTATGTACTGCAAGACAATGCTTTCGGTCTGGACGTTCCCTAAATCCATCTGTGTATAGATGGATTGTGATTCGCAGTACCCTTGTCGTAATCTAGTGTGTTTCCATTTCTGATTGCAGTACATAAAGCTGGTCAAATCTTGTGAATCTGGGTGTAATGTGCTGAGAGAAATGTGTTTGTAAGATCAATAACAATGAAACAGGTGGCTTCTGCTGTAATGCTGCATGGGATCAATGTGGGGTTTGCTGCTACCGGGTACTCTGCCTCTACAATGTGGTTAAGAGAGCGTAAATTGTTGATAAAACACCATGACCCCCCATTGGCCTTGCGCACAGGGTACACTGCAGTGCTGCATGGAGACTCTGATGGTACTAAAATGCCTCTCTCAATGAGGGCGTTGATAGTTTCATAAATGCCCTAATCTGCTTCTTTGCTCCGGGTTTCAATTTGATCCTCACTCCACCTATACTTTTTATGCATCCCACATCATAGGGTCTTGTGGTCCATAGTGGGTCGGGTACCTTGGCTAGGTCCTCCTCCCAGAATGGTGGTGGTGACTCTAGTACCAGTGCTATTTTCTGTGCAACCTCTCTGTATGTGATGCGTAACCAGAAATGCACACTCATTTCCAACATCATTTCTGCCTCCCCTCTGTCTTCTGAAAACAGCTCCTCATCTGTCACGTGTGTTAGCCTGCATACCTCTGCCACTGCAATTATTGCCCACCATGCATTCCCTTTGGCATCAATTGCATGTACTGGAACCCAATCCTTTCTTGCTACAATTCCCCGATGTCTATGGACACAATTGTTCCCTCTTTCTCATCTAGTGGTGTTTCTGATCTGAATAGGTACTCACCTGGTCTCCTCCATACTTTCCCTGTCATTCCTGGCATCCATGCAAGGGCAATGTCTGTCCCGTACTGGAACATATCGGGGTCTGATGGCTCCCCCCACTGTACAATATGCTTGAACATACAGTGTTACAGTGAGCATGTGTATTCCTGGTGTGGAGCATACTATGCCCTTGTCTGTGAGAGATTTTATCAGTAAATGGAACCACTTCTCGAGCCCCACAGAATCCTTGAGTGTTCATGGCATGGCCTGACAATGCATATGTCCCTTCCCAGATGCACAACCTAGTCGCCCCAGTGTCAACACGAATGGAAAACGTTTTGTCATATATCGCCACCCTTATGCGAGGTTTCTCTGCTGGATTCGATGTGACCGACAGGATGGGACACAACAAGTTAATCTGTGGGCTGTCCTGGTGTGGGTACAATCAGGGGAGTTGCTAGGTCTGGAAAAGACCCGGGGCTACGCTGATGTCGGAACTGTTGGGACTGGGGGCTAGCTAGTCTTTTGGCTGTAGCTCCTGAGATTCTATCTGGTGCTACAACCAAAAGATCAGGGGCTACAGCCCTCTTAGCCCCCCCCTAGCAACACCCCTGGGTACACTGATAATCCCTTCCCCATGAAAGGAATGCTCCCCAGTATCATAACTCCTCCCAACCATCTGACAGGTACCATTGTCATCGTGTCCATGGGTTCTGGGGAATGACGGTCCTGTATTTGTGTTTACTGTTGGACTGCCTGTGGATATCGGGGTAGTGGTGCTGTCATTGGTAGTGCTGTTGCTTGGGGTTTGTCATGGGTGGTGTTGTTGGTGCAGCCTGAAGCTGTATCTGTACTGTGTGTGTGGCCTGATGTTGTATGTTCTGTAACTGTTCTTGTTGCTGCATGTCTTGAGGGTAATAGCCATCCTGTCCACCATAGAAACCCTGCTACCTCTATTCTCCCCAACCTTGTTGCATCCCCCTGTTCCTGCATGCACAGAAAATATGTCCTAGCTGCCCACAGGTCCAGGACTGGGGTGGCTTCCTTGCTTGCCATGGGAATCCTCCCCCTCCCTCTCCTGGTCCCTGTGACATTTGCTGTGTGTATCCCCTGAACCCCCCCAATGGTTGGTGTGATTGTGGCCTGAAACCTCGCCCCCTTTGGAAACCATCCCTCCCTTGGTAATTCTATAAATACCCATCCCTTCCCATGTACCCTCCTCCCACGGGCAGTGCATATTATTGTATGGGGTTGTATGGCATCTGCTGTTGGTACTGGGGTTGAGGTGGAGTGGCAGGTGCTTGTGTCTGTGGGTTAGGACTCATTATTAGCACTCCTTCCAGTGCATATTTTGATAATTTCTTTTGCACTACTTAGCTTTGTTTGCTTTTCTCTCGTCTGTCTTTTGTTTTGCTTTCTCCTGCCATAACCTGCAATGGTGCACTATGGTGAGTTGTATTTCTGGTCATGCCTTTGCCTCCATCCCCACTAATTTTTTCTAACTATTCTGTACTTGTTCTGGTAGTCCTGGTATCCAGATATGATAAAAGATTGCTATCATTTTATCCCACGTCTCTCGAGTTTCAAGGTGTCAAAGCTCTTGAATCTCTTGAATGTAATTAACAGAGTCCTCATTCTCACCTATGTTGCATGACTTAATAACACCCAAAGTCTGACATGTTGGGATATTGTGTCCTTAATGCTTGCCATTCTGCAGCTCTACAATTAGTGAATGGTGACGCATCATGGTCTGTTTTTTGGATAGCCAACCCTGGGAACCCCGCCCTTTCAAGAATTCATCGGCTGCATCATCCAATATGGAAACCAGCAAGATTTTGACGTTACCCACTGCCAGTCTTTGCCCAGCAGTCAATTTCTCCATTTCATAGATCCACTTCCCTGCCCAGGCACTTAATGAGGGTAATCAGTACTTGCCATTGTCCTTGTCTTTGTGCTTCCAGGGCACGTATTGTGGTCTTGCCCCTCCCCGCTCTAGTAAAGGCATTTGTGAGTATGCTGCTCTCTGCTCCGATGTCCGTCTGTACTGCCTGATTTGGATGGGCCCTCTCTCATACTCGATATCTCTACATACCTCTATCTGCTCTACTGCAGGTGTCTGTTGTAGGTGGTCATGTATCCCAGGCTGTCACCCCCTGGAGCAGGAGTGTTCCCTGGATTGTGTAATCATTGCCTTGTCCCTCCTACGCCCTGGGACATCCCGTAGTCTGTTATTGTGTAGTGTCTGTGGGGCCACCCCTTCTGCTATGTCTTGGGTTGGTTTGTCTGTGTCGTGCCCTCTTCACCTCTATTCCTGTGACCTGCACTCCCACAAAGTCCTTTCACCTGTCCTTGTGATGTAGAGCTTGCTGGGCCCCTCCCTCTCCTCAACACTATGGTCATCGTTATGGCCAGACTCTTCGTCCATGTAACTACCGAACCCAGTTGAACATTTTAAATTCTGTGTTATTAGGTTAGAGTCATGCTGTGTATTAAGATTAATGTCTGTTAATTTGCATGCGTTCTCCTCCTCTGGCACCCCCAGGCGTGCAGCGCCGTATCCTGCTTACCCTCCCTTGAGTACATCTGCGCTCTCCCGTTCGGTTTGGTCCGCCTCATCACGTCTTTTCCTTTCCAATTCTACTTTGATTTTGTCACTTACCCGTCTCAACTCCTGTGCATCCTCATCCTCTCTGTATTGTTGCCTTGTCCACCTTTCCAACCTCAATTGCCTCAGTCGCTTCTCCTCATACTTACGTCATGCCTGCAATGTTTTGTTCCTCCATAACGCCATTTCTATCTCCTTTTTCTCTTCTCACAGCTTCTCTATTTCCTCTCTCTTCTTCTCCATCTCTTCCCTTTGCCTTTCCTCCTTTGTATCCCTCTCCACTATGTCCCTTCGTTCCCTTTCTAACATTGCCAAGTGCTCTCTCCGTACGTGCTCTCGCAACTCCAGTTTGTTTGCTAATTCTTGTTTCGGCTCGCTGTCCTCACGTTCTAGTCTTGCTTCCTCGTCCCCTTGGTGTTGCTCCTCCACCTCTACCTGCGTTGCTCTTCCACAACATCCTTGTCCCAACTCCAAGCTTTCTATTGCCTTTGTTGCACCCTCGGTGTCCCTGTTGTCGCCCCTTTAATTTCAGAAGTATCTGTGCTGCTATCTATTCCTCTGGCCTTATCACAGCAAACTCTGTTTTCACGTGCTGACGTCCCACCTCGTGGAGTTCAGAGCTGCCGGCCACCTGCCCTAAACCTTGTTGTTCATTTTTTGTTGCGGGAGTGGTTTATACGTAGGGATTTGAAACCCCTTGGCTGCTTTTAGTTCTATCAATGGGTATATGCCCTCTTCTTCATCTGCATCGTCGGACACTACACTAGGCTGAGCTGGAGGAGGAACGGAAGGGTCTGATCCCTCCTCCTTTACCTCCTGCTGGCTCATCATCCGTGGCCTGTCCTCCTGGAATATACGCCACAGTTTAAATATTTGCATTCGGTTAGCTAATTTCTTTCCCTTGTAGGTGCTCTGTAAGTGGGTCAGCAGTGATTGCAACACGTCTTTGGAGAAACTGCGGTTAGGCCTTGCTATCTTGCCTTCCGTTCCTTTGGACCATTTTACACTGTACTTTACTATATTATCCTTATACGGGGGAAGGGTGTTGCACATGTGTTGTATGGGTGTTACCGCCCGCTGTACATAATCCCCACCTGATGTACGAGGGATGCATTGCATTTTAGGATTTTTTACCCGAGCTCTAGTCGAGCATTTCGATAATCTGCTGTCAAGTGAGAAACGTTAAAATTCAATAATGTATCACTTTTGCGTATTACGAGCCTTAGTGGCTCTGCACCTTACATGGTGTTCTCCGTGTACAGCCCCTCCTTCACTAGCACTGCCGTTTTACAGTACACCACCTCAATCATGCACATGCGCCGTCCACGCACCGCCACTGGTTCACCTCTATAGCAATCTCTATGATGCAATGCTAGCTCCTCACCGTCACAACATACCATCCTATGCACCAACCTATGGGTGACGTCACCAAGCTAAAGGTTTGACAAGATGTACATACACAGAGCAATGACCCGTTGCCTCAATCCCGCACAGAAAAGCCCCACAACCCACCATCCACAGAGCTGTCTTCCCACCACTCCGGGGTGGAGTATACTCTTTGATTTCTCGTGATTTTCTGCACCTGCCGCGTCGCCTAACGTGTGAAACACCTTTCTCCAACAGACTTAACCAGCTAATGCACCTTCTGCAATCTAGGAGAGATTCAGCTAACCCTTACAGGGATAACGATATCTACGCTTCACGCTAAAAACGCCCCATTCATAGGAATACCTAATGTACATACGTTTATAGTCCATGCCTATCAAGTCAGTAGTCCCCGTTGTTCACCAGAAGCTTTTACCACTAAGACTGAACGTTTCCTAGACATAGAAAAGGGACACCTACCTCCGCTCCGGTCCCTACTATCATGCACGTGCTACTACTATTCATCACCACTATTCACTATAAATCCCAGAATCACAGTTAACACCTCCCTCCTCCCACATGCGTTAAACCCACTGACACAACACTGACACAACACTGTGCTTTTTGTGTGAACCACTACTTACATTGTGCATCTATAGATGCTGCTCGGCCGCTGGCTCCCCATCAACCACTCGTCTCAACATTCTAGTCTGCTTGGCCACCTCATCGACCGCGGGAGGGACATATTCCCAAGACGGCTCTCAACGGCCTATCTCTGGTTGCGCCATCCGGTTATCTCGTAATTCCCATGAGGGTCTAGATCTGATGGCTAAGGAGGCAGCTTCTGGTCGGGTTGACATCACAAACAGTGTCAGCAGTGCCTCCAACTTGTTAGTGTGGACCCCCAGGCCGGTAGAGCCTTTGCTAGGAGTCCACGGGTTCCAATCTGATGTCTGCGTATCCATAGTAGGGACAATGGTTCTGCATCACCTTCTTCCTGGTAATGACCTTAACCTGCTCATATATGGTGGCGATTCTCCTCTCTCACTATGTGCTCGTCCTTTAGGGCACTCGGTATATGATATAGGATTAGGCGTCATATCCTTAGATTGTTCTAAACCTGACCATCTCACTTGTTTGTCTGACAGTGTGCATCCCTCAGGCCACATGTATCTTCTCCCTCCTCCTCACAGAAGGTTTCCCTTTTTTCAGCTGACATATTTAGGCCCCAACTTATATGACTCTCTTCCCTGTCATCTATGTTCAAAGTCAGCCAGTCTAACGATAAGGCTCAATACTCAAGACTAAACGGGCTTTCTTCTTTATCTCGCGACTGAGCAACTATAGATCGATCTTCCTTTCCCTTGCTTATCAATTCCCCTTTTGACCTCATTTCCTGATAAACTTTATTGATCCTGTCTCCAATGTTTCCTATCTCAAAACTCTCATCTATGTTTACCCTAGATGGTCCTGGCATTGCCTCCTTTAACAGAGCAAACTCCTATAGGTTTATTTCAAGTGGTTATGCCGTTGCTCTTTGTGGCAGGAAAAACCTCTCTATATGGCTTCATGATATTGCTGGACATGGTTCCAATAACCCCTTTTGAATATGCTCAATGTCGCTTTGCCTTTGTCTCCTTTTTTGTTCCATTTCTTTGTCTAGTTCCCTTCATTTTATCGCTTACCATCTAACCCGTGCCTCCTCTTTGCTTTTCTCTTCCATTCTTTCATTTGCTCTATGCATTTCCTCATCTCTTCATCTTTGCATTCTTTATAATGTCATTTCTGTGCTTCCTCTCCTTCTCTCTTTCTTTCTAGCCCACCCTGTTCTTCGAGCACTCTCATGCTTTTGTTGCTCCTCTGCCCTTTCTTCCTTTCTTTTTTGTTCCTCCTGATAGATTTGTTCTCGTCTCTGTCTATTCTTTCTTTTATTCTCATCTTCCCGTCAGCCTTTTTTCTCGTTTTCTGTCTTTTCTATCTTGTTCAGCTTGTTCTTCCCCTTGCCTAACTTCATTGATGCTTTTCCCATCAAGTTTAAGCAAAATCTGTCCACCCATCCAGTCGTTCTGTACACGCATTATCTAGTCAGCTTTTCCTTTTCTCCCTTCCATTTCTTAATCTCTCGTTCTGTTTCTGTGGTCAAGTTTGATCGTTAATTTTTCTCCTCCTTGTTCTGCAAGGCCTTAAAGATGTCTTCCTTTCTCTTACTCTCTTAGCAACTGTCACCATTGCTATACGGAGGTGGCTCCTATATCAGATTACTATACCCTGTTGCCACTTTCAGTTCTCGCAACGGATATAGTTCTAAATCTTCCCTACTATCACTGTTTACTTCCGGTGGAGTAGGGGGAGCAGAAGGCTCAACACCCTTCTCCTTGCTCCGGTTAAGCATCCATTCCTCAGGTGACGATCATCTTGCTCCTCCTGATACATCTTCCAGAGCGCTAAAATATCAAACCTTTCCTCTAACTTCTTTCCTGTGAATGCTGCATGCAAGTATGTGGTCATGTGCTGTAATACTGCTTTTGAGAGTGATCCCCCACAACATGAACATCTTATCTGCAGTGCCTTTTACCCAGACTGCCCTGTACTGTTTGATCTTGGTCATGTGTTTTGGCAAGGTTTTACATATGTGCAGCAGTGGTGTGACTTCCCCCATTTTGACCAAAACAATTGACTGTCTATACTTACCAGCATTTTCACACAATACGTTTCAGAAAAATAACAAATATGAGAGTGCTCCACACTCGCCGCTCAAGCCTTTACTTCTCAATACTTTCAAGCAACCCTGCGGTCGGCGCCGACAATGAACCAAGATAGATAGTATCTTTTTACCTCTATTCAACACAGCCTATTCTTGCTGTTTCTCCCAATAATTCCTTAAAACATAAATTCACAAAGTTTGAATTGTCTTCTTTATCAGACCTGTCTGCATGTTGCCTATGTCTATCTACTTGGATGTTAAGACAATGGGCCTCATTACAAGTATGGTGGTAAGGCAACACCGGTGCCAGTAGCGCTACTGACACTGTTGCTACCGTACCGCCATACTATGAGTTCTGCTCCCGGGTGCCCTTGCAGCCCCCAGGTCTGACCTGGTGGCTGTACCGGCACCCGCGAGCAGAATAGGATGTAGCATTGTTAACGTTATTAACGGTACTGGTGCTACCACCTTCCCCATTACCATTGAGGCCTATGGGGCTCAAATGGGAATGGGGATGTACCGGGCCCGGCACCAGAGAAAGGGCAATTACTGGGTCTAGCTGGGCTGGAAAAGCATGGTAATTGCCCATTTGCAGGTGCCAGACCGGATGCGAGTTTGTTGGTAGCCTTGCCGGTTTCATCAGCAAGTCTACCTCCAACCTCGTAATGAGGCCCAATATCTTCTACACTCCTTGAGCGAGGACTACAGGCTATCAGATGCTATACGTATCTCTTTATCATACACCTTGATGTTCCTCGTCATGCACTGAAATATCCCCCCATTACTTTATATTACCAAAAGCTCACCCCCACAGTTTTCCACTCTCCTTAGCCTACTCACCATTCGTTTTTCAGCTTTAGGCCCTCAGTATAATCTCCCCTCCTTCAATATGGCCACTGTTGCCTTCAGTCCGCTCGGCGCCTGTGGAAACCAGGAGGGATTTCATCCAAGAAGGGCCCGTCCCACCTATATCATCTTTACTTGCAGGCTTGACCATTTTGGCCGCTCTCCCTAGGAAACTTTGCATCTTTCCAACTAGATGGCGGAGGGTATCAGATTATCTGAAAATCTCAAGTCTACTAAACCAATGGATCTTTTATCTAACCATCCGAAACGGTAACACTTGAACCTGTATGGGCCCTCTAAGATGAGGTGGCGCTCTTATAGAATAGGTGGGGATGCAGAAGTTACTCAAACAGAAATAAAAAGATCGACTCAGAAAGTTCACAAAAGGTACGCTGTTTTATTAACAATTCTCTAAAACAGGGAGTACAATGGACATCAACAGAGTCTCATGGCAAGGTCTCAACGATTTACTTAAAAAACAAGCTTTTATAGTAAATCTTCATCATCACTGATGTCACACAACGTGGTAATCTGTAAAACTTATACTGGATTGTGGTTGGCTAGCGGAAAACATCTACATATACTTTCTATGGGGTGTGGGTTGTGATAGGACCTCCATTGTCAGGTGGGCAACTAAGCCCTCCTCTAGTGCAAGTCATCTTCATCGTCATGAAATACACGACGATTTCTTGTTTCACAAACAATAGGGCTCTTTGATACGAGGCCCTCTATAATTGGTTGGCACGCTTGTACCCTTCTAGAATATTCCACTTGCCAGCAGCATGCAAGATGGTACCCCAGATGTTGGTGGGTTGGGCTTGACCATGCCTCCCCACCCGATTAGCCCAACATCTATCATCATTCTTACTTTCTGTCATTCAATTAGCCTTTGAACAATGTAAGTGGTTTCAACCCAGCACTCCACCTAAGTCAATGCCTAGTATGGGATGCCCAATGGAAACCCTTATTTATTTATTTATTTATTTATTTATTTATTTATTTATTTATTTATTTATTTATTTTTGTGTTTAATTGTATTAACAATTTTTACAAATTCTGTCCAGATTTTCTTGCGTTTTTCACTGTTTCCCATTATGGATATCGTGCAGTTTTCTGTTTGCTTGGACTACCAATGAAATTTTCTTTTATAGATTAATTTCCTCCAGCTTCAGTTTTTCCAAAAGATTTGCTGTAGCCACTGTCAAAGATGTGGAATTGCCACACATTAGCATATTCCACCAAGTTTCTTCATTTGTGGTTAGGTGCCGAGCTCTGTCTGGATTGAGATAGATGGTTCGCAGGTTTTCCGTTCCTGAGCAATGAAGGAGGAGATGGCGTAGTGTTTCGGTTTCCATCTTCTTACAATAGCGACAGTTTTTGGTAGTTGGCTGTTTTCTACGAAAGAGAATCTCATTGGTTTTCAATAAGTTTATCCTTGCTCTTAAAAAGGTTGTTCTCAGTCGTTTATCTGGAAACTTTTTTAGATAGTTTCTGACTTCGTCTATTTTTTGCGTGTTCGTTGTATGGTGTGTGGAGACTGTGAGATCTTCTGCTTTGTCTAGAGTCTCAATCCAATCTTGTATTTTAAGTTTTTTCTTTATTTTTCCCGGGATCCGTTCTATGTCCCATTCTGAGCATCTGATTTTGTCAGCTTGTTCCAGTAGTCTACTGTACCAGCTTGTTATCGTTGTTTTTTTTTCACTCTTCAACTCTTGAAGTATGATGTCCAGGATTTTTGGTCATGGGTTCCTTATGATTTTACCCAGGAATAATAGGCTGTTTCTCGTGACCACAGATTCCAATGATTGTAGACTCAGTTCGCGTCGAGAGATTGCAATGGGAATGGAGTTTGGAAGTCGTAGTAGTCTGCACCAAAATATACCTTCCAGTTTAGCCCACAGTGTCTTCGGCAGATGTGGCATGGCTTCGGCTCCGTAGGTCAGAGTTGGACAGACCTTTGCTCTATAAAAGTTTATGAGTGGAAGAATTGAGAATTTCCCGAATTTCCTATCCAAAGACACTGCCTGTGCTGCTAAAGTTTTTGTTTTGGAAAACAGAAGTACTTGCATCGTTTTATCAATTTTACTGGATGAGAGTTTCACCCTAGGTAAGTACAGCTTTTGACTATTTCTAGTTTCTTCGAATTTGCGAACCATTGCGAACTTGTGTTCGGTCTCGTCGGTTTTTCTAAGACCAACATTTTCGTTTTTGATGTATTAAGCTCCAGGTCATTTTTCTTCAGATAGGCTGTGAGACTGTCTATTTGTCTCTGGAGTCCAATTGCTGTTTGATCTATTAGTAGAATGTCATCTGCATACAGCAATCTTGTCACTTTTGAATCGCCTATTTGCGGAGGAAATGATCGAGTGTTGTTTTCGGAATCTGCTATGTCGGCCATATAGGCCTTATACAGCGCCGGCGCCAGAGGGCAGCCTTGTTTCACACCTCTGGCCGTTTTTATGCTTTCAGACATCAAGCCTGCTTCGTTGAGCCGGATTTTGATGGATGTTTCGCTATATAAGGCTTTCACTCGATCAAGAATGGATGGTGGACATTTTTGTTTCTCCAGTTTTCTCCACAGTTTTTCCCTATTCATGCGGTCAAAAGCTTGGACCAGATCAATTGAGGCAATGAATATTGATGGTTGCCCCTCAAACACTTTTGATTTTAGGATGCTAATCAGCATAATGTTGACTGACGTTCCCAAATTCTTTTGGAACCCTGATTGGAAGGGGTCCGTTGTTTTTTGCCTCTTTCTGCCATATCTGGAGTTCGTCCAACAGCAGTGATCCGAAAAGTTTGCCGAGAACATCTAATAGTGCGATCGGCCTATAATTTCTCGGGTCGTCCCCCAGGGCCCTTCTTATAAATTGGGACGATGTTTGCTGTCTTCCACGTGTCAGGGATGGATCTCAAAATCCTCGATCTTCTGAAAATTTCTGATATTAGTGGAGCCCAAATTTCTGCATCCTGTTTCAAGTGGGCGTTAGAGATGCCATCTGGACCTGG
The DNA here is from genome assembly GCF_040938575.1 of Ambystoma mexicanum. Classification (NCBI taxonomy): domain Eukaryota; kingdom Metazoa; phylum Chordata; class Amphibia; order Caudata; family Ambystomatidae; genus Ambystoma; species Ambystoma mexicanum. Next base: position 199,969,069 of record NC_090921.1, read on the forward strand.
GGCACGGGAGTTGTTCAGATTCTTGATCTTTATCAGAATATTCTCCTCTGAGCATACTATCCATTTGGAGTGGTCTTGAGTGGTTGATGTTGTTTCCCCTGGGGTAGGATCTTTGTATAAGTCAGTGTAGTGCTCACTCCATTTTTCTTCTGGGACACTGTTTATGGTTCTTATGTCCGTGGGTGCGATTTTGTGCTTTATGATTGTCCAGAACTCTCATGAGTTTTTTTTGCACACTGCTCTTAGCATGTTCTCTGCATCCACTTGATATAGTTTCCATCGTATCGATTGTATCCACGATTTGTACAGTCTTTTGTTTTTGGTTGCCGAATCTATATTTGTTTGTGTTGGATTTGTTCGTGCAAGCCGAGTAGCCTTTCTTAGGTTTGATTTCTTTATCCTCAGTTCTTCGTTATGAGTATGTAAATGAGTTTTGTCATAAGTTCTATTGCGTCGTGGATGTAGGTAAGGGATCAAAAGAAGATGGTAATCCAGTTTTTCTTTTGAAGTGTTTCTTTTTTTTGTCAGTTGTAAGCTGCCGTGATACAGACTATGCCTTCTGTCGTAATTTTCAATCGGTTTCCTTGTTGGTTTATTGCCAGATTTTTCGGCATTATCACTGGCGTCTTTTTTTTTGTTGGCCACTTTGCAGTTAGTAAATTGTGATCACTGGCCGTGGTCTTCACTACCTTAAAACTTTTGGTTAGGAGATATAGCTCTTTTGAGGCAAAGATGTAATCAGTTGTGCTTCTTCTGACAGCACTTTCCCATGTTGGAATTCTGGATTTGGCTGATTCAAGGGAATTTAAGTTGTACAGATCCCGGGATTCCATCAGTTTTGCCCATGCTGTACCTCTCGCTATTGATTGTGCACTACCCATGTTATGAGGAGTCGTTTCCATCTCGAGTGCAGGACAGGTGGCATTTAAGTCACCGCATATCAAGATGTGATCCATGTCATACATTTCTGTTGCGTCTGTTAGAATTTTTTCCACGTTATTTAGGAATCCCTTGGTCTTTGTTATCAGTGGATTCCAGTAGATGTTTAATAATAGGATACGATCCTGCCTGGATTTTTTTTGCCTAGAGTCCTCTTTCTTCCATTATGGCAATGTTGCCTGAATTTCCAGAGATGATATCAGGTTGTGGACTATACTGAGAGCTCCGCCAGTTCTTACGGCTGTCAGCAAGCCTGAAGTAGGACGTCCTCTATCTCCTTTTTGGGCCGGTGCGAGTACTATTTCAAAGCCGTCCAGGCTCGGCGGAAATAGCAACCAGGTCTCTTGCAAACTTATTAGGTCGAATAGGCCAAGATTTCACCTCTCCTGGTTGCGTCAGGTGATTGTGGCCTCTTGTGTTCCAAGAGCCAAGGATGATGTTTTGCTCTAGTTCTTGGGCTGCGTGTTGTTCCTTTAACGTCTCTCCTTGTAGGTTTTCAGAGGGATTTATATATTTTTATATCATAAACTATTTTATTTCTGGATGATGTACCCTTATATAACGCCCCTCTCTTTGAATCCCCCCGGACTCACTGAACCAAGAAGAAGGTTTGTTTTGGAAAGTCAAAAGATTTATTTGAAGAAATGAACAATATATAAATAGATCACGCTTTTATAAATATAATTAATATTTGAATATCACACTTCTGAATATTTATGCAATGATCAGCAGTGGGTAATATTACAATATCAACAATCTCTTTAATCAATTAGGAGTAGGAATAGGAAGAATAAGGTAGCAGAGAATAACTTGGTATGGGTTCAAGGAAATGCAGGGATGGGAAAGAATGCAACACAGAAATAAACTTGAGATGAATTCAACCAAAGACAATATAATCACTCTTTCCCCCCTGTTATTACTCACTCCCCCCAATATGCAATACGAAGAGATGGAATGAGGGCACATAGGTCTCAGGGATAACAATCAACAATTGCAGTTTTTTTATTATTTTATTTGTCTTGGTTCTATTACAAAGCAACAGAACCTTTGCAAAAGTGAAGTATCAACTGGTCATTACAATGTAACTCATACAAAATATCAGATCAAAATTCAATAAAACTTCATCATAAAACATTTCCTATATGAAGGAAAACAATGTAAAATCAAAGTTCAATGAAAATGTTTACAATAGAAACACACATATTCAAGTTAAAAGAAAAAAACAAAAGAGACAAAATTGGAGAGGAAAAAAGTATAACATCAAGAACATATCTCTTTTCATTAATTAGTGAAGTTCCCCATGCAATTCGTCAAATCACAGTTAACATGCTTGTCCAATTCCTTTTCTATAAGTTTACAGAATTTGGTTAAGGCAAAGATGAGAGGTTTGTGATTGCCTTGCATCATTCGAGCCCAAAGGAACGGTAAACAATCAGTGAAATTTATGTTCACGAATTCCATGAGTAAGAGAGATCTTGGGGAGTTAAAATATGGACAACATAAAATCAAGTGTTTCAATGTTTCTATAGGTTCGTTGCACAAGGGAAATCTGCAATGCCTATTTTCAATGCCCGTCTTCAGGACAGCCCAATTCGCAGTCCTTTCTTTAGTATACAATAAATTGAATTTAAATCGTATAAAGACCTTGCGAGTGTGGTTACAAGGAAATAAGGTGATGTGCTCATATTGCGGTATTCGTGTCTTTGTAAATAAGTAGTACTCCTTGTAAAGTTTGTAAGATCCTATCTGATCAATAGTTAGACGCCAATCAAGTTCAAATAACTTGCGTTTGGCATAAGCGGATCTAATATAAACATCATCCACTGTGATGTCGGCAACATGTAAAATGGCGTGTATTTTTGTCAAATAATGATCCATGAGGATCGTTGGTCTAAAGTGGATTGATTGTTCAAGGTCCTCATATAAAGAGTTAGATTTCGGGTACATTATTTTTGCAAAGCTGGTGAGAAGACGCCATTTCCATCGAGTGGATAACGCTATTAGACCTAGCTCGTGCCTTAAAACCGCATTGGGTAATGACATGGGAAGAGACATTGCACGTTTCAGCGATGTCCCTTGAATTTGGTCTAAAATTGCACCAATGTCGACAAGACATATATCTACTGCATAGAGAAAAACAGTTTCAATTTTCAACGTGAAGAATTCGATAAAAGGGATTAGTCAGAATTTACAGTATTTTGCATGTATAATTTTTAGTTGTGATATCAGGGGTCGGATCTTGTCATTTAGTATTTCAGTCCACATTTTGATGGAATTTTTTTCAGATAGATAGTACCCTAGGTAAATCCCATCTGTATGAACAGGAATAATAGTTTGCATAATAGTCCATTGAAATTTCCCAGTTTTTTATGAACACCAAATTTCATCACTGCTGTCTTAGCGGGATTGGGGGTTAGATTATGTGCTATTGCAAACTCCTCAAATAATTGTAATTTCAGTTGGAGGCCTGCAGGAGTGGGATCGAATAGGATAATGTTGTCTGCAAATGCGATCCATTTTAATCGAAGAAGGCCGATTTTTGCAGAGAACAAATTTTTCTCATCCCAACATTTGTCGTGGTCTGCTAGATACAGGTTGAAAAGGGTAGCAGCTAGATTACATCCTTGTTTGAGGCCTATTTCGGTGTTAATAGGTTTTGTGGTGCATCCTTCAGAAGTAAGTTTGATTTTATAGGAGGTGTTCGTGTGTAGGGCAATGAACCAATATATCAGCACAGGAGGTATTCCCACTTCAATTAGTTTAGCCCATAATAGGTTACGTATTACCGTGTCGAAAGCCGAAGTCATGTCGATCAGGGCAATCTAGACCGGATTTGCAGACGGCTGTTTTGCTCCCCCAATGGTAAATGCTATAATCATGGCGTTGAGAGAGGTACGTAGCCCTTTTCTAAACCCAGTTTGATATTTGGAGTATAGCTGATTCATTTCGATATGCTTTTCAAGATCGTAAAGAAGAAGAACAGCGAAGAGTTTGGCTTCCGTGTCAATTAAAGCGATAGGCCGGTAGTTCCGTGGCTAGGATGGGTCTCCTTTTTTGAATATCGGAATGATATTAGCCGAGAGCCAAGAAGTGGGAATAATTCCGGAGTTGATAATGGCCTGAAATTTGGTTTTACGAAGGATGGCCCATAGATTCGGATCTGCCTTGTACAAGCAGGGAGGAAAACCGTCAGGACCAGCTGATTTAGAGTAGTTCAATCTTGATATAGCCCACTTAATGTCATCGATGGTCCAATTTAGTCGAGGTAGATCGTGATAAGGTAAAGAAATGGTACGGATATTCAAGAACTGCTTAGGGGTGCAAAATTTGGTTATAATGTACGTGTGCCAAGTAGATTCAGATATGGCATTCGGAATTGAAAGTGATAATTGATTATCATTGTTTTTAATGGTTCGCCAGATGGTGCGTGTATCATGGGCTGTTATGGCTCTTATGAGGTTACACTTCACTATAAGATTTGAGCGTTGTGGTGGAAGTGGAGCCTAATAATAGATTTTCATCATGTCGAGTAGTACGAATTCTGCCAGATTTCGTAAAATAATTAGTCAGATTTGATTTGATTCCCGTTAAATGGGTCGAAGCCGGTGTAGTTAGATCATCCGTACACATAGATATCGCAGTGTCTTTTTTATTTCTTCATTTGCTTGTTATTGGAACATTACTAATCGCTTTTGCATTTTTTAGTGTTTCTATGTTGACAGATGCGATTTCATTGACAGATTTCTATTTGATCGGCGATTATATATTCACAATTAGGGCTTCTTGACTTTCTTTTGAAAGTTGATCAAGATCAATGTGATCTTCATCTGTTATTTTTGCAATAATTGAAGGTGGTGGTTGGTCAATTAGGGCAGTTTGAATACAAGAACCTTTGGTCAAAGCATTTATTCTTCATTTGTCATACCTTTTAATAGCTCTTTGATGGAGTTTTTCAGCTCTTCGAGACATAAAGCCCGTGGCCGTTTCTGTTGGAACCAATATTTGAGAATCTGGCTGCATTTGTTCCAGTGCTTTGACCAGGATAGTAGGACTATCAGGGCTATCTTTGGGTTCCATAGGTTTAGAGTTGTGAAGCGCTATGATGATGTTAATTTTTTCAATAGCTGTTGTTAAATCGATGGAAGCGTTTTGACAAAGACATACATGGGGGGTTGGCAAAACATTTGGGGGAATCCCCGGGAGGGTGGGAAAAGGGGCAAGAGAACACTGTATATTTTTATTTTTCAGGGCTGGATTAGTAACCAATAAGTGATTTGGGGATGAAGCAGGTTTAAGATTGTTCAGCTGCTAAGATGAATCCTTCGATGCGGTCCATCTTTGATGACATAGATAAGAGAGATGATTTGATCTCCTTCAATTCGAGGTGGGTCAAATCATGGCCTTTATCAAGAAGGTGTAGAATCCGGATAATAACCGGGAAAGTATCAGGAGAGTGTTGGAGGGGGCTCTCGTTGTGTAATGGTGAAAGATGAGGAAATTGATCATGTATTGTCACAGATTCAGGTGTTTTGGTGGTTGGAGACGGAGGTAACTCTTTATTTATATCGTCAACAATTTCAGCGCTCATGTCCAAAAGATGTTTTGGATAGTTGGGCATGTGCGAATGAAAGGACATGCGTTTTTTTGTTGAATTGAATACTATTGGTGTCAGAGTGCCGATGGAACGGCAAACAGCCTGGTCAAGGGCCTCCATTTTCTCCATCGTTAGATCAAAGTGCTTTTTGTCAGTTTCAAGAGGCAAAGGTGATTCAGAACAGCTTTTAAAGTTGTCTATGGCCTTACGCACATCCGGGCTAATGGAGGGGAGAGAGGTAGGGGGCACAGATGGTACAGGGGACAAAGTATGGTTGAATGATTGAGACTTAGTTCGGACATGTATTTGAGCAGCATGTAGGCCATTACAAGACATGGGCTTCTCTTCTGGAACCAAGGTCGCAGTAGAGACCTCAGGGACAGTCGGTTCAACATATGAAGTTTTCGCATGACATATAAGCGAGTCAATAATACTAGAAGAAAGCGAAGAGGGAGTGGTCAAGTTACCCTTTATGCTTCTTAGTCCATTCGCCATAATTGAAATGTGAGTGAGAGAGAAACCAGGGATGCTACGAGAGAAAGATTTGCGATACAGGCTATTTGATGCAATTAAGGATGTTAATTCAAAGCACACTAAACAGAAACCAATACATGTACTAGATAGAATGGCAGCACCTTGTCTGAGGTAGCATCAACAACCGAGAGCATGGGAAAACAAGAAGGAAATTTAAGTGTGAGCCACGTTGCTTTAACCAGCAGTGGGGCGCACTCTTTCGCCCAGGGTTGTATTGGTTAGGGTAACTGGCAACCAGCTGCCGGCTGCCAGCAAACAGCGCTACTTAGACCGCGTACTTAATGCGCGCGCGCAAATGCGCGCCGGAAGTAGATTATAAACACTTCCTGTAGTAAGGGGCGGGATCAGCTGAAATAATAAGAATAAGGGACATATATAAGTAATATATACTTACATTAGGTTATATAGTAACATAAATGAGGGCAGGTAAGTAATTACCAAGTGTCCAGGCAAGGTCAGGCAGTATTCCTGTATTCTTGAGAATGTAGGGCAGCAACTCTGGCCAGCAAACAGCGCTACTTAGAGCGCGTACTTAACGCGCGCGCAAATGCGCGCCGGAAGTAGATTATAAACACTTCCTGTAGTAAGGGGCGGGATCAGCAAGTGTCCAGGCAAGGTCAGGCAGTATTCCTGTATTCTTGAGCACGTAGGGCAGCAACTCCGGCCAGCTAACAGCGCTACTTAGAGTATGTACTTAATGCGCACGCGCAAATGCGCGCCGGAAGTAGATTATAAACACTTCCTGTAGTAAGGGGCGGGATCAGCAAGTGTCCAGGCAAGGTCAGGCAGTATTCCTGTATTCTTGAGCACGTAGGGCAGGAACTCCGGCCAGCAAACAGCACTACTTAGAGCGCGTACTTAATGCAGTTTCAATCCCAATTCCCTCCAGCAAGCTTAGAGAGAACAGTAATGATTTTAAAACAGGTCAATTGCTTTTAAATGTGGTTTGAATTGAATGGGAAAAATACTAAAAATGATTTTAATTCGATAAATAGGAATCAGAACTAGTGAGAGTGGCTTTGGATAGGTCCAGGTAAACACCAGCAATGATTATGTGAATGATTATTAGATTAAAAACGAATTTCAGAAGTTGAAAGCAAGAAATAGCTGTTTTTACATGTGGTGAAATTGAGCCAAATGCAAAATCGCAGCAAACTTTTCAGTGCACGAAAAACGCGATAACAGCAGAAGGAGTTGGAATGCATTTAGAGGCTGAGGATGTTAGCTTCAAGTTGACATTTAAATTATGTTCCTAACACGTATGGTTCAAAAGTTACAGAGGTTTTAATAAAGGTCGATTTTTCTCAAAAAAGGGACAAGATTTTACAAATGGGATTGCACTTTTGAAGATTTACCAACAAGAATGGACTTATACTAAGGGGCTATGAAGATGTAAGATACCCAACAGCCAGCCACCAGAGCAGCGGCGCCTCCGCTCCGACTTTTGTCCACCAGGACACTTGACTTTCTTCAGAAAAATATAAGTGCACAGATCATTATCACTACAATTATCACAAGATTATGTGGATGGGAGAAGGATTTAGGATAGACAAAAGAGATTCTATAATGCAGTTATGGATTTGTTGGAATGGGTTGGATTACTTAAACTAAGAGGTTGGTTATGGACAGTTCTACACTAAATACTCACAACTATGGTTGGGAATGGGCCCATCAAAGATCTGGACAAAGGTTTGGACTGGACTTCGCTCGCCACCGGACAGGTCTCAGGCGCTGGGTTCTGCTCTCAGCAAGGCACTCTGGTCTGCACGGCCTCTTGGACTGGATCTGACGGGTTCTGGGTTACAGCTCTGCTGGACTGATCTGGAACTTGGGTTCTAGCAAGGGTTCTTGGCCAGAGGTAGCCAACACAGCACAGCCAGGCTGTTGAATTGGTTAGGCCCCGTGGAAGTTTAGGGGTTCAAATCAGGTTGCAGGATTTTAAAGGCCCACTGAGAAGAGTTTAGCTTTTTGGGTTGGGCCTCTGCTTCAGGTTTCTGGAGTCTGATTCTGGAGTCTGGAGTCTAGAGATGGGTTCTTCCTGCAGAGCGCTTCGCCGGTAGATCAGTGATGAGTGAATGTGTGTGCTTTGGGTCCTCAACAGTCCCTATTTATCCATCTTCCAAAGGGGTGGGCAGGCTGATTATACTATGCCCAACCCTCTAAGAATCTGATAGGCCACAGAATTCGCCTTCTCCTGATTTGAGAAAGGAACAGTGTGTCATGATGTATCATCATGTGTCAGAGTGACACTGTGTTTAGGGTACAGAGAAAATCCCTCCCCTTTGTTCTTACCCAGAAAATCAATTTTTCCCAAAAATCATATTTATAATATCCCCAACTTGTTAATATTACATATACACATCACAGATTTATTAAGGCACATCTCTGTTCAAGTCCCATCTTCATAAGAATTTTGGTTCCCAAATGACAATTTTTCGCGCTTTTGGTTGGTTTCTCAATGTTAAATCTATACAAATGTTTCCCCATACATGCACATACTCTCTGGACATATTCCTGTACATTTTCATATTTTTAACATAATCGCAACTGCTACAAAGTCCACATTTTGATAGTTCAGTCTCTGAACATCGCAAAAATTCCAGAGTAGTTTCTACTTGTGAGAAATCTTTTCATTTTAATAATCTCAAAATTCCATATTTTTGCCAGTTATTTTTGCCAGTTCGGTACATTTTTTTATAAATGTTTTCCAAAACAATATTTTCTGTGCTCTCTGAATAGACACAATGGTTTGTCTCCGCCTCCAAGATCTTGGCTGGGCTAGAGAGTCACATGGGCTTGTCTTCCTGGGCAGTTGGTGTCAGTCACACCCGAATTAGCATTTAATTTCTGGAACCCATTGTCTCTTTACCAGAGCAGCAGAGGGAGTCTCCTCCCCTTCTCAATAGCATCCCAATGAGATATTCTCTCCTTTTGGAAGAAACAGGGTGGTGTGTTCCCAGTGGGAAAAAAACTCTTTGAAGTTTTAGCTGAATCAGGTTACCTTATAGTGAATTGCGACATTGTTCCTGGTGAAAAATTACAGTTACAAATTTAAAATAAGCAACATATCTTCAATTCCAGTCTTTTTCAACATGAAAATCAATGTGTGGCACCCTATATTGCATTTGATGGAAGTCCCTTCTTTCCCCACACTTAGATTTTGAGACACAAGATTAACCTGACAGATTTAGAGATCGCCGCTTCTGACAGAGGCGAGTAGCGGTATTGCACCTATTTTCAACATATTTTCTCAAGCAAGCATCTTTTACAAGTGGATTTTCTTCTGATAAATGTACCTCTGCTGACATTAGGTGGATTCTTGAAGCAAAATGATATTTAACATCCAACAAGGAGGTTGGATCTTTTGTGTGGTTTGTGAACCATGATTTTTGCAAATTTGCCAACCAAGAAAACAGATTTCCAAACAGCTCTTCGTTTCTTTTGCAATCAACATTGCTTTTTCAAGTAGTTTCAGGCTGCTCTGTGGGTAGCCCAATGGTGGGTTTTGGCAGTGGTCTCCTGTGTTACCACTGACATAGCAAAAGTGGATGGCAGCCTATTTTTCAGATTTTTCCTGTACACTTCTGGGTGATTTTAGAGTGCATAATGCTTTCCAGCGGCCATTCTGATGTTCCTGATGCAAGCAGCACACAGGAATGGTTCAGGGCCGGGACTAATGGGTAAAACATCCCACAACATGGCCTTGCAAACTGCACAACTGCTGGGAATAAAAAAAGAGTGTGAGCATGCTTGCATCTTCTTGCCTCAGCGTCATCCGCCCAAGTCTATTTCTATCTAGATCACGTGACTGGAGACCACGTTTCGATATTCCTCTTGGAATTTAATGGTTTTTAAAACAAATTAAACCTGGCACTTTTGCTGTAGCTTGGCAGGGCTTGGCCTTTCTCCTGAATTCATTTTATCTCTTGAAGTTCGACAACCAGTTCTCGGCTGCCCTGGCCTTTTGACACTGGGCCAATCAAGCCCTCTTGAATTATTTCTTGCTTTCAGCTACTTTTATTAACTGCGTCCACACTTTCAACTTTCCTGCGCATGGGGTCCCAGTTTGCTAAAACACGATGTGGAACATCCAGATTTCTTATGCATATGTATACACTGGTGCATTGCTGCAATCTATTCACTACGTATAGCCGGCCTTTATGATTACTTAGCTCTACTTGCGTTACAGTGTCTGTACATTTATAAAACAGTTTGCATTTTCTTTCTTGCTCTTCACATGTGTTATCCTCATTTTGCACGTAAAAGATCACTCACTTCTTTACTTTGTGACAGGATTCTATAGGTTCTCTTTACTTTCTCTTCTGTCATCTGTTCTTGGTGTGTCATTTTATGTTGTGTGACGTTACCAGTCTGCTCTTTCATTCATCTTCTCTTGCTCTTCTGGGGTCTTCCCTAGGAGACTGTCAGCTCTTCTTGGACCCTAAAGAATGCTTTTCTTAACAGGTACTTCGTTTGAAAGGCTGCTCGTATTATTGGCATCATTACAGGTCTCTTGCTTATCACTGTTTCTGGTTCCCAACATATAGGTAGCTTAGGGACGGGACTTCCAGTAGAGACTTTTGGCTCCTCCTCTACAACCCATGCACCACACGCACACGCTGTCTCATGTCGATCAATGATCGATCAGCAGAATTATCTCTCATATTGATAAATGCTCGATCAGCAGTCACTCACGAAGCAGAGATCACTGACCTCATCTTTTGCAATGATGCCCTGTTCAATCAATGAAACATGCTTTCCCCCTTGTCCCCACATGTTCTCAATGTCCTCAACCCCCAAGGCTACTGCATCCAACATGCCAACAATCCAGGAGGGCAGTAGGCAGAGTGGCAATCATCAACAGGAGAAATTGGCCATGCTCCATCAGCCCCTCTCCCAGAACAAGCTTGATTGAATCGCACCCCTGCGAGTTCCCTTTACCGCGCAAGGAATTCATCACCTTTGAAATCATCTAAAGACCACCTCATAGGAGTGACACTTTCATTGTTGACATCACCCACATACACACCTCTGCCAAATTAGAACATTCAAATAATGTATTTCTCTGAGATTTTAATGTCCCAGCGTCACAGGCTGACAAGAACATTCAAGCACTCTTTACGTACTAACCAGTTTCATGGTCCTTAAGAAAATTGTGCTCTCCCCTACACACACCAAAGGCAACACCATAGACATAGTCTTCACATCACCCCCCCACATCACCTCTGCAGACCCTATCCCACTTGACCATGACACTAACCTATTATCGTTCACCCACTTGCTTGTGGCCTACAAAGGTAAGGCTAAACGCACCCTCACTCAACACTGCACATTCAAAACCTTCCCTGTCAATGAGCTAGAAGCAAACTTTGTAGACTTACCCCACCACATGGAATACCTCAGACATACTAGAATTATTCAACAACTCTGATACTTGTGGAGACTCAGGCTCTCCTGAAAAACAGGCAGGCTAAGACCAAAGCATCCTCCCCTTGGTACACCCTCAAGCTAGCCTCCAACAAACGTTCAATCAGAGCCCTAGAGAAATGGTAGTGCAAAGACCATAACCCGGGAGACCACACCAACCTCAAATTTTTTTTTGCGCCAATTGTGGGATTCTGATTACCAAGGACAATGCTGCTTACACATCCACTACCGTCGTAGCTGCCTATAACAGGAGCAAAGCCATCTTGGAAGCAATAAAGCAGTGTTCCAAACCTGCACCCGACCCGGTGGTGTTAGCAACTCAGCAAGAAAAATTTAATCAACATGATTTTCTTATGGAAAATATAGACAAAATTTAAGAGACCATCAAATGAACCACTTACAGCATTAGCGTCCCCTGCATCCCAGCAGACGCACATCCCTCTGGACCAAATTCTCGCCTCTCTCTCACCCAGATATCCTAAAAATGGTTGCCTATATCAAACCTGTATCTGACAATATAATCCCTGCCTCTATCATTAAACAATTGTCGGGCCCAGCGCTCAACACGCTCCTCAGCAGCATTAATACCTCCCTCAGAGATTGGTCATTCACAGACACCCTGAAGACTTGTCTCGTATGACCTCTTTTGAAAAACCCCACCCTAAATCCAGACGACCTGGCCAACTACTGGTTAATTCAGAACTTTCTGTTTATTGGCATAATCTTGGAACAAGTAGGGTTCCAGCATTGTTGCAGCCACCATCCAGGTGGTGGATGATGCCCTCCAAATCATCGATAGGCTCCTCTCATACCTCCTCATCCCCCTTAAACTCTCTGCTACATTTAACACTGTCGACCACCACATTATTCTCTCCTTCGATGCTGACAGGATTGGATTATCTGGCACTGTCCTGAATTGGTTTACCTAATGCCTCTCAGGCTGACACCAGGCAGATGAGACAAACTTGTTGCATTCTAACTGCCTCCCAAGACTCCATCCTCTTACCAATCCTTTTGAACCTTTACATGGAGCCTCTACACAGTCTCCTCAAAGATCCACATATGCCATCCACCAATATGAGGACGATACACTGTTATACATGTGAGTAAATTGCACGCAGGACAGCAATCGCCTGCGTGATTACCTAGCAATCATAGAGACCTGGATGTTGACTGCCTACATCAAAATAAACCCTTCCAAGACTGAATTCATCCTCATTGGTTTGCCTGCTAAAAAAATGACTCGTCCACCAATGGCTCAATGATATTCTCCTTGAGGGATTTGATCCAAAACTCTTTGACTCAGCACTGTCCTTCCAGAAATACATGGCGAAGAAGGCCCGAACAGCCTGGATCCGAATCTTTGACCTTTGAAAAAGGCTGCAGGACGTCCGGCTGCAGGACGTCCGGAACATAGTGCAGGCTCTTAGGTCATGCACATCGGAGGGGAAATATTCTCTTGACAGTGCTCCACGTTGTTCACTTGGCTTCCCTAAATGCAGTCCACAATGCTGCAGTACGTCTTATTATGGGTGCACAGAAATTTGACCCCTTCCTACGCAAAGTACATTGACTTCCTCTCCAGGCCAGGATACTGTTCGAGACTGAATGTATCATCTACAATCAGTCACAAGACGCACGCCAGCATACCTGGCGGCTAAGCTCCACATATCTGGTGTCACGTGCCCCTCATGCAGCAAATCGACCAACTGGCTTACATCACAACTCGTCCACAAAGAGAGGACCCGCAAACAATCATTCTCTTGTCATGCATCCACGCTCTGGAACTTGATCTCGGCGTTGGCTCAGAATGCCCCTACAATTTTCCAATTTCCCAAATCTCTCAAAACATGGATTCTACTACAACACCTGACAAAGGACTAATTTCAATGGATGTACATACCGAGGCACAGACCTTAACTCTCAGAACTGCTCGACTGTTCAAATATGGCAGCACACATTCTAGCTACCCATACTCTGTACAGCCCTGCAGTGCTCTCGAGCTAGGTCCCAAATTTCAACAATAATATAAGTACATAAAAAGGTAGCTACACCTCTGATACAAATTTGTCATAGGCATGGCTGGGTTGCCTCCAGCAATTCACAAGCGGGATAAAAGGAGGTAAAATAAACAGTCTGTTCTGTAAATTCTTTGGTTTACGAAAGTATAACCACAGATGCAAGAAAATACTTAAAACCCAGAGCGTTAGCACTTGGTTCTGCACTTTAATGTGACTGAAAAGATATGACGAATGGAGCATGTCAAAATATAATCATTTGCATTCTGTGATGCAAACAAGCTAGCAAGGGGGTGGCGATAGAGGTAGGCAGATATACATACCTTGCACCCTTGGCTTGCACCCCCTACTGCGCTTGTTCTGTGCAGTCTCCAGCTCAGTCTTGGCTCTGGTCATCAGTTTGGATGGGCTGTTTGTTTTACTCAGACTGAGGGCCCGCCGGTGATTGGTCCTCTGGGGCACATGATGATCTGTGTGAATCAGGGTGTCTGGTGCCTGGCAGAACCTGTATGATCCTGCGAAGCCGGGCTCTCCATCCATTTAAAGACTGCTCCCTATAGAATGCTGTTTCTATAGATGTGTCCAGGGATTATGCAATGCTTCCAAAAACATTGTGCATAATGAAACTTATAGGGCATGTTACTTACCAAGAGTGCTAGACAGCCAAGGCCATGTGGGGCCTAAAATAATGGAGATTGCAAGTCGGCACAGAACAGCACATTACTGTAACTCTGTGCACAGCAAGCTGAAAGTCTGGCACAGTTGGTTCTCAAAAATGCTGCAGCGCCTGATAAACGCATGATCTTTTATGAGTTTAACAGCAGCAGAGCAAACCTTATTTCCCACTTCTTTAAATTTTCATATTATATATTAATGTTCCTGTGTGTTAATTTATTCAGACTCACAACAAAACAAAGCAATGACTTGGCGCTCAAGAAGGAAAGAGATTGTTGATTTTAATCGGAGCATATCCTTTCCAAACAGGAAAGATATTTTGAGAGATAAAGTGGCAAGTGGCCTCAACATTGCAAACTGTTTTTTTTATAATCATAATCAAGTTTAAAAAATGCACCCACTGCTCTATAACATCAGTAGGAACTGTAGGATATTTTGTGTAGATTTGGGGCCTGGCGGTATTTTCTTACTGTCAAAAATAATGATAATTTGGCAATGACTACTCCTTGCATTTAGATTGGGTTTGGCCTTATTTCCTTTCAGGGACCATTCCTTATTACAGTACACAGGATCAATTAGTGGTATACATTTATGTTGGTGGTATTTTGGTGAGCAAAATTTTTCTGTTTTATTTGTGGCCCCAACATACAAAATCCTTCTTTTTCTTAGGCTGTTCGTGTGACCTATGGAGGCCTCGGACCTACATTCAGAAATACCACAATTTCACATATAGCATTCTCAATAACCTGTGGTACTATCACTAGTTTATATACATTAGTGATCTATGTTCCATAGGCCTCTTTGCTGATTCATTTATGCCCAGCAAAATCTATTGTATTATATTCCACTCAGAAACCACACACACTGAGTGGAAACACGCATGCAGCTATTTTTCATTGCTAGTGATATTAATCCATCTGTATGGGAAACAATCCACATGTATTACCTAAAAATCTTCCCTTTCTCCCAAAATATTATTCTAAATGCACCACAGAAAAAGACAAACGCAAGAACACTACACAATTTGTGTATATTACACTTGTATTATGCATTTCAACATCTTACCCTCTTTTTTTTTACAGTCTTCTCTGTAATAAACAGAAGCAAAATACATGGCCACGTAACGAAATTCACTTTGCATCATCTGTAACAAGAAGAAGATAAAAATACAGCGACAGCATGGCATTCACTTTGCAACATTATAACGTGGAAATTAAACACAGGGATTCCCTAATTCCCTATTGCTATTCTCCCTGCCTGGTATTTATAGAAGGGCATCCATACCACACAACTCCAATTCACTTGGATAATTACCAGCTATCTGTAGCTCTCCCACGCGCGACCTCCCCGCACACGCCTCCTCGAGGAATGGGCCCAGGGTCATCCTTGTAATCTTGAAGTTTGGAGCGCACAGCGAGAACATGCAGTAATCTGCAGTTCTCAAGCCAGTGCCAAGTGAGACTGGACCTGCCTCACAGCAGCTCAGCCAAAGCGATCTGAATTTAGTTCTGTCAGAGCTTGTACAGCAGAACTCTGTTGCATCCCCCTATGCTTACGTGTAATCACTGCAGACACTCTGCACCAATCAAATTCAAAAGACTGTATCCTCCTTCCTTCTATAATAGCTCAAATTTTACAGTAAGAAACTGTATCTAAACTCATTTCCTGGCATGCAGATTTTGCTTCCTGCAAACACAGTGAACAGAGAGAGCAAGAAAAAAAAATCTAAATGCACGTTTAAAATGACTCTCAGAGCATGTCTTTTCTGCCTCTTTTTCCACATGGAGAGCACATTATAATGTTATTGAGTTAGTAATAGTTATAGTATTTGTTAATTAAGTCAGTCAATTAGACAGCTAATGTAGTCTCCTGTAAATGAGGCATTTCAAATAAGAGAAAAAAGAAAAATATATATATATGTATATATTCTGGTGCTTTTAAATATGCAGCCTGTCTCTATTTGCATACCCATATGTTACACTAGCGACATAGGGCTGGCTATATGTGCCACATTATTGCTGGCAATAATATTATCATATTCAGTGGCGCTGTATTCTAAAACACAATAAATTATACTTCATTATCCCTCCGTTTTCTGAGAATTTGGCAATGGTCCAAGCCACAATTGGAAGAAACTCAAACACGCTCCTTTTCTTCCTTTAAAATGTATGCGTATTGGGATATCTTTCATTCCCTATTGTAGCTAATAACATGAGCAACATCTTCACGTTTACGGACAAAACAATTAACCATCCTCCTATTATTAGCATCAGAACAGCTAAACCCACCTCAGAGCGTTCCCCCCAGGTTCCCCAATTAAACTTTTCCACTTCTATTATACCCAGGTTACTAACTGTGATATTGTTCTTTCTCCGATTCATTTTCACAACAATCTTCTCTTTATGATTCAATAAGAACTCCGCATCCGGGCCTATAGGAAATGCATCCCTTTGAAAAAATTCAATGTTTTCTACTTGGCTTTCCCAAATATAATTTGTAATATGAAACAATGTTAAATCTCCAATTAAAACAATTGTGTCCTTTGGAACCTGTAAGTAAAATACATTAAATTTCACCTGTTTGACAACAAATGTTCCATGATTTAAATGTATTACCGTTAGATTCTTCATACAGGTGCTGACCAACCATTTACCTTTGACCATTTTAGCTTGTGCCAACTCTCCACCCCCCATATTGCTAATAACTACTTCACATCCTCCTGATATACTTGGGTTAGATCTCAAACCACAAATAGTGTCTATAGCATCAGGAATAAACGGTTTACCCGGACACATGTAATTTTGTTCTTTACATTTTACACAGGTTTCGAAATTTGGGATCAAGTAAACCTCAGACTCCCAAGACTGAAATGCCACCACTTCTGGAGTCTTGATCTTAATAAACTTGTCTTCTTGCCAAAATCCCACATTGAGTACCCACTTAGTTTGATAAATGAGTTCAGGAGCTACGTATGGGATGTATAATAAAAACCCTATTTCCAACTTTACCAAATCCACATATAAGGGCATTGCATTACCCATTTGAAATGCAATTTTCACTTGTACCGCATCAATCTACCTCCTGGTCAACCTTTCTATTATTTGATGAATAATATCTTGTGAAACGAAATACAATGGTATATGTCCTCGAATCAATTGTGAAATTGCAGTTTGAACTTCCCTCATGTAATTCATCAACAGTCTATCAACAGGATTCACTATATTCAGGATCTCATTCAATATTCGGTCATGCTTAATAATTATCTTGCTTGTCCGTTGAATTATATCCGCTTGTTCATTCAATATGATTGCAGTTTCATTTATAAACCTTATTTGTTCATCCGATCCCCCCTAATTCTATCTAAAGTTTTTTGTATCATTTCTAAGTCAATACTATGTTGTTGTGCTTTAGTACTCAGCGTCCCTACCGAAATGGCATTGGCTGTTGACATCGTGGTACCTATTATGGCTCCAACTATAGACATCACCAATGAGACCGCAAGCATTAATGCTCCTCTTTTTCCTCTCCTTTTCTTTATGTCTGCTGAATTCACAAATGTTTTCTCTAATTGCATCAACATGTCTCTTATCGACTGCTTGGCGTCCTCTTTCCTTAGTTCCAGCCACTCCTTAGTCTGTTCAGACTTAATTCCAGTATTATTAAAATGTTTTTCATCAGAGTATTAGGATTCAAAGGTATATAAATGTTCTGGAAAATCATCCTTCTATCACTCATGATGAATCCTGGTGCTTCTTCTACCGCAATACCAGATGCTGGTCCAGGCTCAATGACAACCTGTGCTTCCAAAGTTTTGAAATTCCTTCCTGTTGTCATAATAATCAGCCATATCGTTGGCGTCATCATCAATGCTACTTGTTTTGTAGATTTGGTCTTCGTCCCCCCCCCCGGGGCTTTTCCGGAATCCATCCGCGTGGACTCCAGGACTCCATCGTCTCCCGTGTCCTGCGGTCCCGTGACCTCCGACCAAATATTTGTTAGTATTCTAAATCAAATAGAAAAGAAACAGATTAAGTATATAGCACAATACTAACTTCACCCTTTTGCCAAAAAGAAATATATAAATATATATATACATTCGCCCTTTTCCTTTCGCCTTCTGAAATTAAACACATGTTAGAGAGAAAATACACATACACAACATATGATCATAATGATCATCACATATAGTCTTTTTTGTTTACATCCATTCTATTACAACAATCACTTCTATTTTTATTTTTCTGTCATTGTTCTATGAATAGACATTTATCCTCTTTCATGTATTTAAGAGGCTTTATCTGTTTCTACATGCTCAAGCCTCTTTACCTCATGTTTGGGGTGCCATGGTTTAATTTGATTTACATGAACAAACTGTTCTGTTGCTGTTTCACCTTCAGTTTTCAAAATTTTGTACACCATAGGAGAAATGTTATCTATAATTCGAAATGGCCCCTGCCAGGCTGCCATAAATTTAGAATTTTTCTGTTTACTTTTTCCAAAATGAAATTTGTATACCTGATCCCCCACACAATACTCTTTCAACAATGTCTTTTTATCCTAATATGACTTTGTACTGTCAGCAGCCCTTTCTGGATTTCGCTGCACAAAAGCAAATGCATGTTGTAAATGCTTCCTCCGATAATCCATGTATTCATGAACTGTAGATGCGCTTACAAGTGTCTGCTCATGAGTTCTGTATAGTAGGTGTTGCGGCAACACCATCTTCCTACCTGTCAAAACTTCATGGGGGCTAATACCTGTTGCCTTGGCAGGAGTTGATCTGATAGCCATCAAAACCAAAGGTAAACGTAAATCCCAGCTGGAACTTGCTTCTGCTACAAACCTCTTTAATATGTCCACAACATACCTATTACAGCGTTCAACTTCCCCAGAAGAAGCAGCTCTATATGCAATGTGTAATTTTCTTTTCACTCCCAGTATTTGCCATACCTTACTCATTAGAGCGCTTGTGAAATGACTTCCTCTGTCTGATTCTATTCTTTGTGGTAACCCAAACCTTGAAAATATATGATTCACCAGTAATGTAGCTGCTGTTTGCGCACTACAATCTGGTGCAGGAATACACTCTATCTATTTTGACATCAATCAGACCACACTCAAAATATACCGGTTACCCCTGCTCGACCTCTTTACAGGGCCTACATAGTCTATTTACAAATCTTACCATGGAAGAGTTAAGCCTCTTTTCATTATTGGGGCTCTATGCATTGGTGAAGCAGGTTGGAATTGGGCACATACTAGACATCTTCTAGTATATAATTCCTCATCTTGGGACATATGTGGCCAGTAATCATAATCTTTTAGTATCTCCAATGTTTTTGTGAACCTCTGTGACCTGCAGTTATTGCTTCATGTGCATGGTGTAGCATTAGCCCTCTGAATGAAAGGGGCACCACCCACTGTATTTGCTACCAATAGGTAGCAACTCTCCCATCACAGCCCTAACTTTAGCCAGGTGATCTGCCTTATCATTCCCATCCTTATCCTCTCCTGGAGTTTTTAAATGTCTATGAATTTTTCTCCAGTATATTGTCAAATCATTCTCTGACACCAATTTGTCTATGGCTTGTATCATTTTTCCATGTTTAAGTGGCTTTTTATTGTATGTAACCATGCCTCTTGCTTTCCAGCCAGGCAAATATTCCACAAAACTATTTTGTTATAATCAAAATCAGTCACCAGGATAATTTCACTAAATTTATTATCAACTGCAGTAGCAATTGATTTATAAATGGCTGCCAATTCCACTACTTGACTGCTCCTAGCCCCAATTCTCATCCCTACACTGGGGATGCCTTCACATTTCAACCAGACATTTCCTATTCCTGACACTAATTGTTTATTACTGTCATTTTCAATGTGAAAAGCACAACCGTCAACATATACAGTCGGCAAATCCTTGCATGTCTTTTCATCAAAAGCTTTGAGTGGTGATTGCCCAAATTCCTGTAAACTAGATTCCACTTCTACTTCGTTTGATACATGTTCAGATGCACAGTCATGTAGATCTGCCAAACCTTGAGCAACTGGGCTCTTTTTATTCTGACCATATCTCACTTCAACAGGAAAACCCTGTAACACCAGCGTCCATGAAGTGATTCTGGACTGTGCTAGGTTACCTGACCTAATTCTTTTACTCTCTAAAAACTGCAAAGGTTGATGATTTGTCTCGATAATCACCTTTTCTCCCTGATCAAGGGGGGCGGAAATGTTGTAACGCCCACACAGTGGTCAAAAGGGCCTTTTCACATTCATTGAATTTAACTTTAACTTGGGAAAACGCCTTACTTGCATAGGCAATAGTTTTGTGATTCAAATCATGTTTTTGTGATAACACTGTTGACATACAATGTTCAGAGAAACCTATTTCAATTAAGAAATCGCTATCCTTTATGTGGTATGCCAAACATGGTGCCTTTACAAGACATTCCTTTAATTTAGCCACTGCCTCAGACTGCTCTTTTTCCCATTTCAAGGGTGTATTCAGCTTTAACAGTTTAGTCAATGGTTGAGTAATTTCAGCATAATTTTCAATGAACTTCCTGTTATAGCCCGTCATTCCTAATAAAGTTTTTACCCCTTTCACACTTTTAGGGTCTTTTAGTTTTTGTATGGCCTCCACTTTCTTCTTTTTTGGGTTTAATCAATGTTCAGTCACTTCATGGCCTAGGAAATTCACTTTTTTCTTGCACCATTGTGCTTTTTGTAAAGATACTTTGGCGCCTGCTTTCTGCAATTGGCCAAGAACATATCTTATTTCATCAAAATGTTTTTTCAAGCTTTCATTTTTTATCAGTACATCATCCACATAAACTATGGTACCTCTTTCCGCAGCATCAGGCATGGCCTTTCTCAAAAATATTCCAAATTCACTCCCACTGTTGACATACCCGAATGGAACTCTAACCCATGTGTATTGGGTCTTATCAAATGAAAATGAATATAAATTCTGAATCTCCTCTGCCAATGGCACGCACCAATGTCCAGAAGTGAGATCTAACATGGTAAATACTTTTGAACCATGTACCTGAGCCAGGCCCTGATCAATGAATGGCAGTGGCCCTCTGGATACTGGTACTCTTTTATTTAACTGCCTCAAATCTGCACATAGCCACCATTGACCATTTGGCTTTAACAGACCTAAAATAGGTGTGTTGGATGTGCTATGAATAAGCCTGATAATTCCCTGAGACTCAACAATTTTAATTATCTCTGCCAATTACTCTAAATATGCCAGTGGTAATCTATACTGGCGCACAAATATGGGCTTCTACTACACCCTTCCGGTAGCTTGGCCACATGTAAATTTGTTAGACTGCAATCATAAGCATCTTTAGCAAATACATCTTTAAACTCCATAAATATCTTCCTCAATTCATTTCTATCCTCATCGCTGTCGGACGCATCAACCGATAGAATCTGCTCCTCTACCATTTTTGAAAATTCTAGGAAATCTTCTAGTGGAGGAATCTCTGTGTTTTCTTGTAACTGTGTGGCTGTGTCTCTCTGTAATTCTACCACTTTTTTTGGTATATAGGCTTCCAATTAAATGGGCTGATTTTATGTTTCATTTTCATTTAAGTTAAATGTTACCCAATCCTCTTGATGACAGCATACTGTCTCATTTGAATCATAAGGGTACACAGAATGAATTTTAAATATTCCTTTGGGCTGAGATTCCAGGTGTTCTGGCAACTCACCCCTGACATCCACATACTTTTTAGGGATATTTCCAATCACCATGTTATTTAGATCTGCAGTATAATGTGATTTTTGTATGGCCATTCCTAATGAGGAATTTTCCTCTGAATGAATATCTTGGCACCTTTTATTATTCACCATAATTTTTACAGACCCTTCACCAACATCTATCAATGGAATATATTCATAATCCAGTCCTTGTTGTTTTATGGATTCATTCAAACACACAAATGCATCAGGATCCTTCATCTGATGTCCATTTTTGCACTTCAGCGTTATTGCAAACTGCCTGGTGAATGCAGGGATAATAGTATCCTTCCTCAGTTGTAATTCAATTGCATATGGGACCAGCTGTGCACAATGATAAGCCCTTCTTTTATCTTCAAATTCAGGTACCAGCCCACCTAGGCGTGACCATATTTTTTGATTACGGAAATCTAACACCATACACATTCTGTGCATGATATCATTGCCCATTTAAAAGTCATTTTGTGTCCCACTCACTATCCAAAAATTATGGTGAATTGTTTTTTGTTCAATACTAATCTTCAGCATGCATCTGCCTGCAATCCGGTTTTCAAAGTCTGGACTGTCCAAACCAGAGACATATTGGTTTTTAATTCTAAATTTCAGGATCTCCTCCCTCTCCATTATTTTTTGCAACTATTTCTCATTAATGAAACTCCTTTCCTGTTCAATTGCTAAAGTGGCTTTTATTGTTTTAGAATAGTCATTTATACCAATGTGAACCCATGGTTGCTCATCTTCCATGTGTATTTCAGCAAGAGTGGTGATATGTTTTTCTGTATCTGTTTTAATAGCAGTATTCTGTTTGCATGTCTTCTCTTTTAAATAAAAACATAATGTGTGCTCATTTATGACAGTTTGCCATGTTTTCCTTGGGTCTAAATATATTTGTACAAATTGTTTCTCATATTCACTCTGCATTTTATCTTGACACATCAAGATAACAGTGACGCTAGGTATACAGCTGTTCTGGAGATATAACTCCACTGCATCATTTGTTTTGGCAACGGTGTGACATTCACTTATATTGCTGTTTTGTGATTTTTGTTTCTTAGGTCTCAATGGTTTTTTGGTTAAGGACCACAGTACTCCATTCACCTCATCTATGAGCGGAGACAATCTTTTCAGGCAATCTGTTCCCAACAGAAATGGAATTTCACAAATAGATGTGATCAATATCTCTTGTTTCATCCTGTGTTTTCCTATTTTATGTCAACCTCGTTGACACCTATAATAGGCACCTCCTCCCCGTTAAAATTATGCACTGGATCTTGATTTTCCTTCACTGTGATCTGATTCTGTGGGGATCTCCCTTCATTGAAACTCTTTACCAATTCTTTAGACATAATTGTGGCCTGTGTGCCAGTGTCAATCATTGCAAATGTATTGCATTTTTCTTCTACAGTGATGGGAGCATAATACCTGTCTTCAACTTCCTCTAACACACAAAGGAAGTGCAAATTCTTACTGATTTCAGGGCTCACCTTGCTCAAGCCTTTTTCACTTTTGGCTAAGCACATTGGTAAATGGAAAGACATTTTTCCTTCCTTTTTTCCCATTTCTGTGTGGGAGACTTTATTCATTTCACCATGTTCAGAGGTTTATTGGAGTGTGGCCACTGTTCACCCATCCATCCAGGTATCATCAGAGGTCACATTACAATCCTCCAACTGAACATGTGTAACAACATCACTTGGCAATTTTCTATTGTCTAATTCTGTGCATTTGTGATTATTTAGTATGGTACCAGTCCTTTTAACTTCTTCAAAAATATGTGGCTCAAAGAATTGTTCAGGTGATTGACCGGCACCCTCCTTTCGAGTATTTCTTTTTTCTGCCTGTGTTTGGTTATAATTCTGATTGCCCAGGGATATAGTTATAGCATTCCCACTCATTCCCTGTTCACTGGTATTCCCCATGCATGAGTAATTTTTCTTAAATCTGTCTCTTTGTTCCTTCGGAATTTCCGGTTTTCCTTTTTTATTTGTACAAATCTCCAATGTTAGATTTAGCTCTAGGTTAAACCGAACTTCGTTCATAAGGGTATTTGCACTTTCTGTCACATTTTCATTTACCGGTATCTTTATTTTTGAATCCTTATACATCTCAGAGTCATTATGGAAAATCACATCAGAGCAATCTGTTTTCTTAGCACTGCAGGTATTATAAGTACTTAGTCACTTTTCAGAAGCCACCCGGTCATTGCTATGGCCTTCAGCCCCCTCCTTTGATTACTGTTTTTGTGCTGTACAGAGCTTTTCTATTTGCTCAGCTAACATTTTCACTTGGGCCTCGAGAAACTGGAATCTTTCTATCTCTCTATAATCCTCTCTCTGTGGCCTAGATCGATATTGGATTTATTCTGATATCTCTCAGGGGAATGATTTCTATTGGGATTGTTCCTGAACTCTTGATTCATATGTGTAGGCGAGCGAGGTGCACCCATCCTTTGGTTGTAGACCCCTGGTGGGGAATCATTGTACTGACGTGGAGCGTAGTTCATATTCTGCCTCATGCCCTGTCTCTCATGTAGTGGGTACTGACCCCTATGTTGATTCCCATTATCAGTTAATCTATCCACATATCGGGGTCCATCCTGATTACCATATATCATGGTATTGGGATCAAATCTGCTCTGTGTCCCCAATGTCTGGTAGGGACCATTATTTCTTTGATCCTGATTTTGCCTCTGGTTATTTTTCATACCTGACATATCAGGCCGATAGCCTGCCCGGGGCCTATCTCCTAAGTACCTATGGCTGATGTAGCTCTCCCTATTACTAGGATCATGTGATTGAAACATTGGTACAGGAAGTGACAACCTTTGTTGATTACCCCTTTGTTCAGGTGTCAAATTATTTTTACCTGGACTTTGAGCAGACTCAAGGGACATTTTGGCTGACCTGATTTTCATCACTGTTGCTGACAGTTCTTTAACTTTTGGTTTAGTGCCTTTCATTTTATCACTTTCTCTACCCTGACAATAGAGTACTTCATATCATTTTGTGCTTTGGTGTACAATCCACTCAAGGGACTTGTCACGATTAAATTTGCAGACCAACTTTGATCTGATGTCTTTCTGTACCCATAGAAGTAGGCAGTTTTAAATACATTAGAGTTGGGGTTAAAAGATACATCAAATCGAGAAAATTCCCTTTTTAAGTCTTGTAAAAACTGGCAAGGGGATATATTAGGCCCAGCAGTGATTGTGTAAGCAAGTTTCTTTGCCTCCTGCAATGATTGGAAAGGAGAAAAATGATGCCTAATCTCTTTTTCAAACTCTGCCCATGTCCTATTCTGCTGTTCATTCAATCCCCTTATGATACTGGCTGTGGGAGCGTCTAGAGTTAAGTGAAAATACTGTCAGTATTGTTCCTTAGGTATCTGGAGGGCTTTAAATACGTCATGTACTGCCTCTAAGTGATCCTCTATGCAGCATTCCTCTCCCTTTTTAAATGGTTTGATCAGGGCTTTGATGGATTTCATTATCTTTATGGGGCTACTTGTTGCAAAGCATGGAATTGCACTACTTGGTGATTCAACCCTGGTTCCAGGTGTATGGGATTGGTGGCGGCCCCCAATCGGTGTATCACATCCCCCAAAAGGCGCTGCAACCAAGTTCAGTCACCGGCCCAATCACTGGGGCATTGGCTCTTTGGGTAGAAATAGAATTCACCTCAACTCCATTGAATGTGGTGCCCTGCCGTCTATCCTGGGACCTGGAAATGCATATTTGCTGTTCCAAATCCTTAACACTTCTTAAGGAGCCTGGCTACTTCGTTTTGCAAATAGTTGCTTTCATCATTCATTTTATTAATTACCTCTTGCATGTCGCACATTTGCATTTGGCATTCATTGAATTCTTTGTTTCTCTTGTCTCTTTCTTGAAACAGTTTAACCATTTCCTGTTCTGCATTTTGGAGATCACTTTCTTTTTCATAATGTTCTTTTTGTAAAATCTGCATTTCTGAAACAATATCATCTTTATCTTGTCTAATGTGGTCCACTAATGCTTTTAAGTGTAGCAATTCTTGTTCACTGTCCTCAAATTGTTTCTTGCTTTTGAACAATTGAATATCAAAATCCCTGCATTTTAACTGCATGTCTTTTTTACACCCTTCTAATTCTGCTCTTAACATTTCGTCCTTTTTACTTGTCCCATCTAGGTCGGCTTTTAACCGGTTAACCAACTTAGTATCACTTGCTTGCATTCTCAGGGACCTATTCAAAATAAACCATGTCTTGGCGCATAGCCGTATCAGACAATCTTTCACTGCATGTTTATCAGCTGCATTTAATAATCTCAGAAGGCAGACCTGAATTATGCTGCCTTCTGCAAAAATGTTGTCTAGTGGTTCTTTCTGCGCTTCACCATAAATGCGGTCGTGCCATTCTGTGGCATTGTTCGATGACCACGTCCCATGTGCATATAACTTTGCCTCTAAATATTGCACTAGTTCTGAGAATATGGCTTCCATTTGAGACATTCAGAAATTCGTTTTTAGTGACACACTGCTATTATGAAATGGGTTCCCTCTAATGTACAAATGGTAGTCTGAGACACACTTGCCACGCCCAGCAGGTGCTCTATGATCACTTTCCCGGCCTGCAACGCACCATAAATATGTAGGATATTTTGTGTAGATTTCAGGCCTGGCGGTATTTTCTTACTGCCAAAAATAATGGTAATTTGGCAATGACTACTCCTTGCATTTAGATTGGGTTTGGCCTTATTTCCTTTCAGGGACCATTCCTTATTACAGTACACAGGATCATTTAGTGGTATACATTTTTGTTGGTGGTATTTAGGTGAGCATAATTTTTCTTTTTTATTTGTGGCCCCAACATACAAAATCCTTCTTTTTCTTAGGCTGTTAATGTGACCTATAGAGGCCTCAGACCTACATTCAGAAATACCACAATTTACATGTAGCATTCTCAATAACCTGTGGTACTATCACTAATTTATATACATTAGTGATCTATGTTCCATAGGCCTCCTTGCTGATTCATTTACGCCCAGCAAAATCTATTGTATTATATTCCACTCAGAAACCACACACACTGAGAAGAAACACACACACAGCTATTTTTCATTGCTAGTCATATTATTCCATCTTTATGGGAAACATGCCACATGTATTACCTAAAAATCTTCCCTTTCTCCCAAAATATTATTCTAAATGCACCAAAGAAAAAGACAAAAGCAAGAACACTCTACATAATTCGTGTATATTACACTTGTATTATAAACAGTTGCATTTCAACATTTTACCCTCTTTTTTTTTACAGTCTTCTCTGTAATAAACAGAGGCTCTGTAATAAACAGGGCCCTGGAAATCTTTCTTAAAACGGGGCTATTGATGTTAATGTTAATGTTAATGATTTGTACCGTGCACTATCACCACCAGAGTGGTCCCCTGGCGCTTTGGCGGCTCTGAAAGAGGGAGGGAAGGTGAGTTAGTGGGTGGAGGCTGGAAAAGAGCAAGAGCGCGGTGATGTGCTGTTGGCAGCCTTAGCCCGGTGGGTCCGTCGGCTGGGCCTGTGCTGTATGCGGCCGGTAGTCGTCGTGTACTGATGTGCGAGTCTATGTGTGTTTATTGTTTTGTTGTTGCAGTGTAGTGAAGTTTGTGCGGTTTGTTGTGCTGGAGGTTTGTGGTTGTATTTGGTTTGGAGTTTGAGAGGTGTATGTAGAGGAGGAAAATGTTAGTGGTATTGGTTAGTTGGTATCTCTGTCCTGAATTGACCAGTTGGCCTCGTGTAATCTTGGGCACCCTGTGCCTCTGAAGGTTCTTTCCCGTTTTGCATTTGAGGCCCCTTGAACATCTCGCTGCCTCCACCGCCCGCTCCGTTAACAACCTTGCATGTTCCTCACCCCCACCCACATGGCTAGTGCACCTGCCAGTGTCCATACCTCAGTTAGTGTGGTGATTGATGGTATCTCGCCAGTTCCACAACCCGGTGGTACCCAATTGAAGCTATACAGGCGGGTGGTGGATGGTAAGGATTGCTGGGGTTGTTGCCTCCGTTTCCTTGAGTCTCGCATGTGAACCACTCTGTCCAGCGTCACGTTTAGTCATTTGTCTTACTGTTGTTTCGGTTTTAGTCTCTGGTATTGAAGAGCCAGGTTTTTAGTACTTTTATGAATTTAAGGTGATCTTTGGTGTTCCTTATTTCTTTTGGGATGTTGTTCCAGGATTTTGCGGCTAAGTGGTAGGAAGCGGTGCCTCCGAGTTTTTTTTTGATGTAAGGTTTTAGTTCCAGGCGGATTTCGTTCGTTGACCTGAGGGTTCTTGTTGGCTTGTAGATTGTTATTTCCTTTGATGGGGGCGAATGCTCGCTAGGTTTGATGTCAGGTTCATAAGAGCGTAGTGCTGATTCACTGTTCATTGCTTGATCCCGGCTGGCTGAGTTTTTAAGTCTTTTTCATTCTTGGTTGCCCTATTTTAAAAAAAATCTGCGACATATTAGAAAACAATTGCACCACGTAAAGTACAATTTGGCATGGTATAAGCTCCAGGGCAAAAATTGCCCCAGTGCAAAAAAGATACATTTTCGATGCTTATTTTACAAGAACAAACTTTGCCCTAGTGCTAATACCGTTCCGTATTGGCACTGGGGACAACTTTGCCCTGTTGCAAAAATGCTGTGAAAATGTATCTTTTTGCCCCAAAGGCAATTTTTGCCATGGTGCTTATACCCTGCCAAACTTCACTTGTCATGGTGCAATAGTTTTCGAATGTGTCCCATTGTTTTTAAAAATAGGGCAAACGTTGCCCTAGTGCTAATACCCTGCAGACTTTTCACTTGCACCAGGGCAAAGTTTCTGTAATCTGACCTCTGGTGTTCTCCATGTGAAGTTATGGAAAAACATTTTGCAAATATAGGCAGTGGTAATTTCTCTTGCAAATTGCATTTTTTTTTTTTTAAGTGCAATATCCTTCACAAAGACTATATTAGGTTTTGCGGAACACTTACCTATGCATTCTGTTATACAAAAATCTTCCCGAAAAGCAAGTATATGCCTTGGTCACAAAGTAAGCATGGAAAACCATGACTCTAGTGGGCGAAATGGCACCTTGCTCTGTGCCTGTTTTACGAATGCCTGGTTGTACTTGCCTAGGATCTGTGGAACCCTAATACCAGGAGGGCTGGCATAATCACTGCCATAGACTGGGTCCTGTCACCGTAAATGCAGTGCCCTTTGCCAGGAGGGACACAAAAAAACCTTTCACTGCTGTGGCCCACTCGTTTACTGGACGGCTCTCCATTGTCAGGAGGGGCGCTGCACAGCTTAATCACAGTGGCCTTTTCCTGGGTTTAATGCCAGAGGCACTACCAAAGGCCAGGGAGCACGTAAGGAATCACTGCTGGTCCCGCTCCTTCTGAGGACATGAGGCCTGTATGAGAGACTCTGCTGCTCCCCACTACCTGCTGCTAGGCCCTAAACAGCTTCTTCCATAAGTGTCCAACATGAGGATACGCTCTGGGAAACCTTTCTGCTGCAGTACTTGCCGGGCCACCACTGACATACAGGACCCGATTCTTTGAAATGTACGCAGAAATCCTGCAGGGGCCGCGCACCGTGAAGGACACTGTGAGAGCCTGTGCAAACATAAAATAATTTGCGCCCCGCGTATTCGTGGAATTTACTGCTCAAAGTAACTGAATTCGCAAGTCGCACCCGAAACAAACCCATGAAAAGCAAGAAACAGCCAGGACAGCTACCTTTGCATGCTCCCCCGAGCGCGAATAAATGCACCCTTCAAACAGTGCCTGGGATCCCCCACAAGCAGGCCTGCTTACAGGGTCCCCCATAACTGTATCCAGCACCTGACAACATGCATATGAAAAATCATAACTCAGTTGAAATCTCGGAATATCTGCGTGCAAACTCCCATAAACCATCACTGCACCCTGCTACAATGTGAACGTGTACCCCTAAATTGGATCGACACCCTGCTTGCGTACACATGCCGTAAAATCTGATATGCAAACCCAACTCCGCGCTGCCATTCCTATGCGTAAGTGTACTTACGTCTACATGTGCCTTCTGGTGGCGGATAGTATGAAGGACTTGCATGGACATTTCCTGTCCGAGAGGTTGCACGATCGAATCCATGAATACGTCTTGTGCCGTGCAATTGTGGGCGTGCGACAAACTGCCTGTAGGCAGTCCTTCGGAACACCCACTTTATTGCAAGTTCTTCACCCCCCCTCCCAGCCCTCTGTGCAAGCCATACCCACTCTCTGCGTGGAGCCTTGCGCAAGGCACTCGACGGCTCCCAGAGACGTGCCAGCCTGCACAAACTCTATGCAAGTCCAGGAAATGTACCGTGCATTCGATTCCATGAATCACCAAACGCGGTTGTGCACGCAGTTTGGCGTGCAAGTACAATTTTTTCCTCGAAAATTATACCATGAATCGGGCCCACAGTGTCCAGCTGGGAAGGCTCCGCTGGGTCCCTCTGCTGTGGAAACTTGGATCGGGTCATTCCCGGCATATCCAGCCTGCCCTGAAATGGCTTTTCAGACTCCTTCTCAGTTTATTGAATATCATGTCTGTTTCCTTTTTCTTGCATTTCAAATGTGTACACATGCTCACAACTGTGCCCAGAACTGTGGTGCCTCTGCAGTGTGGCTTTATAAAATAATATATCAATGATTTATTTTACAGCGCAAGTGGGTGCTTTTAGAATACTGTTCACCCGCCATAAAGGGCAAGTAAATACAGGACCTGTAAAAAAGCAGGTCTATAAATACATATGTCTATGTTTATTGTCTTCAAGGGTTAATATGAGCGTTGTAGTAACTTTAAAAACAAGGCTGTGGGCTCTCCATCACATTAACTGGACTTCCCTTCAGTGTGATGACCTACATGCACACGTTTCTCCATCACGTCCTTGCATCCATACTTTAAAGAACTAAGGTGATGTGGTTTTCAAGAGGAATGACACATTAACTTAGGCTTTACGATTTTGTAATCCACTTTTAGGCGTTAAGCAACAATAGACCCAGGAAACAAAACTAACCACCTCATTTATCCAAGCATATCCCCTAGCTGGCATTCAGAACATTCATTTAAGCACTCTACCAACATTCCCTGAGCTACAGATGCACACAGCATGTGCCAACATTCTGCCTCTCAGTCTAAATGGCAAGATGACAGGCAAATAGGACCCACCATGTGAATATCAGCTCCCTGTCCCCTGGGCCCCGATGAGTGAGGGGAAGAATATAGATGAATGGTGTGTACAAATGTCAGGGTGAATTCTAAGTGAATCTCTGTTGGGCGCTCAGTTGAAGTAAATGAGGTGTCCAGTGTGTGTGTCTGCGTATACTGAAGCCTTGCGTACATGTGTCTAAATCTTTTGCTCCCTTCACCCTTAAAACAGCACCAAAATTCATAACAAGTGTGGTGACAACTGTAAAAACAAGCAGTATTTAAGGCACAAACTGCTTTTATAAATCTTCATTTTCTTAGTATTGAGGTATTAATAGCATGTAAAAAAAAGACCTCATGATTATAGGTTGAAGTGTAAAAGCAAAAGGAAATATCGAGGCTGAGTACCACAAAAGGAAATACACTAAATATGGGCTATAAAGATTCACAGATCTTTATTCTACTGCGCAGTTACAAAGAGACAAATTCAGATAGCTATCTGGCCCTCAATACATCACAATGAGTACGAGCCATTCAGTGTATGGAGTGAGAGGTACTGGACATCTGGACATTCACATTTATATACAGTATAGTAATAATGTCCAGTCCCTCTGCAAGTTAATAATCTGTGGTCTAGAGTTCGTGCTGAGTTCACTTATGGCTCATAAAACAATATGCACAAGGATTACTTCGGTTTACATTTCAAACAAGTTACAATGGCAAAGTGTACCCCAGGTTTTAGTAGTAAGCCTTAGCACATATCCCTTCACAATGTGTTTAAGCCAGTGTCCACGCTCGACATTTGCATTACATTGTCCTGGATGTATGTTCGTGGATGAGGCTTGTTGGTGCAGCCAATCCTAAAACCACAAGTCATGTACGGGACAAGGTCTCATTACCAAGGCTAAATATTCGGGCTGCAGACAGTCTAACCATTAACTTAGGGACAAAGGTCTGGAAGGCTCGGTTACAAGTTGGAAACACAGTCCACCATTTTAGAACACAGAATTACATATGAACAGAAATCAAAATGGCGGATGATCCTAAAATGGCGGCGAAGTCGATCTAAAATCAGAACTTTGCAACGCGGTTTTCTTCGCAGAGCGACTAGGCTTAGGCCAATATATATACTAGAAGGAGGCACAATATGATTTCCCGTTTAACAGACGTACCCCCCTGAGAATCACAGGTATCAACCTAAAATGTAACCTCGACTCCAAATGTGGAGTTAACACCTGATTTTCCCCACGCCTGACAAAATATTGTATACAAGAAGGGGTACTGCGGAGGTGGCGAGAATGCCTGAATCCCTGATGCTCACTTTCTCAATATCTTTGGGCAGGGAGTTTCACCCCATGCAGAAGGATAGTAATAACTGCCCGTTCCTGTTATGGACAACTCTGTAGGTTTTGTAGGTTTTCTTTTTTTAATCAAAATTCATGATGGATCTGGATTGGACGTGTTGTACTCTTTTTATAATTTGATTTGCTAAACCATTGTATTCAAATAATGCAAATAAAAATAAAAACAATAAAATAAAAAAAATCCTCTATAATCCTCATAAACCACTCGGTGTTCAAAACTCTCCTTTCTTAAAAACATCCACTTTCTTAAAAACAGCCCCAATCACATTTCTGTATCCGCGGTGGTCTCAGGAGAATTTAAAATGTCATCTATCAGTAGTGATGCACGTCTCTGTGTTAGCGGTGCAATCTAGCAATTAGGTAGCTCTTGAACAGATGTTTCATGACAATCAAAATGTAATTAGGTGTCTGCAATTCCTCTGCTGGGTGCTATAAATGGAGTACGAGAGAAGCCACATGTAAGATTACCTTTTCAGAAACACTGTATGGACGTTGAACCAAGTATCTAAGAGGCAGACGAGATAGACAATTATTTTACGATGGAACATTTTGAACTATCAGTGTCCATTTAAATAGTGAGTGGGTCTGATTTTATCATCAGCACACACAGAGATGCATACCACTGGGTACATTGCAAGGATTGTGAAATGGTGTTAGATTTCATTGTGATCACTCCTTGAAATTGCAGAAAAGCCATGAATGCAGGGCAAGATGCCCCTTCCAATCAGAGTCAAAGAAATCCTCCGTGCCTGTTGGAGAAGGTCCTTGAGAGTCACCCTCTATCTTCTGATGTCTAGCTTGATGCCAGTGCCTAGTTTCAACCCAGGAGTGTGATACGACTTTCGTTTGTGACTTAAGATGTGGGTTCATGCATGTAACAAGACCCCCAATTTAAATTTGATGCTTGGTTGCGCCCCGTTTTCAGCTGGAGGAGTAGATTGCACTACACTCTCCACGTCTTGTTTTTTGAATGGCGATGAAATGAAATGATATTTTATTTATATTGCGCTCACAAGTGTTTCAGAGTGCGAACAAGTGTTTCAGAGCGTGAATCATTCTTTTTATGATTCCCATTCGTTGGAACAACTGTAGTGCAGCCAAATGACATCAAGCTGTCTACTTCCGTGTTTGGAGAACAGTGTGGTTCATGAATTATGAACCTGCGAACAGGCTGTTAAATGATATTGACTTTTCTAAAACATTGCCGTTGTTGGGCATAGAATGCTTACTTTTGGCTTATGTCATTGGGGCCCTTATAGGCCCTGTTTACTGTGAGCAGCAATATTGAAACGAATATTTTAAGAAGCAGACATTGAATTGTATGGGATCATTAAGTGAAAAAAGAGATAACAAGATGAAAGCGTATTTCAATAGTGCCAATCTTTAGCCAATGACTAGCCTGGTTAGACGTCAAATGACAAACTTAGGGAAGAAAACGCATCCTTGCTAATTTCTATTAGCCCACGAGCACTCATATTGCCCATGAACATTACATTAGAAGTTAATTTAAAAAGACACATCATACAACGTTAATGTAAAAAGGGATGAGGTAGGATCCAACACTTCGGATCACACAACACATTTGCTTTAGACCTATAATTACTCTGTTTTCAGAATCAATACAGTTTCATATGTTCAATATCTTTGGGCATTGTGAACATGGTCAATAGTTATACTGGAAGCCCTGTGCCGGTCGGGCTCTCTATGACCTGTATTGGACACCACCTAGGCAAGAAGCTAATGACATCAAACCCTTTGTCCATTATTCCCCTCACAAACGGTGACATTGAAGAAGCAGAATAGACCATTTCACATATGTACCTCTATGGCATGATATGATTTAATGTATGATATGATATGGCATTTATGGAGCTTAAGCTTCCATAGGATGGCCATAGGTTGCCCATAGTGTGGTGGACGATTTGTCATACTTTCTTTTGAACTCACACGAAGTCTCCATTTGTACACATCATCTCCTCTGGCAGGCAAATTGAGAGGCATCAGAATCACTTATGAGTACTAAATTCGTCATTTGTTGCTATAAAGGCCATTATCTTCCTTCAAGCGCTACTCATCAATTTGATTATTGTTTTTATTTGAATGGATCATTGCCATTTTTACAGACCTGTTTTGCAGTATTTTGTGCATCTCGTATGCCTTCAGTTAAACAAGAGTGGTTTCAACCAACGGGACCTGGATGTGTTAGGGGACAGAACAAAATAAGTGCCTACCTGTCAAAGTACTTTACTGTTACTGTCAGACAGTGCTGCAGTATAAGTCACACAAAATGGAAGCAATAATAATCAAAAATAGCCAAATTGACTTCCAATAGTGTGCACCTTTTTTAGCAAATCAGTAAAAGTAGTGCGAGAGGATAGGGCGAGAGCTCTCGTCTATCCCCTAACCTTGACAGGCGATGCACCACTGCACCACCAGGGCAAGAAAACATCTGAGTGAGGCACATAAGAGATATTCTGTAGGGACAGTGAGTTAGTTGAAGGGAACAAAGATTGAGGAATAATTTGAATAAATATATTCTGTCTCTGTTGTGTTATAACTACGTATGGGTTGAGACAGGGTCGCTAACCCGTTGACTTTAGTTGTGATTAATTAAACATTTCTTAAACAATTTGATCAAACAGGGACACGTTCATGAAAAATCCCCAGATCTAAGGCAACTCCCATTTCTCAAAAACACTTTTATTATTATTATTTTCATGATGGTATTTATTCAGTGCAGACCTAGCTTTGCGAAGCAAAGGAGCAATTTACAAAGGTACCCAGCAATACAGATACATGGCAGAGCGCTTTTAAGAGGTAACAACACAACAGATATACGGGTGGGGGGTAGGATTCATAGGGGCACAGAGGAGAGGTACAGCAGTACCAGGTGTCGGGGAGGAGAGGGTCAAGCAGTGTCAATCGAGCCAGGTAGCGCAAGTGGTGGCATGATGGCCTAGGTGTTGAGGAAGAGAGACTCCTTGAAGAGGCAGGTCTTGGGTATTTTTCTGAATTGTAGGTGCATGGGGCGAGTTTTATGCTCACGGGAGGAGGTTCCATATTCTCGGGGGGTAGGCAGAGAAGGCTTGTTTTCTGGTCCTTTTATTGTTGCAGCAGCGGATTTCAAGTCTGCACTTGTCCTGGCTCCTGGTTTTACGCTGTGCACCAGAGAGGCTGAGTTTCTCTGCAAGGTATTTGGGTGACTTGTTTGCGACTGCTTTAAAGATGATGCAGCAAGACTTGAAGTTAAACTTGCAGTTGGAGCCAGTGAAGGTCGATGAGGATGGGGGTAATTTGGTTGTATCTGCATAGACCCCTGATGGGACATGCAGCTGGTGTGTAGTACACTTAGGGCACAAGGGAGGACGACGGGATGCCTTTAAGGGGTGCATTGCCTCCAACCAACTTCCTCCATAGAAAGTAACAAAATGTATGGGTCTAACCACTCGAGAGTACGCTATGACCACCTAAGAACAATGTAACGGCAAGCTACGTAGCCACTTCCACGATGTCTGCACATAAAGACCTCAAAAAAAATGAAACAAGTGAACATTTTTAGAGACTACCCATAGTTAATCAGCGCGGCATAATTCTGGACCGACTTAATTGGTATTCCAGATAAAGGCCTTGAGGACGACTTAGGTGAAACACCTGTCGGCTGATTCTATGAGGAAAAAACATTAATAGATGAGGTTTTATTAAAGACTTTTTCAGTCATTCAAACAAAAATTTTGTTAACTAACTACTACTGAGGCAGTGCGTGGCAGGCCTGTACCAAAGGTTCACGTGTTTCACTTCCTCCATTCATTTAACAGAAGAATAATTCAATGAAGCATCAAAATCATCCTGCTTGACAGCTTGGCACTAAAATTCATGATTGCATGATGTTTAGTTTCAGGCTGCTAGGTGAACTATAAATCAATCGACAGAACCATGCAGAGAAAGCTTTCTGCGATTCGTACGAGCTTTCGTCAACAATATGTGCTCCTAATTTCTTGGCAAACTGGTTATTCATTAAGACTTTTGAAGGCAAAACATTAATATCAACAGCATAGCATATTATTTTCAGAACATCTGTTATTCTGGTTCTTCTTTGTTACTCTGCAATCATCTATTTTCCAATATCTGCTTCAGGTTTGTATATCAGCATTTCCAGTGGATCCAGGCCATGCTTTTTGCCATTGAGGAGATAAACCGGGATCCTGATCTCTTACCCAACATCACCCTGGGCTTCCGGATCTATGACTCCTGTGTCATGCTGCGACGATCGCTAGAGGGGACTTTGTGGATGCTTACCGGACAGGAGGAAATAGTACTCAACTATTGTTGTCAGCACACACCCCCTTTGTCTGGCATTGTGGGGGAAGCCAGCTCGACACACTCCATTGCTCTAGCCAGGCTGTTGGGCATTTACAGATATCCTCAGGTAGGCCTAAGCACATGAATCGAAACAATGTTGGCTATTTCAGATGAAAGAATAGATGTTCTATCCTGTAAGGATGGGAGGAAAGAGAAAAGAGGAAGGAAGGAAGGAAGGAAGGAAGGAAGGAAGGAAGGAAGGAAGGAAGGAAGGAAGGAAGGAAGGAAGGAAGGAAGGAAGGAAGGAAGGAAGGAAGGAAGGAAGGAAGGAAGGAAGGAAGGAAGGAAGGAAGGAAGGAAGGAAGGAAGGAAGGAAGGAAGGAAGGGAGGGAGGGAGGTTGTTCGGGAGGGAAGGAAGGAAGGAAGGAAGGAAGGAAGGAAGGAAGGAAGGAAGGAAGGAAGGAAGGAAGGAAGGAAGGAAGGAAGGAAGGAAGGAAGGAAGGGAGGGAGGGAGGGAGGGAGGGAGGGAGGGAGGGAGGGAGCGAGGAAGTGAGGAAGGGAGGGAGGGAGGGAAAAGAAGGAAGGAAGGAAGGAAGGAAGGAAGGAAGGAAGGAAGGAAGGAAGGAAGGAAGGAAGGAAGGAAGGAAGGAAGGAAGGAAGGAAGGAAGGAAGGAAAGAAGGGAAGGAGGGAGGGAGGGAAGAAGGAAGGAAGGAAGGAAGGAAGGAAGGAAGGAAGGAAGGAAGGAAGGAAGGAAGGAAGGAAGGAAGGAAGGAAGGAAGGAAGGAAGGAAGGAAGGAAGGAAGGAAGGAAGGAAGGAAGGAAGGAAGGAAGGAAGGAAGGAAGGAAGGAAGGAAGGAAGGAAGGAAGCTTGGATAAACGGGTCCGCCCTCCGACCCCTGCAATATATGCAACTAATTTCTAGCTGATGACCTATATACATCGAGGTGATATAGGATAAAGGGGCATGGTCAATATTACCTTGATTCTGGCGGCAGGATAAATTGCAATGCTATCATTTGCTTATGTAAGAGGTAGAGCAACAGGAGACCTGGGCTAGGAGAAGGTCTAGGGGTGGGACTCCCCTAGTGGAAGTTACCACATTACACGTCAGGAGATACTGTTGTCTAGTTGCATTAAGGCCCAGAAGAGTAAAGTGGCATGGTACACAATCCTACAGACATGAGTGATTGCTCCAGGAGTGTGAGGGTCATGCATTAGACTTTGTGGTGGTTATGTGCCATGCAATATCTCCTCCAGAGGTTGGGTGTCATCCACCTAGCCTTCTTTAGAATGAATGCTGCCACAAAGAACACTAGGGGATGTACATTCTCTTTGCATACCATACGGAATATAGCATGCACTTTCACACTCTACTCATCAGCTGTCACTGTACTAACACTCAATTCTTAAAGAAATAAAAGCAACATTTGTTTTAGGAAATGTGTGTCAAACATATGAATGATGGGACTTTGTCTGTTCTTCCTTGACAGGTCAGTTATTTTTCTTCAAGTCCACTCCTGAGTGACCGAAACCAGTTCCCATCCTTTTTTCGGACCATCCCAAGTGATGACTTCCAGTCGCGTGGGCTGGCCCAGTTGGTGACGCGGTTTGGTTGGACGTGGGTGGGTCTTCTGGCCGAGGACAGTGAGTATGGCCAGCAGGGTATCCAACTCATGAAGCAGCAGCTTGTCCATGCAGGAGCTTGCATCGCTTTTTCTGAGAGCATCCTCACAGGTCAAGAGGACAAGAATGCACCTCTCATCGACCAGGTGATCAGGAACTCCTCAGCCAATGCCATTGCCGTATTTTCACTTGACAAATACCTGCTCCCCGTGCTGGAAGAGCTCATACGCCACAATGTGACAGGAAAGATCTGGATTGCTAGCGAGGCGTGGTCAACCTCTGACCTCCTCTCTAACGAGAGGTTCTCAGCCATTCTCATTGGCACCATTGGATTTGCCATCCAGAGTAGGCCAATGCCAGGCTTTAAAGAGCATCTCAGCAGGGTTATCCCCACTATCCCGCCCGGTGAAACATCAGACGGAACATTCTGGCAAGAAGGTTTGGGCTGCCTGTTGCTGGAGCGCAATGTCTTGACCAACAAAACGGGTCCTTGTGCATTGGCTGAGGAAGTGAAGAGACTCAACAATGCTGACAAAGACGCCCCCTACTGGAGAGTCACCTATAATGTGTACTCTGCAGTTTATTCCATTGCGAGGGCCTTACACGAGCTGCTTTCCCGCAAGGCAGGGAAGGGCCCTTTTCTGCTTGGATTCAAACCTTGGCAGGTGAGCAGTGATGAACATGCCGGCTTGATTTAAGAATAAGACAGACATGTCTTCAATACTCTAGGTCACAAGTGAGGGGGAAAAGTGCTAGGAATGAAGAGATTGCAAAGGGAAAGTAACAACACTTGACTAAAGGACACAGGAGTTAAATGTAACTATGGACAGTATAAATCAACTTGTTTTTTCATCAGGACAATATTTACTCTGCGAATGGGGCCCAGTGGTAGCGGTTATCACTAGCAGAGGGATCGACAGCGTAGGGCCTGAGCGGGGAAGGCTCACTCAAAATCTGTAAATGCCCACTCTGCAGAGCTGTGTGGGCATTTACAGATGTTAATGTCACTGTGGTGGGCCCAACTACATTAGCTTCATGCCCCACTTGTTAGACAATCCTGGCTATGCCGCTGAGCGCCCGAGCAAACATTGGCTGGGTGTTTTGCTATGTTATTGTGCATTTGTGTAGTGCCCTTTTTACCATTGTTATGATCTCAAAACGCTGTGGATTGAACTCCGCCGGCGACCGTAGTCCAAGTCAGTGGAGAGAGTAGGGTAGCGCTTTGGTGCAATGAGTTTGTGCGCAACCCGCCAGAATATTCTAATGCTACGAGTGGCGTGGAGGTTGTGTGAGAATCAGTAGTAAGTGTGCAGCAAGGCCAAATGACATGGGGTAGCTGCATTCTGGCAGAGCTGCTTGTATATGAGACTATGCGTGCAACTAGGCCGATTTGGGTGTTCATGGTGGTGTATATTTATGTGCGCAGCTAGGCTGAATTAGCCGAGTGGTATATCTGCATTCTATTGTTTGTTGGTGCAGAGAAGTGAGTCAGCATATCTGTGTGTGTTTGAGTCTCTCTACAATTGCATGTGGTCCCGTGTTCCTGTTTACCTTCCAGTGCCTTCCAAGGTAACTGTTTCTTCCTATTTTAGAGGTTCTCCAGGAAGAATTTCAGACTAGAGTGGGCATCCCCATGGGGTGCAGCAATGCATTGGAACAATATGCCAAATCTAAATTTAAATCCCTCTGCAGCATCCACAAGACTGTTTGGGGCCGGCGTGCACTCTACCTGCAACTATCTCTTACCAAATACTCTTCTTCTAGACCTCTATCCTCCTCTGGCACCAACTCTCTATGTGTAAAGCATTTAGCTAAACAGAGAACATGAGGCTGCTTGCTTTCCTCAGCTTGTTCCCTGATCTGGAGCAGTTTCCTGCTGCGTGTTGAGCAGGACCTTCTGATGTTCAAAAAGCACCTCAAGACTATCCTCTTTTTCTCCTCCTTCCCTTCTCTCATAATCCCACAGTTGCTGTGATTGGTGTCTTGGACCCTTATGCATCTACTGGGCCCCTGACCATCTCCCCAGCATCTGTCTTCCTTCAGCACTTGCTTCGGCTCCCCTTCCACACTGGAGATTTGCACTTTCCACCCAACGCGCCTCCTGGCGCATAGCACTTACTATACTGTGCACTTCATCTGTGGCTCACCGTTGAGCACGGACATCTCAGCACCTACCGCATTGCCCTCTTCCTTCCTCCACTTGCACGTTCTGAATACTCACAAGGCATAGTAGGTTTAGCTGTCCCTTTCCCCACTGTATTTTTTGTATTTATTTGTATATTTAGTATTTAATTGTACAGCTACGCCATGTCTCCTCCCTGCTGCCCTGTGGGTGCTTTGAAACAAAATGTTATTTCCTGTATAAGCACCTAACAA
This sequence comes from Ambystoma mexicanum, assembly GCF_040938575.1. Classification (NCBI taxonomy): domain Eukaryota; kingdom Metazoa; phylum Chordata; class Amphibia; order Caudata; family Ambystomatidae; genus Ambystoma; species Ambystoma mexicanum. The sequence continues at coordinate 200,009,831 of NC_090921.1, forward strand.
GAAAACAATAAATAAAAAAAAATGCAATATTGTGTTTATTTATTGTACATTTGTATGGCGCCTATGAAGTGTTTCCAGGTGCCACAAGACAAATGGGGGAAAGGGGAGACATGGGAACTACAAAAATAGAACAACAAAAACGGTTATATTGGCCTTGTGACAATCCTATGGTGCAAGTGCATGACAAGGTGGAAGGTGCAGTGGGGAGGAGGTAGAGGGAGAAGTGCAGGAGTAAGGTGCGCCGAGGGAGGGGGGTGTCAAAGTGCTAGGTGGGCCAGGACGGCAAGTGCAAGGGAAAGAGTGGGGAAGGCAGGATGAGTGCGGTGGAAAGGGAGGACAATGCTTGGCTATTCTGGGTAAGGTAGTCTCAAGAGGATTGCTCAGGGGCAACATGCTCATCTTGAAAGCAAAATGACACGGAGCAACACAGGTTCGATCCCCGGGTCCACGCTTAGAAACCTCTGGGTATTAAGCATGTTATTAATAACCTATCATATCATATCAATGGCAAGTGCTGGGGGGACTGGTGGGGGTGGACTGGCCCCTGTATGACTCTAAATGCACCAGGCCCCAGTCGCAGAGGGAGAGTTAGCACGGGAGGGGGAGAGGGAAGGAAGAGGAGTAAAGGAAAGTTGTGAGAAGTTTCTGCAATTTAAGAAGATCTGGCTCAAGTATGAGGGGGGGCACGGAGACTGTTCCAGAGGGACGAACCAGCCAATATAATTGTGTGAGCATTTGGTTAGAGGGTTGGGCCCTGGTGTAAAGACACAGTAGAACAATAATGATTTAACAAAGCGAGTGTCAATAGTTCCTAGGGCCACATAATCAGTGAGGTGCATAATGGGATAACATACAGGAGCCTTCAGGAGGCCAGGCCATGTGTCAGCCCTGGCCCGATATAGAGAGGAATACTCATTTTGAGGATCAAGGAGGATGAGCCACAATCAGGTCTTAGGGTGGGGCACCAAATGACTCTAGTGCAAGCGGAGCAGATAGGCTGGGAAATCGCATGCCCAATAACTGAAATAGTCAACATAAATGGCAAAGTCTGCTTTATTAACAATCCATATAAAGCAAAGATAGCAATAAGCACTCACGTCTCAAGGGAGCTCTGATTCTCCAGTAAAAAACAACAGGTTTTAACCAAGAACTACACCATAATTGACATCACAATCTTAGTTACAAAAACCTATGGGGTTGAGGGATTGATTTAGGGGAATTATCTAAAAATATGTTATGTATGGTTAGTCTTTTCATTGAACATAACTATCTGATGGCCCCACCTTTAACCATCCCAGAATTGATAAAGGTAAAACAGGCATCATCTTAACAACAGGTAACTGGCTCATGCAACAGTTACAGGGTGGCTCATTTAGAGAGATGTGATTTGTTGGCATTAGTCCTACCAACCTTGAACACTTGGCAGGTCATCAGCAGATGAGCAAAATATATTGGCAGGAGGGCGTCATCAAGGCACTGCTTTGTTCAGTTAAATAAGACATCATCCCTTGTATCCTAGGCCACTGGCCAGGGCATCAAGCTTTGAACTTTGCCTTGTCCAGCGTCTAAATTTTGAGAATTTGTGGGGAGTGAAGGCAGGGGCCTTTCTGTGTGTGGAGTTAATTAATAGACACTGCCTTCCAATTAAAGGTTAAGTGCGAGGAGACGATTGGTTGACATTATTTTGCTCTGCAGTTACCGTGATTTTAGCTCATATTAATACAGGTGTTATTACTCTCTTTGGCCACTGGAAACTCGGACGAGCCATTCCTCATACAGTGCTTAGCTTCTAGTAAATGGGCACCTGGATTTCAAATTTTGTTCATTCTCAATTTAATCTAAGAGAAATATGTCTAACACTTGGGAATTATTCTCTTCTTTTCTCCTTGGAGCTCTGCAGACCTCTCTTTTCTACAATAACCTTGGATCTGTATTTCAGCTTATTCAGAAAGTTGAATCTCTCTGCAGCTTCACGTCTTACCATTCATTCTAACGTAGTTTTGTCACCCATTTTGTTCAAGATGGCCACTCATTGCCATTGCCTTTCTGCATTTAATGAGCTATATGTATATTGTTTGTGTTGTGTTTCAGTGTATGTATTTATTATGTTATATAATAACAATGTTGCATTTATATAGTGCTACCAGCCCTCATGCATCTGAGCGCTACTTATTATTACCGACGGTGTGTGGTGCTCATTTATTGACCTCGGAAGGCTGAAAGCTGAGTTTGGCACTGCAGGGATTCTAACTGCGTCACCAGGCTCTGCACGGATGCCAAAGCGATGCACTCTACTCGCTGTGATATGTGACCTGCTTCATATCTACATGGAGCAGGTAATATTCTTCATGGTTAAATGCATGTTCGACCTAATGTCCGTGTTTCTTCATGGTGAGTGAATATCTGCTTCACGTCTATTCTACTCTCATGTGTCAGCTTGGCAGTGAGGTCCTTTGTTCTCGTCATCTTTGGTTACAGCATGTTCATTTCTTCTTGAGTTTGCAGGTTTATTTCTTCCTCTATTGTTCCACGATAAGGTCAGTAGAGTTGCCTTAATGCATAGCGTTTCCCATATTTTCGGTATAGAGGCAGGGGAGGGACAGACGCCATGAATGATGTATTTATCTGCCTCTCAACACCCTCATCAAAGACAGCGGCTGGGAATGACAGCAAGCATGCCATACATGCAAAGGGCAGCATAGGCGTTTCCTTTACACCCCACCCGATTCGTTAAATGGAGCGGAAATCACGCCGATGACTCACCCGTAAGCCACAACCCGGATCAGATAATAAAGGAAATGCTTCTGCAGCCAGACTAGCGCCTGATATGATCGTGCAAATGCTGACTTAGTTGAGCGCTGCTTCCTCACAAATGTGACAGACCGAATGCCAGCTCCATGCAAAGCCCAACATCGGTTCTCCACAGTTGATGTGTGTACACAGGGACAGGCAAGGAAGTGGTGTAACTTTCCCATATTGCAGAACCTTGTTGTTTACATTTTGTTACATGCAAATGTCTCTCAAGAGACTCAGGACACACCTGCATGAGTGTGCCAGCTGGTGCACAGAATCCTGCAGCATGTAGAGGGCTAGCATGCTAGGGTCGGAGAGGTGGAATGAACCTTCTTTTTTTTTTTTTTTAATTTTGTTTCAACTTGTCGTCCTGTCCTCTCTAAAGTCTATGTGGAAAATCCTGCAGAGACTTTCCCCGTAATTCACTCCTCACTTTTGTCCATTAGCAGAGTTTTGGTCCAACTGTTTTGGTTCAACTGTGGACTGGACGATCTCGTTGATTTGCAGAAATGCTAGTTCTATTAATTTTACTATGGCCACTGTCCATTTAGTCGTTTCTCCAGATAGCTATTCTTCTTGCAGCATCCAGTGGTTTGTTGTCAACGGCAGGAGATATGTATTTCGTTTTTTTTTTTGGTTTTGGGGCACTCTATCACCAAATGTCTCACGGTTTTAGTCACTGCTGTCTTTTTGCAGAAGTGACAGGCATTTTCACTCTTCGATCCCCGGATGGTTATGATCTCCTGGGTTAGTAACAAATTGAGTCTGGCTTTCATGAAGAGATTTCTCTTCTTTTTTCAGGAAATTTGACACAATAGTTTAGGGGGCTTTTCCTCTTGTTGCAGGTCAGAGGAAGATGATTTAAGAGTTTGTTCCCTGCCGCTTTCTCAATCGTCTGGATCCACTCCATCTCTTCCATTTTCTGTTTGATTCTGTCAGGATTTTCCTTTAGTTCCTTTTCTGTACATGATATTTCTATTAGCTTCTCTTTTCTGTTGTCTACCCATTTCTTTAGGGCTGCACATTTTCTGATCTCGATTTCTTGCATAATGATGTGATATGCAGGTAATGTATCGGTCATGCTGATTTTCCTATGTAGCCTCATGGCACATTGGTCGACCATCGAGGCTAGTGATACTAATCCCAGTTCTCGTCTGATGGCCGGCATGGAGGACGACTTTGGCAAGCCCAAGACTGCTTTCCAAAACAAGCCCTTCCAATTTATTCCAGAGTGGACATGGGATATTCAGCGAGGCTTCCATTCCGTACACCAGTGCTGGGACAACTTTGGTCTTGTAAAAGTTTATCGCAGGGATTAATGATAACTTCCCAAACTTGCTGTCTACCTCTCTCATTTGAAATGTTAGCCATTTGGCTTTATCCCACAGCAGATCTTGCATTGCCATATCCCTTCCTGAGCTGTCCATGACTGTTCTTTACCGTTTCAATTTTGGTATTATCGAGGAACCAGTTCAGATGCTTAGTTACTTTTCTCGGTGCCTTCTCGATTACCATGATTTTTTATTTAGTTTTGTTTATCTTTAGATGATTGTCCTCCATGTACTTCGCCAGGTTGTTTAATTTGCGTTGAAGCCCAATTTTCGTCTTGTCTATTAAGATAATGTTGTCGGCGTACAGTAGTCTCGGAATGCTGGTTTTTCTGATTTTTGGAGGGAAGGCCCTAATTTTTTCTTCCGATTGTTGGTAATCGCCTAAAAAAGCGATAAATAGGGCCAGGGCCAGAGGGCATCCCTGTTTGACACCTCTGTTGACCCTGATCTTTTCTGATAGTGTGCCTTGCTGGTTTAGCTTCACTCCACCACTTCCAAGGGCCTTTCGTTTGGGGTGACCCTGTCCTTTTCGCCAAGTGGGCTTCCGTTGCCTTTCTCTTCGGCTCTTGCGCTTTGGAACTAGGCTCAGTATGAGTCCGATGCTCATTTTGTTCCTCCCTCATCTTCTCCATAACCCCTGCCCGTTGTCTGGGTATTTCCTGTTATAATCGGTCTGTTGCCTGTTTTTTTCCTCTTCCTCCTTCCCAATTTTGTTGCTTTGTCGCTTTTCATTTCTTTGCATATGTTGGTTTGTCCACCAAGCTTCATCTTTTGCCTTGGGATTCATCCAGCGCTTGTGCTGGTATAGGTCCTCGGTTTTCAAATGATAATGCTTTGTGTACTTTATAATTTCTTTCTTTTCATACTCCTGCTCCCTTCGTCCCCTCCTTTTTATTTCTGTTAGGCAAAAGCCCATTTGTTCAATTTCTTTGAATGCAGAGCTATCGATGTATTTGATTCCGGCTGATTTAACATGCAGATATGCTTTGGCCTTTCTTTCAATGTGGTATGGTTCCACTAGTTTTAGATCTTCTGTTCTGATTTTCCATAGAGTTTTCATCTTCTTTGTTATCTGCAATACTGTTGGTCGATTTAGTATTAGATCCTCATCCAATGCTTCCACTTGTTCTAACTAAAATACACGTGTCTCTTCTTTTATTTTTGTTTGCCTTTCCCCCTCCTCTCTTGATGTTCGATACAGGCGTGGACTCCCTCTGGTTCTGGTTGTTTGATTGTTTTCCTTTTCTCGTTCTTCACTTAAGTGTCTTTTGGATTTATAGTGTGAGTCATTTTTTTTTCGGCAGTCCTGCGCAGCATTTCTCTTTTTCGGAGTGTTCCTCTTCTTTTCTTACTTCCTTCCTTGTTTGCTGCTTTTTCCTGGTTTAGGTCGTCCTCCTTTATCTCCATCTCATTTTGTTCTACGTGTTGTGATACGTTCATTAGGTCGGACTTACTCATAAATTCCTCTGCCGTTCTTGGCGATCTGTCGGCCGTTTGGTAGCGCTATCTTTCTGCTCCCTTGTTTGCGGACCCATTTTGCTGTGTGTTGTTTCCGACTCTACAAAGATCACCTTTTTCTCTTCGTTTAGCTTATTGTTGGCCCGCTAACTGCAGTACTATTTTTCTGGGGTCCTTTTTTTGGTTTGGTTGGTGAGCTTCTTCGCTATGTCTTGTTACAGATGAAGACATGATTTTATCCAAATCCATACGCTGTATCTGCGAGTCTGTGTTTTTGGACTTAAGAATTGTTTTTGACTCCGTTAGTTTTCTATTTATTTGTTCTATCGTTTCAATTTTTCTTTCTAAGGCTTCAATTTTACTTTCCCAGTTCTTCTGCTGACTGGTAGTTCTGTCTTCTACCGCCGTTATATAACTTTCCACTTGTGACATTTTTGTTATCATATTCATGAGAATCGCAGTGTTGTCTTGGATCTCCTCTTTGATGGCTTTGTAGAGTTTGCCCTCACCTTTTGGTCACTTTCGAACCCCCACTTTCTTTTAATTTAACTTTTTTTTCCATTCTGCTCCGTCACAGGAAGTTTGTTTGTTGATCTCGTTTTTGAGGAATTTTTCGCCCCTGATTTTATTGGTTTAGCCTCCATTTTTGTTTTATTTCTATTTTTTTTCTTTCCTCTTGAGTATTTCCCCATCAGTCTCCTTATTGGAGTCTTCGGGCTCATCTTCCATTATACTTTCTGGGTCAATGTCAACCTCTTCTGACTCATCGTCCTTTTCCTTTTCCGTGTCTGCCTCATTTCCGGAGATCTCTATAATGTTTTTGCTGTTGTTAAGCAGCCTTTTCTCGTTTGTTTTGGGCATCACCCGCCCTGGCGACTTTTCGTGATACTCTCTACTATCACTATGGATCAATGCCAATATTTTTATTTTGTTTTGTGTATTTTCTTCTTTTCCGAATCCATTCAGCGGTACTTTATTAGGGCCGTTCTCTTTGTTTTTTACAGGCTTTTCGAGTTCTCGGATTTTGGGGTTTCCGGGGGTTTCAGCTGAATTTTCTGCCCCCTTGGCATGTGGCCCCAGAGCGTCAGGGCCGTTTTCCACTTCTGCCGTATCGACTTCAGCCTCTCCTATGGCTGTCTGAAGGAGTGCGGCTTCGCCGCCTTCTGCCTCTTCCTGGTTCTCGTCCGGCTCCACTCCTCCACCTCGCTCCCCCACCGCCGCCGCAGGGACTCCACTTGGCGCCCGGCGGGAGCCGTCCTCCGACCGCTCTCGCTCGGGCTCCACTCGCCTTACCGGCGGATGGTGGAGTACAACCAGCTGCGGAAGCAGCGGAGGAAGACGGATTCCTCATCTCCTCCGTGATGTTCTGCTCATGGCCTTCGACACTGCTACGATAGGACGTCACCCAGTCCGCTGGGCTTTTTCTGGCCTGACGCCTCGAGTCCACCTCACCCGATGTCGCCGCCATCAGCGGCTCAGGTACGGCTGTTCTTTCCTCTCTGGGCACGTGATTTTTCGCTTCTTTCAATTTGTTTTCACTTTCCGATGTATGGCCTGTGATTATCGGGTCCATATGCTCGGTCATATACTCGTTCACTTCTGTAGACGGAGCTCGTAGACCGGACCCCTTTTCCAACTTATCCTTCTCTTTGCGTCCTGGGGCCTTAGGTCGTGGCGACTTTGCTGTTGATTTCAACGTTCGCACGTCGGGTTCTATCCGGCTCTGGCTCCGCGTCTGCAGCAGACTGCTGCAGACTGGCTCACAACATCGGCCCACCAGCTCCGCTCACCGCTCTGCGATGTGTTAGGGTAGATATAGGCACCACCTCCTCACAACTATGTGGAATGACTGGACTGCTGCTGCAGACTGGCTCACCACCTTGGCTCACCAGCTCCGCTCACCGCTCTGCGGTGTGTTAGGGTAGATATAGGCACCACCTCCTCACAACGATGTGGAATGACTGGACTGCTGCTGCAGACTGGCTCACAACCTCGGCTCACCAGCTTTGCTCACCGCTCCGCGGTGTGTTAGGGTAGATATAGGCACCACCTCCTCACAACAATGTGGAATGACTGGACTGCTGCTGCAGACTGGCTCACAACCTCAGCTCACCAGCTCCGCTCCTTCTTGTTTCTCAGACACGGCAGGCTCTATGAGAGGTACTCTCTCTTCTCCAGGCTAATACTACGTCAAAGAGGATAGTGTTTAGTGCATAGTGACTTTACATGTGGAGCACGTTTACCCATAATGGATCGGGTGTATGGCACATATGTTGGTCTCTTCAAGTTTTACAGATGGTGTGACACTTATTGTGATGCTTTGTGATGGGCCTGTCTTTGGCAAACTGGTCTGGAGTACAGCAGGATCTTTAGTCAATTGGGTGTGAAGACTAGCATTTTGAAAACAGCTGCAGTGGGGGAGGTGAAGAGAGGTGTAAGGTATATGTCCCTTGAATTTAATTTTTAATGTTGTGGCCTAACAGGTCCAGGTCTATAATGCTCTGTAATTAAAAGACTGTGTGCACTCCGGGCTATGCAGATAACTACAGGGATCGGGCCATTTACAAGTACATGTATATGAGCTTATTGTATATTAAATCCTCATTTGATGACTTGGACATGGTATGTTTACGCTTAGGCAAAGCCAGGTCCCTGCCAACACGTTTTGGCTATTTGCACGATGAAGTGCATATGTGCAGGATAATAGACATTTTTCCCTGCAAATGTACACTCATTCATGCAAATGAGTAGACACTGCGTACTGCTCACATGGCATACAGCAGTTGAAATTACAATTAAATGCTTCCTTCCATGTGAGTATAGCAGGAAGCATTTCATCATAATTGCAAAGGCTGTCTCACATGGCACAGCTTACTATTAAATGTAAACACTGTCCGCCATGGAAGTATGGTAGGAAGTGTTTAATTGTAATTGTAAATCCTGCCAGCCATGCAAGCATGGTAAGTAAAATGTAATTGTAAATCCTGACTGCCATGCGAGCATGACAGGCAGTGTGTACAATTACAATTAACCACTGCCTGTCGTGGGAATATGTTAGGAAGCGTTTAATTGTAATTGTAAATGCTGACTGTCATGCGAGCATGGCAAGCAGTATTTAATTGTGCACGCTGCCTACCATGCTTACATAGCAGGCAGTGGTTACAATTGAAATTGAACACTGCCTGCCATTCATGTATGGTAGGAAGCATTTTATTGTAACTGTAAACACTGCCTGCCACACGACCATGGTAAGCAGCATTTAATGGTACATGTTGCCAATGATGCGGGCATGACAGGCAGCATGTACAATTACAATCAAATGCTGCCTGCTATGCCAGTATGGTAGGATGCATTTAATTAATTCAATTGTAATTGTTTATACTGCCTACCAGTCTTTTCCATGTATCCCATTCCATAAATATCTCATGTGAGCCCAACTCATAATTAGGTTGTATTTTACAAATAGAAGGTATTTAAAATACCACATGTTTCTTCCATGAACACCATATTCATAAGGAGGCCATTACCACATGTTCCAGCTCACCATTAAGTAGGCCATTGGCATGAACAATATTAGACTGGCTGAGGAAAAGGCAGACCTGCAGAGTGATGACAGGGGGCCAGTCGGATTTCCTCCTTTTGTTTACTAGAGGTGAGTTTGCAGCTTCAGAATGGGGCAGATGACATTGCCTATCACAGTGTAACATTTAAAAGGGCACTGGAGGCTTGTTCTTTCATTTTCTCCAGTGTCCAATGTAAGTAAATGAATTTCACAATTTTAGTTTCATGATAGCAGTTATTGAATAACTACATATTTATTTTGAGAATACAGATAATGTTGTAACATTTGCTCCAATTCTAGACTTTGTGAATAGGTAGCATTTTAGTTTCATGATTGCAGTAATTGTATTTTGTATTTATTTTATTTGTATAGCGCACTTGGCCCGTGGGCATCTGGGTACATTTCTTAGGAGGGTTACAGTTACATATATTTACATAAGGTTACAGAGACAAAAAATATTAGATAGGTATTGCATCTTACCTAAGCATTGCATGTTGCATAGATAGTTGAATACAGGTGATATTTACGGCAGTATCACCAAAGGTGCACTGCTAAAAATTGGTTAGAAGAGTATGTGGTGGTTCTGTGCTACCAACCAAATTTTGACTTTACTTCCGAAGGCTTGGAAGGAGTGTTCAGTTCTGAGTGGGCTAAAAAAAAGAGTTCCATAGCCTTGCAGCAAGCACTGGGAGGCTACTGCCCCCCATCTTCTGAAGCTTGAACCTCAGTAATAGGAAGCAGTGTGCTTGGGCCGCTCTATGGGGCCGATCTGAGGTGTTGCGTGTGAATAGGTTAGACAAGTATTTCAGAGCCTGCTTGGCAAGGCATTTATGCGTGAGTGACAATGATTTAAATGTGATTCTTTGGGAGACAGAAAGCCAGTGTAAGTCCCGTCTGGTGTCCGAGATATAGTGGTTTCTGGGGCTACCCTAATGGCGTTATTTTCTGTTACTTGTAGTTTGTTTATATTCCGTTGGTCAGTCCCTAGATAGAAGGCATTGCAGAAGTCGAGTTTCAACAGTACAAGGGTTCTAGCTAGAGTGGTGCAGTTGGTGGTGGTAAGGAATGGTCTACAGGCGATGATGAGTTTGCAAGTGTATGCTGTGGAGGAGATTATGGCGTTAGTTTGTCTAGTTAGAGACAGTGTGGAATCTAGGTATATGCCAAGGGTTTTAGTGTTGTTAGATACCTTAATGATGTTTCCATCGATGATGAATGAGTCAAAAGCAGATCCAACTTGTTGAGTCTAGGTTGAGACCCAAGGAGTAGTAACTCTGTTTTGTCGTCGTTCAGGCAAAGCCTGTGTTGGGCCATCCAGGCCTGAATGGCCAGATAGATATCATTCACAGTTTTGGAATCTACTTTGTGGTCTCCAGTGATGGGGATGAGTATTTGGGTGTCATCAGCGTAATTTGTGAAGATGACACCCACATGGTCAAGAATATCAAAGAGGGGCTTGTATAACTTGATGTATACTTTCAGAAAACAGATAATGTAACATTTGCTCCAACTTTGTGAATAAGGTAGCAGTGGAAAGGTGGGATGCTCACTGCAATTTCAAGATTGGATTCAAATATGAAATAGGTCACACACCCAGCAGGTAAGCTCCCTTCTTCATTTTCATCCAAGTGTTAGAAGCCCTTTGTTCTGGCTGCCAGAGCAGAGAGTACTTTCACAGGATGCAACTTGTGAGTCTATAATCATGTGGGGAAAATCTAGCCTGTGTCTCTATGTCTTTCCATGCTGCACTGCAATGAATGGTGGATGGGTAAGCTTAGGTGGAAACAGGACCTGGAAAGCTAGGTAGCTTGCTGCACCAATCAGGCAAGAAATATTGCTTTTTAAATACCCATCTGAGGTCCACAGTGAATTTTGCACCTCTGAAAAACAGACGAGGAGCTGCTCATAATAGCTCTGGCCCCTGGATGAGTCGGGTGCTAACAACAGACCACGCAATGTGTTATACTCAATTGCAGTGTCTCATACGTAAAGAGGGCAAACGTAGAAAGTTTGGGTTTACTCTTTGTAAGTTAGAAAAGTTTTCCAACTGTGGACTACTTGATGTCTATGCCCAGAGAGATGCTGCATCTCACCCACACCTCACTGATGATGCCCAACAAATTACAAACATGTGTCTCGGTTGCTTTTGGGTTACTCTTGTTCAGAGGAGAAAGGCCTAGCATTTCTGTCTTGGATGGCCCTTGTGGGTGGGACCACACTGCTATGCAAAATACAAATTACTATTTCTTCCCTGGTAAGAAAAACGAAGCTAAAATATGATTTTAATTTTAATTTATTATTAATGTGTTACAGTTTATAAATAAACGTTTCACATGATTACATATTATATATACATAGTCCAATAACAAGAAATGGAAAAAAATCCGAATTACATGTTCATAATTAATACACATGAAACTTGCTAAAACCATATCAAAATGACTAAAATCGAATACATTCAATAAGATAAATATGATTTTAAACAATTGGGCACCATCTCAAAGAATGTGTTATTTGGCTTTGTTTGTTTGCAGTAGAGGAACCCCCCAAATGTTTTGGCAAATAAAGAAAAATGACAGATTTGGTTAAGAGAACGAATTAATGACATCATATATTTCACCCCTTTCTCTCTTCCAGCTCCTCCATCACCTTAATCATTTAGAGACTACAGAGGAAGATGGCTCAACACGTGTCTTTGATATGCATGGAAATCCAACTGCCCGCTATGATGTGGTAAACTGGCAGCTCAACCCTGTGGCCACCGTCAGTCACGTGATAGTAGGGAGCTTTGATGCCAGGTCTCTTACAGGCATGACTCTTCGCCTCAATTTTAGCACCATCCGTTGGCCTTCAGGGAGCACGCAGGTAGGAATGGCTTCATGGCTTCATGGCTCCAAAGGACATATCTCTTTCTGGTTCATATAAAGGCTATATCAGTCCCTTCTTTGCTATTTGTTTAATCGTTCACACTCTCCTTCTTCTTCTTTTCTCCTTCCTTTCTCAGTGTTTAACAACTTATAATTTTGCAAAGTGCCTGTTAAGACATAAAGTTCACTTCTGAAGGTAATGTGAGAAAGGATTTTTCGACTGATATGTCTCGCTCCAGGCTAGATGGGCTGGTCAGTGGTATGCATGAAAAAGCAATGACACACTGTGAGGGTGAAGGACCTTTACACATGATTACTCTAGTGTGTCTTTTTTAATGGGACGAGTGCACAATGGGTTCGTAATGAGTATCTGCTTTGTCTTCTGGGAATGGTTAGAATTCTGAAAACAGCTCGGCATTTGGATCAAAGATGGTGAAGTGAAGGACTCCTGAGCAAACAATAACCAGAAATGACACATTCCTACAGGTGTATCTTGTAGACCTTATCCTTAAAAGACCCTACAGGATCCTTGTTGAAACAGCCAAGCAGTATCAATTAGGAAATGCCTTCTGGCCAAGACTAGTAGATACACATGACTCCTTCTCTGCATGTAGGCTGTAACGTGCACTAATTGTCTAACGGTTTTTGTTTATCGACATAATGTAATGTGCATTTTACGAAATGGGACATCAGAAAAGCAACTCTGATTTGGCAATGGATCTCCTTTTGCAAGGTTTCCTTAACAAGATCTGGCCCCTAGAAATTCAGTATGTGGCCCTGTAATATTATGACTGTGCCCTTAAACAAGTAGCAGCTCCTGCACAGTGATTTACAGAATTTCCAATTTCGACACAGAAGGGATGCACCATTCGTGCAATTTCTTTTTTTTTGTTTTGATGATTTAGTTTATTTGTAAACTTTTTCATCATTTTCTTTGTGATCTGTGAATGGTAAGAGCTAATGATTTAGAATTGATCTCACAGTAATCTTTTCTTCAGCTCCAAAATGGTGCTTAGGAAAAGAGTGATTGTATAAGTGTATTTATTAGTATGTCCACTAAGTAGGGCGGCCCATCTTTCTTGAGTGTTCATTTGTTGTTCTGAGAGTTGGAAGAACGCTCCAAATTGTTTACTTTGAGAAGAAAGTGCTTGACATTCCATAACGAGATGGAATATAGTTTCTGGAATCGCTTTATCCTTGCAAAATCGACAGTAGTTGTTTGTGATATCGATCTGTCTTGTTGATAGGTATGAGTTTGTGGGTAGAATGTTCAGACGCAGTCTTAGGAATGTTGTTCTAATGCTCTGATCTGGGAAGATTTGAAGGTATTGTGGTAGTTCATGGATTTTCCTGTTGTCTTTTGTGCATTGAAGATTCTGTTTGTAGACGTTCTTCTTTTGAATAGTTCTTATCCAGTCGTTCTGAAGAACTTTTATTTTTGCATGTTGTGGGCGGAGAGTTATGTAAGGTTATTTAGCGTGTTAGAACACAGAGTACAGCACTACTGCACAGGATCAATGTGTAGCATGTTTGTTTTTTTTTTTATGCAGTACCACTGCATGGGTTTTGTGCATTGCTATGATGCAATTGTTTCAAGCTATGTGTTGCCAGTGTAACATGGACATATAAGTGAGGGCAGGTTATTCAGTCAAAAACGATTTTTACATATAAAATGCAAATCATTTTTTTTCACAGTTAAAAGCACACATGTGTACATTCAAAATGCGCACTATTTTTCACCTGAAATGCCTATGTTGCAAGAGACACATTTGAAGATTAATAAACTAACATCATTAACAACTAACCTGATCATAACCCACTAATAATAATGTGTTCTTCAGTGCAACATGGATGGAAAATGACAGGCTCTGAAAGTCATGATTTAAATGCACATTCAGTTTTTTTTTTTTTTTGCTCTGCTATTCTGTCCACAGTAACTGCAGGAAGCAAAGACCTCGAATAAGCAGGATATCAGTTTGGTTACAGTTGCAACTGTATAAGCCAAACCATTGTGTGCAGAGGGTGGTTAGGGCATGATAGAATTTTATTGGTTAGGATCCTTTGGTAGGAGGTAACCAGAGTTTTTTTGTTTAATCTCGAGGAAGGAGCTAGAGAGAGACATCTTGACACAGCTCGAAGAAGGACTGGGTTGATAGCTGGGGATGCCTGATTCCTAAGGCAGATTCAACTTGGTTGCAGAGACAGGGATTTCCAGTCAACAAGTCCCAGTTTGAGTGACAGCAGATGCTTGTCCTTGCTGGGTGAATCCCTCCAGAAGGCGAACAGCCAAAGAAGTTACATGCTGAATAAGCCTGGTAATTATCTCGCTGAGGTGTGGGGGCTGAGTGTGTATGAAAATATTTAGTCAGTGTAGGAAAGGAGATTTCTGTGCTTTACCCACGTGTTTAATGTTGCAAATTGAATTCTTGTCTCTGCCACTCTCTTTCAGTGTATCACAAATAATGCTGTTACTGTGATATTTCATTTATTTCTGTAAAGAGTGAGATCGTGTTTAAATGCAACTTTTATAATACACAAAAATATCTGAAAGCAGACGGGTGGTGTGTTTTATATTTACCAATACAGTGTTGATGATGTGGGGAGATGTTTAGACAGTGCAATTGTCATTTTTAAGGTAGCTAAAAATAAGATTTGGCTGCAGCTGTGTGCATGTCGTTCAGTATGAGCAATTATAAATAACTGTGTATGTTATAGCCTTTTTGCTGAAGGTGCATGAGTCAGCAAAAATAGAGGCCCGGGACATAGTTCACTACCGTATATAAGTTAGTGAAAAATACCACATGATAGCTCGCTGCCGTAGATAAGACAGCGAGAAATTGCCCATGGTGGCACACTAAAAATGAAAATGTGGTGTTCCTGAAATGCAAGCCAGAGGTCTCTATAGTGATTACATGAAAAATCTAAACAAAAATAAGGGGTTCTGGATATTGGGGCCACAAATAAACCAAAGGAATTATACTCACCACCATACCAACCAACCACGCAAACCAACCACGCATACCAACCGCGCATACCAACTAAATAGGTCTGTGTGCGGAAATAATGCACATCCACTGTGTTATTGTTGTACATGGCCCAATCTGAATGTAGGGAGTGATCGTTACAAAATTATTATTTTTGGCGGTAAGAAAATACCACCAGGTCCCAAATCTACACAAAATACCGAACATATTTAGCAAATACATCCTTAAACTCCATAAATATCTCCCTCAGATTGTTTCTATCCTCATCGCTGTCACACGCATCCGCTAAGGAGATCTGCTCTTCTACCATTTTGGAAAATTCTGGAAAATCTTCTGGTAAGGGAATCTCAGCACTTTCCTCTAACTGTGTGGCTGTGTCTTTTTGTAAAGCTGCCACTTTAAAATATTTTGGCATATTAGCTTCCACTTCAATGGGCTGATTTTCTGTTTCATTTTCATTTAAATTAAATATTATGCAATCCTCTTGATGGCAGCACACTGTCTCATTTGATTCATAAGAATACACAGAATGAATTTTAAATATTCCTTTGGGCTGAGAGTCCAGGTGTTCTGGCAACTCACCCTTGGCATCTACATACTTTTCAGGGATATTTCCAATCACCATGTTATTTAAATCTGCCATATAATGTGATTTTTGTATGGCGATTCCTAATGGGGAGTTTTCCTCTAAATGAATATCCTGACCACCTTTATTATTTACCATAATTTTTACAGATCCTTCACCAATATCTACCAATGGAATGTATTCATAATCCAGGCCTTGCTGTTTTATGGATTCATTCAGGCATACAAATGCATCAGAGTCTTTCATCTGCTGTCCATTTTTGCATTTCAGTGTTATTGCAAACTGTTTTGTAAATGCAGGAATAATAGTATCTTTCCTCTTTTGTAATTCGATTGCATAAGGAACCAGTTGTGCACAATGATAAGCCCTTCTTTTGTCTTCAAATTAAGGTGCCGGGCCACCTAGGCGTGACCATATTTTTTGATTAAGGAAATCTAACACCATACACATTCTGTGCATGATGTCATTGCCCATGTAAAAGTAATTTTGTGCTCCACTCACTATCCATACATTATGGTAAATTGTTTTCTGCCGAATGCTAATTTTAAGCATGCATCTGCCTGCAATTCGGTTTTCAAAGTCTGGACTGTCCAATCCAGAAACGTATTGGTTTTTAATCCTAAATTTCGGGATTTCCTCCCTCTCCATTATTTTTTGCAACAATTTCTCATTAATGAAGCGCCTCTCCTGTTCAAGCGCTATAGTGGCTTTTATTGTTTTAAAACAGTCATTTATACCAACATGAACCCATGGTTGCTCATCTTCCATGTGTATTTCAGCAAGAGTGGTAATGTGTTTTTCTGAATCTGTTTTAGGAGCAATATTCTGTTTGATTGTTTTCTCTTTTAAATAAAAACGTAATGTGTGCTCATCTATGGCAGTCTGCCAATTTTTCCTTGGGTCCAAGTATATTTGTACAGGTAATCCTTCATTGTCGCTCTGCATTTTGTCTTGACACATTAATATAACAGTGACACTAGGTATGCAACTATTCTTGAGATATACCTCCACAGCATCATTTGTTTTGGCAACGGTGTGACATTCATTTATGTTGCTGTTTAGTGATTTTAGGTTCTTAGGTCTCAATGGTTTTTTGCTTAAGGACCACAGCACTCCATTCACCCCATCTATGAGAGGAGACAATCTTTTCAGGCAATCTGTCCCCATCAGAAATGGAATTTCACAAATAGAGGTGATCAATACCTCTTGTTTCATTCTGTGCTTTCCTATTTTTATGTCAACCTCAGTTACACCTATGATGGGCAACTCCTCCCCATTAAAGTTATGCACTGGACCTTGATTTTCCTTCACTGTGATCTGACTCTGTGGGGGTCTCCCTTCATTGATACTCTTTACCAGCTCCTTGGACATAATTGTGGCCTGTGCGCCAGTGTCAATCATAGCAAATGTGTGGCATTTTTCTTCTACAGTGATGGGTGCATAATATCTGTCCTCAACTTCCTCTAATACACATAAGAAGTGTGAATTCTTACTGATTTCAGGGCTCACCTTTCTCAGGCCTTTTTCACTTTTGGCTAAGCACATTGGTAAATGGAAAGACATTTTTCCCTCCTTTTTACCCATTTCTGCGCGAGAGACTTTATTCATTTCTCCATGATCAGAGGTTTTTTGGAGTGTGGCCACTGTTCGCCCATCCATCTGGGTAACATCAGAGACCACATTACAACCTTCCAACTGAACATGTGTCATTTTTCTTAAATCTGTCTCTTTGTTCTTTTGGAATTCCCGGTGTTTCTTTTTTATTTGCACAAATCTTCAATGTTTGATTTAGTTCTAGGTTAAACCGTACCTCTTTTTTAGAAGTATTTGCATTTTCTGTTACATGTTCATTTATTGGTGCTTTCACTTTTAAATCATTAGGCATCTCAAAGTCATTATGCAAAATTACATCAGGGCAATCTGTCTTTTTGGCACTGAAGGTGTCATAAGTACTTAGTCACTTCTCAGAAGCCCCCCGGTCATTGCTAGGGCCATCATCCCCCTCTTTAGATGGTTGTTTTTGTGCTATATAGAGCTTTCCTATTTGCTCAGCTAACATTTTCACTTGGGCCTCAAGGCACTGGAACCTTTCCATCCCTCTAGAATCCTCTTTCTGTGGCCTAACTCGATATTGGTTGTTTTCCCCCTGAATGGATCTATTCTGATACTTCTTAGGTGATTGATGTCTGTTGGGATGGTTTCTGAGCTCTTGATTCATTTGTGGAGGGGAGCGGGGTGCACCCATCCTTTGATTATAGTCCCCTGGTGGGGAATCATTGTACTGACGTGGATTGTAGTTCATGTTTTGCCTCATGTCCTGTCTCTCAGATTGTGGGTACTGGCCCCTATGTTGATTTCCATTATCAGTAAATCGATCCACATATCGGGGTCTATCCTGATTACCATATATCATGGTGTTGGGATCAAATCTGCTCTGTGTCCCCAATGTCTTGTAGGGACCATCATTTCTTTGATCTTGATTTTGTCTCTGGTTATTGTTCATACCTGACATATCAGGCCGATATCCTACCCGGGGTCTGTCCCCTAAATACCGAGGGCTGATGTAGCTCTCCATATTACTAGGATCATGTGATTGGAACATTGGTACAGGAAAGGGCGATCTTTGTTGATTACCCCTTTGTTCAGGTGTCGCATTATTTTTACCTGGGCTTTGAGCAGACTCAAGGGACATTTTGGCTGACCTGATTTCCATTATTGTGGCTGAGGGTTCTTTAGATTTAGGTCTAGTATCTTTCATTTTATCGCTTTCTCTACCCTGACAATAGAGTACCTCATATAGTTTTGTGCTTTGATGTACAATCCATTCAAGGGACTTGTCACGGTCAAATTCACGGACCAATTGGGATATGATGTCTTTCTGTAGCCCATAGAAGTATGCAGTTTTAAACTCATTGGAATTTGGGTCAAAAGATACATCAAAGCGAGAAAATGCTCTTTTTAAGTCTTGTAAAAATTGGCGAGGGGATGTATTAGGGCCAGCAGTGATTGTGTAAGCGACTTTCTTTGCCTCCTGCAATGACTGAAAAGGAGAAAAATGACGCCTAATTTCTTTTTCAAACTCCACCCATGTCATATTCTGCTGTTCATTTAATCCCCTTATGATGCTGGCCGTCGGGGCATCTAAAGTTACATGAAAATATTGTCTGTACTGTTCCTTAGGTATCTGGAGTGCTTTAAAAATGTCATGAACCGCTTCTAAGTGATCCTCAATGCAGCTTTCACCTCCCTTTTTAAATGGTTTGATCAGGGCTTTAATGGATTTCATTATTTTTATGGGGCTACTTGTTGCAATGCATGGAATTGCACTACTTTGTGATTCAATCCTGGTTTCAGGTGTATGGGATTGGTGGCTGCCCCCAATGGGAGTATCAAATCCCCCAAGGACGCTGCAGCCAAGTTCAGTCACCGGCCCAGTCACTGGAGCACTAGCTCTTTGGGCAGAACTAGAATTCACCTCCACTCCATTGAATGTGGTACCCTGCCGCCTCTCCTGGGACCTGGGAATGCACATTTGTTGTTCTAAGTCTTTGGACTTTTTAAGGAGCCTGCGTGCTTCATTTTGCAGATAGTTGTTTTCATCACTCATTTTATCTATTATCTCCTGCATGTCGCACATTTGCATTTGGCATTCATTGAATTCTTTGTTTCTCTTGTCTTTTTATTGAATCATTTTAACCATTTCTTGCTCTGCACCTTAGAGATCACTTTCTTTTTCAAAATTTTCTTTTTGTAAAATCTGCATTTCTGAAACAATCTCATCTTTATCCTGTCTAATGTGGTCCACTAAGGCTTTTAAGTGTACCAATTATTGCTCACTATCCTCAAACTGTTTCTTGCTTTTGGATAACTGAGCCTCAAAGTCTCTGCATTTTAATTGCATGACTTTTAGCATACATCCAATTCTGCTCTTAACATTTCCTGATTTTTACTTGCTCCATCTAATTCAGTCTTTAACCTGTTAATTAGCTGGGTATCATTTTCCTGCATTCGCAGGGACCTATTCAAAATAAACCATATTTTGCCGCATAGCCGTATTAAACAGTCTTTCTCTGCACTTTTATCGGCTGCATTCAATAATCTTGTAAGGCAGACCTGAATTATGCTGCCTTCTGCAAAAATATTGTCTAGTTTTTCTTTCTGCACCTCACCCTTAATGCGGTCAGGCCATTCTAAGGTACTGTTCGACAACCACGTCCCATGTGCAAACAACTTTGCCTCTAAATATTGCACTAGGTCTGAAAATGTGGTTTCCCTTTGTGACATTCTGAAATTCGTTTTTAGTAACACACTGCTATTATGAAATGGGTTCCCTTTAATGTACAGATGGCAGTGTGAGACACACTTGCCACGCCCAGTAGGTGCTTTGTGATCACTTTCCCGGCCTGCAACGCACCGTAAATATGTTGGGTATTTTGTGTAGAGTTGGGGCCTGGCGGTATTTTCTTACCGCCAAAAATAATAATTTAGTAACGATCACTGCCTACATTCAGATTGGGCCATGTACAACAATAACACAGTGGATGTGCATTATTTCAGCACACAGACCTATTTAGTTGGTATGCGCGGTTGGTATGCGTGGTTGGTTTGCGTGGTTGGTTGGTATGGTGGTGAGTATAATTCCTTTGGTTTATTTGTGGCCCCAATATCCAGAACCCCTTATTTTTGTTTAGATTTTTCATGTAATCACTATAGTGACCTCTGGCTTGCATTTCAGGAACACCACATTTTCATTTTTAGTGTGCCACCATGGGCAATTTCTCGCTGTCTTATCTACGGCAGCGAGCTATCATGTGGTATTTTTCACTAACTTATATACGGTAGTGAACTATGTCCCGGGCCTCTATTTTTGCTGACTCATGCAACTTCAGCAAAAAGGCTATAACATACACAGTTATTTATAATTGCTCATACTGAACGACATGCACACAGCTGCAGCCAAATCTTATTTTTAGCTACCTTAAAAATAACAATTGCACTGTCTAAACATCTCCCCACATCATCAGCACTGTATTGGTAAATATAAAACACACCGCCCGTCTGCTTTCAGATATTTTTGTGTATTATAAAAGTTGCATTTAAACACAATCTCACTCTTTACAGAAATAAATGAAATAGCACAGTACCAGTATTATTTGTGATACACTGAAAGAGAGTGGCGGAGACAAGAATTCAATTTGCAACATTAAACACGTGGGTAAAGCACAGGAATCTCCTTTCCTACACTGACTGAATATTTTCGTACACACTCAGCCCCCACACCTCAGCGAGATAATTACCAGGCTTATTCAGCATGTAACTTCTTTGGCTGTTCGCCTTCTGGAGGGATTCACCCAGCAAGGACAAGCATCTGCTGTCACTCAAACTGGGACTTGTTGACTGGAAATCCCAGTCTCTGCAACCAAGTTGAATCTGCTTTAGGAATCAGGCATCCCCAGCTATCAACCGAGTCCTTCTTCAAGCTGTGTCAAGATGTCTCTCTCTAGCTCCTTACTCGAGATTAAACAAAAAAACTCTGGTTACCTCCTACCAAAGGATCCTAACCAATAAAATTCTATCATGCCCTAACCACCCTCTGCACACAATGGCTTGGCTTATACAGTTGCAACTGTAACCAAACTGATTTCCTGCTTATTCGAGGTCTTTGCTTCCTGCAGTTACTGTGGACAGAATAGCAGATAAAAAAGAAAGAAAAAAAAAAAGAAAAAACTGAATGTGCATTTAAATAATGACCTTCAGAGCCTGTCATTTTCCATCCATGTTGCACTGTAGAACACATTATTATTAGTGGGTTATGATCAGGTTAGTTGTTAATGATGTTAGTTTATTAATTTTCAAATGTATCTCTTGCAACATAGGCATTTCAGGTGAAAAATAGTGTGCATTTGTAATGTACACATGTGTGCTTTTAACTGTGAAAAAACAATGATTTGTATTTTATATGTAAAAATCGTTTTTGACTGAATAACCTGCCCTCACTTATATGTCCATGTTACACTGGCAACACATAGCTTGAAACAATTGCATCATAGCAATGAACCAAACCCAAGCAGTTGTATTGCATAAAAAAAATTAAAAAAACATGCTACACATTGATCCTGTGCAGTAGTGCTGTACTCTGTGTTGTAACAGGCTAAATAACCTTACAGTTAGCTGTTCTTCTGTGATGTCTTTGTTTTCCATTTCCTTCCTCATTGAATGTTTCCATTTGAAGGTATTAACCTGGGCTCGGAGGATTTGGATAGCTGGGGTTTTAATAATAATAAATAATAATTAGGCTTTTATATAGCGCTACAAACCCTCAGGTATCTGAGCGCTGCTTATTATTACCCACGGTGTGTGGTGCTCATTTATCGACCTCGGAAGGATGAAAGGCTGAGTTTGGCCCCGCCGGGATTCGAACCTGCGTTAACAGGCTCTGCACGGGTGTCAAAGCGGGCGCTCTACTCGCTGTGCCACTTGTATTTTTCAGAAGATATCTACAGGGTAATTCATAGAATTTCGCAGAAAAGTGTCGCAATCGGCTGGCGCAGAGTGTCCGCGTGCGATTGACTGCGCCAGGCACGTGCGATAAAACCGATTTCCGCGCACAGCGTATTCATGGATTACATGCTCCCAAACCAGCCGTGGCGCAGAGTATCGCAGCGACCCTGCAGCAGCGCCAGTAACGCCCCCAAGAACGCCCTCTCGCAAGGAAAAGCCAGCAAAATCGCTAAATCATCGCAAAGGGCTGCGCTAACTCTGGACCAGTTTACAGGGCAGCCAAACAAGGAACGCAAAGCGGGTAACGTGCATATCAGGGGTACACGTGAAGTCATACACGCGATTAGCCAGGGTACGTGTATTACAGGGGTACGCGGGAAGTTTAACACGCGATTGGCCAGGGTACGTGTATTACAGGGGTACGCGGGAAGTTCAACACGCGATTAGCCAGGGTAAGTGTATTACAGGGGTACGCGTGAAGTCATACACGCGATTAGCCAGGGTACGTGTATTACATGGGTACGCGGGAAGTTTAACACGCGATTGGCCAGGGTACGTGTATTACAGGGGTACGCGGGAAGTTCAACAGGCGATTAGCCAGGGTACGTGTATTACAGGGGTACGCGGGAAGTTTAAAACGCGATTGGCCAGGGTACGTGTATTACAGGGGTACGCAGGAAGTTCAACACGCGATTGGCCAGGGTACGTGTATTACAGGGGTACGCGGGAAGTTTAACACGCGATTAGCCAGGGTACGTGTATTACAGGGGTACGCGGGAAGTTTAACACGCGATTAGCCAGGGTAAGTGTATTACAGGGGTACGCGGGAAGTTCAACACGCAATTAGCCAGGGTACGTGTATTACAGGGGTACGCGTGAAGTCATACACGCGATTAGCCAGGGTACGTGTATTACATGGGTACGCGGGAAGTTCAACACGCGATTGGCCAGGGTACGTGTATTACAGGGGTACGCGGGAAGTTTAACAGGCGATTAGCCAGGGTACGTGTATTACAGGGGTACGCGGGAAGTTTAAAACGCGATTGGCCAGGGTACGTGTATTACAGGGGTACGCGGGAAGTTCAACACGCGATTGGCCAGGGTACGTGTATTACAGGGGTACGCGGGAAGTTTAACACGCGATTAGCCAGGGTACGTGTATTACAGGGGTACGCGGGAAGTTTAACACGCGATTAGCCAGGGTAAGTGTATTACAGGGGTACGCGGGAAGTTTAACACGCGATTAGCCAGGGTAAGTGTATTACAGGGGTACGCGGGAAGTTCAACACGCGATTGGCCAGGGTACGTGTATTACAGGGGTACGCGGGAAGTTTAACACGCGATTAGCCAGGGTACGTGTATTACAGGGGTACGCGGGAAGTTTAACACGCGATTAGCCAGGGTAAGTGTATTACAGGGGTACGCGGGAAGTTCAACACGCAATTAGCCAGGGTACGTGTATTACAGGGGTACGCGTGAAGTCATACACGCGATTAGCCAGGGTACGTGTATTACATGGGTACGCGGGAAGTTCAACACGCGATTGGCCAGGGTACGTGTATTACAGGGGTACGCGGGAAGTTTAACAGGCGATTAGCCAGGGTACGTGTATTACAGGGGTACGCGGGAAGTTTAAAACGCGATTGGCCAGGGTACGTGTATTACAGGGGTACGCGGGAAGTTCAACACGCGATTGGCCAGGGTACGTGTATTACAGGGGTACGCGGGAAGTTTAACACGCGATTAGCCAGGGTACGTGTATTACAGGGGTACGCGGGAAGTTTAACACGCGATTAGCCAGGGTAAGTGTATTACAGGGGTACGCGGGAAGTTCAACACGCAATTAGCCAGGGTACGTGTATTACAGGGGTACGCGGGAAGTTTAACACGCGATTAGCCAGGGTACGTGTATTACAGGGGTACGCGGGAAGTTATACACGCGATTAGCCAGGGTACGTGTATTACAGGGGTGCGTGGGAATCATCACACGCGATTAGGCTGGGTGGGTCCTCACAGGTGTTCCCTGTACACCCTCCACGGCCCCTGCAGGCAGTCTACAAAACAGGGGACTACCCTGCACACCTGCTCATGTCCCCCTGCACCCCCACCCCCCCAGCAGTGCAGGGGCAGCCTCCACCAGGCCCCCACTCATGTCTCCCACCACCCCCACCCTCCCGCCACCAGGGGCAGCCTCCACCAGGCCCCCACCCATGTCTCCCACCACCCCCCGCCACCAGGGGCACTCTCCACCAAGCCCCCACCCATGTCTCCCACCACCCCCACCAGTGCAGGGGCACCCTCCACCAGGCCCCCACCCATGTCTCCCAACACCCCCACCCACCAGCACTGTGGGGCACGTGGCCAGCAGGCAGTCAGGCAGCAGCAGATGGCAGGTGGGAGCGTGCTCAGGGCTCTGGGGGGCAGTAATTTCGCCTCCTGGCCAGGAGCGTGGTCTCTCGTGTGTGAACGCGTGGACAGCCTGATAGGTAGTGAAATCCCACACGTCAGCAAAGGCCCTTAGCGCGTAAACCCGTCAACAGCATATGCGCGCCTATAGTCACCTGCACGTGCAGGAAATTGTTGCGTGACACGTCCCAGTTTCAAAGCGTGTGATTGGTGAAAATGGATGTACACGTAGAAGTGACAAAGCGTGTGATTGGTGAAAATGGATCTACACGCAGGAGTGACAAAGCGTGTGATTGGTGAACGTACACGCCGCGTAAGTGACGCTGTACGTGTGGGCCTGTATATAAGGTACATGTAGAACACCATTTCCTTGTACGTGCTTTTCGTGGAGAGCGAGTGGGTGAAATCTGTACTTCTTGTCGTTTCACACGCGATTTACTTCACGGCGTTTCCAGTTCGTATTCCCTGTTACCTCTGACAGCTTTTTCTCTTTTTTCTCTTTTACTGGTTTACCTGGGCCTGTTCCCTCAAACAGTGTCCCCTTCTACTGTTGTCCTGTCTTCTCAGACAGCGTACACATCTTCTTTTGGCGGGGGTTTAGCCAGCCAAACGCGCTCATTCTTCACGCTCTTTTACCTGGCAGACGGTGAGTCACGCACGTATCCAACTTCTGTGCTTGCCCCGTGTGTTGCCTACCCCTTCAGAGGTCATTCTAGGCTGCGTGTGACACGCATACGTTCATTCTTGTGTTACTGGGTGCCACAGCGTAGTGCAGGTTTTTCTTTCTGCACACGTGGTCTAGGAGTCCACCAGGGCTCCTGCCCCTAGTGTCCAGAGCGGCGCAGGACACTCAGGATCACCACCACCTTCCAAGCGGAAGAGGAAGAGTGCTCGTCCGGCACAGGCTGATGCCCCAGACACGGCTACACAGTCCGGCCCGTCCAGGAAGCCCAGCTTCACGGATGACGAACTGAATGCACTTGTCGAGTATGTGTCCGGACATGACAACGAGATGGTCATTGTTGCAGGATCCAAGACCACACCTGCACAACGCCAGGCACACTGGCAGACCGTTGCGGACATCGTAAGTGCCCTTGGAATCGTGAGGCGCACAGCCAATGATTGCTATAAGCGCTGGAATGACCTAAAGCGCAGGGCAAAGAGTAAGCTGGCCTCAAGTCATGCCGCAACTCTAGTGACTGGAGGTGGGTCTCCAGTAGTAGACATGGAACTCACTCCACATGAGTCAGTCGCTGGGACCTACGTCACGGAGGAACAGATCCAAGGCGTGGGAGATCGGGCTGATTACGAGGCTTTGTCCGGTGAGTGCACATGCATGTGTGTGTCATACATGTGCATGGTGTGTGTGTGAGGGCTTCTGTTTGGGTGCCAGGAGAGAGTGTGTGCGCCTCAGTCGTATGGGTCAGCCATGTGCTTCATGCAATACTTCCTGCGCAGCTGCATTTGGCCATAGCAGTATCCCTTCTGCCAACAGTAGACATCTAGCACAACTGCACGCCAGTTGCCCTTGAAGTGTCACCTTGACACAACAGATTTGCTTATTTTTCACAGTTCATTCAGTCAGTTTGTTTGCATTCCACCACTTTCACTAGGCATGTCGCTGTCCACTAGTCACATGTCTGACATGGGTATGGTAAAGGGGAGTGACTTTGTTACCTGGATATCATTTGTACACAAATGTCCCTGTGCAATTTGACCATTACAGACTGGCAGCTCCAGGTGAAAAATCTGACCTGTTAGAATCAGAAAAGCTATTACATGCGGGAACTGGACTGAATGAATAGGTGCTGCCCTCCTCTCCATCTTCACTCAATAGCAATGGTACATGCCATCTGTGTGATGGCATGTGTGTTTCACCTGCCAATCACAGGCCAATGTGTGATGCCACTGCCAGGCAGCATGGAGAAAATTTGTTCATCTTCCATCTTGGTGTCATCAGTGTGTGCCGTTTGCCTGCACTTCATACGCAGTGAGGGTGCATGCATGGGAGGGTTCTAGTCATGTGGGACATGTCAATCAAGTACTGGTTCTCTTGCTTCTCAGCCCTCAATGTGTGCCATGGTGCTAATGCCTGTTTCCATTACTTTGTTTTCATGTCTTTGCAGGGGAAGACGCACCTGATACTGCTGGGGTTGTGGAGATGGTGCAGACCCAGGAGGTGTCCCAGGGCCGACCAACCACCAGTGAGGGACGTGGTGTGGTGGTGGGGGAGAACCCACAAGTGCTGCAGGTCGTGCTCTCAAGGGGTGTCTCTGGCTGCACCTCCCCCGAGCTGTACTCAGGTGTTGATTCGGATGAGACCTACGTGCCGTCGCTGGTGAGTGTTCCAGGGAGGGATTCTGTTCTGTCTCACCCACCTGCACCAGGGTCAGTACCCTCCATGGGGATGTCAGTGTTGGCAGCTACGCCTTTGGTGGTTACGGATGCAGGGTCACACTCCGCGACATCTGATCCTGTTCCTGGGCCAGCAGATCAGAGGGGGAATGCAGTCCTGCAGCCTCAGGCAGTGCCGGCACAGCAAGGCGCAGTTCGCATTGCCCCAGACAGGTGTGGTGCCCGCCGACGTGGTGGCCGTACGCCACCTGGCAATACCGCATGGGAGCAATCCATTTACGGTATGGCTACCCAACAGGCTGCATCATCCGAGATGGATAGGGTGGCCACTTCCATTGTCCCCCCAGAAAGGCTGATGGAGCGACTAGAGCAGGCAACTGACTCCATCTGCCAGTCACACAGGGAGGACATGTTGGGGTCCAACAGGGACAGGCGGGCGGCACTGGCGACTCTGCAGGAGGCCATCTCCATTGAGTCCCAGGGCCACAGGGAAGCCCTGAGGCAGGAGCTCCTACACCTCAGGACGACTCTTGTTGAGCTTGAGGCTTCAACACACCAAAGGACAGAACAGCAGCTGGAGCGTCTCACCCGTACGCTCTCAGCTGAGATGCAGGCAACGAGGGCGGAGGTCCGGGCATCCCGTGAGTTGTTGCATGGGGACCTCCGCACACTCATCCTCCAGAACCAGACCTACCACACCCGCATGCTTGCAGCCATGGAGGAGCAGACTAGGGCCTTGCGTGGGCTGCCTCCCATAGTGCAACCACCTCCGGATGCAGCTGCACAGGGTGATAATAGCGACAGCAGTGACACTCCCACAATAGGGTAGCCGTGTGGGCCATGAGCCCATGGAGGTGTTTTATTTTCCCAGGATCCACGCAGGTGGGTTCTGGTGTGCATCCTGTCCTCGGACCTCCTGGGTGGCCTCCCCAACCCCCCCGGGCCCATCAATGGCCATTTTTGATTTTTTCTTATTTTTATTTTTATTTTGATTTCTTTTATTCCCAATTTTTTTGGGAGGATCTGTTGGCTCCGATCTGTTGGCTCCGATCTGTTGGCTCCGATCTGTTGGCTCCGATCTGTTGGCTCCGATCTGTTGGCTCCGATCTGTTGGCTCCGATCTGTTGGCTCCGATCTGTTGGCTTCCGTGGTTCCTGTGGGCATACGCTGCATTGTGGCTGGGCACATGCAGGCTTGTAATGTATTTGGTTCAGATGCTTGGGTTTGAGTCACACACACCCCTCCTGCTTCCCGTTTCCATGGGCTTGCAAAGGGTGTGCCCAAGTGACAGTGAATTACACAGTGACGTTGGACTCCCATGACCTGTGTGGCCAGTCTGTAGTCAATACTGTGTATACATTCCTAGTGCATATTGCTGTTGTGTTGTACACTGCATGTTGCATTGATGTGTAACTCTTCTTCTGTGTCTACCTCCCAATTTGCAGGTCCCTTCCTCAAGTCCACACAAGGACCTCTAGTCTGGCGATGGGGACCATGTTGGCAGCAGTGCACCTACAACTCTACATGGCGCCAACACTGCACAGTTGGTAGTGGTGGGAGTGCAGGCATTTCCAGGTGGTGAGACTACTAATATGTTACATTTTTGATGTCATGTTAATGGTACTACGTGCTCAAGTATGTTGTTGGTCCGGCATTGCTGTGAGCATTTCAGGTGTTGCAGGTTTCTAATAGTGCCACTGTACATAGTGAGAGTGATGTCATGTTGTGGGGATTACTTTGTTTACCTGCAATTAGCATGACATGGCACGGTGTGTCGTGTGGCAGTGCTGGGGTTGGGTTGGCTGACATGGCACTGTCCTCTTGTTGCATTTTGCAAGTGGGTATTCATTTTAGCTGCTTCAATGTGTAACTTCACAAAACTGCATTGGTGGTGTCTGTGTGGGTAGGGATGCACACATTGTGACACTTCCAGGTGAACAATCTCAGGCTGACATGGAATTCCCGGTTCATTCTCCACACATTCAGGATCAGTGTCAGGTTGAGTCATCATTGATTGTCAGATGGAATGTGCCAGGGCAGTGTGCACTCCACAGGGGTGTGATTTCTATGTGAAGTAATTAGCCACTAGCTGTGTACGGGCTGCCTCCCCCCGTGCCCTTTCCCCTCCCATGCGCAGCGGCTGTGCATGTGGTTGGGGATGTGGGGCCACCACCATGTCCACGGCCAGGCCCCGGCGTGTTGCAACGTTGTGCAGGACACATGCTGCCACTATGATCCTGCACACTACTGGGGGAGCGTATAACAGCTGCCCGCCAGAACGGTCAAGGGAGCGAAAGCGTGACTTCAGCACTCCGAATGTGCGCTCCACTATGCCCCTGGTTGTAATGTGGGCTGTGTTAAATCTTACCTGGGGTGGCGTGGTGGGGTTCCGAATTGGCGTCATCATGTGGGGGCTGAGAGGGTAGGCACTGTCCCCTGTGGAGGTGGGGATTGGTATCATTGGTGAGGTTGTGACCTTGCTCAGTATCCAACATGCATGCATGTGCAGTGGCATACATACTCACCAAGCAGCCATGTATCGCCATGCCGCCCAGCTTCTAGGTCCCGGCTTAGGGTGGACATTCGGTAAATGAAGCTGTCGTGGGTGGAGCCGGGATAGTTGGCATATACTGAGGTGATGATTCCCTTGGCATTACATGCTACCTGCACGTTGATGGAATGCCAGTGCTTGCGGTTCCTATAGATGTGCTCAGATGCCCTGGGGGGACGTAGAGCCACATGGGTGCAGTCGATGGCACCTAGCACTTTGGGGAATCGTGCCACTGCGTAAAAATCCAGGGCGGCAGCATGCCTTTCTGCAGGTGTTCTGGGCAGGTATATGTGCCTGCGGACTGATGGGCGTGCAGTCATGATGTTCAAGACCTGGTGTAGGCAGCGTGACTGGGTGGCCTGTGACACCCCACCCACTATGGCACTTGTCCGCTGAAATGATCCAGTGGCTAAGAAGTGCAGTACATTGAGGACCTTCTCCAGGGGGCTGAGTGCTTGGGAGCACAGGGTGGGTGATGTGAGGTCATCCTCCCACTCAGTCACCAGGTCCAGTATGATGTGTGGTGGAAACCTGTACCTCCCATACACCTGGTCATCAGGCATCCCGAAAAGGCTGGTTCTGGGTGTGAATATTCTGGCCCTGACTATCCTCCTCCTCCTCCTTTGGTAGCCCACTGCCACTGCTGCTAGGAACGGTATGTTCATCCTGGCGTCTGAGCTTGTTATTGTTAAAGTCCGCAATTTATGCTTAGCGCGTGTTCTAGGCGAGCGTGTGACCCGCGCAGCCCTGGAATCCTGTTGCCAGTCCAATAGCGTGTGGAAATTCACACGCACCACGGGATACAGCGTGTGACCCGCGCAGCCCTGGAATCCAGTTCCCAGTCCAATAGCGTGTGGAAATTCACACGCACCACGGGATACAGCGTGTGACCCGCGCAGCCCTGGAATCCAGTTCCCAGTCCAATAGCGTGTGGAAATTCACACGCACCACGGGATACAGCGTGTGACCCGCGCAGCCCTGGAATCCTGTTCCCAGTCCAATAGCGTGTGGAAATTCACACGCACCACGGGATACAGGTTCGCTGACGTACTTGCGTGTGTAAGTGGCCGCGCACCCATTAAATACACGTACATAGGCCAATCGCGTGTACGCGCACTTTTGTCCAATTACACGCGATGACACTCTGACGTGCAGTATCTCCACGTGTGCCCCGTCATCACGTCCTGAGTGGGGAACACCCGTGCGGGTCACGTCACAGACGCGCTTACGCGCTGAGGGACTCTGGTCCAATAGAATCGCGTATGCGTGCTGACGCGCTTACGCGCTAAGGGCCTTTCCTCGGATTTCACGCTGACGTGCAGGATTTTCACGTGCCAAATCACTCCGTATCAAGCTGGCCACGCGAAAACACACGGAAGCCCACGCTCCTGCCCAGAAGGCCGAGTTACTGCCCCCCAGTGCCCCGAGCAGCCTCCCACGTGCCATCTGCTGCTGCCTGCCTGCCTGCCTGCTGCCACCGTGCCCTGCCATTTGGTGCCTGCACATCAGCCATCTGCAGGGGTCCAGTTGCTGTGTCCACCCCTGCTGGAACTGAAGACTCCCGACTGGTATTACATCGCTCCACAGCCCAGCCCCAGGACCCAGTTGCCCACCCACACCTGCCTCTGGGGTTGCCATGTCGGGCACTTCCACATCTGGCACCAGTGGCAACCCCAGGCCAGAGGGGCAGAGGGGCACCAGCTTCACTGTCACCGAAGTTGGTGTCCTGGTGGAGCATGTCCTGGGGCAGTATGATGCCCTCTTTGGATCGTCCCGCGCCAGCAAGGAAGGACGGCAGAGGATCTGGGCCGACTGTGTGGTTGCCATCAACGCGGAGGGGGTGGCAACCCGCGACGTCCTGAAGATCAAGAAGCGCTGGGAGGACTTGAGGTCCAGGACCCTTGTGAAGGCCCGGCGCCTCGTGGAGGGGGGCCGGGGCCGCATGAGTACCATCCAGATGAGGGTCCTGGAATGCGTACGCCCAGCGCTCCACGCCCAGATCCTTGAGAGGGAGGCCCGTCTGGAGTTGAGCGGTAAGTGTCCATGCATTACTGTGTGAGACAGGGCATGTTGCGGTGTGCTGGTTCTATGATACTTGCCTGTATGTGTGCCATAGCCCATGTATGCATGTATGTGTGCAGGGACATCATGGTAATGCATGTGCGACCAGTGATGTGTGATGCAAATGGTTGTTGCATGTGTTGAAATGCCGCATGGGGAGCCCTAATCAGATTATGAACATGAGAGCATGCCAGTCTCTGTACCTGAACATGGGTGGGGGTGAGGGATGGGTGCTGATGCCAGGTACATATATGGTAGCCATGTCTGTGTGCCTGACCTGCGTGTCTGTGACTTGTGCATGCCATGGATGCATGACACATGTGTGTGACAATGCAGAGATTCAGTAAAGCAGCAAAATTACCCTTGTATCCGCTGTGTTTGGTGTGTTTGGGGCCAGATGGATGTGACTGAGGTGATGTGTGTGCATGTGATGGGCATGAGCCATGATGCATGTGAATTACATATCATTGAATGTTTCAAGAGTCCATTGGACATGCATGGAAATGTCCATGGCATGCACCATGCCTGTTACTGTGTGTGTTTTGCCTGGACTGGCCCATGTGTTGTGGAGGGACATGATGGAAGTGTACTTTGACAGTGGTGCTCATCTGCTATTGCTTCCTGTCTAGGGGACCATTGTACAGTGCCCTGATGCTTGTGTTCTTTGTCTCCCTCTACGCAGCGGCTAGTGAAGAAGAGGGCGGAGACGGCGCTGTGGAGCAAGGCGGCGGGGATGCCCCCACGGCTGCAGCGGAAGGGGTGGGTGAGCCCCCACAGGGGCCTGCTACGGTGGGAGACGGTGAGGAGCCATCCAGGTTGGTGGTTTGCACAGAGGAGGAGGAGGCCGCCACTGGGGCACACATGGGGCCTGGTGGGGGCATCCCTGCTGGTGCAAGTGGTGCAGTCCAGGGCCAGGGGCAGGAGGCAGCACAGGTCACCGTGGAGGGGCCTGTGCATGTCGCTGTCCCTGAGCCTGTGAGTGCACCACCATGCACCAGCAGGGATGCCCCGTCCCAGGCCTGTCCGCAGGTAGAGGGGATGTCCATGTCACCTGACTCCCCTCCACCTGCGGACGTGGGAACCCCTGGCCGTGCGGAGAAGGTCCTGATTGGGGTCGCGTTGCGCACGGCTGCGATTCGTGATGCCGTGCGTGCTTCCCGGGAGGAGCACGCACGTCATCACGAAGTGCACCGTGCCGACGTGGCCCAATTGGGATCGGCCATGTTCGGGGGTTTCCTGCATGTGTTGGCCAATGTGGCGGCCCTCTCCTCCTCTGTGCAGGCTATCCACCAGTCGTTCTCCTTGCCGTCTTCCAGCCCAGATGCCACCAGGGCCCCCTGTGGACCTGCCCCGACCAATGCAGCCAGCTCGGTGGGGATCCCATCCCTGCCACAGTCGGGAGTCAGAGATCCAGCAGGGGTGGACACCAGAGCAACTGGACCCCAGCAGATGGAGGATGTGACGGCATCATCGGGCAGGGCACGTGCACGACGGCGTCGGTGGTTTCCATCAGCCTGGATGCCGTCGTGCTGGCACAGGCAGTTGCGTCGGAGGCAGCAGCAGGCTCAACGTGGGAGGCATCATGGCTCGGGGCCATCAACATCAGGGGTGCAGGCATCGGCCGGAGGGCAGGAGAACCCTGGAATGGGAGTGGCTTCCGTGTGGGAGAGGTTGTGCCAGCGGATAGGTGCGGAGCGGCAGCGGGCAGAGGAGGAACGGCTCACGATGGTCAGGGCAGAGGACTCCATGCGGAGGGCGCTGAGGCGGGCTGAGTGCCTCGAGGGTCTTCGCAGGGAGTTTGAGCTTGACACTGCGTTATCCCTGCGGGACCTCGGGGCCAGGGAACATGCCCGCCTCCAAGCCATTGAGCAGGAGTTCGAGGATGCCCTGGCCCATGACAACAACCAGTGAGCCGTCCAAATAGCCCGCTGCCTTTGTATATAGTTGTATAGTTAGGGTTAGGTTTCCTTTGTTTTTTTGAATTTTTTTTGGGTTGCGATTGGACAATGCACCACTTTTTTGTATATAGTTCCCTTTTTAGTTAGTAGTCAGTTAGGTTTAATTTGGTAGGGCTCATGGACCCAGGATTATCTTCTTGATTGGCTTATTTTATTTTTTCATAATTTTTTCATGGACATTCATCTTGTTTTGTTTGATTTGCTTTGTGTTTTTTCTTATTTGCTGTTCAATACATATTATTTTTTTAATCTTCAATGTGTCGTATCATCTCATTGCTTTCAGGCATGTCATGTTGGGTGTTTTGTCATTCACTTGCAGCCATTGTGTGTGACAGACATGTGTTAAATTGCATTATTTACATTGGGGGTGTAACATGTAATTGCCTTTGATATGTGGGTGGGTGTGATAGTTGGTTGGGCCTT
The DNA here is from genome assembly GCF_040938575.1 of Ambystoma mexicanum. Classification (NCBI taxonomy): domain Eukaryota; kingdom Metazoa; phylum Chordata; class Amphibia; order Caudata; family Ambystomatidae; genus Ambystoma; species Ambystoma mexicanum. The sequence continues at coordinate 200,043,667 of NC_090921.1, forward strand.
TTGGCAGGGGAGGATGGGCATTACGGACATGATTGGGGAATGTTGGGACCCAGGTGCAGGGGGGCATGGATTGGACATGGGTGGGGGCCTGCTGGCAGGTGCCCCACGGTGCTGGGGGGTGGGGGTGGTGAGAGACATGAGTTGGACATGGGTGGGGGCCTGCTGGCAGGTGCCCCACAGTGCTGGGGGGTGGGGGTGGTGGGAGACATGAGTGGGGCCCTGGTGGAGGGTGACCCTGGTGGCTGGGGTTTGGGGGTGGTGGGAGACATGAGTTGGACATGGGTGGGGGCCTGCTGGCAGGTGCCCCACAGTGCTGGGGGGTGGGGGTGGTGGGAGACATGAGTGGGGCCCTGGTGGAGGGTGACCCTGGTGGCTGGGGTTTGGGGGTGGTGGGAGACATGAGTTGGACATGGGTGGGGGCCTGCTGGCAGGTGCCCCACAGTGCTGGGGGGTGGGGGTGGTGGGAGACATGAGTGGGGCCCTGGTGGAGGGTGACCCTGGTGGCTGGGGTTTGGGGGTGGTGGGAGACATGAGTTGGACATGGGTGGGGGGCTGCTGGCAGGTGCCCCACAGTGCTGGGGGGTGGGGGTGGTGGGAGACATGAGTGGGGCCCTGGTGGAGGGTGACCCTGGTGGCTGGGGTTTGGGGGTGGTGGGTGACATGAGTTGGACATGGGTGGGGGCCTGCTGGCAGGTGCCCCACAGTGCTGGGGGGTGGGGGTGGTGGGAGACATGAGTGGGGCCCTGGTGGAGGGTGACCCTGGTGGCTGGGGTTTGGGGGTGGTGGGAGACATGAGTTGGACATGGGTGGGGGCCTGCTGGCAGGTGCCCCACAGTGCTGGGGGGTGGGGGTGCAAGGGGACATGTGTTGGTGTTCATTAGTTCAAGGAGACATGTGCCTTTGCTGGGGGGCATGCCCATGTTGGGTGGGCTGCCTGCGGGACATGACCAGGGATGCAGGGTAGTCCCCTGTGGTGTGGGCTGCCTGCAGGGGCCGTGGAGGGTGTACAGGGTACACCTGGGAGGAGCCACACTGTCAAATCACATGTGGAACTTCCCGCGCACCCCTGAAATACACGCGCCCAGGCTATTCGCGTGTGGAACTTCCCGCGCACCCCTGAAATTCACGCGCCCAGGCTATTCGCGTGTGGGACTTCCCGCGCACCCCTGAAATACACGCGCCCAGGCTATTCGCGTGTGGAACTTCCCGCGCACCCCTGAAATACACGCGGCCAGGCTATTCGCGTGTGGAACTTCCCGCGCACCCCTGAAATACACGCGCCCAGGCTATTCGCGTGTGGAACTTCCCGCGCACCCCTGAAATACACGCGGCCAGGCTATTCGCGTGTGGAACTTCCCGCGCACCCCTGAAATACACGCGCCCAGGCTATTCGCGTGTGGAACTTCCCGCGAACCCCTGAAATACACGCGCCCAGGCTATTCGCGTGTGGAACTTCCCGCGAACCCCTGAAATACACGCGCCCAGCCTATTCGCGTGTGGAACTTCCCGCGCACCCCTCAAATTCACGCGCCCAGGCTATTCGCGTGTGGAACTTCACGCGCACCCCTGAAATACACGCGCACAGGCTATTCGCGTGTGGAACTTCCCGCGAACCCCTGTAATACACGTAGCCCGCTCCCCCAGGCCCGATCGCGTGAGGAACTTCCCGCGCACCCCTCAAATTCACGCGCCCAGGCTATTCGCGTGTGGAACTTCCCGCGCACCCCTGAAATACACGCGGCCAGGCTATTCGCGTGTGGAACTTCCCGCGCACCCCTGAAATACACGCGCCCAGGCTATTCGCGTGTGGAACTTCCCGCGAACCCCTGAAATACACGCGCCCAGGCTATTCGCGTGTGGAACTTCCCGCGAACCCCTGAAATACACGCGCCCAGGCTATTCGCGTGTGGAACTTCCCGCGCACCCCTCAAATTCACGCGCCCAGGCTATTCGCGTGTGGAACTTCCCGCGCACCCCTGAAATACACGCGCCCAGGCTATTCGCGTGTGGAACTTCCCGCGAACCCCTGTAATACACGTAGCCCGCTCCCCCAGGCCCGATCGCGTGAGGGACTTCCCGCGCACCCCTCAAATTCACGCGCCCAGGCTATTCGCGTGTGAAACTTCACGCGAACCCCTGAAATATACGTAGCACGCTCCCCCAGGCCCGATCGCGTGTGGAACTTCACGCGAACCCCTGTAATACACGAAGCCCGCTCCCCCAGGCCCGATCGCGTGAGGAACTTCACGCGAACCCCTGTAATACACGTAGCCCGCTCCCCCAGGCCCGATCGCGTGAGGAACTTCACGCGAACCCCTGTAATACAGGTAGCCCGCTCCCCCAGGCCCGATCGCGTGAGGAACTTCACGCGAACCCCTGTTATACACGTAGCACGCTCCCCCAGGCCCGATCGCGTGAGGAACTTCCCGCGCACCCCTCAAATTCACGCGCCCAGGCTATTCGCGTGTGAAACTTCACGCGAACCCCTGAAATATACGTAGCACGCTCCCCCAGGCCCGATCGCGTGTGGAACTTCACGCGAACCCCTGTAATACACGAAGCCCGCTCCCCCAGGACCCATCGCGTGAGGAACTTCACGCGAACCCCTGTAATACACGTAGCCCGCTCCCCCAGGCCCGATCGCGTGAGGAACTTCACGCGAACCCCTGTAATACACGTAGCCCGCTCCCCCAGGCCCGATCGCGTGAGGAACTTCCCGCGCACCCCTCAAATTCACGCGCCCAGGCTATTCGCGTGTGAAACTTCACGCGAACCCCTGAAATATACGTAGCACGCTCCCCCAGGCCCGATCGCGTGTGGAACTTCACGCGAACCCCTGTAATACACGAAGGCCGCTCCCCCAGGCCCGATCGCGTGAGGAACTTCACGCGAACCCCTGTAATACACGTAGCCCGCTCCCCCAGGCCCGATCGCGTGAGGAACTTCACGCGAACCCCTGTTATACACGTAGCCCGCTCCCCCAGGCCCGATCGCGTGAGGAACTTCACGCGAACCCCTGTAATACACGAAGCCCGCTCCCCCAGGCCCGATCGCGTGTGGAACTTCACGCGAACCCCTGTAATACACGTAGCCCGCTCCCCCAGGCCCGATCGCGTGAATAACTTCACGCGAACCCCTGTGATGCACGTACCCTGCAAATCGCGTGTGACACTTCCCGCGCACCCCGGTATACATGCACACGTATTTTTTGTCAGCGGGTGTCCGTGTTTGTGGGTACTCCTTTGCACGTCATTTTTCCTGGAGGGCCACAGTATGGGACATTCATCATGGCAGTATATAGGTGCTATTTGTTGGCGCACCTTTTGGCGCACATTTCTTACAGCCGCAGAGACGCTACCGCCTCCTTTCTTGTGGCGGTCGTGTTTGTGCCTGTGCGCTGGTTTGAGCGTGCGCTTTTTTCCCCTATTCTATTCCATGAATACGTGTTGTAGGCGAGCGTGTGGGCGTTCCGCGCACTTGTGCCCTGTACTTCCCCCGTGACGCCCACGTTTTGGCAAGTTGTTCCCCATTCCGAGTGTTACGCCCGTGTTCCGCCTACTTTTATTGCGTGCGCCGCGCTATGTGCGATTTTCGCTGTGGCCTGTGCGATTTTCGCTGTGACCTGGCGCACGCTGTTAGATGGCCTGTGCGCTAACGTGCGCCGCGCACTTTTTATCGCACATCCGCTGGTTTTCTCGCGCACGGACTTCCATGAATCGACGTGCGCTGCTTTTCGTGCGATTTTCGCACGTTCACTGCGATTTTCGCTATTCCACTGCGATTCGCACGTTTTTGCCCACTTGCGCCGCGCTAATTATTCCATGAATCGGCCTCCTAGTGTTTTCCATAGTACAATGGATTCAATTGACTGCGTTGCCATTTCATAGCGGATTCTTGGCATAGGATATGACTGTGGTAAGTGGAGAATTGTATGCCAGAAAATTGTTTCAAATTTCATCCAGTTTATTGTGTGGGTGTTCAATATTGCTTCTGTTCCATATGTTAGTATCAGGATGTACTTCTGTCTGTAGTAGGCAATGATAGGTTTGAATGAAAACTGGCCGTATTTCGTGTGAAATATACATCCTTGTCTTGCTAGAGTTTGGGCGGTTTGTTCAATTTTGTCAATCCATTGCTCCTCCGAATTTGATTGGTTAATTAGGACACCAAGATATTTGAAAGTTGTCACATTTACTATTTGGTTCCCATTGATGTTAAAGCTCGACTTGTGTGGTTTTTTTGTGAATGATTTGGTTAAGGTCATTGTCTTAGTTTTCCCGATGTTGATCGTTAGTTCGTTTTTGTCCATATAGCTACTCAGAGCTGTCAGAGATGCTTGTAGTCCAGTGGGTGTTTTGGCCAACAAAACTATATCATCTGCATATGCCATCGCAGGGACTGGTGTAGAGTTTATTTTTGGTGGATTGGTTTTATTGGATCTTAGGTGTTCCTCAATGTCCGCTGTGAACAGGTTGTAGAGAGTTGCTGCCAAGGGGCAGCCTTGCTTTAGGCCATTTACTGTTGAAATAGTGTTAGTGGTGGCTCCTTGTTTTGATAATCTCACTTTTATGGTGGTTTCTGAATAGAGGAGAATGATTGGTTCAAGGATGTTCGATGGACAGTTCCATGCTATGGAGTTTTGACCATAGTTTTTGGCATGAAATCTCATCGAAGGCCATCTTAAAATCAACAAATGCTGCATGTATTGTAGTGTGAGAGTTGATGGCTTCATGCTTTATTAGTTGGAGTAAAATGAGATTAAGATTTGTTCCAACATTGGCTGTGAAACCCGTTTGTCTTACTGAGAATTTGTTGTTTTCGAGTGCCCAAGCAGTTAGTTGTTTCAGAAGTATTGAGGCGAATAACTTCCCAAGCGGGCCTAGCAAGGCAATTGGGCGGAAATTTTGTGGTTCTTCTCTTGGTCCTTGCGTATGAATTGGAACAAGTATTGCTGATCTTCAAGAGTTTGGTATTCGGTTGAGTGTGTTTACCAAAGCTGTGATATGGCACATGAAGTTCGTCCAGGCAGGCGGGTCTTGCTTAATGACAGCATTAGAAAGTCCGTCAGGGCCAGGCGCTCTAGACGTTTTCAGGTTTTTGATGAGCTGCATGAAGTCTTCAAATTCTGCATTTACATGCCATTTCAGTTGGTTTGTGGGCATTTGGTTTTGGGGTTACATTTTTCGCGCTCCATAAATGGTCGAAAAATGTGTAATCCAAGTTTCCTGTGGAACATTAGCTGTCAGTTTGTGCTGTTTTTGCAGGTTGTCGTTGAGCAAGTTCCAGAGCTCTCTCGTGTTGTGGGTCTTGTGTGGTTTCATTATGTTTTCTGCATCTGCTTGTTGGATGATTTTTTGTTGTGATTTTCTCCAGGTTGCATATTTCTGTTTCAGATTTTTGATCTGTTTCTTGTTTTCTGCAGATGTTGTTTTCTTTAGACGTCGTATTGATCGATTTAAGCATTTTTTCCTATCAGCAATTTCTTGGCTGTATGTATGGCGATGATCTATGTGTGGGCGGTTTTTGAGAGTTTGCAGGAAAGGGAGTAGAATCCACTCATAGTTGATTTTCTCGGAATCTGTTAGAATGGCATCATGGAGTTTCTTCGGTAAGTTTGCCATGGCTGGTTGTGGAATCCTTAGTCTTGATGTTGTGCCATCGAGTTCCACAGAGACTGTTGGTACTGATTCACTTTGCTGAATTGTTGGCCGGGAGTGGACAGTGAGTTGATTGTGATCACTTTTATCAGTTATAATCGTTTGTGCGATTATGACAGATTCATGTAGGTTGTATGATAGGAATATGTAATCAATTATTGCGTTTGATGATCCTCTAGTCCAGGTTGGCGTGTAGGCAACAGAGTTGTTCCTTGCATGGTTCAGAAGGATGAGATTGCGAGTTATAATTTCATTCATCCAGTTCTTTGCTTTCGGAGCAAGATGTGACTGAGTTCGGAGGGATCCATTTTGGTTGTATAGCTTGATATTCAGGTACCATTCCCACAATAAAATAACCTGCATCATACTCCAGGTTTAAAGGCAAACTAACAGGTTTATATTAAACTACAAAGTCCATGCTACACGTTTTAGCCATAAGCAACTCAGTGAATTATCCACTATCCTGCACAGTGGGCATTCAGTCTCATCCTTGAGATGGTGCTGTGTGCATAGCGGTTTACTGTGTTGAGGTTAAACTTACATAGTTTTGTAGGCACTTTATGAGAACATTAATCTTTGTGATGTACTGGACTTTCAAAGCTTTGTAATCAAGACTATTTACTTTGTATGATTGCACCTATATGTGATGTGCATCTGTATGCCATGTCACAACACTTTTGATATCATTGAAACATTCATTAGTGCTATTTTCTTTTTAAATGCTATTTTAGTTTACAAAATATACAAAAGCCAAACACATCAAACCAAATCTAGGCAAGAGAACTAGATACAACATCATCTGTACATTAAATAAAGCCCCACCCCACCTCCATCATACCCACCTCGTCCCCCCACCCCATGTTAACAAAAAGCACATCATAAAATCTAGTAAAACATTAGTGCTAACATTAGTGCTATCTCGATTAAACATCACTGTTTACATTTTTTACACAGCTCCTTTATGTGTAATCTATGTATATTGGGACTTCATCGCACAGAGTTTTAGTATCAATAGTGAGCAGGTTTTACTGATCCACTGCCAGGTGACCTTGTGTGGTTTGTGGATTACATCTGGCAGCAATTTTTCTTTAACTTAGTTAGCAATTTCTGGACCTTTAACCATTTAGACTACCCTTGTGTCTGTACAAATACAACATTAATCCAAAGACATAATTTACTGTTACAGGTAGTAGTGCCAAGGACTTTTTGCATAGACTTGCACAATAGCCTGGAACTAAAGAGGTTAAAAGATGGGGAAACAACTAAGTCAGTGCTGAAATTAGGCACAGTGATCAATGGAAGGTGTATACCCAGCTCTCTGGACTCCAGGTGATACCATCTAGAAAATATTTCTTTTTAAAAATTGTGTTAAATGCATGGCCCTCCTGTAAATGAAGCACGGTTTTCACGATTGATGAGCTTTGATTTTTACAGAGGCGATGGAAGGTGGTGGAGTCCTGCAAACGGTTGTTGATCACTGACCTTTAACACTCCCTTCTTGCTCCAGCTGAGCTTTTAAATGTCTCTTTATTTATCTTTACAAATGTCTAGTGTGTACTCTTGCGAATGATAACATGCATCACGTTTCACATCCTTTCACATATGCTGTTTAAAAGTTGTAGCCTTGACATTAAACCTTCAGTCAAGAAAGGATGCCAGGGAGTACTCAATTTCCCCATTCATACCATCAGTGCATGGATCCTGTCTGATGGTTGAGAGATGAATAACCAGCTGCCCTGATTATGCACCGCCAGATAATCCATGTTCATGGATTGTGTTGGATTGTTCTAATTCCAGCAGCTACACCAGTGGCAGCACGTTGTTGTGTGATGTAGCATATGGATTTGGCCATCTCGTTGCTCGTGTCTTTCTGCCGCATTTTTTGCTTAAAAATCCTATCTGTTTAATTCCTAACCCACCACTGCCCTAAAATGCTATGGGAAATGCAGCGAAAAAGCAGTTTTACAAAATACGGTCAAAAGGCTACCATGAGGTGGCCTGGTACTGCAGCATATAGTCTATCCCAATGAGTGCCTTCTTGAAATGTTTGCAGCAAAGAGTAAATATTGTCCAAAATATAACACTGTGTCTGTGTTAAGTAGGCACAATCTAGTTGCTCGCTCTAGCTATTTCAGTAGTTGGTTATTGCTTTGCACTGTTCTTGCAATTGGGGAGGACGGATAGCTCAGGGTCAACCCCGTTTTCTTGGAAGCAAGACACCGCAGCACAACACAGGTTCGATCCTACGCTTAGAAATCACTCGTTGGCATTAAGGGCGTTATAAAAAGCAATTATGATTATATATGGAGGGTTACATTAATTTTAGTTTGCTGCTCCTTTTGAGGTGATGATATGACTGCAGCTTTCATAACATATCTTGGGTACTGGAGGAACAACTAAAATAGGTGCTGATCTTCCTGGCCCCACTTACTGTGATGACTTATTAAATGGATCACCACTGGAAGGAGGACATGGGAAAAACAGAGTTCACAAATGGTTTTGCATACCCACGGGGAAGCTAAAACATTATATCCAAAGTCAGTTGCAAAAGAGCCCCCTTGTTAATCGAATGTGATGAGCCAATTTGCCACTACTAGCTTTACATTCTCCTAGTGGTCAACTCCCCTGTGGTGCCTGCTCTCAACCATTTCTTACACAAGGTGGTCTTCTGGCAAATTACATTAGGTGGCTTCTGTCCTGGGCTTTGCAGAGGAGACATATGGTGGAAGGTGGCCCAGTGTCCAATGGTGGCCATGGAATATGTGCCTTGAGAACTGGTGCACATCTCCAATGTTAGTTGGAATGCCTTACCCTCACCATGACCCAGTGACATTCTCAGTGCTTCCCCAATATGGTGCAAGTGAAAAAGTGCTGACTCTTTGCTAACTGAGGTTCAATGAGGCTAATGAACCATTTGAATACACTGTTTTCCATGACGGAATAGGGCAATACAGGTATTGGAAATATTGCAACAAGGGTGTTATTGAAGAGACCCAACTTTTTTAGGGGTGAATGGCAAGTAATAAACACAATGTTCTTAAAAGGATATGTTGATGAGTGACCTAACCTGCCGGTAGGTCCCAAAATAGTGCTGATGGGGCAGGTTTTAATCCTTTAATCGAATGTGAAGAGCCAATTTGCCACTACTAGCTTTACATTCTCCTAGTGGTCAACTCCCCTGTGGTACCTGCTCTCAACCATTTCTTGCACAAGGTGGTCTTCTGGCAAATTACATTAGGTGGCTTCTGTCCTGGGCTTTGCAGAGGAGACATATGGTGGAAGGTGGCCCAGTGTCCAATGGTGGCCATGGAATATGTGCCTTGAGAACTGGTGCACATCTCCAATGTTAGTTGGAATGCCTTACCCTCACCATGCCCCAGTGACATTCTCAGTGCTTCCCCAATATGGTGCAAGTGAAAAAGTGCTGACTCTTTGCTAACTGAGGTTCAATGAGGCTAATGAACCATTTGAATACACTGTTTTCCATGACGGAATAGGGCAATACAGGTATTGGAAATATTGCAACAACGGTGTTATTGAAGAGACACAGCTTTTATAGGGGTGAATGGCAAGTAATAACCACAATGTTCTTAAAAGGATATGTTGATGAGTGACCTAACCTGCCGGTAGGTCCCAAAATAGTACTAATGGGGCAGGTTTTACTCAATAATACACTTTTGAGGTTATTGGTAGTTCAACAGCGTCAAACCAGGCTTCTCGGTATGATCGTTCAGTTTGAATCAGACTCAGATATGTTGGCTATGTTGTCACAGATAAGGAGCAGGTGTCTAGCTGGGGTCGAGCTGAAGCTCCTTGCTGTTCAAGGAAGTGTGAATCATGAGGGCCACTGGGGTTGGTTCAACAGTCAGTTCGAGATTTAAGAGGCTGTTGACTGGATGCTTAGATCGAGGTGGGCATTCCAAAGCAGAGTTGAGCATCATGGATTGAGGTGGCCATCAGGGTCAGTTTGACTGGCAATGGAAATCAGCAGGGAAGATGCTTTTTGTTTAAAGGGAAGCTTGAAGCAGCTACAGGAAAGTGTGGTTCATGATGGCCACCAGGGTCGGTTAGAAGGTATGTTCCAGAGTGAAGATGCTGGTGTCTGGATCCTCAGTACGCCTCAGGCAGCTCTGGAGCAGTGGTTGAAGTCCGCAGGTAGCGATTCCAAAGATCCCCCAATGTCTGGTCAACTGTCAATAAAGATGTTATTGTATCAAAAAAGGCAGTTCAAAGGCTTCAAGTTTGAGCCGGACAATAATGCACATAGCTGGCACTGTGCCATGGCAAACTAGTTGGAGGGTGCAGAACAGTGGCTCAAAATTCTTTTGAGTGCCAAAGGCAGCTCTGTATGGTCCTAGTGGTTCAAATGGGTCAAACAGGATCAAACAAGATGAAATAACGGCTCAAAGGGGGTTGACAGCAAATCAGAGGTATCCTAGTAGTCTCGACTCTCAGGTTACTCTAAGTCCAAATCCAGGGACTCAAGAATATGCGTTTTCATCATTGTCCTTGGGCTACCACCACAGGGATTGATGGCTCAAACTTCCAGGGGTCTTTCTACACAGCAGAACTTTGCTTTCTAATGTCATGCACAATGTGCTGTGCTCTAGAGGAAGTAGAATGGAGAGGAAGGAACTATAAAGGCAGAGAGAAAACACAATGGTGGAGCTTTAATCCAGCTGTAAGGAGATCCCTCTGTCTACATTAAACCCACCCATTTTGTATTATGTTGTTTACTCACCATGTTGTAAATATGTGTATATAGTTAAATGATGTATACGTTCTGTTATGGAGCTATGGCAGTACCTAGGAATGGTGGTTGTTTGTTGACTTTAGAAAGTGTCAGTATGAAGCTGAAGTGGCAGGAGAGGAGTGCCCCAGCTGAGCGCCTCTCTACCCATGCACTCAGTCCTATCTGTACTGACAATAAAGATACCTGTTCCCCTTAGTCTCCACCCTCATAATACTGGCAACAAGCTGATGATTGATTGAGGCCCCCAGCATCGTGTGAAATGGTGTGCTCTGCCAGTATGCTGGAAAAACTCCACTGGAATAACTGCCATTACCCTACCAGGCTACCCGTGGGCCACCTAGTGAAAAGGTGTTGAGTGAAGTGGCCTGGAGAGAGAGGTAGGGAAGACTTTGGACTCTTCCTTTAAGTGTATGTGTGTGTGTAATGATGTATGCGTAATGTTCTGGATATGTGGTGGTGGTACCAGGAAATGTTCATTGTCTGTTGACTTTAGAAAGTGTCAGTTGGAAGCTGAAGTTGGCAGGAGAGGAGTGTCCCAGCTGGGCACCTCTCTACCAATGCACTTGGTCTCATGTTTGCTGCCAATAAGACCTGTCACCCACCACTGCCTTCTGGCCTACCCAGTGCTTCCAGTGTTGGACTACACCTGTGTTGCCCTCTGCCATCATTACACTTACTCAGACTCTGCTGCCCTAACTGCACCTCCCCTCGTAACCCTTCCCTGCACTTCTCCCATCACCCTCTCCCCTGAACTTCTCATTTCACTTGCACAATCTGAATGTCACAAGGCCTAGTGAGATTGTTTGTCTTGGATTCCCTCTGCCACCCCTCCCTTGTCTTGTGGAGCCTAGAAACATTTGTAACACTTGTAACACTGTGTAAATGCGCATGATAAATACCAGCCCGACGAGGAGACAAGGGCGACAGAACTTTGCTGTTTTCGCTGTCAGCTGGTTATCCTTCTTACCTCTTTTGAACTTCCGAATTGAATGATGCCAGCCCCGCTCTAACTCGCGTAAGTCTGCAGCCCAGTCCAGCTCCTGCAGCAGTTTGAATAGAGCGCAGGCCTTATCCACAGCTGATACAACGCAAACCAGTCACGTGACACATGCAGGCCGCAGGCCACGCCCCCAGGAAGTGCCTTTAAAATCATCTCCCAACCGCCCTTGCGGTGTTAAGCCCGACGAGGAGACAAGGGCGACAGAACTTTGCTGTTTTCGCTGTCAGCTGGTTATCCTTCTTACCTCTTTTGAACTTCCGAATTGAATGCTGCCAGCCCCGCTCTAACTCGCGTAAGTCTGCAGCCCAGTCCAGCCCCTGCAGCAGTTCCAAGAAAGCACGGGCCTTATCCACAGCTGATACAATGCGAAGCCAGTCACGTGACACATGCCGGCTGCAGGCCACGCCCCCAGGATGTGCCTTTAAAAACATCTCCCAGCCACCCTTGCAGCGTTAAGCCCGACGAGGAGACAAGGGCAACAGAACTCTGCTGTTTTTGCTGTTTACAGCTGGTTGCCTGGTAACTGACTAATCTTTGGATCTGAGAGGAGCTGCACTACTCTTCAGTCCTGCTTTCGTTTCTGTTGTGTTACATGCTCAAACCTGCATTTTCGTGCGGCGGGGAGTGAAGGAGCTGAGTCCCAGTCTGCTCCAGTCTGCTCCTAGCCCGCTGCCCCGCCTGCCCTCCTTCTTCAACTCCGTTTAATGACTATTTTAACCGAGGCCCCACAGACATGCAAGAAAACCTCGCAATTTCAACGCCTCAATCCATGGTCAACGATGAAAGCTTCCACTGGAGTCAAGGTAAACAAAGCTGTGGTCGCGCACTTCTTGGCACATTGCCTTCACATTCTCAGGCTCCGGCGGCGCCTTCAATGACTTTTGCAACTTCATCACTGCCTGGCTACCCGATCTTAGTGTCGGACCCCCCTAGTTTACCGCTTGCTGCACGCCCCGCGGTCCGAGCGGTCTCCACCCAGGCTTCATTTTCAACTGCCAACAACGAACAACCTTTTTGCGGGCCTGTCTTGACGGCTAACTTCCTTGTTCATGGAGGAGCCGACACAGGCAGCAAGTCTGCCCTCCTCTTGGCCGCTCCCCTCGACGACTGTGAGACATGTTTAACAATTTACACAGGCGCTCTTACGGCTACCCCCACGAACCACTCATGTAACTCTTTCAGTACTCTGGCAGCCCCAAAGTCCCCTGCACGCAACCTTCATGCAAATCCTCTTGAATCGGCCCCAATTGCCTCCTCATTCCCTTGGCCAGCTCTGGCAACTGCTTTCTTGGTCAATCCAGAGACTTCGACTGAGAAAGGACTCTTGCCCTTTTTAGTTAGCGACAAGGAACTTTTAAGGATCCCGATTTCTGATGGATCAAATCAGTTGTTTGCCCCTAGTTTATGCAGGCATCAGCCTACGGCACACGGCTTCTTCTTTCAAATGCTGTCTCAAACTGTCCACTTTTGACAGTAATATTCTTCGTCAAATTAAATCTACACCTGGTCTTCCTTTCAGAACAGTGGCTCAAAATTCTTTTGAGTGCCAAAGGCAGCTCTGTATGGTCCTAGTGGTTAAAATGGGTCAAACAAGATCGAACAAGAGGAAATAACGGCTCAAAGTGGGTTGACAGCAAATCAGAGGTATCCTAGTAGTCTCGACTCTCAGGTTACTCTAAGTCCAAATCCAGGGACTCAAGAATATGCGTTTTCATCATTGTCCTTGGGCTACCACCACAGGAATTGATGGCTCAAACTTCCAGGGGTCTTTCTACACAGCAGAACTTTGCTTTCTAATGTCATGCACATTGTGCTGTGCTCTAGAGGAAGTAGAATGGAGAAGAAGGAACTATAAAGGCAGAGAGAAAACACAATGGTGGAGCTTTAATCCAGCTGTAAGGAGATCCCTCTGTCTACATTAAACCCACCCACTTTGTATTATGTTGTTTACTCACCATGTTGCAAATATGTGTATATAGTTAAATTATGTATAAGTTCTGTTATGAAGCTATGGCAGTACCTAGGAATGGTGGTTGTTTGTTGACTTTAGAAAGTGTCAGTATGAAGCTGAAGTGGCAGGAGAGGAGTGCCCCAGCTGAGCGCCTCTCTACCCATGCACTCAGTCCTATCTGTACTGACAATAAAGATACCTGTTCCCCTTAGTCTCCACCCCCATAATACTGGCAACAAGCTGATGATTGATTGAGGCCCCCAGCATCGTGTGAAATGGTGTGCTCTGCCAGTATGCTGGAAAAACTACACTGGAATAACTGCCATTACCCTACCAGGCTACCCGTGGGCCACCTAGTGAAAAGGTGTTGAGTGAAGTGGCCTGGAGAGAGAGGTAGGGAAGACTTTGGAGATTCTTCCTTTAAGTGTTTGTGTGTGTGTGTAATGATGTATGCGTAATGTTCTGGATATGTGGTGGTGGTACCAGGAAATGTTCATTGTTTGTTGACTTTAGAAAGTGTCAGTTGGAAGCTGAAGTTGGCAGGAGAGGAGTGTCCCAACTGGGCACCTCTCTACCCATGCACTTGGTCTCATGTTTGCTGTCAATAAGACCTGTCACCCACCACTGCCTTCTGGCCTACCCAGTACTTACAGTGTGGGACTACACCTGTGTTGCCCTCTGCCATCATTGCACTTACTCAGACCCTGCTGCCCTAACTGCACCTCCCCTCGTACCCCTTCCCTGCACTTCTCCCATCACCCTCTCCCCTGAACTTCTCATTTCACTTGCACAATCTGAATGTCACAAGGCCTAGTAAGATTTTTTGTCTTGGATTCCCTCTGCCACCCCTCCCTTGTCTTGTGGCGCCTAGAAACACTTGTAACACTTGTAACACTGTGTAAATGCGCATGATAAATACCAGCCCGACGAGGAGACAAGGGCGACAGAACTTTGCTGTTTTCGCTGTCAGCTGGTTATCCTTCTTACCTCTTTTGAACTTCCGAATTGAATGCTGCCAGCCCCGCTCTAACTCGCGTAAGTCTGCAGCCCAGTCCAGCTCCTGCAGCAGTTTGAATAGAGCGCAGGCCTTATCCACAGTTGATACAACGCAAACTAGTCACGTGACACATGCAGGCTACAGGCCACGCCCCCAGGAAGTGCCTTTAAAATCATCTCCCAGCCGCCCTTGCGGTGTTAAGCCCGACGAGGAGACAAGGGCGACAGAACTTTGCTTTTATCGCTGTCAGCTGGTTATCCTTCTTACCTCTTTTGAACTTCCGAATTGAATGCTGCCAGCCCCGCTCTAACTCGCGTAAGTCTGCAGCCCAGTCCAGCCCCTGCAGCAGTTTGAAGAGAGCGCGGGCCTTATCCACAGCTGATACACAGCTGATACAACGCAAAGCCAGTCACGTGACACATGCCGGCTGCAGGCCACGCCCCTCGTAAGTGCCTTTAAATACATCTCCCAGCCGCCCTTGCGGCGTTAAGCCTGATGAGGAGACCAGGGCGACAGAACTCTGCTGTTTTCGCTGTCAGCTGCTTATCCTTCTTACCTCTTTTGAACTTCCGAATTGAATGCTCACAGCCCTGTTCCAACTCGCGTAAGTCTGCAGCCCAGTCCAGCCCCTGCAGCAGTTTTAAGAGAGCGGGGGCCTGATACACAGCTGATACAATGCGAAGCCAGTCACGTGACACATGCCGGTTGCAGGCCACGCCCCCAGGAAGTGCCTTTAAAAACATCTCCCAGCCGCCCTTGCGGCGTTAAGCCCGACGAGGAGACAAGGGCAACAGAACTCTGCTGTTTTTGCTGTTTACAGCTGGTTGCCTGGTAACTGACTAATCTTTGGATCTGAGAGGAGCTGCACTACTCTTCAGTCCTGCTTTCGTTTCTGTTGGGTTACATGCTCAAACTTGCATTTTCGTGTGGCGGGGAGTGAAGGAGCTGAGTCCCAGTCTGCTCCAGTCCGCTCCTAGCCCGCTGCCCCGCCTGCCCTCCCTCTTCAACTGCATTTAATGACTATTTTAACCGAGGGCCCACAGACACGCAAGAAAACCTTGCAATTTCAATGCCTCAATCCATGGTTAACGATGAAAGCTTCCACTGGAGTCAAGGTAAGCAAAGCTGTGGTCGCGCACTTCTTGGCACATTGCCTTCACATTCTCAGGCTCCGGCAGCGCCTTCAATGACTTTTGCAACTTCATCACTGCCTGGCCACCCGAGCTTAGTGTCGGACCCCCCTAGTTTACCGCTTGCTGCACGCCCCGCGGTCCGAGCGGTCTCCACTCAGGCTTCATTTTCAACTGCCAACAACGAACAACCTTTTTGCGGGCCTGTCTTGACGGCTAACTTCCTTGTTCATGGAGGCGCCGACACAGGCAGCGAGTCTGCCCTCCTCTTGGCCACCCCCCTCGACGACTGTGAGACATGTTTTACAATTTACACAGGCGCTCTTACGGCTACCCCCACGAACCACTCATGTATCTCTTTCAGTACCCCGGCAGCCCCAAAGTCCCCTGCACGCAACCTTCATGCAAATCCTCTTGAATCGGCCCAATTGCCTACTCATTCCCTTGACCAGCTCTGGCAACTGCTTCCTTGGTCAATCCAGAGACTTCGACTGAGAAAGGACTCTTGCCCTTTTTAGTTAGCGACAAGGAACTTTTAAGGATCCCGATTTCTGATGGATCAAATCAGTTGTTTGCCCCTAGTTTATGCAGGCATCAGCCTACGGCACACGGCTTCTTCTTTCAAATGCTGTCTCAAACTGTCCACTTTTGACAGTAATATTCTTCGTCAAATTAAATCTACACCTGGTCTTCCTTCCAGAACAGTGGCTCAAAATTCTTTTGAGTGCCAAAGGCAGCTCTGTATGGTCCTAGTGGTTCAAATGGGTGAAACAAGATCGAACAAGATGAAATAACGGCTCAAAGTGGGTTGACAGCAAATCAGAGGTATCGTAGTAGTCTCGACTCTCAGGTTACTCTAAGTCCAAATCCAGGGACTCAAGAATATGCGTTTTCATCATTGTCCTTGGGCTACCACCACAGGGATTGATGGCTCAAACTTCCAGGGGTCTTTCTACACAGCAGAACTTTGCTTTCTAATATCATGCACAATGTGATGTGCTCTAGAGGAAGTAGAATGGAGAGGAAGGAACTATAAAGGGAGAGAGAAAACACAATGGTGGAGCTTTAATCCAGCTGTAAGGAGATCCCTCTGTCTACATTAAACCCACCCACTTTGTATTATGTTGTTTACTCACCATGTTGTAAATATGTGTATATAGTTAAATGATGTATAAGGCCTGTTATGGAGCTATGGCAGTACCTAGGAATGGTGGTTGTTTGTTGACTTTAGAAAGTGTCAGTATGAAGCTGAAGTGGCAGGAGAGGAGTTCCCCAGCTGAGCGCCTCTCTACCCATGCACTCAGTCCTATCTGTACTGACAATAAAGATACATGTTCCCCTTAGTCTCCACCCCCATAATACTGGCAACAAGCTGATGATTGATTGAGGGCCCCAGCATCGTGTGAAATGGTGTGCTCTGCCAGTATGTTGGAAAAACTACACTGGAATAACTGCCATTACCCTACCAGGCTACCCGTGGGCCACCTAGTGAAAAGGTGTTGAGTGAAATGGCCTGGAGAGAGAGGTAGGGAAGACTTTGGAGATTCTTCCTTTAAGTGTATGTGTGTGTGTAATGATGTATGCGTAATGTTCTGGTGGTGGTACCATGAAATGTTCATTGTTTGATGACTTTAGAAAGTGTCAGTTGGAAGCTGAAGTTGGCAGGAGAGGAGTGTCCCATCTGGGCACCTCTCTACCCATGCACTTGGTCTCATGTTTGCTGCCAATAAGACATGTCACCCACCACTGCCTTCTGGCCTACCCAGTACTTCCAGTGTGGGACTACACCTGTGTTGCCCTCTGCCATCATTGCACTTACTCAGACCGTGCTGCCCTAACTGCACCTCCCCTCGACGACTGTGAGACATGTTTACCAATTTACACAGGCGCTCTTACGGCTACCACCACGAACCACTCATGTATCTCTTTCAGTACTCCGACAGCCCCAAAGTCCCCTGCACGCAACCTTCATGCAAATCCTCTTGAATCGGCCCCAATTGCCTCCTCATTCCCCTGGCCAGCTCTGGCAACTGCTTCCTTGGTCAATCCAGAGACTTCGACTGAGAAATGACTCATGCCCTTTTTAGTTAGCGACAAGGAACTTTTAAGGATCCCAATTTCTGATGGATCAAATCAGTTGTTTGCCCCTAACTTATGCAGGCATCAGCCTACGACACACGGCTTTTTCTTTCAAATGCTGTCTCAAACTGTCCACTTTTGACAGTAATATTCTTCGTCAAATTAAATCTACACCTGGTCTTCCTTCCAGAACAGTGGCTCAAAATTCTTTTGAGTGCCAAAGGCAGCTCTGTATGGTCCTAGTGGTTCAAATGGGTCAAACAAGATCGAACAAGATGAAATAACGGCTCAAAGTGGGTTGACACCAAATCAGAGGTATCCTAGTAGTCTCGACTCTCAGGTTACTCTAAGTCCAAATCCAGGGACTCAAGAATATGCGTTTTCATCATTGTCCTTGGGCTACCACCACAGGGATTGATGGCTCAAACTTCCAGGGGTCTTTCTACACAGCAGAACTTTGCTTTCTAATGTCATGCACAATGTGATGTGCTCTAGAGGAAGTAGAATGGAGAGGAAGGAACTATAAAGGGATAGAGAAAACACAATGGTGGAGCTTTAATCCAGCTGTAAGGAGATCCCTCTGTCTACATTAAACCCACCCACTTTGTATTATGTTGTTTACTCACCATGTTGTAAATATGTGTATATAGTTAAATGATGTATAAGGCCTGTTATGGAGCTATGGCAGTACCTAGGAATGGTGGTTGTTTGTTGACTTTAGAAAGTGTCAGTATGAAGCTGAAGTGGCAGGAGAGGAGTGCCCCAGCTGAGCGCCTCTCTACCCATGCACTCAGTCCTATCTGTACTGACAATAAAGATACATGTTCCCCTTAGTCGACACCCCCATAATACTGGCAACAAGCTGATGATTGATTGAGGGCCCCAGCATCGTGTGAAATGGTGTGCTCTGCCAGTATGTTGGAAAAACTACACTGGAATAACTGCCATTACCCTACCAGGCTACCCGTGGGCCACCTAGTGAAAAGGTGTTGAGTGAAGTGGCCTGGAGAGAGAGGTAGGGAAGACTTTGGAGATTCTTCCTTTAAGTGTATGTGTGTGTGTAATGATGTATGCGTAATGTTCTGGTGGTGGTACCATGAAATGTTCATTGTTTGATGACTTTAGAAAGTGTCAGTTGGAAGCTGAAGTTGGCAGGAGAGGAGTGTCCCATCTGGGCACCTCTCTACCCATGCACTTGGTCTCATGTTTGCTGCCAATAAGACATGTCACCCACCACTGCCTTCTGGCCTACCCAGTACTTCCAGTGTGGGACTACACCTGTGTTGCCCTCTGCCATCATTGCACTTACTCAGACCGTGCTGCCCTAACTGCACCTCCCCTCGACGACTGTGAGACATGTTTACCAATTTACACAGGCGCTCTTACGGCTACCACCACGAACCACTCATGTATCTCTTTCAGTACTCCGACAGCCCCAAAGTCCCCTGCACGCAACCTTCATGCAAATCCTCTTGAATCGGCCCCAATTGCCTCCTCATTCCCCTGGCCAGCTCTGGCAACTGCTTCCTTGGTCAATCCAGAGACTTCGACTGAGAAATGACTCATGCCCTTTTTAGTTAGCGACAAGGAACTTTTAAGGATCCCAATTTCTGATGGATCAAATCAGTTGTTTGCCCCTAACTTATGCAGGCATCAGCCTACGACACACGGCTTTTTCTTTCAAATGCTGTCTCAAACTGTCCACTTTTGACAGTAATATTCTTCGTCAAATTAAATCTACACCTGGTCTTCCTTCCAGAACAGTGGCTCAAAATTCTTTTGAGTGCCAAAGGCAGCTCTGTATGGTCCTAGTGGTTCAAATGGGTCAAACAAGATCGAACAAGATGAAATAACGGCTCAAAGTGGGTTGACAGCAAATCAGAGGTATCCTAGTAGTCTCGACTCTCAGGTTACTCTAAGTCCAAATCCAGGGACTCAAGAATATGCGTTTTCATCATTGTCCTTGGGCTACCACCACAGGGATTGATGGCTCAAACTTCCAGGGGTCTTTCTACACAGCAGAACTTTGCTTTCTAATGT
The DNA here is from genome assembly GCF_040938575.1 of Ambystoma mexicanum. Classification (NCBI taxonomy): domain Eukaryota; kingdom Metazoa; phylum Chordata; class Amphibia; order Caudata; family Ambystomatidae; genus Ambystoma; species Ambystoma mexicanum. The sequence continues at coordinate 200,063,274 of NC_090921.1, forward strand.
CATGCACAATGTGATGTGCTCTAGAGGAAGTAGAATGGAGAGGAAGGAACTATAAAGGGATAGAGAAAACACAATGGTGGAGCTTTAATCCAGCTGTAAGGAGATCCCTCTGTCTACATTAAACACACCCACTTTGTATTATGTTGTTTACTCACCATGTTGTAAATATGTGTATATAGTTAAATGATGTATAAGGCCTGTTATGGAGCTATGGCAGTACCTAGGAATGGTGGTTGTTTGTTGACTTTAGAAAGTGTCAGTATGAAGCTGAAGTGGCAGGAGAGGAGTGCCCCAGCTGAGCGCCTCTCTACCCATGCACTCAGTCCTATCTGTACTGACAATAAAGATACATGTTCCCCTTAGTCTCCACCCCCATAATACTGGCAACAAGCTGATGATTGATTGAGGGCCCCAGCATCGTGTGAAATGGTGTGCTCTGCCAGTATGTTGGAAAAACTACACTGGAATAACTGCCATTACCCTACCAGGCTACCCGTGGGCCACCTAGTGAAAAGGTGTTGAGTGAAGTGGCCTGGAGAGAGAGGTAGGGAAGACTTTGGAGATTCTTCCTTTAAGTGTATGTGTGTGTGTAATGATGTATGCGTAATGTTCTGGTGGTGGTACCATGAAATGTTCATTGTTTGATGACTTTAGAAAGTGTCAGTTGGAAGCTGAAGTTGGCAGGAGAGGAGTGTCCCAGCTGGGCACCTCTCTACCCATGCACTTGGTCTCATGTTTGCTGCCAATAAGACATGTCACCCACCACTGCCTTCTGGCCTACCCAGTACTTCCAGTGTGGGACTACACCTGTGTTGCCCACTGCCATCATTGCACTTACTCAGACCGTGCTGCCCTAACTGCACCTCCCCTCGACGACTGTGAGACATGTTTACCAATTTACACAGGCGCTCTTACGGCTACCACCACGAACCACTCATGTATCTCTTTCAGTACTCCGACAGCCCCAAAGTCCCCTGCACGCAACCTTCATGCAAATCCTCTTGAATCGGCCCCAATTGTCTCCTCATTCCCCTGGCCAGCTCTGGCAACTGCTTCCTTGGTCAATCCAGAGACTTCGACTGAGAAATGACTCATGCCCTTTTTAGTTAGCGACAAGGAACTTTTAAGGATCCCAATTTCTGATGGATCAAATCAGTTGTTTGCCCCTAATTTATGCAGGCATCAGCCTACGACACACGGCTTTTTCTTTCAAATGCTCTCTCAAACTGTCCACTTTTGACAGTAATATTCTTCGTCAAATTAAATCTACACCTGGTCTTCCTTCACAAGCCGTACCTTTACCCTCGGGTAATTTTACTCATGTTCTTTCACAACAATTTCCAGCGATTACGGAAATGATTTCTTTACTTTCAAATTCCCCTTTAAATAATAATGTAACATCAAGCGAGATAAATCTCACAAGGGTCTCCGAGGCTGCCTCAAGTCCACTTGCTTCAATTTTTTTCCCTAGTTCACTAAATAAATCTCTCATGAAGACGAAACAGGGTGCAAGCCTTTCTGGATTGGCTACAAATACCACTGAATTTGGCAATGACAGCGCCTTGGCATGTCAAGCGCCTGAGGCTCCCGGACCCTCTATGAGGGGCTCCACCGATATGGCCATCGTTGAGCCTCTGCTCTTACTTGCTTCAACTCTTCCAAAGGTGCCCCCACCTCTCCAAACTCACCTAGACCGGAGCGCTATTGCCTGGGCTAGTCGCTTGCAACGCATTGCAGAGTTAAAAGCCAAAGGCAATCCTCAAACTCCATCTACAAGTGCTATGTCCATGTTGAATGCAAGCACTCCTCAGGTTTCTTCCACTCAACCTCGAGAAGACACTCAATCTTCAAATCTTACTAGAAACCTCGCTCCTTCAAATTCACAATTCAACCTGGAGAGCTCATTATGCTCTTCAATGTCTCATGATTTTGTTTCGCCTCCCCTCAGTATCTCTGTTGAAGCCCTCTCTCAGATCCCCAATAATGTTCTTGCTGCCTCTGCTGTTGCACTTGCTCCATTTACCAAACTACTTGAACCTCTGATAGGGACAATAAGCGACCAAGGGGCTGCAATCTCAAGTCTGACTACAAAAATCGACAAAATTGAGCACCTCTCTGGCTTCTTGCAAGCCCAGATGGAGAAGGAAGCCGAAACATCTTTGAGGTGGCAAGAAAGGCTGAGCGATTTGGCTGCTCGCCACCATTGCCAAAATGATACTCTAATCGAAAGTCTGGCTGAATCAGTGAAATGGTTGCGTAAAAATACCAAATCTTCCTCAATGGATCAACCAGACTTGCGAGAAACCTCATTCATAACCCTTCCCTCACATGGTCTGGTACCCTCTGAACTGTTTGTTAAAGAGGTTGTCCCAATCCCGCCTATGGCAGGCACTGCATCTGCTGACTCTGAAAGTACTCAAAGCAAATTGAATGTCGAGACTCCTTTGACGCAAGACATCAGTTCACAGTCGAAGGACCCTCCTGCACAAAACAAAGCAGTCACCCTTTAACATATTTAAAGGTCCTGCCAAAACTATAACAACTAGCTTACAAATCAACCTGCAAAGAGCATCTGCCAAACCCGCAAAAGATCCAAAGAAAAAAACTGTTTCTCAGAAAAATGCTCAACAAAATGTGAAAAAATTCATAAGAAACATCACGACTCCAAAGAAAACAAGTTTATTTGATCGGAAATCAAATTCTACTCAGCAAGTTCCTACAGCTCCAATCTGTTCCGCACGAGTCTCAGGTATCACCTCATAGCCTTCCAGGAACACGGCTAAACAGTGACGAGTGGCCTCCAGTGACATTTCTATCTCTAGTGCTACCTCAGATTCATCTATTGACCAATGAAACTTATCAAACTACTCGGTCGATACTGATGGCACAACTGACGGTTGCACCATGGCAAATGAGGCGGATATGTTTGAGTAATCTGAGGAGAGAAGTTCCTCTGTAAAAGCTGCTGTACGGAAGCCACAATCTGCAGCACATGGAAAACGACTTCAAATCATCACTAAGAGGGACAAATTGCCATTGTTAAACTCAAGACTAAATCCTAAACAAACTATGAACCAGTGGAATTCTGGCTCACATACAGCTTCTGGTCTAGGTGGGACCTCTAACCTAGAAAAAACATCTTGTTTATGGAAACTTCGTCTTCAAAATATTCATTCAGAAGGAAATTAGGTCAATTTAAACCGAGCAAATATACTAAAACTATTTGCTTGCATCCCTCAATTACGATCCATCTCATCTGATGACATTCAAATTGTCAAATACATAACCGAACTGTCAACTGATCAAGTACTATTGCACATCTCTTCTGCTGCAGTAAACAATCTGTTGCTACAGGCGAATGAACACCTCTTGCTCTATGGCTTTGATCTCACCGTCGAACCAACTACTACGAGATCACCCAAAAACGTTCCAAAAAATTACGAAAGGGATGAGTTACGCAGGGTCGATCAGCGACTCGCTCTGCGAAAATCCTTAGCCCCCTCTCAAGCAAACTATCAAGACATGACACATCAGGCTCCTGAAGGTCGATCTACCAGTGTGAAAAGAGTACCCAAGGGACCTCGTAAGTAACAATGAGATAATACCCCTCAACAGGAGCTAACACTACTCTCATGGAATACCCGAGGATTTACCCATCTCTTTAATATCTTCTCTGAACCCTTGGAGGACGTCTTTGCCATCTGCTTGCAAGAAACATGGCTTTGGGATTCTCCGACCTGCGACGGATTTACCACTCTTAACAATCCCACCAGAAAAAACAGCAAGGGTCGTCCCTATGCTGGATTGATAACTTTATTGAAAATTCAGAACTGGTGGACACTTGTGGCCTCTGTCAACCCAAATCCGTTTCTTCAAAGTACTCTGGTTCGAGTATCCTTGTCTAACAACATGTCTAACGTGTTAATAATTAACGGATATTGGAATCCTGCGATGATTTCGGCAACATCCTTCATTCAAACTGTGTCAACTTTAGTTGACGACACTTACCTTGCCTACAACAACGTCTCTGTGAGTGTATGCGGTGACCTCAATTGTAGCTGGTTCAAATACGATCCTATCACGAAGATAAACACTCAGCTTCCAGATAATGAAGTCGCTCTAAGAGGTCAAACCTGGTCGCACGCTCTCTCCTTACGCCATAGTCAAATGCTGAATGGATCCATCAACGGTGACCAACCCTCCAAACCAACCTGGCACGGCCTGGCAAGGAACAACACTCTTGATTACATCTGGGCCTCGTTGAATTTCTTTGACAAAGTAACATCTCTCAATGTGAAACCGATGATACATAGTGACCAGTATCTGCTAAGGCTAGTATGGAAAGAAGACAGCTGCAGTGCGCCAGACAAACATCCCTTTCAACTGTCAACGAATGCCGCTGGCAATAGGCTTGTAACAAATGGTCGCTTAATTACATCTTTAAGCCACAGCCTAAAAGCGCTGCAAGTTGTTGAATATAAGCCCTTACTAGTGGACTTCACTATGAAAATCTCAAATATAGGAACTTTTGGATCCACTCCGAAACATTTATATTATACAACAATAGCTCTAGCAAAAAAAAACTCTAAGGAAAGATCTTCGGTCGATCAAGAAAGAGTCTTGTAATTCGTGCGACGAAATAAGGAAAGTCAAAGAATGGCGCCAGATTTATCGGAATTGGTTAAGATCTCATTCAATAACAATCGACCAAAGTCGAGCACACGGAGCATGAGCGGGGGTGGGGGAAGGGAGAGAGACACACAGGGCATGAGCGGGGGGTCGGGGGGACATAGAGAGACACACGGAGCATGAGCGGGGGTTGGGGGAGAGAGAGAGGGACACGGGGCATGAGTGGGGGGTGGAGGGAGGCAGAGAGGCGCACGGGGCATGAGCGGGGGTTGGGGGGAGGGAGAGAGACACACGGGGCACGAGCGGGGGTGAGGGGAAGGGGAGAGAGACACGGGGCATGAGCGGGGGCTGGGCGGGAGGGAGAGAGACACACGGGGCATGAGCGTGGGTGGGGGGAGGGAGAGAGACTCACGGAGCATGAGCGGGGGGTGGGGGGAGGGAGAGAGATACATGGGACATGAGCGGGGGGTGGGGGGGAGGGAGAGAGACACACGGGGCATGAGCAGGGGTGGGGGGAGGGAGAGAGACACACGGGGCATGAGAGGGGGTGAGGGGAAGGGGAGAGAGACACGGGGCATGAGCGGGGGCTGGGCGGGAGGGAGAGAGACACACGGGGCATGAGCAGGGGTGGGAGGGAGAGAGACACACGGTGCATGAGCGGGGGTGGGGGAAGGGGAGAAAGACACACAGGGCATGAGCGCGGGGTGGGGGGAAGGGGAGAGAGACATGGGGCATGGGCGGGGTTGGAGGGGAGGGAGAGAGACACACGGGGCATGAGCGGGGGGAGGGGGGAGGGAGAGAGACACACGGGGCATGAGTGGGGGTGGGGGGAAGGGGAGAAAGACTCGGGGCATGAGCGGGGGGTGGGTGGAAGGGGGAGAGATACACGGGGCATGAGCGGGTGTGGGGGGGAGTGAGAGAGACACGGGGCATGAGCGGGGGTGGGCAGGAGGGGGAGAGACACACAGGGCATGAGCAGGGTTGTTAGGGAGGGAGGGAGACATACGGGGCATGAGCGGGGGTGGGCGAGGGAGAGAGACACACGGGGCATGAGCGGGGATGGGGGAGGGAGAGAGACACATGGGGCATGAGCGGGGGTGGGGGGGAGGGATAGAGACACACGGGGCATGAGCGTGGGTGGGGAGGGGGGAGAGAGACACCCAGGGCTTGAGCGGGGATGGGGGGGCGGGAGAGAGACACACGGGGCATGAGCGGGGGGTGGGGGGAGGGAGAGAGACACACAGGGCATGAGCGGGGGTCGGGGGGAGGGAGAGAGACAAACGGGGCTTGAGCGGGTGTGGGGGGAAGGGGAGAGAGACACACGGGGCATCAGTGGGGGGTGGGGGGAGGGAGCGAGACACGGGGCATGAGCGGGGGTGGGGGGAAGTGGAGAGAGACACACGGGGCATGAGCGGGGGGTGGGGGAAGGGGAGAGAGACACATGGGGCGTGAGCGGTGGTGGGCGGGAGGGAGAGTGACACACGGGGCATGAGCGGGGGTGGGGGGGAGTGAGAGAGACACGGGGCATGAGCTGGGGGTGGGCGGGAGGGGGAGAGACACACGGGGCATGAGCGGGGGTGGGGGGGAGGGAGAGAGACACACGGGGCATGAGCGGGGGTGGGGGGAGGGGGAGAGACACACGGGGCATGAGCGGGGGTGGGGGGAGGGAGAGAGACACACGGGGCATGAGCGGGGGTGGGGGGAAGTGGAGAGAGATACACGGGGCATGAGCAGGGGGTGGGCGGGAGAGGGAGAGACACACGGGGCATGAGCGGGGGGTGGGTTGGAGGGAGAGAGACACATGGGACATGAGTGGGGGTGGGGGAAGGGGAGAAAGACTTGGGGCATGAGCGGGGGGTGGGGGGAACAGGAGACAGACACGGGGCATGAGCGGGGGTGGGGCAACAGGAGACAGACACGGGGCATGAGCGGGGTGGGGGGCAACAGGAGACAGACACGGGGCATGAGCGGGGGTGGGGGGCAACAGGAGACATATACGGGGCATGAGCGGAGGGTAGGGGGCAACAGGAGAGACACGGACATGAGCGGGGGTGGCGGGAACGGGAGGCAGACTTGGGTCATGAGCGAGCGGTGGGGGGAACAGGAGACAGACACAGGGCATGAGCGGGGGGTGGGGGGAAACAGGAGACAGACACGGGGCATGAGCAGGGGGTGGGGGGCAACAGGAGACAAACGGGGCATGAGCGGGGGTGGGGAGAACAGGAGACATATACGGGGCATGAGCGGAGGGTAGGGGGCAACAGGAGAGACACGGACATGAGCGGGGGTGGCGGGAACGGGGAGGCAGACTTGGGTCATGAGCGAGCGGTGGGGGGAACAGGAGACAGACACAGGGCATGAGCGGGGAGTGGGGGAACAACAGACACGGGGCATGAGCGGGGGGTGGGGAGAACAGACACGGGCATGAGTAGGTGGGTGGGGGGCAACAGGAGACAGACACGCGGACATGAGCAGGGGGTGGGGAGGAACAGGAGACAGACACAGGGCATGAGCGGGGGGTGGGGAGAACAGGAGACATACACGGGGCATGAGCGGGGGGTTGGGGGCAACAAGAGAGAGACACGGGGCATGAGCGGGGGGAACAGGAGACAGACACGGGTCATGAGCAGGTGGGGGGAACAGGAGACAGACCCGGCCATGAGCGGGGGTTGGGGGGCAACAGGAGATAGACATGGGGCATGAGCGGGGGTGGGGGGAACAGGACACAGACTCGGGGCATGAGGGGGGGTGGAGAGAACAGGAGACGGACACGGGGCATGAGCGGGGGGTGTGGGGGCAACAGGAGACAGACACGGCACATGAGGGGAACAGGAGACAGATACGGGGCATGAGCGGGGGGTGAGGAGAACAGGAGACAGACACGGGGCATGAGCAGGGGGAACAGAAGACAGACACGGCGCATGAGTGGGGGGTGGGGGGAAGGGGAGAGAGACACACGGGGCATGAGCGGGGGTGGGGGGAGGGAGAGAGACACACAGGGCATGAGCGGGAGTGGGGGGAGGGAGAGAGACACACAGGGCATGAGCGGGGGGTGGGCGGGAGGGAGAGAGACACACGGGCATGAGCGGGGGGTGGGGGGAAGGGGGAGAGACACATGGGGCATAAGTGGGGGGTGGGGGGAAGGGGAGAGAGACACGGGGCATGAGCGGGGTGGAGGGGAGGGAGAGAGACACACGGGCCATGAGCGTGGAGTGGGGGGGGGGGTGAGAGACACTGGTGGCATGAGTGGGGGTGGGGGAAGGGGAGAGACACACAGGGCATTAGCGGGGGGTGGGCGGGAGGGAGAGAGACACACGGGGACATGAGTGGAGGTGGGGGAAGGGGAGAAAGACTTGGGGCATGAGCGGGGGGAGGGGGAACAGGAGACAGACACGGGGCATGAGCGGGGGTGGGGGCAACAGGAGACAGACACGTGGCATGAGCGGGGGTGGGGGGCAACAGGAGACAGACACGGGGCATGAGCGGGGGTGGGGGGCAACAGGAGACAGACACGGGGCATGAGCGGGGGGTGGGGGGCAACAGGAGACAAACGGGGCATGAGCGGGGGTGGGGAGAACAGGAGACATATACGGGGCATGAGCGGAGGGTAGGGGGCAACAGGAGAGACACGGACATGAGCGGGGGGTGGCGGGAACAGGAGGCAGACTTGGGTCATGAGCGAGCGGTGGGGGGAACAGGAGACAGACACGGGCATGAGCGGGGAGTGGGGGGAACAACAGACACGGGGCATGAGCGGGGGGTGGGGAGAACAGACATGGGCATGAGTAGGTGGGTGGGGGGCAACAGGAGACAGACACGGGACATGAGCAGGGGGTGGGAGGAACAGGAGACAGACACAGGGCATGAGCGGGGGGTGGGGAGAACAGGAGACATACACGGGGCATGAGCGGGGGTTGGGGGGCAACAAGAGAGAGACACGGGGGCATGAGCGGGGGGAACAGGAGAGAGACACGGGTCATGAGCAGGTGGGGAGAACAGGAGACAGACCCGGGCATGAGCGGGGGTTGGGGGGCAACAGGAGATAGACATGGGGCATGAGCGGGGTGGGGGGAACAGGACACAGACTTGGGGCATGAGGGGGTGGAGAGAACAGGAGACGGACACGGGGCATGAGCGGGGGGTGTGGGGGCAACAGGAGACAGGACACGGCACATGAGGGAACAGGAGACAGATACGGGGCATGAGCGTGGGGTGAGAGAACAGGAGACAGACACGGGGCATGAGCAGGGGGAACAGAAGACAGACACGGGGCATGAGTGGGGGGTGGGGGAAGGGGAGAGAGACACACGGGGCATGAGCGGGGGTGGGGGAGGAGAGAGACACACGGGGATGAGCGGGAGTGGGGGGAGGGAGAGAGACACACAGGGCATGAGCGGGGGGTGGGCGGGAGGGAGAGAGACACACGGGGCATGAGCGGGGGGTGGGGGAGGGGGAGAGACACACGGGGCATAAGTGGGGGTGGGGGGAAGGGGAGAGAGACACGGGGCATGAGCGGGGTGGAGGGGAGGGAGAGAGACACACGGGCCATGGAGCGGGGGTGGGGGGAAGGGATAGAGACACAGGTGGCATGAGTGGGGGTTGGGGGAAGGGGAGAGACACACGGGGCATTAGCGGGGGGTGGGCGGGAGGTAGAGAGACACACGGGACATGAGTGGGAGTGGGGGGAAGGGGAGAAAGACTTGGGGCATGAGCGGGGGGTGGGGGGAACAGGAGACAGACACGGGGCATGAGCGGGGGTGGGGGCAACAGGAGACAGACACGGGGCATGAGCGGGGGGTGGGGGGAAACAGGAGACAGACACGGGGCATGAGCGGGGGTGGGGGGCAACAGGAGACAAACGGGGCATGAGCGGGGGTGGGGAGAACAGAAGTCATATACGGGGCATGAGCGGAGGGTAGGGGGCAACAGGAGAGACACGGGCATGAGCGGGGGGTGGCGGGAACAGGAGGCAGACTTGGGTCATGACCGAGCGGAGGGGGGAACAGGAGACAGACACGGGGCATGAGCGGGGAGTGGGGGGAACAGCAGACACGGGGCATGAGCAGGGGGTGGGAGAACAGACACGGGCATGAGTAGGTGGGTGGGGGGCAACAGGAGACAGACACGGGGCATGAGCAGGGGGTGGGAGGAACAGGAGACAGACACAGGGCATGAGCGGGGGTTGGGGAGAACAGGAGACATACACGGGGCATGAGCGGGGGTGGGGGGCAACAAGAGAGAGATACGGGGCATGAGCGGGGGGAACAGGAGACAGACACGGGTAATGAGCAGGTGGGGGAACAGGAGACAGACTCGGGCATGAGCGGGGGGTGGGGGGCAACAGGAGATAGACATGGGGCATGAGCGGGGGCGGGGGGAACAGGACACAGACACGGGGCATGAGGGGGGGTGGAGAGAACAGGAGACGGACACGGGTCATGAGCGGGGGGTGTGGGGGGCAACAGGAGACAGACACGGCACATGAGGGGAACAGGAGACAGATACGGGGCATGAGCGGGGGGGTGAGGAGAACAGGAGACAGACACGGGGCATGAGCAGGGGGAACAGAAGACAGACACGGGGCATGAGTGGGGGGTGGGGGGAAGGGGAGAGAGACACACGGGGCATGAGCGGGGGTGGGGGGAGGGAGAGAGACACACTGGGCATGAGAGGGAGTGGGGGGAGGGGAGAGAGACACATGGGGCATGAGCGGGGGGGTGGGCGGGAGGGAGAGAGACACACGGGGCATGAGCGGGGGGTGGGGGGAAGGGGTAGAGACTCACGGGGCATAAGTGGGGGGGAGGGGAGAGAGACACGGGGCATGAGCGGGGTGGAGGGGAGGGTGAGAGACACACTTGGCATGAGCGGGGGGTGGGGGGAGGGAGAGAGACACACGTGGCATGAGTGGGGGTTGGGGGAAGGGGAGAGAGACTTGGGGCATGAGCGGGGGTGGGCGGAAGGGGGAGAAACACACGGGGCATGAGCGGGGGTGGGGGGAGGGAGAGAGACAGACGGGGCATGAGCAGGGGTGGGGGGGAGTTAGAGAGACACACGGGGCATGAGCGGGGGTGGGGGGAAGGGGAGAGAGACACGGGGCATGAGCTGGGGGTGGGCGGGAGGGGGAGAGACACACGGGGCATGAGCGGGGGTGGGGGGGAGGGAGAGAGACACACGGGGCATGAGCGGGGGTTGGGGGAGACGGAGAGACACACGGGGCATGAGCGGGGGTGGGTGGAGGGAGAGAGACACACGGGGCATGAGAGGGGGTGGGGGGAAGTGGAGAGAGATACATGGGGCATGAGCGGGGGTGGGGGGAAGTGGAGAGAGACACACGGGGCATGAGCGGGGAGTGGCGGGAAGGGGAGAGAGAATCACGGGGCATGAGCGGGGGGTGGGCGGGAGGGAGAGAGACACACGGGGCATGAGCGGGGGTGGGGGGGAGGGAGAGAGACACACGGGGCATGAGCAGGGGGTGGGGGGAGGGAGAGGGACACGGGGCATGAGCTGGGGGTGAGGGGGAGGGGAAGAGACACACAGGGCTTGAACGGGGGTGGGGGAAGGTCGAGAGAGACACACGGGGCATGGGCAGGGGGGAGGGAGAGAGAAACACGGGACATGAGCGGGGGTGGGGGGAAGGGGGAGAGACACACGGGGTATAAGCGGGGGTGGGGAGAAGGGGAGAGAGACACGGGGAATGAGCGGGGTGGAGCGGAGGGAGAGAGACACACGGGGCATGAGCGGGGGGTGGGGGGGAGGGAGAGAGACACACGTGGCATGAGTGGGGGTGGGGGGAAGGGGAGCGAGACTTGGGGCATGAGCGGGGGTGGGCGGAAGGGGGAGAGACACACG